>NC_058524.1:468348762-468973762 GCF_904849725.1 Hordeum vulgare subsp. vulgare
CGCAACTCCGATTGGTACTTGTAAGGTTGCTAGTAGTGTTTATTACTCTTTGTAGTTGATGCTAGTTGGATTACTTGGTGGAAGAGCTTATGTTCAGATCCTTGATGATATTCATTACACCTCTGATCATGATTATGATTATGGTTTGTGAGTAGTTACTTTTGTTCCTGAGGACATGGGATAAGTCATGTTAATAATAGTCATGTGAATTTGATATTCGTTCGGTATTTTGATATGTTGTATGTTGTTTTTCCTCTAGTGGTCTTATGTGAACGTAGACTACATAACACTTCACGGTATTTGGGCCTAGAGGAAGGCATTGGGAAGTAGTAAGTAGATGATGGGTTGCTGGAGTGACAGAAGCTTAAACCCCAGTCTATGCGTTGCTTCGTGAGGGGCTGATTTGGATCCACTAGTTTAATGCTATGGTTAGACTTTGTCTTAATTCTTCTTTTGTAGTTGCGGATGCTTTCGAGAGAGGTTAATCATAAGTGGGATGCTTGCCCAAGTAAGGGCAGTACCCAAGCGCCGGTCCACCCACATATCAAACTATCAAAGTAACGAACGCGAATCATATGAACATGATGAAACTAGCATGACAGAAATTCCCGTGTGTCCTCGGGAGCGTTTTTCCTCCTATAAGACTTTGTTCAGGCTTGTCCCTTGCTACGAAAGGGATTGGGCCACTTGCTGTACCGTTGCTACTACTTGTTACTTGTCACTTTTTGCTTGCTACGTTTCACCTCACTACACAATCACTTGTTAAAGATACTTTCAGTGTTTGCAGTCATTACCTTGCTGAAATTCGTTTATCAGAGCCTTCTGCTCCTCGTTGGGTTCGACACTCTTACTTATTGAAAGGACTACGATTGATCCCCTATACTTGTGGGTCATGAAGATTCTTTTCTGGCGCCGTTGCCGTGGAGTGAAGCGCCTTTGGTAAGTGGAAATTGGTAAGGAAACATTAATATACTATGCTGAAATTCATTGTCACTTGTCACTATGGAAACTGTTCCTTTGAGGAGTTTGTTCGGGGTATCTTCACCACGAACGGAAGCACGAGGAGTTGCTCCTCAACCTGAGGTACCTACTGAAAATATCTTTTATGAACTTCCTTCGGGTATGCTTGAGAAAGTGCTGGCTAATCCTTTCACAGGAGATGGATCTTCACATCGAGACTTGCATCTAATCTATGTAGATGAAGTTTGTGGTTTATTTAAGCTTGCAGGTTTGCCCGAGGATGAGGTAAAGAAGAAACTCCTTCCTTTATCTTTGAAGGATACAGCATTGACATGGTATAGGCTATGTGATGATACTGGATCATGGGGCTACAATCGGTTGAAATTGGAATTTCATCAAAAGTTCTATCCTATGCATTTAGTATATCGTGATCGGAACTTTATTTATAACTTTTGGCCTCGTGATAGGGAAAGCATAGCTCAAGCTTGGGGGAGGCTTAAATCAATGCTATATTCATGCCCCAATCATGAGCTCTCGAGAGAAATCATCACTCAAAACTTTTATGCTCGGCTTTCTCATGAAGATCGTACCATGCTTGACACTTCTTGTGTTGGTTCTTTTATGAAGAAGGATATTGATGACAAGTGGAATTTATTGGAGACAATCAAACGCAACTCTGAAGATTGGGAGCTGGAGGAAGGTAAGGAGTCGGGTATGAATTTCCAGTTTGATTGCGTTAAATCTTTTGTTGAGACAAACACTTCTAGAGATTTTAGCGCTAAGTATGGACTTGACTCTCAGATAGTAGCTTCTCTATGTGAATCTTTTGCTGCTCATGTTGATCTTCCCAAAGAGAAGTGGTTTAAATATCATCCTCCTGTAGAAAGCAACATAGCCAAAACCAATCTAGTTGAGGAGAAAGTCATTGCTATTAGTGATCCTGTTGTTCCTCGTGCTTACACTGAGAAACCACCATACCCTGCTAGGATAAAGGATTATTCTAAAGCTCCAACTGTGATACGTAGGGGTTACATTAGACCACTTGCACCCCCTGAGGGAATTAGAGTTGAACCTAGTGTTGCTATTATCAAAGATCTCTTAGCCAAAGACATAGATGGGCATGTTATCAAATTTTGTGAGGACTCCGCTAGAATTGCTAAACCTCGCGCGAAAGACAAACACGGACCTATAGTTGGCCTGCCCGTTGTTTCTGTTAAGATAGGAGATCACTGTTACCATGGTTTATGTGATATGGGAGCTAGTGTTAGTGCAATACCCCGTTCTCTATATGATGAAATCAAAGATGAGATTGCACCTGCTGAGTTAGAACCCATTGATGTCACTATTACGCTAGCTAATAGAGACACTATCTGCCCTCTGGGAATTGTGAGAGACGTAGAAGTCCTGTGTGGTAAGACGAAGTATCCTACTGATTTCCTCATCCTTGGTACTGCACAAGATAGCTTTTGTCCCATCATATTTGGTAGACCCTTTCTCAACACTGTCAATGCTCACATTGATTGCATTAAGCAGACTGTCATAGTAAGTTTCGAGGGTGTGTCTCATGAATTTAACTTCTCCAAGTTTGGAAGACAACCCCATGAAAGAGAGTCGTCTGGTAGGGATGAAATCATTGCTCTTGCCTCTATTGTCGTACCTCCTACGGATCCTTCAGAGCAATATCTGCTTGAGCATGAAAATGATATGCGTATTGAGGAGAGAGATGAGATAGATAAAATTGTCTTAGAACAATATCCTATTCTCAAGAATAATGTGCCTGTTGAACTGCTTGGGGATCCTCCCCCACCAAATGGTGATCCTGTGTTCGAGCTTAAACAGTTGCCTGATACTCTTAAGTATGCATATCTTAATGAGAAGGAGATATATCCTGTCATTATTAGTCCTCTCCTCTCAGAGCACGAAGAGAAGAAGATACTAAGAACTCTGAGGAAGCACCGCGCTGCTATTGGATATACTCTTGATGATCATAAGGGTATTAGTCCTACTCTATGTCAGCACAAGATTAAAACCGATCCTGACTTTAAACCAGTTGCTGATCATCAAAAGAGATTAAATCCTAAGATGAAAGAGGTCGTTAGAAAAGAAATATTAAAGCTTCTGGAAGCAGGAAGCATTTATCTTGTTGCTCATAGTGATTGGGTAAGTCTAGTACATTGCGTACCTAAGAAGGGAGGTATCACCGTCGTTCCTAATGATAAGGATGAACTAATCCCACAAAGTATTATTACCGGCTATAGAATGGTGATAAACTTCCAGAAACTGAACAAGGCAACCAGGAAAGATCATTATCCTTTGTCGTTTATCGACCAAATGCTAGAAAGGCTATCAAAGCACACACACTTCTGCTTTCTAGACGGTTATTCAGGTTTCTCACAAATACCTATTGCACAATCTGATCAAGAGAAAACCACTTTCACCTGCCCTTTCGGTACCTTTTCCTATATATGTATGCCTTTTGGCTCATGTAATGCACCTGCCACCTTCCAAAGATGTATGATGGCTATATTCTCTAACTTTTGTGAAAAGATTGTCGAGGTTTTCATGGATGACTTCTCCGTTTACGGGTCTTCCTTTGATGATTGCCTCAGCAACCTTGATCGAGTCTTACAGAGATGCGAAGAAACCAACCTCGTCTTGAATTGGGAGAAGTGCCAATTTATGGTTAATGAAGGTATCGTCTTAGGACACAAAATTTCTGAGAGAGGAATTGAAGTTGATAAGGCTAAGGTTGATGCAATTTCGAAAATGCCTTGCCCCACAGATATCAGAGGTATACGAAGTTTCCTAGGTCATGTTGGTTTCTATAGAAGGTTCATTAAAGACTTCTCTAAGATTTCTAGGCCTCTTACCAACCTCTTGCAGAAGGATGTTCCTTTTGTTTTTGATGAGGATTGTGAGGAAGCTTTCGAAATACTTAACAAGGCTTTGATAACCGCACCTATTGTTCAACCACCTGACTGGAACTTGCCCTTTGAAATCATGTGCGATGCTAATGATTACGCTGTTGGTGCTGTTCTAGGACAAAGAGTTGACAAGAAGTTGAATGTCATTCACTATGCTAGTAAAACTCTAGACAGTGCCCAAAGAAACTATGCCACTACAGAGAAGGAATTTTTAGCAGTCGTGTTTGCATGTGAAAAGTTCAGATCTTACATAGTTGACTCCAAAGTCACTATTCACTCTGATCATGCTGCTATTAAGTACCTCATGGAGAAGAAGGACGCTAAGCCTAGGCTGATCAGATGGGTTCTCCTGCTACAGGAATTTGATTTGCACGTCGTTGACCGAAAGGGTGTTGATAACCCTGTAGCAGATAACTTGTCCAGGCTAGAGAATGTCCTTGATGACCCACTACCTATTGATGATAGCTTTCCTGATGAGCAACTAAATGTCATCCGCACTTCACATAGTGCATCGTGGTATGCCGATTATGCAAACTATATCGTAGCCAAATACATACCACCCAGTTTCACCTATCAGCAAAAGAAGAAATTCTTCTTTGATTTGAGACACTACTTTTGGGATGATCCTCACCTTTATAAGGAAGGAGTAGATGGTGTTATTAGACGTTGTGTGCCTGAACATGAACAGGGACAGATCCTGCAGAAGTGTCATTCTGAAGCCTATGGAGGACACCATGCTGGAGATAGAACTGCCCATAAGGTATTGCAATCCGGTTTCTATTGGCCCACTCTCTTCAAGGATGCCCGTAAGTTTGTCTTGTCTTGTGACGAATGCCAAAGGATAGGGAACATCAGTAAGCGTCAAGAGATGCCTATGAACTATTCACTTGTCATTGAACCATTTTATGTCTGGGGCTTTGATTATATGGGACCCTTCCTGAGTTCCAATGGGTATACTCACATCTTAGTTGCTGTGGATTACGTCACTAAGTGGGTAGAAGCTATCCCCACTAAAAATGCTGATCACCACACCTCTATTAAGATGTTTAAAGAAGTCATATTCCCAAGATTTGGAGTCCCTAGATACTTGATGACTGATGGCGGTTCACACTTCATTCATGGTGTTTTCCGCAAGATGCTAGCTAAGTATGATGTCAACCATAGAGTTGCATCTCCTTATCATCCTTAGTCTAGTGGTCAAGTGGAGTTGAGTAATAGGGAGATAAAGTTAATCCTACAAAAGACCGTCAATAGATCTCGAAAGAACTGGTCTAGCAAACTTGACGATGCACTATGGGCTTATAGGATTGCTTATAAGAATCCCATGGGCATGTCACCGTCTAAAATGGTTTACGGTAAGGCCTGCCATTTACCTCTTGAGCTGGACCACAAAGCTTATTGGGCAATCAAAGAGCTCAACTTTGATTTCAAACTTGCCGGTGAGAAGCGGTTGTTTGATATCAGCTCGTTAGATGAATGGAGAGCCGAGGCATACGAGAATGCCAGGTTGTTCAAGGAAAAGGTTAAGAGATGGCACGACAAACGAATACAAAAACGAGAGTTCAACGTAGGTGATTATGTCTTGCTATACAATTCTCGTTTGAGATTCCTTGCAGGCAAGCTTCTCTCTAAATCGGAAGGTCCCTATGTTGTCGAGGAAGTAAACCATTTCGGTGCCATCAAAATCAATGACACGGAAGGAAATTTTCCTAGAGTGGTAAATGGTCAAAGAATCAAGCATTACATCTCTGGTACTCCCATAAATGTTGAGACCAATATCATCAATGTCATAACTACAGAGGAGTACATAAGGGATGTTTATCAGCCTGTTTCAGACCTTGAAAACAAAGATGTATCTGTTTCGGTAAGAAATTGGACTCCGATACTTTTCCAATAGGAAATTTCTTCCATTTTGGAATTTTTGGAAAATTAGAAAAATAAAAAAGCAGTCCGGAGAGCGAACGAGGCGTCCACAAGCCCTGCCACCGCCCCCTACCCCCTGGTGGCGGAGGGCAAGCTTGTGGGCACCTCGTGTTCCTCCCGGACTCCATTTTCTTGCGCAGGACTCCTTCTGGCCCAGAAAAAATCAATATATAGTCGCCCGAAGGTTTTGATCTCCGTATCGCGTAGTTTTCCTCTCTTTTCGTTTCGAGCTTGTTGTGTGCCGCAGATTTAGAGCAAAGATGTCTCGGGAATCTGTTGGGGAGAATGATCTTCACCAAGTTCATGAGGAAGTAGATGCTGATCTGAAAAGAGTAGAAGTCACGGAAGCTAGGGACCAAGCCAAGGAGAAAACCCAAGCTAGGGAGGAAGTTCAACCTATGTTCAACATTGAAGACGTTGAAGGAGTAGATTTTTTCTAACCCTTCCTCCACGTGTTGTCTCCATCCTTGATTGAACTCTTGAGGTTTTGCAAAACAACTCGTGCTCGCAATATTTCTCTTTCTCGTGAAGTTGTTTTGCTGGAAAACCATGTCACATATCTCAAAGGTATAAATCAAAGATTGATAGCTCTCTTGGAATCAAAGGCGAAAACACACCACCATCACCACCAAAGGAAGACAACTAAGCATTGGTATGGGCAATCCCCTTGGCTTCTGCCAAGCTTGGGGGAGTTGCCCTGGTATCGTATCACCTTTATATCTTTTGCTTTTACCTTTGTTTTAGTTCTTTCCTTTTCAGTTTTTATTTCTTCTTTTAGAGGAATAAGTCTTTAGTTTTTAGTTTGAGTCTTTTGCTTTTGTCTCTCCCCCGATGTATTCGAGCTTATGAGCTATATAATAAAGAGTTTCTTAGTCAAGGGCTTTGCTTTGTGCCATGATCAAAAGTATGAAAAGATCGATAGCATGAAAGATCATGAGACAATCTTATGGAAAGTGATAACTTCACTTATGACACGTATGATGATCGAAACTTGTTAAAAATAAATCAACATAGACCTCAGTCATTGTTGCAATTAATAAGAAGTAATAAGGAAAGAAAGGTTCACATATAAATATATCATCTTAGACACTTTTTGCAATTGTGAGCACTCACCAAACTATTACATGCTTAGGAGTAGATGTTGGACAAGGAAGACAACATAATGAATTGTGTTTGCTTGGTTCCAAACAATGTTATATGATTAGAGATCCCTTAGCATGTGACGATTGCTTCCACCTCATATTAGCCAAAACTCCCGCACCAAGTAGAGATACTACTTGTGCATCCATAAACCTCCAACCAGTTTTGCCATGAGAGTCCACCATACCTACCTATGGATTGAATAAGATCCTTCAAGTAAGTTGTCATCGGTGCAAGCAATAAAAATTGCTCTCTAATATGTATGATCTATTAGTGTGTGGAAAATAAGCTTTGTACGAACCTGTGATGAGGAAGACATAAAAGCGACAGACTCCATAATAAAGTTCTTTATCACATGAGGCAATATAAAGTGACGTTCCTCCGCACTAAGAGGACACGCATTCAAACCTCAAAAACGCATGACAACCTATGCTTCCCTCTGCGAAGGGCCTATCTTGTACCTTTACTTTTTGCCCTTGTAAGAGTCATGGTGATCATCACCAATTCCCTATTTTTGCGTTTGTCTTGGCTACCGTCACATGCTTGGGAAAGATCTATATTCATATATCAACTTGGAGTTGAGTACTTATGCTTTATTGTTGTTGACTTTACCCTTGAGGTAAATAGTTGGGAGGCAAAACTATAAGCCCCTATCTTCCTTTGTGTCCTGCTGAAACTTTGACACCATGAGTACCACGTGAGTTGTAACAATTGTGGAAAACAAAAGAGATGATTGAGTATGTGGGTTTGCCTTACAAGCTCTTATTTGACTCTTTCTGATGTTATGATAAATTGCAATTGCTTCAATGACTATGGACTATTGTTGGTTACTTCTCGGTAAGGTTTTTGGTTCATGCTTTGCTTTGTGAAGGAATTGTTACTTTCCCATAAGAATCTTTATGATGTATTGTTTTTCTATGTGTGATCATGATGCCCTCATGTCCGTATTATGTTTTATCGACACCTTCGCCCCTCAACATGTGGACATGTTTATGGAACTTGGTTTTCGCTTGAGGACAAGCGAGGTCCAAGCTTGGGGGAGTTGATACGTCCATTTTTCATCATGCTTTCATGTTGATATTTATTGCTTTTTGGGCTGTTATATTACTTGTGGTACCATATTTATGCCTTTACTCTCTTATTTTGCAAGGTTTATTTGAAGATGGAGAATTCAGGCAGCTGGAATTCTGGACTGGAAAAGGAGCAAATACTAGTCCACTATTCTGCACATCTCCAAATGCCCTGAAAAGTTACGTGGATTTTTTTGGGATTATATAAAAAATACTAGGCGAAAGAACTACCGGAGGGGGGCTGCCAGGGCGCCACAAGCCCTGACACCGCCACCCCCTGGTGGCGGAGTGGGGGCTTGTGGGCTCCCTGACGGCCCACTAGCCCCCATCTTTTGCTATATGAAGCGTCCTGGTCCAGAAATAATCATACGGGAGCTTTTTCGTGGTTTCGCCGCCGCCACGAGGCGGAAATTGAGCAAATCCAATCTAGAGCTCCGGCAGGACGATCCTGCCAGGGAAACTTCCCTCCCGGAGAGGGGAATCGTCTCCATCGTCATCACCAACACTCGTCTCGTCAGAGGGGAGTCATCTTCATCAACATCTTCATCAGCACCATCTCCTCTCCAATCCCTAGTTCATCTCTTGTAACCAATCTTCGTCTCGCAACTCCGATTGGTACTTGTAAGGTTGCTAGTAGTGTTGATTACTCTTTGTAGTTGATGCTAGTTGGATTACTTGGTGGAAGAGTTTATGTTCAGATCCTTGATGCTATTCATTACACCTCTGATCATGATTATGATTATGTTTTGTGAGTAGTTACTTTTGTTCCTGAGGACATGGGATAAGTCATGTTAATAATAGTCATGCGAATTTGATATTCGTTCGGTATTTTGATATGTTGTATGTTGTTTTTCCTCTAGTGGTGTTATGTGAACGTCGACTACATAACACTTCACCATATTTGGGCCTAGAGGAAGGCATTGGGAAGTAGTAAGTAGATGATGGGTTGCTGGAGTGACAGAAGCTTAAACCCCAGTCTATGCGTTGCTTCGTGAGGGGCTGATTTGGATCCACTAGTTTAATGCTATGGTTAGACTTTGTCTTAATTCTTCTTTTGTAGTTGCGGATGCTTGCGAGAGAGGTTAATCATAAGTGGGATGCTTGTCCAAGTAAGGGCACTTCCGAAGCGCCGGTCCACCCACATATCAAACTATCAAAGTAACGAACGTGAATCATATGAACATGATGAAACTAGCATGACAGAAATTCCCATGTGTCCTCGGGAGCGTTTTTCCTCCTATAAGACTTTGTTCAGGCTTGTCCCTTGCTACAAAAGGGATTGGGCCACTTGCCGCACCGTTGCTACTACTTGTTACTTGTTACTTTTTGCTTGCTACGTTTCACCTCACTACACAATCACTTGTTACCGCTACTTTCAGTGCTTGCAGTCATTACCTTGCTGAAATCCGTTTATCAGAGCCTTCTGCTCCTCGTTGGGTTAGACACTCTTACTTATCGAACGGACTACGATTGATCCCCTATACTTGTGGGTCATCACTCCACACGTCGACCGCTATCCAGCATGCATCTAGTGTATTAAGTCCATAAGAACAGAGTAATGCCTTAAGCAAGATGACATGATGTAGAGGGATAATCTCAAACCAATGATAAAAACCCCATCTTTTTACCCTTGATGGCAACTATTTGATGTGTGCCTTGCTGCCCCTACTGTCACTGGGAAAGGTCAACACATGGTAGAACCCAAAACCAAGCACTTCTCCCATTGCAAGAATCATAGATCTAGTTGGCCAAACAAAACCCAAGACTCGGAGAGACTTACAAGGATATCAAATCATGCATATAAGAAATCAGCAAAGACTCAAATATATATCATAGATAATCTGATCACAAATCCACAATTCATCAGATCTCGACAAACACACCGCCAAAGAAGATTACATCGGATAGATCTCCATGAAGATCATGGAGAACTTTGTATTGAAGATCCAAGAGAGAGAGAAGCCATCTAGCTACTAACTACGGACCCGTAGGTCTGAAGTGAACTACTCACGAGTCATTGGAGGGGCGATGATGATGATGAAGAAGCCCTCCAACTCCAAAGTCCCCTCCGGCAGGGTCTCGGGAAGGGTCCCCAGATGAGATCTCGCGGAAACGGAAGCTTGTCGCGGCGGAAAAATTATTTTCGAGGCTCCCCTGATTTTTTGCTGAATATTTGGGAATATATAATCCAAGGATCTAGGTCAGGGGGCGTCCAAGGAGGCCACAAGCCCTGACACCGCCGCCTCCCCCCTGGTGGCGTAGTGGGAGCTTGTGGGCTCCCTGGAGCCCACCTGGTTTGGCCGAGAGGCCCCCTGATCTTCTTCCTTTCGGAAAAAAAATCATTTCGGGGTTTTTATTCCATTTGGACTCCGTTCCAAAATCAGATCTGAAAAGAGTCAAAAACACAGAAAAAACAAGAACTCGCACTTGGCACTGAATTAATAAGTTATTCCCAGAAAAGATATAAAAGGTACATAAAACATCCAAAGAAGACAAGATAACAGCATGAAACCATCAAAAATTATAGATATGTTTGAGACGTATCAAGCATCCCCAAGCTTAACTCCTGGTCGTCCTCGAGTAGGGAAGTGATAAAGAATGAATTTTTGATGTTTTCATGCTACCTAGCATAGGTGTCCTTTGTAATTCCTCTTATGTGACGTGAATGTTCAGATCCATTAGATTCAAAACAATAGTTTGCTATTGACATGGAAACAATAATAATTCAAGCAAACTAGCAAGGTAATCATGAACTTTCAAAATAACAAGGCCAAAAGAAAGTTATCCCTACAAAAGCATATAGTCTGGCTATGCTCTATCATCATTGCACAACGAATTTAAATCATGCACAACCCCAGTATTGGCCAAGTAATTGTTTCACACCTTTACTTTCTCAAACCTTTTCAACTCTCACGCAATACATGAGCGTGAGCCATGGTTATAGCACTATAGATGGTGTGGAGTGTGGTGGAGGTTGCAAGACAAAAAAGGAGAAGATAGTCACATTAACTAGGCATATCAATGAGCCGTGGAGATGCTCATCAATAGATATCAATGTGAATGAGTAGGGATTGCCATACAAATGATGCACTAGAGCTACGAGTATGTGAAAGCTCTTAAAGGAAACTAGTGGGTGTGCATCCAACTTGCTTGCTCACGAAGACCTAAGGCAATTTTGAGGAAGCCTATCATTGGAATATACAAGCCAAGTTATATAATGAAAATTTCCCACTAGCTATATGGTGGTGAAAAAACGAGAGACTCTCAATCATGAAGATCATGGTGCTTAATATGCACAAGTGTGGAAAAAGTGGTAGCATTGTCCCTTCTCTCTTTTTCTCTCTTTTTTTGGTAGGCTCTTTGGCCTCTCTTTTTTAATTTTGGTGGGCTTATTTGGCCTCTTTTATTTCCTCACATGGGACAATGCTCCATTAATGATGATCATCACACTTTCAACTCAAAACTTAGAGCAACAATGACTCTATATGGAATGCCTTCGGTAGTGTACCGTGGCAATGATCTAGCATGGCATAGGCATCAATGGAAACATCATGCTAGCTATCTTCCGATCATGCAATGGCAATGTAGACGTGGTGGCACATGTCATGGTGGTAGTTGCATGGCAATATATCTCGGAATGACTTTGAAAAAACCATCATAGGTAGGTATGGTGGCTGTTTTGAGGGAGGCTAATGGTGGGTTTTGTGCACCGGCGAAAGTTGCACGGCACTAAGAAGATAGTGATGGTGGAAGGTGAGAGTGCATCTAAAGCATGGACTCAACATTAGTCATGAAGAACTCATATACTTGTTGCAAAAGTTTTATTAGTAATCGAAACAAAGCATTCAAGGCATACTCCTAGGGGAAGGGTTGGTAGGTATAAACCATCGCGCGATCCCGACCGCCACGCAAAGGATGACAATCAATATACTAATCATGCTCAGATTTCATCACATAGCGGTTCACCATACGTGCATGCTACGGGAATCACTAACTTCAACACAAGTATTTCTAGATCCACAACACCTTACTAGCATGACTTCAATATTACCATAACCACAACTCAAAACTAATTGAGATGAATCAAACTTCTCTAACTATTCAATGCACATGAAGGTGGAAGTTTTCGTATCCCTTTGGATAACTATCCCTTTTGAGACTACTTTCAAAGCATAGATCAACTACCAAGACACGCACCGCTGTGCTCTAAAAGATATAAGTGAAGCACATAGAGCAAAAGTATCTAGCTCAAAAGATATAAGTGAAGCACATGTGAGCTGAATTGTCTACCAAAAGATATAAGTGAAGCTCGACAAAATCACGGTGTGTGCATGTATCTCTCTCTCTAGGTGTGCAGCAAGGATTATTGTGACACAACAAAAATAAAAGACTCCTACGATACAAGACGCTCCAAGCAAAAACACATAACATGTGGTGAATAAAAATATAGCCCCAAGTAACTTTACCGATGGATCGAAGACGAGAGAGGGGATGCCTTCCCGGGGCATCCCCAAGCTTACGCTTTTACGGGATTCTTGAATCTCTTGGGGTGCCTTGGGCATCCCCAAGCTTGAGATCTTGCCACTCTTTATCTCTTTGCCCATAAGAACTTCACCCAAAACTTGAAATCTTCACAACACGAAACTTAAACAGAAACTCATGATAACATTAGTACAAGAAAGCAAACCACCACTTCCTTAGGTACTGTAGCAACCTTAAATTCTACTTGTGCTGATGTTGGGTTATTGTACTTTCAATCTTCCATGGCTAATACCCCCCCCCCGATACTATCCATAGTTTCATCAAAATAAGCAACCAACACAACAAAACAGAATCTGTTAACAGCAGACCAGTCTGTAGCAATCTGTATATTTCGTATACCTCTAGTACTCCAAAAATTCTGAAACATTACGACAGTCTGAAGAATTTGCGTAGCAATCAGAAGCAAATAGAATAAACTCAAAATCTCTTATAGAAAAAAAAATGAAAATTATTTTTGTGAGCAGAAAGTTTCTGTCTTTTCCAGCATGACCAAACGATCATCCCCAAGACTAATCATAACGGTTTTGCTTGGCACAAACACAAAAAGAAACACAAAAACACAATCATAACAGAATTATGAAAGTGTGGAAAACACAAAACAGAAAGAAAAAGGATAGATTCGTTGGGTTGCCTCCCAACAAGCGCTTTTGTTTAACGCCCTTAGCTAGGCAAAAAGTGATGGAATCACGTATAGTCATCTTTGGTGCTCAAACCATAAGTAGCCCTCATCATAGATTCATAAGGCAATATTATTTTCTTTCTAGGAAAGTGCTCCATGCTTTTCTTTAAAGGAAATTGAAATCTAATATTCCCTTCCTTCATATCGATGATAGCACCAATAGTCCTTAGGAAAGGTCTACCAAGAATAATGGGACATGAAGGATTGCAATCTATGTCAAGTACAATGAAATCCACGGGTACATAGTTCTTATTTGCAAAGATAAGAACATCATCGATCCTCCCCATGGGTTTCTTGACAGTAGAATCCACAAGATGCAAATTAAGAGAACACTCTTCAATCTCATGAAAACCAAGAATATCACATAAAGACTTTGGAATCGCGAAAACACTAGCACCCAAATCACACAAAGCATTGCATTCATAGTTTTCGATCTTGATTTTGATAGTAGGTTCCCACTCATCATGAAGTTTTCTAGGTATAGAGACTTCTAGTTCGAGCTTCTCTTGAAGAGATTTCATCATAGCATCTACGATATGCGCGGTAAAGGCTTTGCTTTGGCTATAAGCATGTGGAGAGTTTGCAATGGATTGCATCAAAGAAATGCATTCAAACAAGGAGCAATCATCATAATTGAATTCCTTGAAATCCAAAGTGGGAGTTTCATTACTACCCAAAATTTTGACTTCTTCTACTCCACTCTCCACACCTTTATCATCAAGATAGGTGGTCTCCGGATCATTGGGGCGTTTTTCAACCAAAGTGGAATCATATCCAGCCCCTCCATAAGTAGGTTTGACACGTGAAAACAAAGATTCAAGAGGAGAAACACCAAGCACTTTAAGATCTTCGTGATTTGCATCACTAGACCGCACCCTTTTAAACCATTCATGTCTAGCGCGAATTTGGGCGGTTCTTTCTTTGCTCTCATTCATGGAGATACGCATAGCTTTCAAAGTTTCATCCAAGTTGACCTTGGGAGGAGTGCATCTAACTTTCAAAGCATCAATATCACAAGACATCCTATCGACGCTTTTAACCAAATCGTCTATTTTGAGTAGTTTTTCCTCTATGGACGCATTGAAAATCTTTTGAGAGTTGATGAACTCTTTGATATTACTCTCTAAATCAGAGGGTAATTTTTTGTGATTTCCATAAGTGTTGCCGCAGGAATTGCCATAATTGTTAGAGGAGTTACTAGGAAAAGGCCTAGGAACATAGTTTCCTCTAAAAGCATTGTTGTTGCCAAAATTGTTCCTACCAACAAAATTCACGTCCAAACTAGCGTTGCTACTCTCAATCAAAGAAGATAGTGGCATGTCATTAGGATCTACAATAGCGTTTCTACTAGCAACCAAATTCATCAACTCGTCCATCTTAGCACTAAGCGAGTTAATCTCTTCTATAGCGTGCACCTTTTTGCTAGCAGGCGACCTTTCAGTGTGCCACTGAGAGTAGTTGGTCATGATATTGTCCAGGAGTTTTGTAGCGTCTCCTAACATGATTTCCATGAACGTTCCACCGGAGGTGGAGTCCAAGATATTGCGAGAAGCGAAATTCAAGCCAGCGTAAAAGATTTGTATAATCATCCACAAACTCAAGCCATGAGCGGGACAATTTCTAATCATAAGCTTCATCCTCTCCCAAGATTGTGCAACGTGTTCATGATCAAGTTGCTTGAAATTCATGATATCGTTATGTAAGGAGATGATCTTAGCCGGTGGAAAATACTTGGATATGTAAGCATCTTTGCACTTATCCCAAGAATCGATACTATTTTTAGGCAAAGAAGAAAACCAAGTTTTTGCGCGATCTCGCAATGAGAAAGGAAAAAGTTTCAACTTAATCACGTCATTACCCACATCTGTTTTCTTTTGCATATCACAAAGCTCAATGAAGGTATTGAGATGGGACGCGGCATCTTCACTAGGAAGGCTAGAGAATTGCTCTTTCATAACAAGATTCAACAAAGCTGCGTTGATTTCATACGTGTCCGCACTAGTGGCGGGAGCAATCGGAGTACTGATAAAATCATTATTATAAGTGCTTGATAAGTCGCAAAGTTTGGTGTTTTCAGCCATGATGACTTCAACAAACAAACAAGCACACAAGCAAGCAAGAAAACCGGCAAAGGGAAACGGCAAATGCAAAAGAAAACGGCGAAAGAGAAAGGCAGATGAAAATGGCAAATGTGAAGTGGGGGAGAGGAAAATGAGAGGCAACTGGCAACAAAAGTAAATGCAAGAGAAGAGTTTGTGAGACCTAATTGGATAAATCTTGATTTCTCCTCCCCGGCAACGGCGCCAGAAATACTTCTGCTACTGCAACAAAAGACCTTACAACGGTGCCAGAAATAGGCACGTCGACGGGAGAATACTTGGCTTGATCTTTCTGCTGTGGCTACGCCTTAAGGGACTTCCTAGGCAAGTATTTCCCTCAGTTTGAGAACCAAGGATTTCCCCCGTGGCCTTGGAGCCTTGCGTTGGTGTTCCCTCGAAGCGGAAAGGGTGATGTAGCGTAGCGGTGGTAAGTATTTCCCTCAGTTTGAGAACCAAGGTATCAATCCAGTGGAGGAGTATCTCAAGATCCTGCACAAACACAAAAGCTTGCTCCCAACGCTATGAAGGGGTTGTCAATCCCTTATAGATTGTTTGCCAAGTGAGAACTGAAAGCAACAAAGTAACAAAGCTAAGTAAAAGCGGAGATGTAACGATGGATGTGAATAGACCCGGGGGTTGTAGTGTTTACTAGCGGCTTCTCTCATGAAAGCAAGTAGACGGTGGGTGAACAAATTACCGTCGAGCAATTGATAGAACCGCGCAAAGTCGTGACGATATCTATGCAATGATTATATCTATAGGCATCACGTCCAAAACAAGTAGACCGATACTTTCTGCATCTACTACTATTACTCCACACGTCGACCGCTATCCAGCATGCATCTAGTGTATTAAGTCCATAAGAACAAAGTAACGCCTTAAGCAAGATGACATGATGTAGAGGGATAATCTCAAACCAATGATAAAACCCCATCTTTTTACCCTTGATAGCAACTACTTGATGTGTGCCTTGCTGCCCCTATTGTCACTGGGAAAGGTCACCACATGGTAGAACCCAAAACCAAGCACTACCCCATTGCAAGAATCATAGATCTAGTTGGCCAAACAAAACCCAAGACTCGGAGAGACTTACAAGGATATCAAATCATGCATATAAGAAATCAGCAAAGACTCAAATATATATCATAGATAATCTGATCACAAATCCACAATTCATCGGATCTCGACAAACACACCGCCAAAGAAGATTACATCGGATAGATCTCCATGAAGATCATGGAGAACTTTGTATTGAAGATCCAAGAGAGAGAAGAAGCCATCTAGCTACTAACTACGGACCCGTAGGTCTTAAGTGAACTACTCATGAGTCATTGGAGGGGCGATGATGATGATGAAGAAGCCCTCCATCTCCAAAGTCCCCTCCGGCAGGGTGCCGGGAAGGGTCTCCAGATGAGATCTCACGGAAACGGAAGCTTGCGGCAGCGGAAAATTATTTTCGAGGCTCCCTGATTTTTTGCTGAATATTTGGGAATATATAGGCCAAGGATCTAGGTCAGGGGGCGGCTAGGGAGGCCACAAGCCCTGACACCGCCGCCTCCCCTGGTGGCGTGGTGGGAGCTTATGGGCTCCCTGGAGCCCACCTGGCTTGGCCCAGAGGCCCCTGGTCTTCTTCCGTTCGGTAAAAAATCATTTCGGAGTTTTTATTCCGTTTGGACTCCGTTCCAAAATCAGATCTGAAAAGAGTCAAAAACACAGAAAAAACAGGAACTGTCACTTGGCACTAAATTAATAAGTTAGTCCCAAAAAGATATAAAAGGTACATAAAACATCCAAAGTAGACAAGATAACAGCATGAAACCATAAAAAATTATAGATACGTTTGAGACATATCAGGCCCCGCTTGTGGGGCCTAGGGATTCCACCGAGGTCATAAAATGAAGCTCCTATGCTGGAACATTACGGGCTTCGGCCTCTCTGGCCGGCGACGACATCTAATTGAGTATTTGTGATAGGAAGAGATTGATATTGTGGGGCTGCAGGAGACGATTCGTCAGAATTTTAGTATGCATGAGCTCCAGAGGTTATCCCGTCACCAGTTTGCTTGGCAGTGGTTGCCTGCTACGGGTCAATCTGGGGGAATCCTGCTCGGAGTCAGGGAGGATACCTTCTCGGTTGAAGATATGGACTGAGGGGAATTATTCGTGAGCATGTCCGTCACTGACCGACGAGTCCACCTCAATTGGGAGGTGATCATCGTCTATGGTCCTGCGGATCATGGCCGCTCTGCTGACTTCCTCGCCGAGTTGAAAAACAAGGTGGAGGGGTGCTCCACTCCGGTAGTGGTGGCCGGTGACTTCAACCTCAGTAGGTGGGCTTCTGATAAAAGCTCTCCTAATGTGGATCGGGTCCGAATGCATATTTTCAACGAGTGCATTGTAGACCTTGCGCTACGTGAGATAGCCCGCGTAGGGGCTAGGTTCACATGGTCGAATAAGCAGGCGGACCCCATCCGGAGTGTTTTGGATCGGGTCTTTGTGTCGGCTCAGTGGGAAGTGATGTTCCCACTGTCTTCCCTCAAGGCGGTCACTCGGATTGGCTCCGATCATACCCCCTGCTTTTCTCTTCGGGGGATGTGACCCCCCCTCGGACATGTCGCTTCCGCTTTGAGACATTCTGGCTGGAGAAACCAGGCTTCTTTGAGCTGGTTCGCGACCGCTGGCTTGCAGCGGCCTCGTCCCCGCCTTGGGTGTTTTGTGTGGTGGATGTCTGGCGCCACTGTGCTAAATTGGCCCACCACGCCATGAAGGGATGGGGGCAAACCTGGGCGCTGACCTCCGGTCCCATAAAGGGGACTTGCTGGATTAGATTAACGTGTTGGATGGCCTGGCGGACGGTCCAGGCGTGTCTCCTGATGACTGGCTTAGGAGATACTCCCTTGAGGCCTCGCTCATGAACATCTACAAGAGCGAGGAGCTGTTCTGGTAGCGTCGAGGGGCCCAGAACTAGCTCCTGCAAGGGGATGCGAACACTGCCTACTCCGAGGCGATTGCTAATGGCCGCAGGCGGAAATGTGCCATCCCTTTCCTTTGGGATGGGGATGTTTTCCTGGAAAGCCCAGAAGACATCTCCACCCATGTTTATGTTGGAAATATGCCCTAGAGGCAATAACAAATTAGTTATTATTATATTTCTTTGTTCATGATAATCGTTTATTATCCATGCTATAATTGTATTGATTGGAAACACAGTGCATGTGTGGATACATAGACAAAACACTGTCCCTAGTAAGCCTCTAGTTAACTAGCTCGTTGATCAAAGATGGTCAAGGTTTCCTGACCAGAGGCAAGTGTTGTCACTTGATAACGGGATCACATCATTAGGAGAATCACATGATGGACTAGACCCAAACTAATAGACGTAGCATGTTGATCGTGTCATTTTGTTGCTACTGTTTTCTGCGTGTCAAGTATTTGTTCCTATGACCATGAGATCATATAACTCACTGACACCGGAGGAATGCTTAGTGTGTATCAAACGTTGCAACGTAACTGGGTGACTATAAAGATGCTCTACAGGTATCTCCGAAGGTGTTCGTTGAGTTAGTATGGATCGAGACTGGGATTTGTCACTCCGTGTGACAGAGAGGTATCTCAGGGCCCACTCGGTAATACAACATCACACACAAGCCTTGCAAGCAATGTGACTTAGTGTAAGTTGCGGGATCTTGTATTACGGAACGAGTAAAGAGACTTGCCGGTAAACGAGATTGAAATAGGTATGCGGATACTGCCGATCGAATCTCGGGCAAGTAACATACCGAAGGACAAAGGGAATGACATATGGGATTATATGAATCCTTGGCACTGAGGTTCAAACGATAAGATCTTCGTAGAATATGTAGGATCCAATATGGGCATCCAGGTCCCGCTATTGGATATTGACCGAGGAGTTACTCGGGTCATGTCTACATAGTTCTCGAACCCGCAGGGTCTGCACACTTAAGGTTCGACGTTGATTTATGTGTATTTGAGTTATATGGTTGGTTACCGAATGTTGTTCGGAGTCCCGGATGAGATCACGAACGTCATGAGGGTTTCCGGAATGGTCCGGAAACGAAGATTGATATATAGGATGACCTCATTTGATTACCGGAAGGTTTTCGGAGTTACCGGGAATGTACCGGGAATGACGAATGGGTTCCGAATGTTCACCGGGGGGGCAGCCCACCCCGGGGAAGCCCATAGGCCTTGGGGGTGGCGCACCAGCCCTTGGTGGGCTGGTGGGACAGCCCAAGAAGGCCCTATGCGCAATAGGTAGAAAATAAAAGAGAAAAGAAAAAAAGGTGGGAAGGAAGAGAAGGACTCCAC
Organism: Hordeum vulgare subsp. vulgare; assembly: GCF_904849725.1. Taxonomy (NCBI): domain Eukaryota; kingdom Viridiplantae; phylum Streptophyta; class Magnoliopsida; order Poales; family Poaceae; genus Hordeum; species Hordeum vulgare. Next base: position 468,368,428 of record NC_058524.1, read on the forward strand.
CTTCCAATCCTAGTTGGACTAGGATTGGAGGAGGAGGACTCCTCCCCTTGGTGGCGCAGCCCTTGGGGCTCCTTGAGCCTCAAGGCATGCCTCCCCTCCCCTCCTATATATATGGAGCTATTAGGGCTGATTTGAGACAACTTTTGCCACGGCAGCCCGACCACATACCTCTACGGTTTTTCCTCTAGATCGCGTTTCTGCGGAGCTCGGACGGAGCCCTGCTGAGATTAGATCACCACCAACCTCCGGAGCGCCGTCACGCTGCCGGAGAACTCATCTACCTCTCTGTCTCTCTTGCTGGATCAAGAAGGCCGAGATCATCACTGAGCTGTACGTGTGCTGAACGCAGAGGTGTCGTCCGTTCGGCACTAGATCGGAGCGGATCGTGGGACGGATCGCATGACGGTTCGTGGGACGGTTCGCGGGGCTGATCGAGGGACGTGAGGATGTTCCACTACATCAACCGCGTTTCTTAACGCTTCTGCTGTGCGATCTACAAGGGTACATAGATCTGAAATCCCCTCTCGTAGATGGACATCACCATGATAGGTCTTCGTGCGCGTAGGAAATTTTTTGTTTCCCATGCGACGTTCCCCTACATTGGCATCATGAGCTAGGTTCATGCGTAGATGTCTTCTCGAGTAGAACACAAAAGTTTTTGTGGGCGGTGATGTGCGTTTTGCTGCCCTCCTTAGTCTTTTCTTGATTCCGCGGTATTGTTGGATCGAAGCGGCTCGGGCCGACATTACTCGTATGCTTACGAGAGACTGGTTTCATCGCTACGAGTAACTCCGTTGCTCAAAGATGACCGGCGAGTGTCGGTTTCTCCAACTTTAGTTGAATCGGATTTGACCGAGGAGGTCATTGGATGAGGTTAAATAGCAATTCATATATCTTCGTTGTGGTGTTTGCGTAAGTAAGATGCGATCCTACTAGATACCCATGGTCACCACGTAAAACATGCAACAACAATTAGAGGACATCTAACTTGTTTTTGCACGGTATGCTTGTGATGTGATATGGCCAACGATGTGATGTGATATATTGGATGTATGAGATGATCATGTTGTAATAGTTAATATCGACTTGCACGTCGATGGTACGGCAACCGGCAGGAGCCATAGGGTTGTCTTTAAACTAACGTTTGTGCGTTTACTATATTGCTAGAACGTAGCTTTAGTAGTAATAGCATGAGTAGCACGGCAACCCCGATGGCGACACGTTGATGGAGATCATGATGATGGAGATCATGGTGTGACGCCGGTGACAAGAAGATCGTGCTGGTGCTTTGGTGATGGAGATCAAGAAGCACATGATGATGGCCATATCATGTCACTTATGAATTGCATGTGATGTTAATCCTTTATGCACCTTATCTTGCTTAGAACGACGGTAGCATTATGAGGTGATCTCTCACTAAAATTTCAAGACGAAATTGTGTTCTCCCCGACTGTGCAGCGTTGCGACAGTTCTTCGTTTTGAGACACCATGTGATGATCGGGTGTGATAGACTCAACGTTCACATACAACGGGTGCAAAACAGTTGCACACGCGGAACACTCGGGTTAAGCTTGACAAGCCTAGCATGTGCGGACATGGCCTCGGAACACATGAGACCGAAAGGTCGAGCATGAATCGTATAGTTGATATGATTAACATAGAGATGCTTACCACTGAAACTATTCTCGACTCACGTGATGATCGGACTTGAGATAGTGGATTTGGATCATGTACCACTCAAATGACTAGAGAGATGTACCTTTTGAGTGGGAGTTCTTAAGTAATATGATTAATTGAACTAATTGTCATGAACATAGTCTAATGGTCTTTGCAAATTACGATGTAGCTTGCGCTATAGCTCTACTGTTTTTATATGTTCCTAGAGAAAATTTAGTTGAAAGTTGATAGTAGCAAACTTTGCAGATTGAGTCTGTGAAACCGAGGATTGTCCTCGTTGCTGCGCAGAAGGCTTATGTCCTTAATGCACCACTCGGTGTGCTGCACCTGGAGCGTCGTCTGTAGATGTTGTGAACATCCGACATACACGTTTCTGATGACTACACGATAGTTCAGTGCAAAATACTTAATGGCTTAGAAGCAAGGCGCCGAGGACGTTTTGAAACGTCACGGAACATAAGAGATGTTTTAAAGAGATGAAATTGTGATTTCATGCTTGTGCCCTTGTTAATAGGTATGAGACCTCCGACAAGATTCTTTGTCCACGAAGTAAAGGAGAAAATCTCAATCGTTGAGCGTGTGCTCAGATTATCTGAGTACGACAAATCGCTTGAATCAAGTGGGAGTTGATCTTCCAGATAAGATAGTGTTGGTTCTCCAAAGTCACTGCCACCAAGCTGTGAGAGCTTCGTGATGAACTATAACATATCAAGGATAGATACAATTATCCTTGAGCGATTCGCGATGTTTGACACTGCGAAAGTAAAAATCAAGAAGGAGCATCAATAGTTGATGGTTAGTAAAACCACTAAGTTTCGATAAAGGCAAGGGCTAGAAGGGATACTTCGTGAAACGGCAAAGCAGTTGCTGCACTAATGAAGAGACCCCAGATTAAACCCAAGCCCGGGACTAAGTGCTTCTGTTATGAGGGGAACGGTCACTGAGGCGGAGAAACTCTAAATACTTGGTAGATAAGAAGGCTGGCAAAAGTCGAAAGAAGTATATTTGATATACATGATGTTGATGTGTACTTTACTAGTACTCCTAGTAGCACGAGGGTATTGGATACCGGTTCGGTTGCTAAGTTATTAGTAACACGAAATGAAAGCTACGGCATAAACGGAGACTAGCTAAAGGCGAGGTGACGATACGTGTTGGAAGTGTTTCCAAGGTTGATATGATCAAACGTCGCATACTCCCTCTACCATCAGGATTGGTGTTAAACCTAAATAATTGTTATTTGGTGCTTGCGTTAAGCATGAACATGATTGGATCGTGTTTATTGCAATACGATTATTCATTTAAAGAGAATAATGGTTACTCTATTTGCTTGAATAATCACCTTCAATGGTTTATTGAATCTCGATCGTAGTGCTACACATGTTCATGATATTGGTGCCAAAAGATACGAGGTAATGATGATAGTACCACTTACTTGTGGCACTGCCGCTTGAGTCATGTTGGCATAAATTGCATGAAGAGGCTCCATGCTGATGGATCTTTATACTCACTTGATTTTGAATCACTAGTGACATGCAAATCATACCACATGAGCAAGGCCTTGTTTTCATTGAGATGAAACAAGATAGTAACTTATTGGAAGTGATACATTTTGATGTATGCAGTCCAATGGGTGCTGAGGCACGCAGTGGATATCATTATGTTCTTACTTCAATGACGATTTGAGTAGATACAAGAGTATTTACTTAATGAATCACAAGTCTGAAATATTGAAAAGTTCAATTCTGTTTCAGGAGTGAAGTTCGTCGTAACAAGAGGATAAACTTTCTACGATATGATCATAGAAATGAATATCTGAGTTACGAGCTTTGGTACGCAGTTAAGACAATGTGGAAATTGTTTCGCAGATCATGCCACCTGGAACATCATAGTGTGATGATGTGTCTGAACGTCATAGCCACGCACTATTTGGTATGGTGCATGCTATGATGTCTCTTATCGAATTACCACTATCGTTTATGGGTTATGCATTAGAGACAACCACATTTACTTTAAATAGGGCACCTCATATTTCCGTTGAGATGACACAGTATAGACTGAGGTTTAGAGAAATCTAAACTGTCATTTCTTGAAAGTTTGGGGCTTCGACACTTGTGTGAAAAAATTTCAGTCGAATAAGCTCAAACCCAAAGCGGATAAATGCATCTTCATAGGATATCCAAAACAGTTGGGTACATCTCCTATCTCAGATCCGAAAGCAAAGTGTTAGTTTCTAGAAACGGATCCTTTCTCGAGGAAAGGTTTCTCTCGAAAGAATTGAGTGGGAGGGTGGTAGAACTTGATGAGGTTATGAACCATCACTTCAACCAGTGTGTAGCAGGGCGCATGAAGTTGTTCCTGTGGCGCCTACACCAATTGAAGTGAAAGCTGATGATGGTGATCATCGAGCATCGGATCAAGTTACTACAAACCTCGTAGGTTGACAAGGTCGCGTACTACTGCAGAGTGGTACGGTAACCCTGTCTTGGAGGTCATGTTGTTGAGCAACAGTGAACCTACGAGTTATGGAGAAAGCAATGGTGGGCCCGGATTCCGACAAATGGCTGGAAGCCATGAAATCCGAGAGAGGATCCATGTATGAAAACAAAGTGTAGACTTTGGAAGAACTACTTGATGGTCATAGGACTATTGAGTAAAGATGGATCTTTAAAGGGAATACAGACGATGATGGTGATAAGTCACTATTAAGAAAAGCTCGACTTGTCGCAAAGATGTTTCCGACAAGATCAAACAGTTGACTATGATGAGACTTTCTCACTCGTAGCGATGCTGAAAGTCTGTTAGAATTATGTTAGTAGTTGCTGCATTATTTATGAAATATTGCACATAGGATGTCAAAACATTGTTTCCTCGACGGTTTCCTTGAGCAAACATTGTATCTGATACAACCAGGAGGTTTTGTCGATCCTAAAGATACTAGCAAGTATGCAAGCTCCAGCGATCCTTCAATGGACAGGTGCAAGCATCTCGGAGTTGGAATATACACTTTGATGAGATGATCAAAGATTTTGGGTTTGTACAAGGTTTATGAGAAACTTGTATTTCCAAAGAAGTGAGTGGGAGCACAATAGAATTTCTGATAAGTATATGTGGTTGACATATTGTGGATCAGAAGTAATGTAGAATTTCTGTAAAGCATACAAGGTTGTTTGAAAGGAGTTTTCAAAGGAGTACCTGGATTGCGCTACTTGAACATTGAGCATCAAAGATCTATGGAGATAGATCGAAAGCGCTTAATGGAAGTTTCAACAAGATGCATGCCTTGACAAGTTTTGAAGGAGTTCAAAATAGATCAACAAAGAAGGAGTTCTTGGTTGCATTGTGAGGGTGTGAATTTGAGTAAGACTCAAAACCCGACCCCGACAGAATAGAGAGAATAGACGAAGGTCGTCTTCTATGCCTTGGCTGTAGAATCTGAAGTATGCCATGCTGGGTACCGCACCTGATGTGTACCTTGACTCAAAGTCTGTTGAGAGGTACAGAGAGTGATCCATGATTGAATCACTAGCAGCGGTCAAAATTTATCCTTAGTAACTGATGGACTAAGGAATTTTTCTCGAGTATGGAGGTGGTTAAAGAGTTCGTCGTAAAGGGTTACGTCGATGCAGGCTTTGACACTAATCTGAATAACTATGAGTAGTGAAACGGATTCGTATAGTAGAGTAGATATTTGGAGTATTTCCGAATAGCACATAGTAGCAACATCTATAAGATGACATAAAGATTTGTAAAGAACACACGGATCTGAAAGTTTCAGAACCGTTGACTAAAACCTCTCTCACGAGCAAGACGTGATCAGACCCCATAACTATATGGGTGTTGGATTCGTTGGAATCACATGGTGATGTGAACAAGATTATTGACTCTAGTGCAAGTGGGAGACTGTTGGAAATATGCCCTAGAGGCAATAATAAATTAGTTATTATTATATTTCTTTGTTCATGATAATCGTTTATTATCCATGCTATAATTGTATTGATTGGAAACACAGTGCATGTGTGGATACATAGACAAAACACTGTCCCTAGTAAGCCTCTAGTTGACTAGCTCGTTGATCAAAGATGGTCAAGGTTTCCTGACCATAGGCAAGTGTTGTCACTTGATAACGGGATCACATCATTAGGAGAATCATGTGATGGACTAGACCCAAACTAATAGACGTAGCATGTTGATTGTGTCATTTTGTTGCTATTGTTTTCTGTGTGTCAAGTATTTGTTCCTATGACCATGAGATCATATAACTCACTGACACCGGAGGAATGCTTTGTGTGTATCAAACGTCGCAACGTAACTGGGTGACTATAAAGATGCTCTACAGGTATCTCCGAAGGTGTTCGTTGAGTTAGTATGGATCGAGACTGGGATTTGTCACTCCGTGTGACGGAGAGGTATCTCAGGGCCCACTCGGTAATACAACATCACACACAAGCCTTGCAAGCAATGTGACTTAGTGTAAGTTGCGGGATCTTGTATTACGGAACAAGTAAAGAGACTTGCCGGTAAACGAGATTGAAATAGGTATGCGGATACTGACGATCGAATCTCGGGCAAGTAACATACCGAAGGACAAAGGGAATGACATACGGGATTATATGAATCCGTGGCACTGAGGTTCAAACGATAAGATCTTCGTAGAATATTTAGGATCCAATATGGGCATCCAGGTCCCGCTATTGGATATTGACTGAGGAGTCACTCGGGTCATGTCTACATAGTTCTCGAACCCGCAGGGTCTGCACACTTAAGGTTCGACGTTGTTTTATGCGTATTTGAGTTATATGGTTGGTTACCGAATGTTGTTCGGAGTCCCGGATGAGATCACGGACGTCACGAGGGTTTCCGGAATGGTCCGCAAATGAAGATTGATATATAGGATGACCTCATTTGATTACCGGAAGGTTTTCGGAGTTACCGGGAATGTACCGGGAATGACGAATAGGTTCCGAATGTTCACCGGGGGGAGGGGGGCAGCCCACCCCGGGGAAGCCCATAGGCCTTGGGGGTGGCACACCAGCCCTTGGTGGGCTGGTGGGACAGCCCAAGAAGGCCCTATGCACCATAGATAGAAAATCAAAGAGAAAAGAAAAAAGGGTGGGAAGGAAGAGAAGGACTCCACCTTCCAATCCTAGTTGGACTAGGATTGGAGGAGGACTCCTCCTCCCCTTGGTGGCGCAGCCCTTGGGGCTCCTTGAGCCTCAAGGCAAGCCTCCCCTCCCCTCCTCCTATATATATGGAGCTATTAGGGCTGATTTGAGACAACTTTTGCCACGGCAGCCCGACCACATACCTCCACGGTTTTTCCTCTAGATCGCGTTTCTACGGAGCTCGGGCGGAGCCCTGCTGAGATTAGATCACCACCAACCTCCGGAGCGCCGTCACGCTGCCGGAGAACTCATCTACCTCTCCGTCTCTCTTGCTTGATCAAGAAGGCCGAGATCATCATCGAGCTGTACGTGTGCTGAACGCGGAGGTGCCGTCCGTTCGGCACTAGATCGGAGCGGATCGTGGGACGGATCGCAGGACGGTTCGTGGAACGGTTCGCGGGGCGGATCGAGGGACGTGAGGACGTTCCACTACATCAACCGCGTTTCTTAACGCTTCTGCTGTGCGATCTACAAGGGTACATAGATCTGAAATCCCCTCTCGTAGATGGACATCACCATGATAGGTCTTCGTGCGCGTAGGAAATTTTTTGTTTCCCATGCGACGTTCCCCTACAGTTTACTCCTTTTATAAGGAGTTGTTCTCGAGTGTCCCGCGTGGAGGCGTATCCCTCTGCGCTGACTTCTGGCCACTTGCGTCCCAAGTCTCCGATGCAGAGAATGCGGAGCTTACTCTCCCGTTCTCCCCTGAGGAGGTGGGGCAGGCGATTGCCTCTATGAAAGCTTGCTCGGCCCCGGGGCCGGATGGTCTCCCGATAGTTTTTTTTCCAGAAATTCTGGGAGCTCTTTCGTCCGGTCGTTTTGCCCATGTTCCATGAGTTCTACATCGGAATCCTGGACATGGCTAGGATTAACTTTGGCGTTAGAGCTCTCATCTCCAAAGTAGTTGGGGCTTAGGATGTTCGGCAATTTCGCCCCATCACGGTGATCAACATGTTGGCGCGAATCTTTGCGAAGGTTTGCGCGACTCGCTTATCCCCAGTTGCGGAAAGGATTGCCCACCCCCTTCAGTCTGTGTTCCTTAAGGGTAGGCAGATCCATGACGGGATTCTGGCCCTTCACGAGATTGTCCACGAGGTGGCATCGAAGGGCCTCAAGGGGGTCTTCCTCAAGTTGGATTTCCAAAAAGCGTATGACTGTCTCGACTGGTCCTTTCTGAGGTTGGTCATGCAACGTCGAGGATTTGATGAGAGGTGGTGCTCCTGTATCATGCAACTGGTTAGATCTGGGAGCACATCGATCAACATCAATGGCGAAGTAGGACCCTTTTTCCAGGCTTCCAGGGGGGTAGAGCAGGGGGACCCAATATCCCCCTACTATTAAACCTGGCAGTCGATGCCCTCGCCGACATCTTGGATAAGGCCAAGCTAGCCGGCCACCTTCAGGGTGTGGTTGGTCATCTCATCCTGGGTGGTGGAGTCTCCCACTTGCAGTATGCGGACAACACCATGATTATGGTTGAAGGCTCAGACTCGGACATTGTTCATCTTAAGTTCATTTTGCTCTACTTTGAGGAAATGTTTGGACTTAAGATTAACTTTGACAAAAGCGAGGTTGTGATCCTTGGCTACTCCAAGGCTGAGCAGCACAAGATCGCGGATAACCTCAATTGTAGGTTGGTTTCCTTCCCTGTATCCTATTGGGAGATGCCCCTGGCCGAGTCCAGGATCTTGGTGAGCGGGTTTGATCCCCTTGTGGGCCGAGTTGCGCCCCGTGCGGAGCCTTGGTGTGGTAGGTTCACTTCTAAGGGCAGCAAGACCGTCCTCATTAGCTCTAACCTTGCCAGTCTCCCCATGTATATGATGGGTATGTACATCTTGCCCGAGGGTGTGCATAGCTCCTTTGACAAGGAGCTAGCTAGGTTCTTCTGGCAGGCAGTGAATGGCCGCCCAAAATACCATATGGTGAAGTGGGTTGACATATGCCAGCCGACGGACCGAGGGGGGTTGGGCATCCTTGCGTCCCGCCGTATGAACGTCGCACTCATGCTCCGTTGGGTGTGGCGGATCTTACGGGGCGATGGTGGTTTGTGGCTGCAGCTGTTTGGTACCTGCAGGGTAAGCCTCTCTTGGCCCGCTCGCACTCGGCTGGGTCCCAGTTTTGGAAATCTATCCAGGCCATCAAGGAGGAGATTAGGGTGGGCTTGCGGGTCTTGGTGTGCAATGGGTCTGGGACCCAGTTTTGATTGGACCCCTGGCTTGCTGGAGAACCTCTCCGCTTGCGATTTCTGAGGCTGTTTGCAATTTGTGACGACCCGACTGCTCTAGTATTCGCGGCTTCTTTGGAAGACGGTTGGCACTTTGTGTTCCGCCGTTCCTTCGGACCAGCCGAGGTACTAGAATGGAATGTCTTGAGGGAAGTAGTCCCTCTTCCGATCTCCCCGGACCCTGACACTGTCTCCTGGAGTCTCTCTCCCTCGGGAGAATTCTCCATTAGTTCGGCCTATCACGCGCTTTGCCGGCTGCCGGTTCTCCAGTGGCTATCCCCACTTGGGAAGGCCGCGATGCCCCTGAAGATCAAGATTTTCGTTTGTCAGCTTCTCCGAGACCGTTTACCTATGGGGACCGAGGTGTTGAAATGCACGGTCCGGGCAACGGCCTTTGTCCCTTGTGCCACGTCCCCGAAATGGGAACGCGCATTTTGTTCTCTTGTGTAGCAGCACAAACACTTTGGTGCTTTGTACGTGAGGCTCTGGGACCGGAGTGGGAGGCCCATGACCTTTGCAGACTTTCTGCAAGTTAGGGCCACTCAGGCTAGCTGTAAGCGCCGACTGTTCTGGCTTGTCTTCGCAGCTATGATGTGGACTCTTTGGACTACTCGCAGCAAAATGGTTATTGAGCGGGTGTTCCAGCGGCGTGCCTTTGACTCGTCCTTCAAATTTCTTTCCTTCTTGCAGCACTGACATCCGCTCATTAGGCCCCGTGACCGTGACCGGCTTCAACTTTACTTGGACGTCCTGCTGACGACCGCACGTCGGCTCTTCGTCCGTGCGCCTCATCTTAGCTTGCCCCTGTGGTGACCTTTTATGTTTCTTCTCTTTTCTTTTGGGCGTCTCTATGCTGTGGCCCATTCTTTTTTCCTTTAAACTATGCTCGGTAGTGGCTATGTGGATGCTGTAATGTTGGCTTTATTTATAAAACGGGGCGAAAGCTTGTTTCGAGAACTTTAGTTTTATCTTTTTGAGAAAACCCTAACCTCTTCGAGATCACAGGGGAGGGAAGAGAGGAGGAGACACGCTTTTCGCTGGCCCGGGAAACAAACCGCGTCGGCCTGGGGATTTGGCCCCAACGCCCGCCGACCCCGGCCCAACTGAAGAAGGCCTAACTGGATCTTGCCTTAGAGTTCCCTAAAAAAAAAAAAGAATTTTTGCCTTAGAGGAAAGTCCCACAGTGCTCACGCGAAGCATACACATCGGCGTTTCCATCCTCCCGATCGCCGCCGATGGAAACTGCCGCCGCTGGTTCGCGCCGCCCGACGGCCCTCCGCCTCCTCTGCCCTAAGAAGTCCGTCCTCTCATCCCCCTTCCCATCCCTCCTCTGGCTCGTCGGCTCCCCTCGCTTCCTCCAGCCCGTCACCGTCGCTGCCGCCCTCCGCTGCCTCCGCTTCCTGTCTGACGACGGCCCGTCCTCCCCCGACCTTCCCCACGAAGCAGGCAAGTCTCTCACACCCACCCCCCCAACTTCGAGTCCTCCATCCTATGCACTCTGCAGCTAGCCCCACTCATGGTCTTCCTCACCTGACAATCTCTGCTTCGCGCAGACGAAATCCGTGGATTGCTCGTGAGGGGGTTCGACATCGTGGGGGGCCTGTTCGTCGGGAGCGCGAATTCCGAGTCCGATGCCGGGAGAGCGCTGGAACTGGCCGGGCAGCTGAGGCAGCGGTTGTTCGGCGAAAGGGCGAGCCATGGCATGGTTGGAGGCTGCGTGGATGCGTCCACTGGGGACATTCGGTTCCTTGTCTCGGAGAGCAACGGGTCAGAGGTGGTGGAAGGGCAAGAGGTTCTGTGGGGGGATGAGCCGGGGAGGTCGCTGCTGGAGAAGGGCTGCCTTCTGCGCTGCGAGCTGCAGCTGCAGCTGCCACTCTATCTTCCTTCGGATGAGGCCATGTCTGGTAAGTCCCCCCCCCCCCCCCCCCCCCCGCTTCTTCTTCTGTAAATGTCAAAGTCCTTCTGAATTTTGATTATCCAAGACCCTAGCTTAATTTTGTGTGTGTCCAGTATGAAATCATGTATCTGAAGTATGCAAAGCTTTTCTGTTGTAAAATTCTTGCCACTTTCATGTTCACTAGTGCTTATTATGCTTCGGTTTCATATGGTTGAGGGTTGAAAAGGGAACTTTGCCGTACTTAAATCTCATGCTAGTATTATCTACAGTTACATGATTTTCTTGTATACTGGTAAAATGCCAGAATTTTTTCATTTTTATTTTATACTTCGGAACTACGAAATAAACAATTGAGGGTTGATATGTAAGATGTAATTCCTTTCTTCTATGGATAATTTCGAGTATATGTACCCTTTGGTAATTTGGTTACCCAGCAACTCACTATTTTACTTCTTGGGTTGCATGTGTTAGGATAATGCTCAGACCTTTATACTTGAATAGCTTCATAATAATTACTCCCTCCATTTCTATATACAAGGCCACTTCATATTTTTATGTCTAACTTTGACAATTAATTTTATCAACAAAAAGTGAGTTATATGCCACAAAAAGTATGTCATTGGATGCACATTTCAAGGAACTTTTCAATGATATATATATGTGATGATATATAACCCATATTTAGTTGACCAAAATTATAAGTCAAAGCTGACACGAAAAACGAACTGGCCTTGTGTACAGAAATGGAGGGAGTATTATTTCCATGCAATTCTTCACCCCAATTTGTAAACAAAATCATTGGTTAAATACCAAATTGCTTGTGAATTCTTGGGCCTGGTGAAGGTGCACTTGCAGAAAAAATGATGCAAGCATATGTAGAGGGATTTCTTAAGACATAGTAATCATGTTTGCGGCACTTCTCCCAATTATTATTGAAATTGTATTTGCTTATAAAGCAAAAAAGGAAATTGTAGCAGGAACTATAAACCGCCCTCTACTGAACGGAAGGCATAATTCTTTACCATCTCTTACCTTTTGTAGGCATTGAAGCCAGGTTTTCTTCACTCATTGAATCTACAGCTGCTAACCTCAGAGGTCCTCATCTTTCTTACCTAGTTGAAGGCCCGACTGCAACATGTGATGAATCACACCATTCAGTTATCTTACATGGCAATAATTTGGATTCTGTTTCCCAACCACCCATCAACCCAAACACAAACAAGCACAGTGCCAAAATTGTGTCTTGTTCAGATTTCTTACCGACAAAGAGGCATGACCTCTCCTCAATAAGAGAGGTAAGCTGTGCTGAACTAAACTTGCTATACTTGTTTGGTAGTTCTAATGATGAATGTCAGTTGTGAGACATTGTCATCTTCGGTTACTTACCTCTCTTGCTTTTGTTATTCAGTCATGAAATTCAGTATACCTATCTTTAATATTTGGGAACCACATATTTCATTAAAATCTGTTATCACTTTTCTGGACGACTTCGTTGGAAATATAAACTGTATGAAGGATGAAGGACTATATGGGAAGTCGTAAGGCATCTGTCGGTTGGAGATGCCTTTAATTCCTGAATTTGTATAGTGTGACGATGTTGATTTGTACTTCTATATCATGTGACAATCTTTAATCGCAAGTCTCTGAATGTCTTATTTGCTAGAATGCAGATGCAATTCAAATAACTGTCCTATCCAATCAATCATTCAACATCTCAAAGGCCAGCTCCCCTGTCCCTGTGTTAAAGTACTTTCCAGGTAGCTTTTTTCTTATAAAATATTCTGCTTATCGAAAAATAAACTTCCGCTCTCCTGCTCTCTTTTCTATAGTGAACTGTGCAATGGCCGTAGGACAGCAATGCCTTTCAACAACCTATAAGCCGGTGGCCAGTTGGCCACACTACCCTTTTTTATGGCTTCGTAATGACGTACAGGCATTGTGCTAGTATAGTATATTCACAGTATATGAGTATATTTAGAGTGACAAAGCCGGTGGCCGCTGCCCTGAGCTCCAGCTCCGGCGCCATCTTCCAGCATCGCCATCGCCATGTGAGAGGACGTGCACTATCGTGAACAGCCATCCTCTGTCGCCACCCCCTCCTCTAGCTCCACCACCATGCTGGTTCCCACTCCCGTCTCCTGCCATAGTTCGCTGCATCAACGGACAGAATTCCATTCGGCAAGAACAACAAACAATTCACTATGTTAAGCCGAAAAAGGAGTCCACTGCAAACTGGTGCAGCGTGTAAAATAAAATAGAAGTTTGCTCTTCAGAACGTGGTGGTTCACTGTGCGAACTGCAGCAGCCCACTATATGAAAATAGAGAACAGAAGTTCACTTTGTCCGTGCAGGAAGTTTACTTTTTGTTGGGAAGTCCACATTTTCAGTCGTGAAGTCCTTTTTTCGGTCTCGGGGTAGTACACACATCGCCTGGCATTTCACATATTCACTTTAGGAAGTTCACTCGTTCAATACAGGAAGGTCACTGCCATGTAGAAGTATTTTGCAACAGGTCACATGATAGATGGAGTGCATTTCTTTCTCCCTTCCATTTTTGAATCACTTGTCACTTTCCTCACTGGAAGTATTTTCTATTTATATCAGCACCAGCACCAGCTAGCTTGAAAGTAATCAACCTGAAGCTAGATATATTATGCTACACTTCAATGGATCTTCCTATAGACGTTGCTGTATCTGAGCTAGTTATTCCGGGATTAGCTGATCAGCTAAGCGTTATGAAGAAGGCTATTGTCTCAGAGCTCTTAACTCAACAGCCTCAGGTATGTGATTCATAAGTCTTCTAACTGCCATGATGCCATCACTAAATTGATTAGTATATGCAAATGAAAGAGCAACAGATACCTATCTTTGTACTACAAACTACAAATGGACAACATGAAATGTTGGAGGTGCCACTTCAGCATGCTGCCTAGATATTGTCGTAGAGATGTATAAGGTCACCAGCTCTTAACTCTAATAAATTATCATTTGAACGCATTAAAAAACCTAATAATTCAGATGAAAATTTAAAAGGGCTAGTTAGGTTCAAAATCTCAAAATATGATAGAAAAGAGGCAGCATGTTATTTTTCGAGAAAACGCAAAAGACTCTTTGCGTTTCATTTCATTGAAAAGATGGAAAGTACAATCCTCCTAAGAGGCTGGTTATACATGGGTCGTGCGCCCGGTCAGTGTACATCCCAGGATGTGGGCAGGACAACCCGTAGTCCTTGTGCCCCAGCGAGTGCCCAACACTTGGCCTCATCTCTGATCTTATCCACTAATGTGTCTACTGAGGGTCGCGCATTGTCGAAGGCAGCATGTTATGGTTAAAGATTCTTTACAACACACCGAAAACTATATCAAAACTATGAGTAGGACTTGTTAGGAACGTAAAATCAAGAGGTAATGGTAATCTTAGAAAAAGAGGTTATAAATTTTAATTCTCTGGTCACATCTCCAATTCTGTAAGGTGGCAGGTACTTAAATGTTGTCTTCTTGCCCTTGTTACTGAGAAAAGGAATCAAAACTTGAGCATCGATGCTTGAATAGGCCCTGGTTGGACTCTTGTGAGTTTTGGGGCATGTATCCACCTGTCAGAGCGTAGTAAGATTGAGCTCCAAATGGATGCTTGGTGATGCCAAATGCTCCTTTTTCTAAGACCTTTTTATCAGCCATTGCGTCCTCTGACTTCACTAGGTTCTAGATTATTATTAGTTCATTTCTGAACTGAATATTATTGTGTGCTAATATGTAGTTGGTTGGCTGATGCACAAAGCACATAGCAGCAGTGAATTCTAGAGACCATCTTGTTAGCCAAAGAGACCACTTAAGTTTATAGGATGCTAAAGGTAGGGTTTGTTAGGATGTAGAGGTTCTATTCCAGGGGTATACTCAGTTCTCCATGTTAAAGAGCACCATGTACCTTGTTGCAAATGAAGCAGTGGAATATTGAAGTGCCTTGTTAAGCTCAAAGCCTCTCTACCACGATAGAGATTAGGCCCTGCCAGTAGGTAGATGAGGCCAAGTATCCTTTACAGCTTTACCCAACTTTTGAACGTCAATCCACACAGTAATATCAGGTGCTATAAAGTTTTTTTTTTTCGAGAAAACGCAAAGAGCCTTGCGTTTCTTTGTATTGAAAAGAAGGAAGATTACATCCTCCTAAGAGGTGGTTACAGCATTGTTACATGGTGGTTTAGTGGACATCCCAGGATGGGGGCAAGACTACCCTAGGCCCTCTGTCCCCGGTCCTAGCCCAGCACCTAATCTCATCTTTGATCCTATCCAAGAGCTCGTCGAGCGACGGAGGAATATGGTCGAAGACACACGCATTCCTATGCTTCCATATCATCCAGGGCACCAGCAGCGTGGCAGATCTCAGTGCCTTGCGGAGCGATGGTGGAGAGGCGTCCCTCGCCCTCCTCCACCAGTCCTGGATGGAGGCATCGTGCTCCGGCAACGGGGCCGGTATACGCAGCCAGGATAGTGTCTCGTGCCAGGCCTGCCGCGCAAAGGGGCAAGTGAGCAGCAGATGTTGGATGGTCTCCAGCTCTTGGTCGCATAGCAGGCAGCGGGTGTGGTGGGGAAGGCCTCGGCGCGCGAGCCTTGCCGCAGTCCAGCATCGGTCCAGGTTCGCTAGCCAGTGAAAGAACTTGACCTTCGGAGGGGCCCATCCCTTCCAGATGAGCTGCCATGAATGGCATGTCAATGATCCGTGGAAGGTTGCCCGATAACAAGACCTTGCCAAGTAGATGCCGTTGGCCGTCCACTTCCAAACGAGCTTGTCCGGCTCAGTGGACAGAATGGTGCGTGCTACGAGCTGCCATGTCTTCAGGTATTGGCCGATCTCTTGCAGGCCTACTACGCCGCGAATGTCTCGAGCCCAGGCATTGCCGGTGATGCCTTCCGCCACCGTCCTCGCTCTTCTTCTGTTCTTGGGAATGCATAGGTATAACAGGGGCGCGAGCTCGCGTATAGACCGCCCATGCAGCCAGCGGTCCTCCCAGAACAGCGCAGTGAGGCCATCTCCTACCACCATGAAGGTGGATGCATGGAACATGCCAAGCTCCTCATGGGAGAACTGCAGGTCGAGGCCTTGCCATGCACGGCCGGCATCCGTCCTCGATAGCCATAGCCAGCGGAGTCTGAGCGCGAGCCCCGTGTGCTCCAGGTCTCGGATGCCTAGCCCGCCGAGTGCGAGCGGCCGACGGACCGTGCGCCAGTTCACGTGGCAGTGTCCTCCAAGTGCGTCCTCGCGACCCGCCCAGAGGAAGCCACGCTGGATCTTCTCAAGTTGCTTCAGAGTCTTCTTCGGGGGCGCTAGGGCAAGCATCTGGTGAGTTGGAATCGCGCTGAGGACTGATTTAACCAGTGCCAGCCGCCCTGCCTTGTTCATGAGCCATGCTTTCCATGACGGGAGGCGGCCAGCCACTGGGTCTACCAGCGGCTGCATCTGTGCCGCTGAGGGTCGACGGGTGGTGAGCGGGATGCCCAGGTAGGTGATGGGCAGGTCCGCGGACTGGCAGCCCAACGCCTCCAGCAAGGGGGCGCCATCCTCGCCGCCATGCAGGGTCGTGGCCGAGCTCTTGCCGTAGTTGACCTACAGGCCCGATGCGGTCTCAAAGATACCCAGAATGCTCTTCACGGCGAGCACCTCCTCCATCTCAGCATGGCAAAACATCATCACATCGTCGGCATATAGAGAAATGGCCGGGATGTTGCGGCGGGGGTGCAGGCGCCGAAGGATGCCGGTCTGGAGCGCCCGGTGCATAAGGCGGGCAAGCGCGTCGACCGCCAGGACAAATAGTTGCGGTGATGTGGAGTCACCTTGGCGCAGCCCACGACGGTGCCAGATCGGGGGGCCTGGCACTCCATTGAGCATAACGCGCGTGCTGGCCGAAGATAGGAGAATGGCCAGCCATTCCCTGAACCTGTCCCCGAACCCATATTGGCGCAGAACCTCGAAGAGGAACGGCCAGGATATGGAGTCAAAAGCCCGTGTGAGGTCGAGCTTGAGCATAATGCACGGCGCGCCCAGGTGATGGAGCATCCGAAGAGACTGCCGGACGAGCATAAAATTGTCGTGGAGCGTGCGTCCGGCGATGAAGGCGTTCTGGTTGCGGCTCACCAGGCTGTCAAGCTTAGGAGCGATACGCAACGAGAGGACCTTCGCGAATATCTTAGCCACGATGTGTATCAGGCAAATCGGCCGGTAGTCGCCCAGCTTGTGGGCATCCGCGTGCTTGGGCAGCAGGGTGAGCAGGGCTTGGTTGAGCTTACCAAACCCTCTCCCTCGTAGCGCGTACAGCTGCTTGAAGACGTCCATGATGTCTTGCCTGATGATGCACCAGCAGGCACGTAGGAATTCGGCGGTGAACCAGTCCGGCCCTGGTGCCTTATGCGCCGGCATGCGTCTCACCACAGCCCAGATCTCCTCAGGGGTGAATGGCGCCTCCAGGCTGTCCAGATCACCGGGCGTGATGAGCTGCTCAAGGTCAAGCGTGTGCGCCCGGTCCACGGCAGTGCCCAGCAGCCCGTCGAAGTGCGCGAATGCCGCGTGAGCCATCTCCTCGTGATCACAAAGGACCTGCCCGCCAACTAGGAGGCTATGCACGCGATTCTTCTGGCGGCGGTATGTGCATTGTCGGTGGAAGAAGCTCGTGTTCGCATCGCCCTCCGCGAGGAAGGAGATGCGGGCGCGCTGCCGCGCGATAGTACGCTCCAGGGAGGCGAGCCGGAGATATGACAGCTTGAGCTGCTTGCGCAACCAATCTTCTGACGGGGTGAGCGGGCGACTCTCCATCGCATGGTCGAAGCGGGCGATCAGCTCGCGAGAGATGGCCAGCTTCCGGACACTGCCCGTGGACCTGGCACTCCAGCTCGTAAGGGCGCGGGCTGTGGCCTGCAGGCGTCGGACCAGCCGCTGGAAGGGGTCAGGGTCATGTACCGAGCTCCAGGCCGTGGCGACGGTGTCGTGGAATCCGTCGAGGCGAAGCCAGAAATCCTCGAAGCGGAAGCGCCTATGGGCCACGGGCATTGGTGAGCAGTCCAACAGCAGCGGGCAATGGTCGGACACGACTGATGCGAGGCAGCGGAGGTGGCACTCCCCGTGGTAGTCCTCCCACTCCACGGTGCATATGACCCGGTCCAGATGCACGAGCGTCGGCGGCGACTGCTCATTAGACCATGTGAAGCGGCCCATTGAGGTATACCTCCTTCAGGGCAAGATCATTGATGGCACGTCGGAACCTTCCCATCATGCGATGATTCAGGGTGCTAGAACTCTTGTCAGCATCGCGGTAGATGAGGTTGAAGTCGCCACATAGCATCCAAGGGCCCTGGCAGGCTGCTCGAATATCTCGCAACTCTTGCAAGAACAGCAGCTTTTCGGGGTCGCCTTGGGGGCCGTACACCGTGGTTAGCCACCACGGGCACCGCTGGGCGTGCACGCCTTCACCTTGATCGCGTTTGGCGTGAATAGGGAGTCGGAGATGGTGACAGCTCTACTCTTCCAAGCGATGAGAATGCCACCGCGGGTGCCGTCGGCCGGGAGGTATGTGGAGCCACCAAACTCGGACCCAAGGGTGTCCAACACAATCGACGAGCAAATCAACGCCATTTTCGTTTCGTGAAGACATACAATGGATGTCCGGGTAGTACAGAGCAGCAAGCGGATCGCGCAGCGCCTAGCGCGCGAGTTTAAGCCCCTGACATTCCAGACAGTTATCTGAGGATCTGGATACATGGGAGAGACATCGACTACGGTCACCGTCGGCCTAGCGCGCTCGGACCATGGCATCACCCGCCGGGAGAACCATGCCGGCAGGGACAGATCGGTCGACCAAGGCAGCAATGGCCTGCAACACTGGGAGCCTGAGCGGCGTGGCGAACATGTCATCATACGCCTTCATCTCGACGGAGGTAATCTGTTGGTTCACGCCCACGATCCCGAGAGTGTGGAGTATCTGAACAACTCCCCGTCGATCCGATGTGCGGGGAGCAGTGACCGGGGCATCGGCGGCGGCAGAGCGTCCCCTCCTGGGGCTGAAGTTGAGGGGAGGGCGCTGGCGCTTCCCGGGGAAGGGCAGGACTGCGTCGAGCTGTTTGGTGGCCGCGGAGAGGAAGGCGCCCAACGTCCATGTCTGGCCGGAGACGTGGCAGTTGCGCCGTCGCTGCAGGGTGATCGACGGCGAGGCGAAACGCCCTGGGGCCAGCTCTCGGGGGCTATCGGCGCAAGGCTCTGGTTCCTGTCAGCGTGTGGGTCGCTGCAGGATCGAGAGGTGTCCTTGGCAGTGAGATGGATCTGCCTCCATTCTCGGCTGGAGCGGCACATCCATGGACAGCGCGGGCCCGTCATCCCCTACCGCGGACGTGCCGTCGAGCGCGGGCGCGCCTATGGGCGCGGCCCCAGGAGCCACTACGTTCCCAGCCACGGCCCCAGTTGCAGCAGCAGCTGCATCTTCTGCAGCGGGCCTAGCCATGGCGACATCCACGGATGCGGGGGCAGAAACGGCAACATCAGCAGCCGCGGGCCCCGGGGCAGCTGCGATATCCAGTGGGGTCGTTGCGGGCGCGGCGAAATTGGCGGGGAGAGACGGATCACTTCCCGCCTCCTCCTCGTCGGCGCGCGCGTGGGGCCGCTGCGGCTGGACAGGGAGGGCCTGTGGTGGAGTGGGAGCGACAAAGGTGGGTATCGTCCCCTTTTGTCCCGACCGGGCTGCAGGAGGGACAGGGGCGACCGTCCACTCTGGTTGCTTTGCAAAGCCCAGGCGTAGCTGGCCATGATCCCGACGGGGCGTGGGATCAGGCGTTGAAGTGGCGGGCCCGGCCGGATCTTCCTCGGTCGAGGGCGA
This sequence comes from Hordeum vulgare subsp. vulgare, assembly GCF_904849725.1. Lineage (NCBI taxonomy): Eukaryota > Viridiplantae > Streptophyta > Magnoliopsida > Poales > Poaceae > Hordeum > Hordeum vulgare. The sequence goes on from NC_058524.1 coordinate 468,388,245, forward strand.
ATTCGAATCCCCTGCCCCATCCGGTCCACTGGCAGCGAATGGGGGCGTGCCACCTGGCCCAATGCCATCGGCCGCGCCGTCCTCAACGGGTGGGTTGGTGGCAGCTTGCGCTGGGGCCAACGGCAAAGCCGCTTTGGGCGTCACCCTGGGCCCCTGTCGCCTTCCTTTCATGACACCGTGACGAGGGCGCGCAGGGCCCTGCTGACCGGGTCAGGTCAGCATCCTGTGGCGCTTGGGACGCCGCCCCTGCTGCGTCGTAGCCAAGGACGGCCAGGGCGCCACCGTACTAACGCCGTCGGAGCGGCCGGAGCGGCCATGGGCGTGCAGCACCAGCGCATCCACCGCCATGCCATCAGCCCGTCCGGTCTGCGCCTCGTTCGTGCGTCGGTGTTTGCGGCCACGCCGGCGCGCGCGCCCAGGACCAGGGCCATGCCCCTTGCCAGAACCGTGCCGGCCACCTGCGTCACCAGCCTCGCCGCCAGCACCGGCGGTCTGGACGGCGGCCGGAGCAGCCCGAATCAGCTCCGCCTTGGTAAGGGCGATAGACACAGGGAACGTAAGCGTCCTGATGGATGACGCCTCCGAGGGCACGCGGCCAGGCAGCTGCTCGACGAGCTCCAGGACGGTGGCGCGCCAAATGCCAGCCGGGTCGTGCGCGCCCCCGGAGACGCGGAAGACCGCCATGTCTTCGCGGGAGCGTGTGCGGGGGTGCAGGCGCTCGATCCAGCAGCTGTCCCCCAGCACGTGTTCGGCGGTGGAGAGCAGCCAGGCGTGGGCGGGGATGCCGCGGAGTTCCAGCTCGACGCGGTACTCGAGCCCGCCGGCGCCGGCGTGGGCAAGCTTGCACCAGGGTCGGAGCGACAGCGCGAAGCGTGTGGAGCTAATGAAGTGTTCGCCACGGAGCCGCCGCATGATCGCCAGGGAGGAGAAGATGATCAAGAAGTCTTCCGGATGGTGGTGATGGACCATGAAGTCTCCCTCCTCGAGCTCCAGGGAACCGAGAAGGAGCTCGGCGACCTCGTCGACGGACACGGAGGGGCGGTTGCCCGTGACGGAGGCCACCATCGCGCGTGCGAGCACATGCTCGGCCTCGTCCATCTCCTCGGTCTGCGCCATGAACACGCGGGTAGGTGCGTCCTCGATCGGCTTGGCCCGAGGCGGAGGGAGAGCTGGAGCCGGAGGGACGGGGGCAGGGGGCGCGCCACCGGGGGAGGGGCTCTGGCAGGGAGCCGGGCCGAGGCTGCGGGCCCGAAGCGGCGCGCGGGGAGCGCAGAGATGCGGCCGCAGATCGCCGGCCGTCGCAGTCGCGGGAGGCGTGGCCGGAGGCGAGGCAGCGTCGGCAGCGAATGTCGTTCGGGCAGTCCCGGACGCAGTGGCGATGATCGAGGCACCGGAAGCAGAGGCCCGCGAGCTCCTCGGGGGAGGGACTGCGGCGGCGCGCGGGCGAGGGCTTGGCTGGAGCATCCCGGCGTGGGCGACGGCGTCGCTCCCTGCAGCGGGCCTGCTGGAAGCCGTCGGCATCGAGCACCGGCCCGCCCGAGACGCGGTGGACCTCCGAGCGGGGTCCGAGGCGGTCCTTAGCGGGAGGACGAACCACGGGAGTAGCGCGACCAGGGGCGACAACGGCCGGCGGGGTGCGGGCGACGTCTCTGTACGAGCGCGCCGAGCTGGTCCAGCGGTCCCCGTAAGAGACACGCTCGCCGGAGAGGGTCGCCCGGCGGTCGACAGGGTCAGCCAGCACCGAAGCCATGGCGCAAGAGAGCGGGGGAGCGCGGGGAAGGTCCTGCCGGCGGGGGCAGCCTCAGCGGCGCGGCGGCTAGGCGAGCGGGGCGCGGAGGGAGAGCGGAGAGCGGGGAGCGGAGCGAAGAGCCATCCTTCCCTTTTCTATATCACCGTGCTATAAAGTTTTCACAATGATGTCCTGAAGAAATGTACAACATATGCGTCCTGTTGCCACACTTGCCAGTCTAGTGAGAAAGGCAGCGTGAATTTTGCAACTCACTACTTCTAATGCAATTGAAAAAGTAAAAACCTACCAATCAACTAACATATAGCTCCGTGGATAGGGTATTTTTCTTGTTCTGATATTTTGTTGTCGTAATCTCCATACAATAACATAATTTATTTGCATCATTAGCCATGTTCCTCTTGCTGTTTACCTTAATATATACTACCTCTGTATCAAAATATAAGACGTTTTTGTAGGCTAGTTTAGCTTACAAAAATGTCTTATATTTAGATACGGAAGGAGTATCTGATTGCGTGCAAAGCGTTATGGAATTCTGTCTCTAACGTTTCTTTAATTCATTGAAGCTTTGTCCGTACCATTTTGTTCCTCCTGGGTTGCTTATTCCCCTCACAGCTATATACGACACAAGATACGGGGAGATTGAGGAAAAACAGAGTATGAAATTTGCTGTGATGTTTTGATGTATTTTGTACTTCTTGTTTTAACTTAGCATGACAGTTTACTTGGGTGTATTATTACTGTTTGCATCATAAATTTGTAGGTGAACTGAGAAGAAATCTGCACTTCAGGCTTGGTCTGCCCTTGGATCGTCCTTTATTACGGACTTCCAATGCACTGACTTTTGGTGGCATGGAAAGGCGAGATAGAAGCTCATCAAAAAGTGGTATCAGTTATATTTTGTAGTCTTCCTAGTTGTTCTGTTCCTTATCTTCAAGTTAGAAATATTTCCTTACACCCACTGTGATCTGTCATTTGGTACCAGGTTCTGCATTGCTTCGAGATGTCCACAAAGAAATTCCATCTAGTGGTGGTTAGTAGTTGCTTTAGTTCTTACTATAAGCACATTAATAGATTTGCTGATTTTGTAAGGGGATAATGGTTTTTAATTTCATGTTTATTGCAGTATCTGGAGGAATCACGTCATTGATTGATGGTTCATATGAGTATTACCATTACCTACATGATGGTATCGATGACAATGTAATGTTTGTTTTTGTGCTTCAGGATTTCTTTCTATTATAGTTCTTACCTCTTTTCTTGACAGTTTGTTTCATATAGATGTGTTCTATTGTCGGATGTCTACATATGTTAAATAATATTTATGTTTATTTGAGTATCTTGTTCAGTCCTTAGGCAGCAGGTGTAGATCCCTTACCTTCATAACAGATTATAGATTCCCACCCCATGGCTAGATGTTAGTTTCTTCTTTTCTTTCATCGGTGTTCTGAAGTCATATTCTAGGTAGATGATAGACAATCACACCAGTCCATTGGATGGAATTATATTATATGTGACACGTAAGCCTACTGCAGAAGTCAACGAGTATGTTTTGCTTAGTTCAAATACATCTTAATTACCAGAAAAACCGAACAGAAGTTCAATATACCACCAAAAAATGTTATCTGTTTTACATACAAAATGCAACTGTAAAGAAGTTTGAAATTCAAATATCTGATATGAAATGTACAAATATTTATCCATGATGCAAATTCTTTGAAAATAGCACTCTTAGAAATCCACTAGTCCATGCCACTTGTTCTAAAATCGTGCCACGTATGATTTCTTGTGATATGGAAGTGGTTGAGGGAAGGAGGAAGAGCCCTGCCTCTTATATGCCAGTAAATGCTCTATTGGAGAGGGACTTGCTACCTTAAAGGCTTGTCTTGTGGGGTCTACCCTTTAACACCAACATATATCTTTTCCGGGTTTTAGTAACAAATTTAATGGAGAGGTTCTTATCATGGATGTGGCTGAACAATGAACATTATGTCCATATAGTGACAAGCTTAGCAACAACCTATTGGAGGTTTTCTTAGTGTCATGTCTTGGGTTACTGTTATATTTATGTTTTCTACATGTTTGCCATGTGCCCCCCTTTTCCTGATGGCGGATTAACTTTGTTAATACGAGGGTATAAAATAGTAATCTGCATTGTAGGCAGATCAGCTCTCCATATTTCTGAATTTTCAACTGTTGCTTGCCAAACTGTATAGCAACAAGACTTCAATCTTCTCAAACCAACAATTTGTGTACCTAATCTGACTGCAGTAGCACCTATCCTGATTGACTGCAGTAGCACCTATCCTGATTGACTGCAGTAGCACCTATCCTGATTGACTTATTTTACCAGACGATTCTAATTGATGTTTGTTTTATTCGAAATCAATGCTTCAGATATACCTGTTGTTGCCTTGAAATTTGTAACCGAAATAATAAATCATTGTACTAGTTTTTTAAAGCATTTGTCAGAATTTTCCTGCTATAGGCTTTATTAGATGTTTGGTTGGTGCCCCTTTCTTCAGCTGAGGAGGACATAGAGAATGGTATTTCATGAGTTGCATTTGGAAAGCTTCCACCTGAAATTGCTCTTCTAGTTCCATTTCCATGTTTTGGTTTTGTTAATAATTCTGTAGTAACACAGGCGTGTCTTTTGCCCATTCGTGTAGAGCTATGGCGAAATTATTAAAGGCCACATTCTAGCTGGCATTTGCTTAAGCCTTACAATTGCATTGTTAGAATTTGCAAAATAGATCAAAAGTTTCTTGTTATAGCACTAAATTAAGCATTGGTATTACAGGGTGGACTTTTTTTAATTACTGTTTGTGCCTCGTACTTCTGCATTATGCCAGTTGGTGTGAAACGATTAGTGCTAAAATTTCTGAATTGGATATTTTCCAGGCTATAAAGTTTTGCCTTTCCAAACATGTAATTGCGCTTGTCTGTTGACCAGTTATTTGAGCAGTCTTGCCTTCTGCTATAATAGCAATGCCTGGGGACTATGTTGTGTTCTGCTCGGGTACATTTGGGTAACTTTGTGCATACTGCATGCCTGGAAGAGAATGCTACCCATTTTTGGTGTACCTCATCATATGGTTCAGGATGATTGTAAGTCTCTGAGTTTCTATTGTGACTAGTGGTGACAAGTCTGTTATCCTCCTGTTTCAGGGATGGGGATGTGCTTACCGTTCCCTACAAACAATCATGTCTTGGTACAGGCTGCAACAGTATTCATCTATAAATGTTCCTTCACACAGGTTTGACAGACTAGATGTTATCATGCCTATTTTTCCTACAATTGTTTAACAGTAGTTCTTTCTACAATGGTATACCAGAAATGAAGATATCAGACTGATTAATGTATTTGCTCCAACTTCCTAATCAGGGAGATTCAGCAAGTTCTTGTTGAAATTGGTGACAAGGATCCATCATTTATTGGATCTCGGGAATGGATTGGAGCGATAGAATTAAGCTTTGTGCTTGACAAACTGCTTGGTGTGAGTCTACATATTACTTCTGTGTCTGACGAATAGTTGTGCATGTTTTATGATGGTTTTCTTTTCTGAGAATGGCAATAGTTAGTTAGCAACTTACTGGCTTTCTACTCCCAAACCCGACCACCAGCATCTTTAACATAAGCATCATCAACACAGGGGTATGACCACATGGTCTGACAATGTTCATTGTTCAAAATACATTTTTCTTGAATTACTGGAGGGCATCAATGCAGGACTGTAGCTTGTATAAGTTCTAATATCACTTCCTGAAGCTTGTTTGCAGTGTTGCCTGTAAACCTAGAGACAGAATGGTTGAGTTATAACTCAAGCTTTTGAACATTTTTCTTTTATTTTTTGCTCTGTGAATTCAGATGTTGTGTCTGATCCACAGAAAATAATTTTGGGAGGAAACTGAATTTCTGAGGGTCAATTTTTTTTTTTTCAAAGATGAACCTTTAAGTCTTCCAGGCTTGTTGGTCCTAACCGCACTTGGTGCACAAACCAGTGGATACCACTGGTAATGCCCTTGCCTTAGGATGTGAACGGTCTTGAGTTGGAATTCTTGTGCATTTGTCATATTCGATTGGAATAAAATAGTAAAAGCATCAAAAGGTCCCTTCACAGGACTGGGACTTGACCCCAAGATCTCTTGCACACATGACTACATCACTGTGTAGCGATTTTTAGGGATACACCAGTCTGCAGTTGATGTGTGTTTGTATTATCATTAGTTGTGTTAATCTGAGGGAAGGTAGTTAATTCAAGACACTCATGTGTCTTATTCCTGTATCGATATCATACTATATGTTATTGTTTTGGCTTAACAGAATTTGGTCATGCAGGCTAGTTGCAAGATAATTAACGTGAGATCTGGTGATGAGCTTCCTGAGAAATGCAGAGAACTTGCAATACATTTTGAAACCCAGGGAACTCCTGTAATGATTGGTATGTACTTACGTTTGATGCCATTATTTACGGCTGCAAAAAGGCATTGAGCACTATAAATGAAAACAACAGTTCTCCAGTCATATCAAGTTTTTATAAACCCTTGAAACCTATTTTCATGAATGCTATCGACTCTGGGTCAATTAACCCCACTCTGTCTGGTATATAAAGCATTTCAGATTCATCCTGACATTTCATACCTACTGCATATCTTGAGATCTTTTTAGAACTTGGGACGGGTTTGGTTGCTCGCACCGGTTTAGGCACTTTGCATACTTGTCCCACTAGGGTCTGGTTGAGCATATGCAGGCAAAAAACCAACATCTGCATGTTGATTGGTTGCCTGCATATCCTCTCCCTGCATCGTAGCGACGCCTCTACGCACTGCGTTTGGTTGCTCGCATTGTATGTGGTCACATGAGTGCACGTTGTTTAGTTGCATACAATCATAGAGTTGTGCTCACCTTGTATCCTATTTGGTGAGCTTACCCACTACTACTACACCTTACAAACGATCACACCGAGCACATCAACACCACATCACTGCAATGGCGATGAACTGGACGAAGATGATGAAGTTCTTTAGCCCAAACTGATGATCCACCTTGTCAACCTCAACCTTCATGCATGCGTGCTCTCGCACAAACTTGGAGTAAGCTTCTTCTGCCGCCTGCCTAGTCTTAAACCCTCTGTGGCTGTTGTCACTGTACCATGAAACTTGTTGGTTGCAAGCTTCCCATGAATTGTAAACCCTGGAGCACTCCCAACGAACATCGCATACCACTTGCCCTATCAGTGCAATTGAGAAATAAGTTGAAGCACCAAGAACACACAAACAACAAGCGATGGAGCACTCCAGGAGCAAGCAGTGAAGCACACAAGCAATGGAGTAGAAGAGCATTAGTAAGCATGCATGATCATACCGCATAGCAAGTTCAACCTACCACTACTTTGGTGTCATCCTACCACCACATCCAAAAGAGGGTGTAATCCTACCATCGCAAGTTCGTGATCACCGAGAGGGGTTAGTATATACCACCTCAGTAAAATATACAGACCATAAGATTGTTTTCAATCCCTAACTGCACAAAATATACGTTGTCATCGTCATCGATGCCATCGCCATCGTCGTCGAGGATCATGCACGTCGGTGCCACCAGCAGAAATAACACTAGTAGTGGTGCTTGCCCAGCCAGGTCCTCAGCCAGAGCACCCTGTGGGCCTCTCCCATGGCAACAACCTAACACCCCAGGCTTTGTTGTCCAGCAGGTTGCTAAGAGCCACCATGAGAGCCTCTAGGATGAAGCCACCTTGCTCCATGATGGCGCCGTAGAGCTCAGAGTGGACGTTGACCGTCTTGCTCTCCCCGATGGCGGTGGACACCCCCTTTACTGCTGAGTCATGTTGCTGAAGACGGTCAACCCCTCCTCCATGAAGCCTGCTCGCTTCCTCGTCCTATCAACCACATGAAAGTGCTCACCATCCCTCTTAGGAGCATCCACGTTGATGGTGTATGACTCCTGGGTGTCTAGATACTCGGGCATCGGCGAGCCCAGCGGCTGACCAGAGCCCACGACATTCTTGCCGGTTGCCAGCCTGAAGGAGAAGATTTGCTGCATCTGGTGGTAGTTCTGGATAGGTGTATTGAGGAACTCTGCGTCCTTGGGGTGAGCCTAAGAAAAAAACAGGGCAGAGTGGTTAGCGCAGCTCCTTGAAGCCTTAGTGATCCACCTCACTCTCCACTTCCTCAGGTGGTTGTAGACCGAGATCTGGGTTGAGGTGACCTCCTGTCCACAAAACTTGAACACTTGCTTTGCCACAACGTTCAAGTGCACCTCCTTGAAGCCCTTGTCAGTCCCCCTCACTCCACTAGCTATGATCTCACACATCTTCTTAAGCACGAAAATGGAGAGGAACGGCTGCCATTTCATGTTATTCCCCTGCCATCCTTACTCTCCTTTACGGCTGCCTTTTGAGCAGCAGCATGAGCTACAACATGGGGATGAGCCAACACAGATGGAGGAACCGAAGGCGACACCTCGAAAACCTCTGAATCAGGAGGCATCTGGTCGATGGGAGTCTGGGAGTCCTCGACTTAGGATGCCGGGAACTGGCTCTCGGACAGCACGATGGCCTGACTAGACTCTTGTGTGCTCATCTCCTACAAACATAAGCGTCACCAACACCAGGACACGCTACACATCGACAGTAGGAACTATCAGTAAACATGCAAACATGGATGGCCTAGTTCGCTTTAAACAGTGTGAAGTTTGCAGGTGTGAAAATAAACAGGTGATACTGATACTGTATATCACAGATAAGAGTAAACCTGTGAAACACTCATCTCTTACTCTGGTAGAGTTCGCTTGCTACTACTACTGCAAGCACTACTCCAGACAAGCACTACTTGCATTTTTTTGCTCCAACAAGCAAAATTCCAGATGCAAAACTTGCTAGAGTACTCCACTTTTCATAGCTGCACAAATTCTTTAAATGAAGAGAAGAGGTGAAGACAAGAGAATTACTCCAAACTCTTTAAATGAAAAAGTTTGCTACTCCTAATAATTGAAAAAGTTTCAGTTAATTACCTCTAAAACCACTCCTAATTAACTGAAGAAGTTTCAGTTAATTACCTCTAAAACTACTCCTAATTAACAGTATTCCAACAACAACAAATATCAAGAATAGGATTCTAATGTAGCATTACAACAACATTAAAATGTTACTCCAAAATTACTCCAACAGTACTCCACCAACAGTTAACTGAAACTGCTCAAACCAACAATGAGCAAGATGTTTGTTATGACCGGTACTACGTACCAATGGAGGAGGCCCAATGGGCAGGGTTAGTTACGGGTTTAGCCCAAGTTATCTTAGCTATCTTAGAGTCCAAGTTATCTTAGTTATCTTAGAGTCCAAGTTATTGAAATTATATAAACAGATGTAAACAGTTATTTTGAAATTAAGCAATAAGACAATTCTATTGCCCGGCTCCCAGAGGAGCCGGAACCCTAACCCTAGCCACCGCCTCCTCTAAACGCCGCCGCCTCCTCCCTGCGCCGAGACGGCGCCGTCGCGCCGGACGCGGCGCCCTCGTCTCCTCCAACCTCCCCCCTACCTTTATAACCTAAGGCAAAGGGCCGGTAGAACCCTAGTTTCTACCAATGTTTAACATGAACAGTTAACTAAAACTAGCAGTACATGAGCATCTGCAGGCCATGCTGTTTGAGTAACTGAAACTAGCAGTACCAACAGTACACAAACTTGGTAAGCAGATCCTGTGATGGTCCATTTTCACTGTTGGTACCCAAACATGTTTTATCTTAAGAGCTGACATCTCGTTAGCAGAGAAATATTTTTACATTGTTGGTATCCAACCAACCAACCAACAGAGAAGCTAACTGAATTTAGACAGAGAAGCTAACTGAATTAGACAAACAACAGTGATTGTGGCAGTACTTACCACGGGCAGGAGAGGAAGCAGGTGGGCGCCTCCGGCTCCAGGTACGCTGTCCCCTTGTGCACGCCGCCGCCCGCCGATGTGCTGGAGCTGGTGCCTCTGGATGTCACGCTGCTCGACGAGCCCGAGGACCTCCTGGCGTGCCCCGCGCTGCCATGGGAGGAGGATTGCGCCTTGCAATCGCTGATGCAAAGAACAAATGACAAGAACCTGCAAAATGGCACTGGGAAGAAGTGGCCCGGCGCCTGTTTCATGGTCTCCACTTCGGCTTCCTCGGAGCCGAAGCAGTTCCCCATGGAAGCTCAACCTCAATCGTGAGGACGACGACGACGTGGCATAGCGGGGAGGCCACCGTGAAGGAAGAAGACGTCGCTCCAGATTCGCCGCTCTGCATCTCCGGCGCCACTTCAGATCCGCTGCTTCGGCGCCGCTCCACGCCTCCATCGTCCAGATCCAGCGCTGGCACGTCCACATCCACGCCTCCGTCGCCGGTGCAAAAGATATGATTTTTTTACCTGGTGGGGGGGAGGGAGTGGAGGCGGGGGGGGGGGGGGGGGGGGAGAGACAAAGTGGTGGTGGAAGAGGGAGAGGCCGGTGAGCGACGGGGAGGGGGGAGGCCGACAAGCGACGGGGAGTGGGAGGCCGACGAGAAGGGGAAAGCCAGCGAGTGCGGCTGGGCGAGTGTGAGCAACTGAGTGCGGCTGGGCGAGTGATCGACACGGGGGCAAAGTTGGAAAGTGTGGATATTACGTTACAGGCCGAAAATTGAACTAAAAACTCCTAGCGACCTACATTTCAGAACATAGGGAGTACTGTATACAGGTACTAAACGGATGGAGTGTTATCATAGGTCATGGTTGCTTCAATGTTCATTTTCAACTTGTGGCAAGGTTTGTGCTGATTGACCAAGCAACAATAGCTGTGTTCCAAACGTGCGGCCATCTTGATGGCAACCACTGTTTTCTCATCTATTTTAGCTAGCCACATTTTCTAGACCATCCATGCATAAGACTAACTGATAAGCAAGAAATGACTAAGATTAATCAAAGTTGTGATAGATACAGATAGATTAATCGAGTTGGATAATCCATGCAAAGTGGCTACGCTTGGTTGCATAAGTAAACCTATTCTTATATTAATCCCTTTTTTTATGGTTGGTAATAATGAATGCAGGTGGTGGAGTTTTGGCTTATACCCTTCTGGGAGTTGATTACAACGAAGTCAGTGGTGATTGTGCTTTTCTCATCCTTGATCCACACTACACTGGTGGTGATGACCTCAAGAAGATTGTTAATGGTGGATGGTGTGCGTGGAAGAAGTCTGTGGACAGCAAGGGTCGGAGCTTCTTCTTGAAGGACAAGTTCTACAACCTTCTTCTGCCCCAAAGGCCCAATATGGTGTGAGAACCGGGTAATTTTTGTAGTGTTGGTGTATGTAAGATCAAGCGGGAGATCAGTAAACCATGTATCCTCTGGTTATTCTAATAGAGAGACTGAGTTGCGACTTACACATGGTTTTCAATGACATTTTGATGAAATTCACTGTATTTCATTAATTATGATAGACACTGAAATATTTACCTTTTGACCCAAAAAATCAGCAATTTCAGTACTGTACAGTAATTCAAATATTTTCGAAAAATATATCCATTTTTTCATTAAATTCAAGTGAATATTTTGCCCTTTTGGCCGAAATGCAAACGGAAATTCACTGTATTTTGGTTATTTCGGTTGGGGCTGAAATTTTTCTGAAACTCAAAGTGGAAATCTTGGGCTTACATTAGAACAATATGGTTGGCCGAGTCCATAAATATCGTGTTTCTAGCAATATCTTTATTGTCGAATCTCTTATCTTTCACACATCCACAAATGTATGTAGAGCACATTTGAAATTTATTTTACTATTCATGGCGGGTGTGTTTGAGCTCGGGAGCAGAAGAATTTTGTGATTGTGTCAAGTATTTCTTATAAATGTCTTGCGTATTTCAGAAAAAATACAAAAATAAGTTGCTTGCTTCATACAGCAATTTCTCGATACTCGATGGCCATCGATTGACTAGAGTTATCTTAGAACAAGTACGAGCCTCTGCCAGTGCGAAATGCAAATTCTGATTATTTTTTTCCTTAGTGCCCCACTCGTCAAGGACCAGAGACTAGTGGCCAGATGAAGGGATCTTTCCAGCTCATGTTTCTTGGGGTTGTCACTGGGAATTACCTCGAGCTTGTACCGGGCTACTGGCACACCGATAGCACACAGCTCATGCTTCTTGTGGTTGTCACTGGGAACTTCCCAGATTTTTCACTGGCGTGTGGCAATATACCATCACTTCAAAGTACAGGCATCTCCCACTGTATATACTTACATAACCAGAAAAGTACACCAGAACGGGGAGGTTGACATTTTGGTCAAGAGCTGGCTGAACCGAATGCAGAATGCCCGGCTTGATCTCCACTGCACTGGGAGCTGAAAGCCGGTGCTATAATACTATAAGCATTGGCACCGCTCGCTCTGTGCAGCGTTCAGCTCCGAGGATGGTGGGCACGGCAGCTAGAGCAAGGCTCACATTGTGCTCTCTGTTCCTCTTCCTCGGTGCTCGGACGGCCGCACGCTCAACGTCGGCGTGGTCCTGAACATGCGGTCTTTGGTGGGCAAGATGTCGCGTACCAGCATCCTGATGGCCATGGAGGATTTCTATGCGGTCCACAGAGACTCCGCGACCAGGCTGGTTCTCCGCGTCAGGGACTCCAATGGCGGTGGCAACATCAAAGCTGCATCAGCAGGTACGTTCATTATGATTTTATACACTGAATATAACTAGGAAGTACTCCCTCTGTGATAACTTCCAGATCTATATTTGGGTCTGTATAATGAGATGAAATCAAATCTATCCAAATATTGGCTCATAGTAATATATAATGTGAACACTTTGGGGGTTAGAGTAAAGAAAACAAGTAGCACTGGATATAAGTTTCCTTGTTCTTTAGTATTTCTCTTTTGCATTTATTAGTGTATACTGCCGATGCAAGTCTTAAACCATTCTGGGTTTTTAAATGCATATAAAAGGAGTCACCAAAAATTGCAAGTTACAGATTTATACAAGGATTTTATGCCGCTGAATCCCTAAATTCACCGGCACCCTAAGAAATGATAATATAACACAGGTCAACACAATAGCATTTCTACTTGCACTTAATATGTTGCTACTATAAACTACTTCCTCCGTCATGGTTAGGCCCTATTTGGGACCATAATAGATTATAATAATCTGGATTATGAACATAGATTATATAATCTGGTTTATAAAAATAATCCAGGTGGGCATGTTTGAAGATCAGATTATATAAACTGTAAACCAGCTTTTAAATTGTACAATGACATGTTTGTCCTCTTTTTTTTTCAACGGTCATTTTTTTAATTCATCTTGCCATTTGGTTTGCTTGGCGCCAAGTTTGAATAGATAGACATTTGTACTAGCCATGTACGAACGTGTTATTTCCCGGCAAATTTGAACTGTAAACTAATCATTGTACGAAAAAATACGATGGGCACACATCGTTAACTTTGAAGGAAAATCTCATCCGAATGAAGAACACAGTTACATTGTCCATGAGAAATTAAAAACTACATTATTAAATTATCATATAATATCAAATCTACTCTACTTCGCCGATCAAAGCATTACATATAGTGTCACGGAAGGCATTCATGTCGATATCTTGAGTGCTATCACAGCTTTGTCGAGGATGATTTTGTGGCGGCATGGGCATATAGTTTTCATCTTCATCACACTTATCAAACTCTTGGTCACTCAACGCACTCTCTCGGATGAAATTATGTAGAGCCATACATGCCAGAATGATTTTACTTTGCTTCTCTAATGGGTACGTCGGTATGGCTAATAAAATCCTCCATTTCATCTTCAAAATTCCAAAAGACCTTTCAATGACATTGCGAAGAGACGAATGGTAGTAATTGAATAGTTCCAAGATTCCCCCACTAGTCCTGGGATAATAAAAATTTGCAAGAAATGTACCTTAGTATGTTTCTTCCAAAATTCATCACTTGCCACAATTCCCCCACTAGGGGATCGACCTAGTCCAGTTTGTTTGTTAAGCCACAACCAAAATGAGTAGAAGCGTTTTAGTTCTTCCCATCTGTTCTTAAACTGCATCTTAGAGTGTCGTAGCCCTTTGTTCTGTTCAAACTTGATAGCAATATTTTTGTAACCTCTAGCAGTCATGAATCCATTGCTCCTGTTGCCAGCTGTGATCTCCTCAACACAGAGTGAACAAAATGCAGCAGTGTTTTCACTATTGGTCCATTCAGCCTTATCAATATCATCGTTCTAGTACACAAGCATGTTAATGTTATACATAGCATGAACTGCTGCTACATAAAAACTAAGAACAATTGTACTTTTAAATTAAGGTTCTATCCTGCTCACATAACATTGACCAAATGGCAGAAATTAATTAAACGTTGAGGAAATATTACCGATTCATCATCTCCAACACCATCATAATACTGATCATTGAAGTGGGAGTCCTCTGGCTCATGCTCTGTAGCAGGAACACCTTCAATCTCCATTGAACTGCTGCTAACTGGGGCACTCGATACGGCAGAGAGGATGAACGACCGGTCTGCCCACTACGGCCTACGCCACGCCCACGTCCAGCACCCCGACCACCAACTGCCTCTTCTAATCCCAGTACAGGGACGCGGCCACGGCGGCCACCGCGACCAGCACGGCCACTACTGTTGCGCCCCTACGGCCACCACTCGAGCGTCCAGCATGGTCAACTCCGGCGCGCACACCACGGTCAGCCCTGTGCCCCGCCCCTGCACCACGGCCACCGCCTCCGGCACCTCCAGCCACGAACTCCGGTAGCCCTTCTTCGTACACATCAGATGGAGTTGAATGCACCAGCTCCATGAAAGAGGCCTGCGAATTGAGGTCCAATCCTCCAAATACGTTGGATCCATGGGCAGGGAGACAACCGCATTCGCCGGCGAAGCTCGAATCGACGGGATGGCCATGGACACAGACCTGCTCACTCCTCCTCGCTGGGATTGAATCCCGCTGGTACTGTTGCTCCGCCTCCTCCTCTCGTTGCGACGCCATCTCCGGTGGAGGCTGCGCTGCCGGCCGCAGGTCTCAGGGGTAGTGGAGGCGGTGGCGGCAGCCTAGGGTTGGAGCGATGCGAAGATGGGTTGGGTCGTGCGACGGGGGGTGGGTCGTGCACGATGGGGAAGAAGGAGTCGGGCGCGCTGACCAGGAAGGTCCCAGTTGCGATGGGAAAAACGATGGCGGTGGCAGTACATGTAAATAGATCAAAGTTTATAAGGATAATAGGTCTTTATTAATGCATAATCTGATTTTAGCTGGGTTAGAGTAGATTATGAGTTTTTAATAATCTGATCATCTAGTTTTTAAAATCTATAGTATAAACTGCCCTATTTGGAAACATAATAGCTTACTAATAATAAAGAGGCTATCGCTTTCGTCAGAAAACCCACCGAGGTGATTTTATAAAAAAGTCCTTACTGTTTATGACATTAAACTCGTAGTATATATTAAATATTTTTTTAAATACTCATATCTTTTAAACCGTAACTCCAAATTTAACATATTATACATGGAATTTGATTAGAAAAATATGTAGAATTTAAATATGATATTATTTTATCTGTTAAACGTCTAATAAAATACTATCTAGGGTGCAATCTTAATAAATAAGTCATTATTCGTCTTTCTTTCATACCGGTACTCATCCAGGTTGGGGATGAACACGTCAACAAAATCAGGATTAGAGATGAAACTGAAGGTCACTTGACTGATTCTTTGTACGTATTAAATCTACATGCAAGCCGTGTTAAAATAGAAGACCTGTGAAATTTTGAACTGCATTTTTGTAAGATAAGACCATCTTTATTTGTATCGTAACTATAAATTCTTAAATTATAGATATTTTTTATAAATTAAGATCATGTGCCATGTGGTATTTCTTTCTCCCGTTGCAACGCATGGGCCCTTTTGCTAGTAGCTTATAAAAACCAGATTATATAATCTGGATGAATCCAAACAGGGCCTTAGAAGGCGTGCTTGGAAATTCTCTCAAACCTAGGTCGTTATTGATTGGCTGCGAGATGGGCTGAAAAATAGCATTCACACTACGCATGCATATAAAAGCAGTACTCCCTCCGTCTCAGTTTACAAGTCCGATACATATACCTAGGTCGTCAATTTGATCAACTTAATGAGAGGCATATATAACAAAAAATATATCATTAGAAACTTTAGATGTTCTATTTTCTAATGATATAATTTTTATGTTAAATAATATATTTTATGTAAGTCAAACTGACGATCTAGGTACACGTGCATGTCTTCTAAACTATGACGAAGGAAGTAACAATGGACTATTAAGTAGCTGTTAGGAGTAAATGCAATATGACCTAAATCTTGTCTATTGTGAAAATGCGCGTAAATTTAACCGTGTCTTGTAAAGAGGAAGTACCAAATGCTTTTATAATTAATACTTCTCTTAATTGCATCGATTGCACAGCTATTGATCTGCTGGAGAATCACCACGTCCAAGCTATCATTGGTCCAGAAAAATGGGGAACGCTACGCATCCGCCGGATGATTTCTAAAAATTATCCGTCACCCAGCTAGCCGTCGGATGGCGATCTAACGCCCTGCATCCCCGCCGCATGGTTCTGAAACGACGCTCGAGTTGCGGAAACTTTCGCTTTGTTGCAAGAAATAAACTTTGGATCTGTTAATTCCTGAAACAACGGTCGAGTTTCAGAAACAATTTGCTTGTTGCAGGATTTTTTTCTTCGTTTTTGCGGGAGAATTTTTTGCAACAAAGGTCATGTTTCAGGAAATTTTGCAACAAAGCTCAAGTTGCAGAACCACTACCTAGCGAGCAGGGAAACTCTTGGCGGCGGGGCGGCCGGCGAGCTCTTGGCGGCGGGGCGGCCGGCGAGCTCTAGGCGACGGGGCGGCCGGCGGGGCGGCCGGCGAGCTCTTGGCGGCGGGGCGGAGCGGCCGGCGAGCTCTAGCCGGCGGGGCGGCCGGCGAGCTCTAGGCGGCGGGGCGGGGCGGCCGGCGAGCTCTAGGCGGCGAGGCGGCCGGCGGCGGGGAGGCCGGCCAGCTCTTCCCGTGGAAGCCGTCGTCGCCATGCCTGGGTCCCTCGTTCTGCAACTACTTCCAAGTTGCAGAAACAATGAAGTTGTTTCAGGAAACGGGTCACGGCTCGTCCGCCGGCTACGTGGCGAACAAAGGAGACGGTGGACGCGAAATCAGGATCCGTCGGTTGAAAAGTAACGTTTCCCCAGAAAAATCCGCGGAGGCTACTTTTGTGTCTGATATTGGGAATAACAGTCAAGTCCCGGTTATCACCTTCACGGCAACGAACCCAGCCCTTTCATCTGCCAATGTGCCATATTTTTTGCGCGCGACATTAAGCGATGCTGCCCAAGTGAATAGTATTGCTGCTCTCATCAAAGCATTTGGCTGGAGGGAAGTTGTGCCCATATATATACGAAGATACGGACTACGGTAGAGGCATCGTACCGTACCTGGTCGATGCATTCCAAGAGTCCGGAGCTTCTATGCCGTATCGCAGTGTGATCTCTCAGTCAGCAAGCAGTGACCAAGTTGAGGAAGAACTATACAAGCTAATGACAATGCAGACAAGGGTCTACATTGTGCATATGTTGCCAACCACCGGCTCCATTCTCTTCAAAAAGGCCAAGGAGATTGGAATGATGACCGAAGCCTATGTGTGGATTTTGACGGATGGGATCGCGAATATCGTCAACTCGCTAAGCCCTTCAGTTCTTGACACAATGGATGGTGCATTGGGTGTGAGGTTCCATGTACCTAGATCAAAGGCACTCGATATTCCACTGCAAGATGGAACAAGAGGTACAGACAGGACTACCCGGATGACCCACTGTCGCAACTAAGCATTTACGGCCTCTGGGGTCATGATGCTGTTTGGGCCCTGGCACTAGCAGCAGCAAAGGTTAGCATGACCAGACCCACATTTCAGAAGCAGCAAAAATGCAGAAAGAACTCAACCTGTGTTGGAACTTTGGGTGTTTCTACAGTTGGTCCAAAACTCTTGGATGCAATCTTACAATGCAAGTTCAGAGGCTTGAGAGTGGTGATTTTGACCTCAGAAACAGACAGCTCCAATTTTCCACATTCCAGATAATTAATGTGGTTAGAAGAGAATCAATAGAAATAGGTTACTGGACAGCAAAGCAAGGAATATTCAGGAACCTGAATCAAGATGTATCAGCACACACGTATTTGCATCCTATGCCTGATCTCAACCCAGTGGTCTGGCCAGGACAAACACATATAGTGCCTAAGGCTTTGTTTGGTAGAAGTGGATTGGGGAGGTTTGGGGAGGAGGGGATTTGAGGAGATTTGGTGAATCCCTTCCTTCCACCCAATCCTCTTAAATCCTCGGGATTTTGCTTCCACCAGTCCCCCGAGGAGGATCCTGAAACACATGGATAGGAAGGGATTGAAGGGGAACGGAGGGGATTCGGCTAAGCAAACCCCTTTTACCAAATGGGCGCCCGAGGTTCTGTGGGGTTTCTGACCCTTCCGGGGATTTTCCTCTCGAAACCCCTGAATCTCTTCGTGCCAAACGAGGCCTAAAGGATGGCAAATTCCTACTAATGGAAAAAAGCTCCAAGTAGGTGTACGGACAAGTGGATATCCTGAGTTTATGAAGGTGGAGAGGGACCCTGTCACCAATGCGATAACGGCAACAGGATATGCGTTAGATGTATTTGAAGAGGCGATAAAGAAACTCCCGTATGCAGTCCCTTATGAATATGTATCATTTGATACACTCGGAGTAAATTATGGGAGCTATAATGATTTTGTCTACCAAGTTCCTCTTGGGGTAAGATTTTTTTTTCTCACCGTCTTACTAAGTTGAAGAAATTGCATATGCTCAATTTTTTAAGGTGATATTTTTTTATGCGCATGCGCATTTATTCCCATTGGTACAACTTGATAATGTTTTAGCGGAAAAACAATGGTTTGAAAATCCTCCTTTGTTTAGTCTAAACAACTTTCTCCACCAAATACTCCTACTAGATGTGATTGGTACTAATGTTTCTTTTCAGACTATGGTAGAAATGCTTCATGCAACTGAAGCCACTGTCTGGTAGTATGGTTTTCCACAATACCTCATATAGCAATGAGTAGTATACGTCATTGACTAAAAGTAACATGGCTTTGTACTCACACATCAGTAAACAACATGCTTGCAGGTGTACGATGCAGCAATTGGGGATATAACCATCAGGCACAACAGAACATCTTACGCTGATTTTACACTACCTTATACTGAATCTGGGATAGCAATGATTGTGCCAGTCAAAGACAACACGAATAAGAACACATGGATTTTCTTGAAGCCATTAACTGGTGACTTGTGGTTTGCAAGCATCGCATTTCTCATCTACACAGGAATTGTCATCTGGCTATTAGAGCGACGAATAAGAAATGCAGAATTGACTGGTTCATTCTTCCACCAGCTTGGAACAGCAATATCTTTCTCCTTCTTTGCAGACAGTGAGTGGTGATATCAGATTTATCATTTCCAGACAAAATATTGCATTTTTATATGACATACTATCCAACCAGATTTAAAAAATACTGCATTTGCCATATACTCCCTCCGTTCCTAAATATGTCTTTTTAGAGATTTCACTAGGGGACTACATACGGAGCAAAATGAGTGAATGAACACTTTAAAGTATGTCTATATACATCCGTATGTAGTCCCCTAAGTGAAACCTCAAAAAAAGACTTGCGTTTAGGAATGGAGGAAGTATGATAGATTATATCTAGATGTTTCACAAATTTGTTAATTAATAACTGATTATTATTTAGGAGAAGAAAATAAATCTGAATTACATAATATTTAAAGTGAGCAGGAACTGGTATATAAGAAATATATATCCTTAGCTGCAGTCTTTTACCATAAATTTCATCTCAGAGTTATTTAAAGTTTTTCCATAGTATATAAATGGAAAAAAATACTGACATACTAAGAGAGATTCAGTATTCATGTTTTGTTTTAAGTTGCTGATAGATGGGTTGTTCATCATTTTGCAGGGGAAAGGGTAGATGGTATTTTGGCTAGATTGGTGGTTGCTGTATGGGTGTTTGTACTTCTCATAATTACATCAAGTTATACGGCTAATTTGTCATCGATGCTGACAGTGCAGAAGCTTCAACCCACAGAAACAGATGTTCATGAACTCCTTAAAAGAGGAGAGCATGTAGGGTACCTTACTACTCCCTCCGTTCCATAATATAAGTCCTTTTAGAGATTGCACTAGAAGACTATATACGAATGTATATAGACATATTTTAGAGTGTAGATTCACTCATTTTGTTTTGTATGTAGTCTCTTAGTGAAATTGCTTAAAAGACTTATATTTAGGAACGGAGGGAGTAGTTCTTATGTGAGGGAACTACTAGAACAACTTGGTTTTGAGAGAAGTAAGATCAGGGCGTACACTAATCCAGATGATTTTGCTGATGCGCTCGATAAAGGGAGCAAAAATGGTGGAATTGCTGCCGCCATACATGAAGTACCATACATCAAATTATTCCTCGCTAAGCACTGCAAAGGTTACACGATGGTTGGACCAATTTACAAGTCTGAAGGTTTTGGCTTTGTAAGTAACCTATACAAAATGCACTTTGCACATTATATACCTCTCTCAACTGTTAAGGACAGACATCTAGGAATCATAAACTAGAAAGCTGCTCTCAATCTTTTTTGAATAGATACCGTCCCTCTCAACGGTTTTTTATAGAATGCGGCTAGTCCCATGGAATTAGAACAACTGTCATAACAGCTTCTATCATGAAATATTGTTAAAACTATAGGCACTTGTTTGCAAAAAGTTAGCATTCATTTATCTTGAACATATTAGTATATTTTTATGTTTATGAAGAATTATGAAATACCCATTTCATTTATAAAATGAACAGCCATAACTTAACCAGTTAGTAGTATATATTTGAAACTTTGAATATGTCAAACTTTTGCATAGGCGTTCCCCAAGCGATCCCCTCTGGTCGATGACTTCTCAAGGGCGATCCTCAAGATAACAGAGGCAGATGCCATCATTCAGATAGAAAAGAAATGGATCGGAGATGAACATGCATGTAAAAATGACGAAACCATCATCAGCCCGAGCAGCCTAAACTTCAAAAGCTTTTCAGGGCTCTTTCTAGTCACAGGAGTTGCTTCAACTTCTGCCCTTCTGATAACGCTGGTGATGTTTCTCTACAAGAACAAGCACAAGATGGGGATCAACATAGGCCATGATCACGTTCAGCGGGGACATGGAACGGAGCTCGAAACCGAACGGATCCAAGAAAGCACAGCAGATTCCAACATACTGCACCGAATGATTCAGATGACTACACCTGCCAGCAAGAGATAGAAATATCCACAGAACACACAAGCTCATGTTCAGGAGTACAAATAAGCTCAGATTCTGAACCTCAGGGGACAAGCAACAGTTTGTAGCACGCGCTAAATCCGAAGCAGATATTCTCCACCCGAGTCCACACTCACCCTAATACTCGAGATGTCTAACATCATGCTGCTATGACAACTATTCATACAAAATTTGGTGCAAAAATAGAACTGTACATGTTCTGTACAAAAAAGGGAAGAAAATGCGCAGCATGAAATAAGTACTAGTATGCCATTCAAACCGTAACAACTTGGTTTTTCGTGCAGGACGCATATATGGTCATATTTTTGCACCAAACTTTGGAGGGATACTTGCTATAGCATGATGCTCATGCATGGTTCTTTTCAAAAAAATAAAGCATGTTTCTTCTTAAGCGGAGAAAACGCATCTTGAGTAGGCATTTTTTATGCTAAGCCAGCACAATTCAGGTTCTCATGTTACCAGAATACATGTTAGGCAAGTTGTGCGAAGGCTTGGAGGCTACCGGGTTTCCACACTGTATTCTGTATTTTGGATTTTTTCCTCTAATGAAAAAAATGTGCAATATTCTTGCGTATTCTGGAAAAAGAATCCCCAGGATCCGTTCAGTTGTATCTGTTCTTTTGTGTCTATTTTGATATGCTGACATTCAAACCGACATGCGAGTAACTGAACAGAAGCTTATTGCAGGAAAAAAAAATCGTCCAGTATTCTAGTGCAGATAACTTAATTCGCGAAACAGCTTCATCATCTACTATTATCTGTTTAACTCCAATATCACTAGCAGAGAAACCGTATAAGAACAAATTTGTTGAAGGCATATGGTAATCACTGGTTTAAGACAGATGGTTGGTTCAAATTTCAGCCCCCATTTCAAAAATCTTAAAAGTGCCAGCTTAGGTTGCCTCAAAGCTGTCACGGGATGGAGACTATAGTACCTGAACTGCAATTGGCATCTGTTCACTGAATCCCTTGTGTATTTTTCTTCTTCTTTTTTGCAGGATGCCCTGATATTACACTCCCATAGTTCCAATATGTGTGTCAATATGACATGAGGAAGGACAAGTTCATAGCAGTGCGATGTTTTCTTCTCTAACGAGTGACATAATTAACATACCCATTTTCATACCAGTCTTGGTTCATGTAAAACTGAATCTGGCAGGCACCTCCCCTCTGCAAGCAGTTGCATAGTCTTCAGCGAGGTTTGGCGCAGCTTGCTTGTGAGGGCATATGAACTTCTTCATAAATACCTTCTCGCTGACCATGACTGTATTATAGAAGTCGCAGGCGTAATCTAGCAATCCATTTTCTGTGAGAAACTTTACAGCGTAGTACCGTGGCCTGACCCGGCCCTCCAGGCTGTAAGTGAGCATTATTGGCCGATGAGCAATGTACGCTGGCTCCAACCCCACCTCAGAGATGAAGAACTCAGACCTGCGCTGCATCATGACCTTTGACTTCATCAGGAGATTCGGGGCTTTAGACACGGCAATACCCACCTCAGCATCCGTCCACATGAACGTGCTCTTCAAGTAGTCCACTCTGGTTGAGACCTCCTCCTCATTGAAAGATGCAACAGCATGCAGCGCGTGCCTGAACATCCCAGAGTAACGGGGCACACCTATGTTTTCGGCGCATGCCACCATGGCCTGGATGTGCTCCGGTCTGGTGGTGATCATCCTCGGCCTTGAGACGCACAACTTGGCAATGTCATAATCACCTAACCCGCACTCACGCAGGAACGCGACGTTGGGCTTGACCACCCTCTTAAGGCTGTGTGAGAGGAGATCGCAGAACTTCATGGCCCGGAGGAGGTTCTCGGAGGAGCGGAAGAGGTGCAGGTAGTACTGCAGCTTGGAGATGGAGGATTTTTGGCGGAATTTCTGACGCGCTAGCGAGACGAGGCGGGCGATCTCAGAATGCGACAGGCCGAGGCCGGTGAGCCCGTCGACGACGGGGGCCAGGGTCTCCTCCACGCCGGCACAGAGCAACTTGGGGTCCTTACTGACGACGGCGGCAACGTCGGCGGTGGAGAGGCCGAGGCCGGCGAGGAAGGCCAGGACGGCGTCGGGCTTGGAGGGGGACTTGAGGTGGGAGAGCTTGGTGGAGGCCTTGAGGGCCTGGGCTCGGGTGAGGCCGCAGGTTCGGACGAGGTAGTCCTCCACGGCGAAGCTAGGGTTTGGGGAGATGCGAGGGGCCGTAGCGTTGGCGGCCGCGGAGAGGAGTCGGTGGAGAGGGGAGACGTGCGAGGCGGAGGGAGACGACAGGGAAGCAGCAGCGATGCAGCTCCGGAGGCGGAGCATGGCGGCGCGATGTGCGGCGTCGCCGGCGGCTATCTGTCCGATGGACACAGCTTCAGTGAGTTTTGTGAAGTGAAGTCACGCTGCGCCTTAGCCCCAACATCCACCACTCATTTCACATCCAACGCTCAGGATTCACGCAAGGCAAACAACACCCAGGCTTTTTTGGCAAAATTGACAAAAATGACCCCTGGGGGGAAAGAACTCACGGAGTGACCCCTCGGGGAAAATATGTCACCCAGCTGACCCTTTTGTGTGGCGCCCGACACCTAGGCGCCGCACCCCCCGACCACCTGGCAGAGAGGGCCCACCCCCCAGGCCGTGTGACGCGTAAGTCTCAGGCGTCACACATTGTAATGTGTGGCGCCGAGCGCTTAGGCGCCACACAATGACTTAACAGGCCACGGGCCAGCCCCCCTCCCAGCCCCCTCTCCGAGCCACTTGCCCCTCTTCAAATCCTTCTCTAAATCACCAAATCTGAAGGTTTGGACCGGACATTTGTTGTCCAATCACTCCCCTAAGGTAATCCCCACCTCTCCCCTCATTCTCATCCAAAGAAAAATCTTTTGTGGTCTTTTTTTTGCAAATTTGAGGAAACCCTAGTTTTTCATGAAATGTGGGATGTATATGATATTGTTGTATTTGTTTGTATGTTAGGATAAGGGGTATGATGGGGTTAGGATTAGGGTTGTTTGGATGTTTGCATTATGGTTGTTTTAGGGTTAGGCTATGGTTAGGCTAGGGTTAGGGATGTTTGGTTGTGTTAGGGTTATGATGGGATTAGAGTTATGGTTGTTTGGGAGTTAGGCTAGGGTTATTGTAATTGTATGATTGCTTATAAAAAAAGTTCTATGTTTTGTTGTTTAGGGATGGGAAGAACATGTGTTTATGTTCATCACGTGGACAAGGATGCCTTTTTAAATGGCAATATTGATCCGGACTCGGATGAGCTTGACATGGTGTTCGATTTGTGTCCTAGCTATGGTGAATTGTTGGAACAAGTCCGAAATGATTTGAATTGGATGGACCCTAGTGATGTAGTTGAGTTTGATGGTAGGCATAATGTGGGATTCGGAATGCACATTCGTTGGAAGACCATGCATGTCAACTCCGAGCAACGTTGGCTTGCATACAAGGATACGGTGGTTGAATCACTAGACAAGGCTCTAGAGTTATTTGCCATCAAAACAAATGTTCCTAACTTGTTGGATTTGAACCGGGTTGCCTCTCCGATTGTTGAAGCTATTCCTGCACCCATCAACGAAGAGGCCAACATTGAACCTCTTTCTTGTGTCGATGAGGCCAACGAAGAGGTCAACATTGAACATGAACCATTGGTAGAGGCTAATGATGAGGACGATGATGATGAGAATGATGGTAATGTTCTTCATGACAACAATCTTGGTGATTTGGACAAATATAATTTGCAAGAGACGATGGACCATTCTATTCCGTACTCACGTGGCTATGCCTGTGAGTCTGACGATGAGGGTCCCGATGAAGAAGTTGATGAGGAAGGGTTCACGGCAAAGGAGGCTGAAGCTTTCACGAAGGTATTAAAGCGTGATCACCGGACACCATTGTTCGAGGATCTTAGCCTTGCGGATGAAGCCGTGGTTGACGGAGGCGAAGGCATATTGTTTGGAGTTAGGCCACCTTCTCATCGGGACACACATGGGAAGAATATTATTTTGCCGGGGTCAAAGTTCGAAACATTCTTTGAACTGAAGATGTGGTTGGATGAATATTCAGTTACGCATTATAGGCCACACAAAGTTGTTCATTCAAACATGAAGCTGCGTTACACGGTTGCATGTGAGGATAGAGGGTGTCCTTGGATTGTCCGTGCAAGACCATGGAAAGGAGGGCCAGGATGGAACATTGTCAGTTGTATGCCTCACATGTGTCGAGGCAAGAGGGTTGATGGTGCCCTTTCGTCGCAAAGCCATAGACAACTCACCTCCGAGTTCATCGCTTATAAGCTTTCCAACTCCATCTCCTCTCTTCCTACAATGAGCATAAAAAGCGTACAAGACCTTGTGAAAGCCCTCTTTCACTACGAGGTGAAATATGGTAAGGCATGGAAAGCAAAGCAAGCCGCATTCAAGATGTTGTATGGTGATTGGGAGCAAGCATACAACCGCATACCTAGGTTGTTGGGAGCTATTGCCCACACTAACCCGGGCATGGTTCATGTGGTCGAGCCGTATGGGGAGAAAACAAGGATTCTCAATGGAAATAGGGCCCGCGTATTTGGTCGTGCATTTTGGGCATTTGAGCAATGTGTGAGGGCTTTTCAGCACTGTCGTCCTGTCATCTCCATCGATAGCACGTGTTGACCGGACAATTCAAGGGCACTTTGTTGGTTGCAATAGCAAGTGATGCCAATAACCGGTTGATGCCTTTGGCTTTTGCTTTGGTTGAGGCAGAGAACAATGTTAACTGGGAATGGTTCTTTCATATTTTGAGAACCAAAGTATTACTGTTTGAGAGGGAAATATGTGTCATATCGGATCGCCATCAAGGCATACTTAACGCGGTTGACATTGTCATTCCCGACCATGCTCCTTTGCATCATCGATGGTGCATGAGGCATTTCTGTGCAAACTTCTACCGGGCATGTGGTAGCAAGGAGTTGGCGGATGATCTTCAAGATTGTTGTCAAGAATTTTCGGACAAACGATTTGCAAGATTGTACAATGCTTTGCTTGTAAACAAAAAACTTGATGCAGGTGGGCTTGAGTTTCTGAACAGGCACATTGAACTTCGGGCCAAGTGGGCACGAGCTTATGATGAAGATGGCCGAAGATATGGTCAAATGACAAGTAACATGGCAGAATGCTTCAACCGGGTGTTGAAGGGTGTCCGTGCGTTGCCGGTGACGGCAATAGTTCAATACACATTCGACAAGTTGAGAGCATACTTTCTAAAGTACTCGCAAGAAACAGATGATCAGATTGCGGGAGAGAACAAGAAAAAGTACAAATACCAGTTTCCATCAAAGGTTGACAAATGGATGGTATTTCAATCACGGAAGGCTGACTCCCAAACGGCTACCCTGTACAACAACGAGGATTGGACATACCAAGTGAATGAGCCCGGAGGAACGACAAACGATGGCCAGCAACACGAAAACAGGGCGTTCAAGGTATCTTTATCCTTGTGTGATTGCTCTTGTGGGAGGCCAAGGTTGCTTCATCTCGCATGCTCGCATTTGTACACGGCAGCTCGCAGTAGGAATGTGGACGTCAATCATCCACTAACCGTGAGGGAGTCCGAGTTCTCGATCATGACCACGAAGCATACATGGGCTCCTAGATTTGAACCATACTTTGACCAATCACAATGGCCGGAGTATCATGGAGTACAACTATGGCCCGACCCAGAGTGGAAGGTTGTGAAACTGGGAAGACGAAAGACAAAGCGTTTTAGAGGAGACATGGATGGATGGGGCCATGGTGGTGGCAGAGAAATGGGGAACAACCAATTCCAAGAGCCTACTGAGAGATCACATTGTGGAGAGTGCGGTGTAACATGGCACAACACAAGAAGGTGTACGACGCGAAAGAAGAAGTCCAAAAACAATGATTCCAGGTCAAGCCAACCAAGTCCTAGCCAACCAAGTTCAAGCCAACAAGGGACGGGTCAAGGAAGCACGAGCCAACAAGGGACGGGTCAAGCAAGCATAACCCAACAAGTTCCTACTCAACATGTTCCTAGCCGACTTGGGCTTACTAGAGGACGTGGTGCTAGAGGCAGTGGTGGTGCTAGAGGCAGTGGTGGTGGTAGAGGCAGGGGTGGTGCTAGAGGCAGGGGTGGGATAGGTCGTGGTGGTGCTAGAGGCAGGGGTGGGATAGGTGGTGGTGGTGCTAGAGGCAGTGGTGGGATAGGTGGTGGACTTACTAGGATTGGTATGCGTGGATACCTACGAGGACCATTTTCGTATGTCACATATTTGACTTATCTTTATCATGTTGTTTTTCATGCTCTTTTGTGTGTTATTTTACTAACTATGAGCTTTGATGCCTGTTTTGTAGGTATGGCCGCTTCTCAACCCAACAAGGCAAAAGCGGAGCGGGGGGAGGAGAAGGATGCAGCTAGTGAGGAGCAGCGGTTGATGGAGAGGGCTGCAAAGAAGTTGAGAGAGGAGGATGCAGCCGAAGCGCGAAAGAAGAAGGATGAGGAGCATAAGGCAAGGATGGATGAGGAGTGGCAAATGGAACTTCAGCGCATGAGATATGAGGCTAGGATAAAGGAGAATGACAGGAAGACGCTAGAGAAACGTAAAAAAGAATATGAAGCTAACTTTAAGAAGATGATGGCAGAGGGCGCAGCAAAGAGAGAGCGGGAGCATCAACGCTTCATGGAGAGGGTTAAGGAAGAGGCTTAAAAATGCGCAAAAGGGAAGAGGAAGAGGAAGAAGAAGAAGGGAAAGGGGCCTTGCTCGATCCAATACAGCCGGATGCTTCTATTCTCATGCGCGCTTTCATCTTCGAACCCTATGTGTTGTTGAACCCTATTTGTTGTTGAACCTTGTTCGCTTGTGCGCTTTCTTACTATGAAACTCCACTATGTATGCACTTTTGGACGTATGTTCTTTAAGAACCCTATGTATGTTTGAACTCCATCCTCTTTGTGTTGTATATTTGAACTCCTCAAACACTATTTGTGATGTATATTTGAACTCCCCTCAAGCACTATGTGCTGCAGTTTTCAGCATGCCAGAATATGTGGCACATAAGCCTTGGGCGTTACACATGTGTGGCGCCTAAGGCTTAGGCGCCACACATGTGAAACAGAGTAACAGAAAGTCCACATCTGAGATGCCAGTAGGTTTTCACATGTGTGGCGCCTAAGCCTTAGGCGCCACACATGTGCAACGCCCAAGGCTTAGGCGCTACACAAGTGAAAACCTACTGGCATCTCAAATGTGGACTTTCTGTTACTTTGTTTCACATGTGTGGTGCCTAAGCCTTAGGCGCCACACATCACATGTGTGGCGCCTAAGGCTTATGCGCCACACAAGTGAAACAGAGTACCAGAGAACTTGGCTACTCTTTTGATGAGTAATGCTCATCCTTATCTTAGTTTCACTTTGTTCTCATTTCATCAAGACTATGTTTCTCATTTCATCAAGACTATGTTTCTCATTTCATCAAGACTATGTTCATGAGGATATGTCTTGCACTTTGTTTCTCGTTTCATCAAGACTATGTTTCTCATTTCATCAAGACTATGTTGATCCTTATCCTTATCTTAGTCTTCTCAAGTGCTTTGCCATGACTCACACACATTATTTAGGTTGAACCTATCTTAAGATTACAAACAAAGTAAGATACAACGTGCTGATACAACTTGCTGAAATTAAGATACAACTTGGTGAAATTAAGATACAACTTGCTGAAATGAAGATACAACTTGCTTAAATTAAGATACAACTTGCTCATACAACTTCGTGAAATCTACTGAGTCCAACGTGGATATTTTCCTTTTCCATCACTGGCTTCTTCTGCTGCCTTGGCCGCACGAGCTCTTTCTCTCTTTCTCTCCCTCTCAGCTTCACGGGCTTGTTTTCGCTGTCTGTAAACCTCCTCCAGCCGTAGTTTCTCTTCTTGGTTTTTCCTTATCATCTCATCAAGAAAAGCCCTCTGCTCCACACAGTACTCTTCCCACTCTTTCTTCTGCGCTGCTTTCTCCTCTGCTTCAGCCTTCTCGCGGCGCTCTTCCAAGTCCCAGCTAGCCCATGCACGACGACCTCTTTCACGAATCTCGGTCACCGCCCAGTACGGCATTTTCGTGTCAATCCAGCGATAGTACATGCAGAGAGGAGGAGGAGACTACCGGATGGATCAGATTCAAGTAAACAATAATATCAAGTAAACAATAATCTGGATGACTTGAGCATACCGGAGGCCTGATGTACGCAGAAATAGATTCGGGTGGATCAGATTCATAATTGGCGCACATGAAAAACTTCATGCCCAACCAATCTGAAAAATCCTCCACCTCCTTCACCTTGCAGAGATCACCGCACCAACATCGAACTGCTTCTACCCCCTGAGGCAAACTCGCACTCTTCATTTTCTTAGGCCTGATGCTTTGATCCAAGCAAGGCAAATTCATATTGACTAAAGCGGTGGTAGTGTTCTCAATTGAGGCTGGATGACGGAGGAAGGCAGTCCAATGCCTCCTTTTATAGACCGGAAAGGAGACGTCGAAATACTGGCGGGAACGGAGGAGGGAAAGGTGGCGGGAAAGGAGACGTGGAAATATTGGCAGGAACGGAGGAGGGAAAGGTGGCGGGAAAGAAGACGTGGAAATATTGGCGGGAACGGAGGAGGGAAAGGTGGCGGGAAAGAAGACGTGGAAATTTTGGCGGGAACGGAGGAGGGAAAGGTGGCGGGAAAGGGTGTGCTTAAAATTTGGGGGGAACGGAGGAGGGAAAGGTGGTGGGAAAGAGTGTGCTCAAAGGTTCTAGCAGGTTTTCACATGTGTGGCGCCACACATGTGAAAACCTGCTGGAAGCTGAATTTTGACAGCAATACAACATTTTCACAGCATATATTTTGACAGAAATTTAAAACATATGTGCAACACAAACAACAGAAGTGCAATACCAACAAGTGCAAATGATTGTTCACAAGTGCAACATCAACACCAACACAAGTTCACAACTCCTAATGGTTCACAACACCAAGTAAATGGTTCACAACTCCAAATGGTTCACAACAAAAGTAAAATGGTTCACAACACAAGTGCAACACCAACAAGTGCAAATGATTGAAAACTACAAATGGCTCCGGTTCACATCTTGGCGCCTCGTCCCCTCTTAGAAACTAGCTTCTTTCTTCTCAAAACTACAAATTGCTCCGGGTCATCCAACTCATCGTCATCCTCATCGTCCATGCTTCTCATCCTTGACAAACGAGAGCCCCCGGCGACCGAGTTCTTTCCTTTCGCATAATCATCCGGTGAGTACCGCCTAAATTCCTTCCTAGGCTTCAACATGTAAGCGGAGCGTTGGAAAGCCTTCAACGTCATCCCGTCCGCAACCTAATACATATGAAGGTTCAAAGTTGAAGGTTGAAAGTGCACAATGTATTATGGCTATGTCATACCTCAGGAGTGTCAACATCATCCTCTACAGTATTTCTTTGGGTATTAGCTGCCGAGGTAATGTCACCATCGTCCATACGAGCGCCCGAAGAAGCTAAATCGTCTAGAGTATTTCTTTCGGATGAACCAGATCTCGAAGGTGAAACATATTCAGGGTCACGGCAACCTAAAATGTTGGATAGGCGTCGTAACTTCTTGCCCTGTTCCTGTTAGATTCAAATATAAATGACATATATAAGGTACCGTATGTTGCATTCATGGGCAAAATAATAATAATGACACAACACCTTTATGAAAAGATGAAGTGCAGATTCTCCCTTTTTCCTCCAGGTGTCTTCTCTAGAATATCTTCGGACTCATCAGCTTGTTTCTTGACCTCTTTGCGCTATGATCACAAGACAATGACATGCAAGTGAATAGGTGTACTAGCATTCATACTTAACATAGGTGAGCACACTTACCACAAAGTTCAGGACAGGGGGGAAGGAAGTTTGGTACCCTTCGCGAATTAACTTGTTGTAATCGCCTTGGGCAAGTGCATCGTACTCAGTGGGTTCTTCCAATATGTCCTCCTCGTAAGCCGGCAGACAAATCTCGACACGAGTACTCTCCTGAAACCATCTTAGGTAGTTGTTGAACGCAAGCGGACAATGCTAGCGGTGATGGGTTCGTTGCGCACTCGAAGCTGCCTGCACACTTTGCTCGAACATAATGACATAGTTCTTATGATGCTTATGCCAATCCTTGATCTTTCGCTGCCTCCTCCTATCCAACCTGCTTTTAACAAAACCCATCAGTAGCTCGCTCAACACTAAGAACAAAACTAATCAGTACTTCTTTATTGTGCATGATTTTGTTACCTGTGAAGCTGTGTGTCTGTGTCCACCCACTCCGGCGGGTGTGGCTGAAACAACCCAAATTGATGCATCACACTATGCGGGAGATGAAACTCAACCGCCCAATTGCATATAAGGGGACAACGCATTAGCCAAAGATGTTTTTCCTGCAGGCATAGTGGATTGAGCTCGAACGTGTGTGCATCACCAAAGTTTGGCCCGGCACCATATGGCTGCCATTCCACCTACAACACAACATAAAAGGCACAATTCATTTTACTCACAACATAAAAACTGGAAGTCAACTCTGAAACCATCTTACCTGCTCGGGGGTAAGCGAATCCATCTCGTTGGTGTATTGCTTGTACAATAGGTTCACTTCGCTTGCCACCTCCGATACCAAGTCCCACTTGTAAGCCCATGTAGGAAGTCGTACAGGGTTGCCGTGGTCATCCCAGGTATTCCACTTTGAGCTTTTAGGGCGTCCAACAGGTAGGCGTTCCCAGCTCCATACTGAAAGTAGGAGCATACAACCACCAACTCCACCGTCCTTTGTGGTCCTGCGACAAGCATCGTCCAACTACAAGTAACAACAAACATGCATCGGTTTAGCAGAAAAAGATAACAGAGAGTACTTAATATTAACAATTTATTACCTGCCGATACAAGTAAGCCAGTGCAGCCGAGCCCCAACTGAACTTGTTGTCGAAAACAGTCAACGCCTTCAGCCACATCCATGGAGCATTCTTGCCAGTGCCGTCAACAAAGATAGTCCTAGAGATGACGTACCACATGTACACGCGAGCATACCTATGGATCACCTCGTCATCTGCGTCCTCAGGACAATGAGCAAAGTTTGCGGCAATCCAAGTGAAAGGAGTGCCGGCCGGGACTATATCTTTCTTCCCTCCATCTTCTACCTCCGGCTCCTGCGGCGACATACCAATAAGGGCCTCCATGTTGCCGCCATCCCTCGGAATCAGTGCTCATACAAAGAGGCTTCCCCTCGATCAGAAGTGCGGTGATCATGGAAACATCTTCAAGAGTAACTGTCATCTCTCCGGTCCGGAGGTGAAAACTATGTGTCTCCGGCCTCCAACGATCAATAAGTGTTGTGACTGCTGCAGCGTTCAGATTGGGCGTTGACCGACTCACAAGCTAAATGAATGGAAGGAGTCCCGTCATCTCGATGTATGGGGTGTACGCTCATCGTACTGCATTACAGACGATGCCCCATGAGACCGAATCTTCAAGGGCGTAAGCTCCTGCAAACAGATAGGAGTAAGTGATATCAAGTGCTTATTACATTTTCAAGTGCTTATTAAATACATGTTTTTTTATCATATGATCTACTTACCATTTTCTTCTCCGACATGAAATAGGCCCGGTGTTCACCGTCATAAACATTATTCAGAAGCCACACCATCCTACAAATCACAAAAAAATACTCATATTCAAAAAATTACTCATCTACTAATCCACTCATCTACATATCCTAACTACTCAAATCCTAAGAACTCATATGAATCTACTCATATACTAACTACTAAAATCCTAAGAACTCATATGAATCTACTCATATACTAACTACTCAAATCCTAAGAACTCATATGAATCTACTCATATACTAACTACTAAAATCCTAAGAACTAATATCCTAACTACTCATATCAATCTAGTCATATACTAACTATTAATACTAACTACTAATATGAATCTACTCATATCCTAACTACTCAAATCCTAAGAACTCATATCCTAACTAGTCAAATCCTAAGAATTCATATCCTAACTACTCAAATCAATCTACTCAACAAAAACCTATTCCACTTGGATAGAAGGATGGGAAACGGAAGAGATTACCTAGTAGCCAACCTTGGGGGATCAATCCAAGGAAGAAATCACCAGATCTGAAGGAGATGGGGTAGGGGATTAGGGATTGGAAGAGAGCCAGCCGCCGCCGTTCCTGTTTCTGTTTGAATGAGGGAGGGGAATGGGGAGGGGGTGGGGAGGGGGGCTGGCCCGTGGCCTGTTAAGTCATTGTGTGGCGCCTAAGCGCTCGGCGCCACACATTACAATGTGTGACGCCTGAGACTTAGGCGTCACACGGTCTGGGGGGGGTGGGCCCTCTCTGCCAGGTGGTCGGGGGTTGTGGCGCCGAACGGCTAGGCGTCACACAGTGTAGTGTGGCGCCTAGGTGTCGGGCGCCACACAAAAGGGTCAGCCGGGTGACATATTTTCCCCGAGGGGTCACTCCGTGAGTTCTTTCCCCCAGGGGTCATTTTTGTCAATTTTGCCGGCTTTTTCAGCTTGCAAGGATGCCCTGGACACTCCAACCTAAATATTTTCACGCAGAAATTATTTGATCGCTGAACATAACATGAAACGAAAACTGAAATAATTGCAAAATGCAGAAACTAATCCCGTTAGACAAAGAAAAAATGAACAACATAACATTAAAATTTTGCAAACATTTCACGTTCCGTGGTGTACCACTGAAGTTTTAGAAGCATAAAACATTGAAAGTCTGAACCAACCAAGGAAGAAAATGAACAACGTAACATTGAAATTTGCAAGCATTCAATATTCAGTGTATATTCTTTTTTGTAGCCTACCATTGAAATTTTCAAAGCAGTAAACGAGCTAGGGCGTGCTCCCTACTAGATCGTGAAATGTGTGGTGGATGTTGGGGGCTAAAGCCCCGCGTGACTTCACTTAACAAAGTCACTGAAATTGCGTCCCTGTCGGATGGAGACAGGAGTGGTCACTGCATCCCTTCTCGATGTGTTCGTACCATTATGTCACCTCGTGTGATATGTGGGCCCCATCCATTTCCCCCCTTGGTCTACATCTGACCAAACTTGCTTCCTCCTGGACGATCGTGTTGGGAAACGTTGCATGGCAAACAAAAACTTTCTTACGCACACGAAGACCTATCATGGTGATGTTCATCTACGAGAGGAGATTTGGATCTACGTACCCTTGTATATCGCACAACAGGAAGCGTTAAAAAACGTGGTTGATGTAGTGGAACGTCTTCACATCCCTCGAACCGCCCCACGAACCGTCCCGCGATCCGTCCCACGATCCGTACCGCGATCCGTACCACGAACCGTCTCGCGATCCGTCTCATGATCTGCTCCGATCTAGTGTTGAGCGGACGGCACCTCCGCGTTCAGCACACATACAGCTCAATGACGATCTCCACCTTCTTGATCCAGCAAGAGGGACGGAGAGGTAGAAGAGTTCTCCGGCAGCATGACGGCACTCCGGTGGTGGTGACGATCTAATCCTGCAGGGCTCCGCCCGAGCTCCACAGAAATACGATCTAGAGGAAGAATGGTGTCTAGATCTGAGTTGCACGTGGCAAAAAGTTGTCTCAAATCAGCCCTAAATCACCACTATATATAGTAGGGAGTGGGGGAGGAGGCAGCCTCAAAACCTCAAGGTTTGGCCGAAATTGGAGGTGGAGGAGTCCTACTCCAATCCTACTTGGAGTAGGATTCCACCTTCCCACTTGGAAACTCTTTCCACCTTGTGTTTTTTCCTTCTCAAACCTTATGGGCCTTAGTGGGAACTTATTCCACCCACTAGGGGCTGGTTTATCTCTTCCCATAGCCCATGAGACCCCTTGGGGCGTGACACCCCTCCCGGCACTCTCGGTACACTACCGATGAGCCCGAAACTTTTCCGGTGACGAAACAGGACTTCCTATATATTAATCTTTACCTCCGGACCATTCCGGAGCTCATCGTGACGTCTTGGATCTCATCCAGGACTCCAAATAACTTCGGTTACCAACACCTATAACTCAACTATACCGAAACATCATCGAACCTTAAGTGTGCAGACCCTGCTGGTTCGAGAATTATGTAGACATGCCCCGAGGTACTCCTCGATCAATATCCAATAGCGGACCTGGATGCCCATATTGGATCCTACATATTCTCCGAAGATCTTATCGGTTGAACCTCAGTGTCAAGGATTCATATAATCCCGTATGCCATTCCCTTTGTCCTTCGGTATGTTACTTGCCCGAGACTTTATCGTCGATATCCGCATACCTATTTCAATCTCGTTACCGTCAAGTCTCTTTACTCGTTCCGTAATACAGG
The DNA here is from genome assembly GCF_904849725.1 of Hordeum vulgare subsp. vulgare. Taxonomy (NCBI): domain Eukaryota; kingdom Viridiplantae; phylum Streptophyta; class Magnoliopsida; order Poales; family Poaceae; genus Hordeum; species Hordeum vulgare. Next base: position 468,423,778 of record NC_058524.1, read on the forward strand.
ATCCCGTGACTTACACTTAGTCACATTGCTTGCAAGGCTTGTGTGTGATGTTGTATTACCGAGTGGGCCCCGAGATACCTCTTCGTCACACGGAGTGACAAATCCCAGTCTTGATCCATACTAACTCAACGGACACCTTCGGAGATACCTGTAGAACACCTTTATAGTCACCCAGTTACGTTGTGACGTTTGATGCACACAAGGTATTCCTCCGGTGCCGGTGAGTTATATGATCTCATGGTCATAGGAACAAATACTTGACACGCAAAAAACAATAGCAATAAAATGACACGATCAATATGCTACGTGTATAATTTGGGTCTTGTCCATCACATGATTCTCCTAATGATGTGATCCCGTTATCAAGTGAAAACACTTGCCTATGGCCAGGAAACCTTGACCATCTTTGATCAACGAACTAGTCAACTAGAGGCTCACTAGGGACAGTGTGTTGTCTATGTATCCACACATGTATTTGAGTTTCCAATCAATACAATTCTAGCATGGATAATAAACGGTTATTATGAACAAGGAAATATAATAATAGCTAATATATTATTGCCTCTAGGGCATATTTCCAACAGCCTCCCACTTGCACTAGAGTCAATAATCTAGTTCACATCACCATGTGATTTTAACGAATCCAACACCCATATAGTTCTGGGGTCTGATCACGTCTTGCTCGTGAGAGAGGTTTTAGTCAACGGTTCTGAATCTTTGATATCCGTGTGTGCTTTACAAATCTTTATGTCATCTTATAGATGCTGCTACTACGTGCTATTCGGAAATACTCCAAATATCTACTCTACTATACGAATCTGTTTTACTACTCATAGTTATTCGGATTTGTGTCAAAGCTTGCATCAACGTATCCCTTTACGACGAACTCTTTAACTACCTCCATAATCGAGAAAAATTCCTTAGTTCATTAGTTACTAAGGATAACTTTGACCGCTGTTCAGTGATTCAATCCTGGATCACTCTTTGTACCTCTTAACAGACTTGTGGCAAGGCACACATTAGGTGCGGTACATAGCATGTCATACTATAGAGTCTGCGACTAAGGCATAGGGGACGACCTTCGTCCTTTCTCTTTCTTCTACCGTGGTCGGGCTTTTGAGTCTTACTCAAATTCACACCTTACAACACAGCCAAGAACTCCTTCTTTGCTGATCTATTTTGAACTCCTTGAAAAACTTGTCAAGGCATGCATTTCATTTGAAAGTTCTGTTTAGCATTTTGATCTATCTCCATAGATCTTGATGCTCAATGTTCAAGTAGCTCTATCCAGGTCTTCCTTTGAAAAACCCCTTTCAAACAACCTTTATGCTTTACATAAATTCTACATTACTTCCGATCAACAATATGTCAACCACATATACTTATCACAAATTCTATAGTGCTCCCACTCACTTCTTTGGAAATACAAGTTTCTCATAAACCTTGCACAAACCCAAAAGCTTTGGTCATCTCATCAAAGCGTATATTCCAACTCCGAGATTCTTGCACCAGTCCATAAAAGGATAGCTGGTGCTTGCATACTTGTTAGTATCCTTAGGATCGACAAAACCTTCTGATTGTATCACATACAATCTTTCCTCAAGGAAACCGTCGAGGAAACAATGTTTTGACTTCCTATGTGCAATATTTCACAAATAATGCAGCAACTACTAACATAATTCCAACATACTTTTAGCATCGCTAAGAGTGAGAAAGTCACATCATAGTCAACTCTTTGATCTTGTCGAAAACATCTTTGCGACAAGTTGAGCTTTTATTAATAGTGACTTATCACCATGATTGTCTGTCTTCCTTTTAAAGATCCATCTTTACTTAATAGTCTTACTACCATCAAGTAGTTCTTCCAAAGTCTACACTTTGTTTTATACATGGATCCTCTCTTGGATTTCATGGCCTCCAGCCATTTGTCAGAATCCGGGCCCACCATTGCTTCTCCATAACTCGTAGGTTCATTGTTGTTCAACAACATGACCTCCAAGACAGGGTTACCGTACCACTCTGTAGTAGTACGCGACCTTTGTCGACCTACGAGGTTTGTAGTAACTTGATACGAAGCTCTAATGATCACCAACATCAGCTTCCACTTCAATTGGTGTAGGCGTCACATGAACATCTTCCTGCGCCCTGCTACACACTGGTTGAAGTGACGGTTCACTAACCTCATCAAGTTCCACCACCCTCCCACTCAATTCTTTCGAGAGAAACCTTTCCTCGAGAAAGGACCCGTTTCTAGAAACAAACACTTTGCTTCCGGATCTGAGATAGGAGATGTATCCAATTGTTTTGGATATCCTATCAAGATGCATTTATCCACTTCGGGTTCATGCTTATTAGACTGAAACTTTTTCACATAAGCATCGGAGCCCCAAACTTTCAAGAAACGACAGCTCAGGTTTCTCCAAACCATAGTCTATACTGTGTCATCTCAAAGGAAATACGCGGTGCCCTATTTAAAGTGAATGCAGTTGTCTCTAATGCATAACCATAAACGATAGTGGCAATTTGATAAGAGACATCATAGTATGCAACATATCAAAATAGGGCGTGGCTATGACGTTCGGACACACCATCACACTATGGTGTTCTAGGTGGCATGTATTGCGAAACAATTCCCACATTGTCTTAACTGTGTACAAAAACTCGCAACTCATTCATCTCTATGATCATATCGTAGACAGTTTATCCTCTTGTCACGACGATCTTCACTCTGAAATAGCTTTGAACTTTTCAATATTCCAGACTTGTGATTCATCAAGTAAATACTCCTGTATCTACTCAAATCGTCAGTGAAGTAAGAACATAACGATATCCACTGCGTGCCTCAACACTCATTGGACTGCACACATCAAAAATGTATTACTCCCAACAAGTTACTCTCTTGTTTCATGTGGCATGATTTGCATGTCTCAAGTGATTCAAAATCAAGTGAGTCCAAACGATCCATCTCTATGGAGCTTCTTCATGCATTTATACCAACATGACTCAAGTGGCAGTGCCACAAGTAAGTGATACTATCATTATTACTTTGTATCTTTTGGCACCAATATTATAAACATGTGTAGCACTACGATCGAGATTCAATAAACCATTGAAGGGTAATTATTCAAGCAAATAGAACAACTATTATTCTCTTTGAATGAATAATCGTACTGCAATAAACACGGTCCAATCATGTTCATTCTCAACGCAAACACCAAATAACAATTATTTAGGTTTTACCACCAATCCCGATGATAGAGGGAGCGTGCGATGTTTGATCACATCAACCTTGGAAACACTTCCAACACTTATCGTCACCTCGCCTTTAGCTAGTCTCCGTTTATACCGTAGCTTTCATTTCGAGTTACTAATCACTTAGTAACCGAACCGGTATCCAATACCCTCGTGCTACTAGGAGTACTAGTAAAGTACACATCAATATCATGTATATCAAATATACTTCTGTCGACTTTGCCAGCCTTCTTATCTACCAAGCATCTAGGGTAGCTCCGGCTCAGTGACCGTTCCCCTCATAACAGAAGCACTTAGTCTCGGGTTTGGGTTCAATCCTGGGTTTTTATTAGAGCAGCAACTGGTTTACCATTTCATGAAGTATCCCTTCTAGCCCTTGCCTTTCTTGAAACTAGTGGTTTTACTAACCATCAACAATTGATGCTCCTTCTTGATTTCTACTCTTCAGTGTCAAACATTGCGAATCGCTCAAGGATCATCATATCTATCCTTGATATGTTCATAGTTCATCACGAAGCTCTAGCAGCTTGGTGGGAGTGACTTTGGAGAACCATCACTATCTCATCTGGAAGATTAACTCCCACTTGATTCAAGCGATTGTTGTACTCAGACAATCTGAGAACATGCTCAATAATTTGAGTTTTTCTCCTCTAGTTTTTAGACAAAGAATCTTGTCGGAAGTCTCGCACCTCTCAACAAGGACACGAGCATGAAATCTCAATTTCATCTCCTAGAACCTCTCTTATGTCCCCCGACGTTTCAAAACGTCTTCGGCGCCTTGCTTCTAAGCCATTAAGTATCACGCACTGAACTATCACGTAGTCATCAAAACGTGTATGTCAGATGTTCGCAACATCCACAGACGACGCTCGAAGTGCAGCACACCGAGTGGTGCATTAAGGACATAAGCCTTCTGCGCAGCAATGAGGACAATCCTCAGTTTTACGGACTTAGTCCGTAAAGTTGCTACTATCAAATTTCAACTAAATTTTCTCTAGGATCATATAAAAACAGTAGAGCTATAGCGCAAGCTACATCATAATTCGCAAAGACCTTTTGACTATGTTCATGATAACTAGGGTTTAACTAATCAAATTACTTAATAAACTCCCACTCAAAAAGTACATCTCTCTAGTCATTTGAGTGGTACATGATCCAAATCCACTAACTCAAGTCCGATCATCACGTGAGTTGAGAATAGTTTCAGTGGTAAGCATCTCTATGCTAATCATATCAACTATACGATTCATGCTCGACCTTTCGGTCTCTTGTGTTCCGAGGCCATGTCTGCACATGCTAGGCTCGTCAAGTTTAACCCGAGTGTTCCGCGTGTGCAACTGTTTTGCACCCGTTGTATCTGAACGTTGAGTCTATCACACCCGATCGTCACGTGGTGTCTCAAAACGAAGAACTGTCGCAACGGTGAACAATCGGGGAGAACACAATTTCGTCTTGAAATTTTAGTGAGAGATCACCTCATAATGCTACCGTCGTTCTAAGCAAAATAAGGTGCATAAAAGGATTAACATCACATGCAATTCATAAGTGACATGATATGGCCATCATCTTGTGCTTCTTGATCTCCATCACCAAAGCACCGACACGTTCTTCTTGTCACCGGCGCCACACCATGATCTCCATCATCATGATCTCCATCAACGTGTCTCCATCGAGGTTGTCGTGCTACTTATGCTATTACTACTAAAGCTACGTCCTAGCAATATAGTAAACGCATCTGAAACACAAACGTTAGTTTAAAGACAACCATATGGCTCCTACCAGTTGCCGTACCATCGACGTGCAAGTCGATATTAACTATTACAACATGATCATCTCATACATCCAATATATCACATCATGTCATTGGCCATATCATATCACAAGCATACCCTGCAAAAACAAGTTAGACGTCCTCTAATTTGTTGTTGCATGTTTTACGTGGCTGCTCTGGGTATTTAGTATGATCGCATCTTACTTACGCAAAAACCACAACGTAGATGTGCAAATTGCTATTTAACCTCTCCAAGGACTGCCTCGGTCAAAACCAATTCAACTAAAGTTGAAGAAACCGACACCCGCCAGTCATCTTTATGCAACGAGGTTGCATGTCAATCGATGAAACCAGTCTTTCGTAAGCGTATGAATAATGTCGGTCCGGGCCGCTTCAATCCAACAATACCGCCGAATCGAGAAAAGACTAAGGAGGGCAGCAAATCGAACATCATCGTCCACAAAACCCTTTGTGTTCTACTCGAGATAACATCTACACATGAACCTAGCTCATGATGCCACTATTGGGGAACGTTGCATGGGAAACAAAAATTTTCTTACGCACACGAAGACCTATCAGGGTGATGTCCATCTACGAGAGGAGATTTGGATCTACGTACCCTTGTAGATCGCACAGCAGGAAGCGTTAAAAAACGCGATTGATGTAGTGGAACGTCTTCACGTCCCTCGAACCGCCCCACGAACCGCCCCGCGATCCGTCTCGTGATCCGTCCCACGAACCGTCTCATGATTTGTTTCGATCTAGTGATGAACGGACAGCACCTCCGCATTCAGCACACGTACAGTTCGATGACAATCTCCACCTTCTTGATCTAGCAAGAGGGGCGGAGAGGTAGAAGAGTTCTCCGACGGCGTGACGGCGCTCCGGTGGTCGTGACAATCTAATCTTTTAGGGCTCCGCCCGAGCTCCGCAGAAATACGATCGAGAGGAAGAACTATGGTGTCTAGATCTGAGTTGCACGTGGAAAAAAGTTGTCTCAAATCATCCCTAAATCACCACTATATATAGGAGGGAGGGAGGGGAGGAGGCAGGCTCAAAACCTCAATGTTTGGCCGAAATTGGAGGTGGAGGAGTCCTACTCCAATCCTACTTGGAGTAGGATTCCACCTTCCCACTTGGAAACTCTTTCCACCTTGTGTTTTTTCCTTCTCAAAACTTATGTGCCTTAGTGGGAACTTATTCCAGCCCACTAGGGGCTGGTTTATCTCTTCCCATAGCCCATGAGACCCCTTGGGGAGTGACACCCCTCCCGGCACTCCCGGTACACTACCGATGAGCCCGAAACTTTTCCGGTGACCAAACAGGACTTCCTATATATTAATCTTTACCTCCAGACCATTCCGGAGCTCCTCGTGATACCCTGGATCTCATCCGGGACTCCGAACAACTTTCGGTTACCAACACCTATAACTCAACTATACCGAAACATCATCGAACCTTAAGTGTGCAGACCCTGCGGGTTCGAGAACTATGTAGACATGCCCCGAGGTACTCCTCGATCAATATCCAATAGCGGGACCTGGATGTCCATATTGGATCCTACATATTCTCCAAAGATCTTATCGGTTGAACCTCAGTGTCAAGGATTCATATAATCCCGTATGTCATTCCATTTGTCCTTCGGTATGCTACTTGCCCGAGATTTGATCGTTGCTATCCGCATACCTATTTCAATCTCGTTACAGTCAAGTCTCTTTACTCATTACGTAATACAAGATCCCATGACTTACACTTAGTCACATTGCTTGCAAGGCTTGTGTGTGATGTTGTATTACCGAGTGGGCCCTGAGATACCTCTTCGTCACACGGAGTGACAAATCCGAGTCTTGATCCATACTAACTCAACGGACACCTTCGGAGATACATGTAGAACACCTTTATAGTCACCCAGTTACGTTTGTGACGTTTGATGTACACAAGGTATTCCTCCGGTGCCGGTGAGTTATATGATCTCATGATCATAGGAACAAATATTTGACACGCAAAAAACAATAGCAATAAAATGACATGATCAATATGCTACGAATATAATTTGGGTCTTGTCCATCACATGATTCTCCTAATGATGTGATCCCGTTATCAAGTGACAACACTTGCCTATGGCCAGGAAACCTTGACCATCTTTGATCAACGAACTAGTCAACTAGAGACTCAGTAGGGACAGTGTGTTGTTTATGTATCCACACATGTATTTGAGTTTCCAATCAATACAATTCTAGCATGGATAATAAACGATTATTATGAACAAGGAAATATAATAATAACTAATTTATTATTGCCTCTAGGGCATATTTCCAACAGATCAGAACCTTAGCCAAACTCTAACCTGCTCAGAGTAACTCCAATGGGGTGACCCATTTCGTCCGCCGTCGTCCGTTTGGGTCGACGCGGACACAAAAGTCGGCCCAACGCGCCGACCCAAACGGACGGGCGTCCGCTTGGCGTCTGCTTGGCGACCCATTCCCGGCCCAATTTTAAGCCGGATTTGCGTCGGCGTGGACACGAGACGGACGCGCGCGCGCCCCTACTCCTCTCCCCAGGCCCGCCAATCGGTGGCATCCACCACCATTTCCCCTCATTTTCCCCAAAAACCCTCCCGCCCGCGCGCGCTCCCGCCCCACGCCCGTCATGGACGACGACCTCGACCTCGACGCCGCCGCCGGCCTCGCCTCGTCCGGCAAAGGCAAGCCTCGTGCCCCCCAGAAGGCCGCCGCGCCGAAGCCGAAGAAGGTGCTGACGCCCGAACAGCGGACAAAGGAGTCGATCAAGAGGAAGGACCGGAGGCACGCAGTGGACGCGAGGGATGAAGCCATCGCGGCGGCCGTCGCGCAGCAGCAAGTCACCAGCGCTTGCGTCGCGGCGGCAACGAGGGAGGCGCTCCGCATGCTGGGGTTAAACCCTAGCCAACATGGGCTCGTCAACGCCGCCGTGGCCGCCGCGCTCAGCACCGGCTCATCCGCCTTCCCTCGGACGGTGCTGCCCGACTCGCCCCGCGCGTCGGCTTGCAACCCGGTGCCCGACTTCGTTGATTGCGGACATGAAATGGGTCGGCGCATTGGACACATTGTCGACCAAAATCTAAAACAGGACGGATGCCGGACGGACGACCGACCCAAAAGGACAAAAAGCGGACAAATTTGCCGTCCGTTTGGGGTCGGCCCGTTGGAGTTGCTCTCATCATTAGATTTTTTAAGGGCAAGTGGAAGGTCCCCCGCTGCCAGCTCCTCCCGCCCGCGCATTCCATCGCCACCATCGGCCGCCCTGCGGGGTTGCCACCCAACATGATCGGTTGATCGTCTTTTAATGTTTATTTATGTTGAATTCGAACGTGTTGTTTATTTTGAAATCCATGCGCAAGAAAATGCACCTGGACACTACTGTTGGTGCTGCTGCTGTTGCAGCCGACCCAAACGGATAAAACGCATGCTTGTTTGGGTCTTCGGGTTGACGTTGCTCTCAGACGATGAGGCGCTAGCTTTCATCTAGTACCGCCCATCTCCAAATCAAATGTCAAAGTTCAGAAAAAGCATGTCACAAATTTATACACTTTCTTGTGGTGTGTTTGGAAGGGAAGGAATGATGCTGTATATGGTAGAAAATTTTGCAAACCATCGCAAGTGTTTCCTGTAGCTAATGCAATCAGCCAATCATGCAGGGCTCGAAGCTTCAAGACACGCCGATTCCCCAGGAACAACGCTCCGCTCAAACTCCAAACATTATTACAAGTATAAGATAACGATATAAGAATATGAAAATCATTAGTATCAATCAAATTAATTACACAATCAAAGGGACACCTATCTTTGCCTACTTTTACACCTCGGGACTGACTGATGCTACAATGGCGGGCCGGTTGCCGGAAAACCGGCAACAGAGACTATAGCTATCCACATATACACATGAATAGAGAGGCTTTGTTATTACAAATTTCGTGGGTGAACCTACCACTTTAACAGTCACACTGACTCTGGCCTTCTAATCAACAGTTCTATGCGGAGGGGTCACTTGTTCTTGGATTCTCGGGGTCGCCGGGGGCTTTTGGTCTTTCCACAGCTTCTGATGGAAGCGAACTCACACCGGGACCAGTGGTTGCTCCATGGTTTCTTCGAGCGTCCAGCTCCATAGCGGGCTCGGACGACGCGTTGGCTTCTGTCATCCCGGCTGAGTTATTGGCTGCAAGTTACACGTGAGGCAACAGAAGAAAACGTTAGGGTTTACAGTGAAGTTTGTCAGCATCGAAAGCACCATTTGTTAGCGTATCCCGGCTGAAACATGATGCTGGACAAGAATGGGATGTTAAATATTTTGTTCACAGTCGATATATGAACTACTCGACTAGTATTCTTTGCGCCTACACTCCCAAGAGTCCACCACCTGCAGTCATGATATTTGCTCACTATCAACTGTTATCGAGCCTGCGTGTAGTTCTGATTTCATCGGGAAAGTCACAACTGAGGCTCAATTAAGCTCAACCTGTTGACTTTTCTTTGTGAATGTGGCTTATTTTAAAATGACCGATTTAAAAACTAAAGTGTAGTAGCATAGGGTGAATTTACTTGCAGTGTACCTAACTGTAACTAGTTGGATACCTCAGATCAGTGTCAAGTCATCAGTGAGATGGAAGGGTAGAAAGATCTTAGCAAAATTATCCTCACCATTTATCTTGCCGCGCGTGATGATTACCCGGAGGTACTCTCGCAACCCTGTCAACACCGTCTTTTCTTGCAGAACGCTTAGCTTTGGAGTGTCCTGATCATGAAATGCCGCTGGAAATGAAGTTCTATAATCCGATCCAAATGCGGTGCCCTGCTCGTCACACAGCAGCGCTTGTGTTCCTGGAGAGGCAGGTCTATAATCCTCTTGGGTGTTACCGCAAGGTGATTCGAGATCACCAGCAGTCCGCTGATCTATATGGGTTGCAACATCAGGTTGACTAATAACACCGTTCTGAACTTCACGGTTTTTCATGCTATCATTGTTTAGGTCAGCATTTGTGTGAATTCCCCTCTCTACTTCCATCTCAACTTTGTTATCTGCAAATGTGAAGACACTTTAGCTGAAAATAAATCTGGACTGACAGCACTGCTGCCTGCATTAGGTGCTCAAACGAAAATGGCATTTCTTTCAACTTTGCGACAAAATGATTGTTCAAACTAGATATATCTTTGATGAAGCAAAGCTATTCTTCTACATGCAGGTATTTATTTAATGGGAAACCAGATAACAGGTAGCCAAACTGACGCAAATGATATCTCAGAAGTTTTGATATTAATATTTTCACTCTTATTTTATCATTTATAACACCTATGCAAAGCATCTGAAATCCTATATCTATGTCCAATTAACATGTTATTTTAGGAGCCAGGTTTAATTATAAAAATCAAGATTTGTAACTTAACAAACACAACGATGTTTTCTTCCTGGGCACTAGGGTAGTTTATCTTTTCACCAAGAATGCTTGAATAGTGCCTAATTCTAGTGTGCACTAACTGCATTTATGAAGAAAAAAATCAAATGAAAAGGATAAAAAAAAGAAGTTACCAGCTATTGTCAAGAAGGCTTCTGTTGCCTTTCTGCATGCAATCACCAAATGGTTGGCAAGATCATTAACATCGGTAGGATGGACAGTGTTTGCTAGCGGAGACCTGTAAAATTGAATATTTTTTTAATAAACAATGCACGAATGAAGCATCAATGTACAGCTGTATCGATACATGTTCTTTCGTAACCAATAGTTTTACAAGGCACTACCTACTTTCATAAGCTATATAGAGCGGGCAGTAAAAAATTAACTTCAATAATTGACAAGTAAAAGTATCTTGGTTGGTCAAATGAAAATAATATTTTAGTGGCAGACATATACATTGTGGCTAATAATTTGGCCAGGAGTTTAGTTAGATCAGTTTTGTTCTAAGGTTTTATTCATCTATTTATTTCTGCGAGGTTATCAAGTATTCAAATTAACCAGGGCACCACTTTTTACTTACCTATAGACCATTTTAGATCTACTCTGATAACCAATACAGCCTTCAAGTCCACTGGAAGAAGCAACTTGTGAAGCATCGAAGTGGTTAGCCTGGAACACATGAAACAATTACCAGACCATCAAAATTTATAGCTATAGTTAGATAAAAATCAGTAACAGTGATCAAGTGGATGTACACCCAATTGGATTTTGACACAACCAGGCAGAGTAAACGGATACTACCAACAAAGTAGATGTGTTACACGAGATCAGAATTTAATATGGGAGATTATTAAAGTTGCAGAACTGGCTAATCTTGAAATTACCTCTGGACCAAGGGGGTCTTCTGGGTGTCTTTTTCTACGTACAGGTGAATATTTATACCCAGAGGATCCAATGGCACCATTCAGAGTGACGTTAGCTGCTTGCTGAATGCTATTTTTATCAGATGCATTATCCCCTTGAATTATAGCCTGTAGCTCCTCACTTCCTTCGAAGTTCTTGCAATCCATACATTTACAATTCTTGGAACAAAGGATATTTGCTTGGAAGCATTCACAGTACTTCTTGAGACACCCTGATTTTTTGCAGTGACAACCTTTATTATGTTTTGGAAGTGAAGGTGCTCCAGCATCCTGATGGCAGCGAAGATTAGTTAAATGCACGAAAAAGAGTCACAAGAAAATATTTTATTTATTTAAATGCAGTAAACTTAATTATTATTTATCAATAGGAAAAAAGGGCAGCGCGGTGCATGTGGCTCCCGCTTGCGCAGGGTCCAGGGAAGGGTCCGACCACTTTGGGTCCATTTTACGCAGCCTTTCCCTACATTTCTGCAAGAGGCTTTTTCCAGGACTTGAACCCGTGACCTCATGGTCACAAGGAGAGACAGGTCAGAATGAAATATGAAACATCTGATAATCAATTTAACTAGATGGGCAGGACAAAAGGATTTCAGTTCAGACATCAACATATAATGCAAAAGTTAATGTGAGCTATCGGTGTTTCCATCTTAAAGGAAGCAATAATGAAAGCAGGAGCCGATGAAGCAGAACTGAGAATGTTGGCTTCGGTAATGAAAAAAATTGGTAGAGTATAATGCCCCAAAATCCAAGGTTTTACCCGCAAGGTTCGTCCATGGAAAGTAACTCGTGGCCTAAGATTAAGCCAAAAGGCATAAATGAACAACATGTCCCTGTTACTGACTATTGCAATTAAATCAGCCTACTGGTCGCCTACACACCTTTGGGCATGGGAATGATCATCAAACAGACATTTGTGCGGCACCAGGAATAAACCGTCTGGCACAGATGTGCCAAACGAGGAGGGAAGTGGAGCCGGTTTTCAAAATGATAATGATGTATTGAGTTGCGCGATAAAACAGTGAGATAATTCTTGGATTGAATTATAACCCAAGTACAGTATTCCTTCTTCTGGCCTCCAGTCTTTGTACTTTTCTCCTCACATAAATAAATCTTGTTCTGCAGCCTCTTTTTGTCGGGTTGGCAAAAACATATCATGTGCAGCAACTAAAAGCACCCGAATACTTTTTTTACATAAAACTTGAGAAATTAGTTTCTGCCCTTGGTTAATAGTTGGCAGAGATCGGATGTTCTATATGTATAACCAAAAATATTACACGCTAGTTGGAAATATATGATATTTAAGATGAAGATAATCCGCTAGAGTTTCTGCATGAATACCACATAATTCAGAAGCCTACTGTCACACATTTCATACAAACTAACTGATAATACCGAATAGTCTTCATATAAATGCAATGTGCTTTGTTGATCACTGTTTAGTATAGAGTCATCAAGTTTAGTTCATACAAATATGCTCATGTTAGCTCGTTCTTGAACAGGTTCCTCAAGTATAGTTTACGGACTGTCCTTGGCATCGATTCTAGGATTCCTTCGAACTTACAGCCTTACAGCATGCTTAATAGGCGTGTACACAAGCATATCTTGTAAGTTGTAACATATAATTATTACATCATGTAGGAACATCATAAAAACGATGATAGAAGTGCAGAACTGATGTTTCTTATGTGTCAAACTTTCATTATCCATTTTATATAACTTCACTTCTACTGTTGTAAGATGCATTTAAACCATTCTATAAGAGGAAAGAATGTACCTTTCGAACACTAAGAGTACTTGGAACGTTTTCGATCTTAGGTTGAAAAGCCTTTGGATTCCGTAGCTTAGTGCTGTTAATAGCCTCCTGCCTAGCATGTTCATTCTCAACTTTATTTCCACATTGTTTACAATTGCAGCCGTCGCAATAAAGGCCTGCTGCAAAACACTCACAGTACCTAATAAATAAATATCATGTTAGTGATTGCACCTTCTATTCAAAAGATAATAAATTTGATAATAAATGAGTTCATTTATAAATTGGATGGGATTAGTCAACTAATAACCATATAAAACAAGAAACCTTAAATTTTATATGAATGTATTAAAATAATAAAACTGCCAAAGTGGTAATTTGGTAGAAACTTGAGAATACAACATTACCATTGACACCCCAAAAGAAAACAAGAGCATGAAAGCTGAACCTGTGTATCTTGTTTCAAAACAAACTGATCTTACTAGTTAAGCTCAATGTATTTTATGCTTCATATTTTTGCCAATGACTACAAACATCACTTTGGACCAAAAGGAAACACAAAACTTCTAGCCTTCTACACACACCACAATGTGATACGTTACCTGCAAATTCTCCATTAATGAGGAAAAGGAAAATGGAGGAATCTATGTTACTGCAATTGATCATCTTATTCCTATCTAGTAGTTGGTATCTTGAAGGTACATGAGGTTTCCTTTTTTTTCAAACAACACCACACAGTTTAGTTAATCACTAACACAGCACTAACTTTCTTTGCATGGCAATAGAATGTCATAGCATGCATTTGCAAAGGTTCCCACTTAAAATGAATATTTCTATTACTTGATCGGCATTGTAAAAACAAATAGTCGTGCACAAGAAAACTCACAGCTTTAGACAGTGTGAGTTTTTGCAATTGCACTGCTTCTTTCTCTTTGGTGGAGTCACACTCTTGATTTCGACCATTGGCTTGCTGAAAAATACAAGTAAAAAACAGATCATCAGTAACGAACTTTTTATAGATACAGTATTGTGCTTGCATTTGTTATATCTAACCAAAGAAAGAAGCAATATGTGACTCGTGAGTTACAAGCAACAAAGTAGTTCCTCCAATGACCAATAACATCATGGAATTTTGTTTCCCTTAAGAATGGAGAACGGAGATGGTTCTACTGTAACATTGAGATTTTAGCAGACTTTCTTCATTAACGCTTCTAGGTACAAGACTCATTAAGGCAAAAAAAAAAAAAAAACACGGAAAGTATGGCACCACGGTGAATGATGTATACCCAACATTCTTCTCAATGCACACCACTTCAAGTAGCATTTTCATACTTAAATTCGGAATGCTGAAGCATCAAACGTCCAAAGCAAAACATTAAAACCCTAAAAGTCAGATAGCAAATTCAGTAACCACAGCCTTGTCACTAGCTACTATGTTCAATATACTACAGGCCAGTGCAAACTAGCATCACGTCCACAAGCATATCGAATCCCCAACCGCCAAAATTTCTCTAACCTCAATAAATAAATCCTTCCTGGCTCCATAAGACAACATATTTTGCTTGGAAATCACACCCGCAAAAATAAAATTCAAAACGCCTCAATCGAGCCAAGTTCTTCACACCGCCACGTGAGCAAAGAACAGAGGCAGATTTCAAACTGTGAAAGCAAAAACAATAATTGCTTACATAGGCGTGAAGGACATTGGCCACTGCCTGGTCGAGGAGAAGACAGCATGCACCTGGGCCACTGGCCTCGGCTGCGGCGGATGCGGCGGCGCCATCAGCTGAGCTGCAGGGGGCGCCGGAGGCTGGACCTGTTGCTGATTCCCCGGCTCCATCGCGAATCAGAGAAATTCCCACCCGTTTAGGTCAGGGAAACGAATTCGCCGGGCGGGCTCTCCGATTGAGGCGCCTGAGCCGCCCCAGGAGACCTCGGAACCGGGCCCTCGCGCTCTGGCCCGCGGAATTGGCAGGGTTTGGATCAAGAACCCGAGTTCTTGGGCGACTCCGGACTCAACAGCGGATGAGGAAGCCGGCGAAATGATGGGCGCCAAGAGGAGGGATCAAATCCAGGGAGCTGAATTCGGGAGGGCCGCGGGGAGGATTAGGAGGAGAGGAATCGGTGCCGCGGCCGGATTCGGGATGGGGCAGGAGGAGGGTGGTGTTGGAGGGGGGGCAAGGGAAGGGAGGAAGAGCTGATGGGCAGGAGGAGGTCTGTTTGGTCTCTCCCAAGTTTTTGAATCTCATGTGTTATATTCCGACTTACTTTCCTTTTTCTTTCGTGCTGATGCTGCTTATTTATTGTTTTTTTATTGTGCGAGCGGGTTTTCTTTCGGCCTTTGTTTTGTTTAATTATTCTATATCTACAGGTATGCCAGCTGCCTATTGGAGCTGTAAATTTATTTTTCCTTTTTTTTACCTTATATTATTACCTACGGTACATTTGAGCGGTAGAGGTTCTTCTTTGTTGGAGAGATAAACGATACAAGCTTAGCTTTGATATTGCCCCAAGGTTTCTGCTTAAAAATTCGAATTTCGTAATAGTATTGATCTCGGCCATTGATTTTCCTTTCATGGGATCCGATAGATACAACTCAAAATGAATATTACTAGATCCTTGGTAAGAATAGAGAAATTAGGTTTTCATCAGTAAAGTCGAATAGATCTCAACTTCACTATATCTTTAAAAAACGAACAACAAATTTCACGCTCAATTTTTTGCCATTATGCATCATCGTTCTTTTTTCTCGCATCTGTATAGTTTTTTATATAGTTTACCACTAATGCTAAGTGATCGCACCTACATAGTTCGGCAGGTTATAATATACTCTATCAAGGATAACAAATCTAATAACGTCCCAAAATATCGTATCATCTGGGGCAGTCCTTTTAATGGTGTTGCTACATAAGAAATATAACAAGTTATCTTAATGAAAGATAAGGAACAAGTTTTTCTTTTCTTTTTGACATCAAGAAACAAGTAAATGTGCTCATAGGCCCGTTTGCGCTTGCTGCAGTTGGTTCTGCTAGAACCTTGTTTTATAGAAAAATGGCTACGAAAGCGTGCAACAATTGGTTAGACAAACAACAAAAATAACAAAAGATAGGTTATCATAATCCTCCAACCCTAAAAAGATCAAACGTATTGCTAAATGGAGCCCTCGGGCAGTGCTTGTTACTATTACTTTTTTTTCTTCCTTCCTTCCTTTTATGTCCTACTTTATTCTTTCTGTTCACGTAATTTCATGGTTTTTTGTATCTGTTTTTTTATTTCCATGGCATTCTCAAATAGTTCGTATAGTCCCTCTAAAAACCGCAATACACTCCATCGATAAGTAATAATAGTAAACTCACGCAAAATATAATAATTTTAGTCCAAATATACGGTGGACTCGGTCCAAAAATCTAATCTTAATTAGGTTATATCACAATATCTCGAGCTTGATTTGTTCCACATCAAAAAAGTACCATTGTCGTAACTACGAAAACATAAATTCTTTCATAAAAGACTTTTAAGACTCTTTCGTTCATCTCCCATGATAGGCATTCATATATCCACGATGGGTCGGGTTGACATGCATAGATAGTAAAGCCCAATGTATAAAGTATAAAAAATAGTAACATATAACCATGACAAACTAATCCGTGGTTGGATGCTTAGAAGAATTGCGATATCCTCACCACACGAGAGTTGAAGTCCTAAACTTGACACCGGTGTTCGCATTTTCCTCGCTTATTTCAGTCCTTTCGACGATGTGCGATCAATGGGAGGAAACATTTTCGTTGACTACGAATGTGCATGTGACGAATTCGTCAATCTCAAGAGGATGTATTGACTCGGTCTCTCAGAGGTGCTCATAGGTGTGGTTGTGTTTGCGTGCATTCATAAGGATGGATGTATGTGAGTATGTATGGGCCACTAGTGCAAGAATGCCTAGCAGTGGCAGGTGGGAAAAGCCCAGCAGTGACGAGCAAGGCTCCCAGGGCCGCCAGCCACTGACCTCCTTGTGGGGGAACATTGCATGGGAAACAAAAATTTCCTACGCACACATAAGATCTATCCATGATGATGACCATCTACGAGAGGAGAGATCGGATCCACATACCCTTATAGATCGCTAAGCGGGAAGCGTTAAGAAATGCGGTTGATGTAGTTGAACGTCCTCGTGATCCAAATCGCAAGCCGTCCCGTGATCCAATCACGATCTAGCGCCGAACGGACGACACCTTCGCGTTGAGCACATGTACAACTCGATGACGATCTCCGCCTTCTTGATCCAGCAAGAGGGGCGAAGAGGTAGATGAGTTCTCCGGTAACACGACGGCATGGTGGTGGTGGTGGTGAACTAATCGAGCAGGGCTTCGCCAAGCTATGTCGGACTAATCTAGACGAAGGAGACAATCTATGGAGGAGAGGGTAGCACGTGGCTTTTTCAAGTGTGTGTTGCCCTCAATACCTCCACTATATATAGGAGGAAGGGGTGGGAGGGCTGCCTTGTCCCCTCCTCCAAGGAGGAGAGGTTCGGCCGAAGCTAGGGGGAGAGTCCTCCTCCAATTCGGTTTGGTGGGGGACTCCCCTTCCTAGTTGGTCTCCTCCTTCCCTCTCTTTGCACCTTGACCGAATAGGCCTTATCGGGCTGGCTGCCCAGCCCACCAAGGGCTGGTGCACCACCTATAGGCTTATTTGGTCCCCTTCCGGGTGGGTGGCCCCTCCGAGTGAAATCCCGGAACCCATTCGTCACTCCCGGTACTTTACCGGTAATGCCCGAAGTCTTTCCGGAAGCCAAATGCACTTCCCTGTATATCAATCTTTACCTACGAACCATTATCGAGCTCCTCGTGATGTTTGAGATCTCATCTAGGACTCCGAACAATTTTTGGTCACCAACATAAATAACTCAATAACACCGAAACATCACCGAACCTTAAGTGTGCAGACCCTGCAGGTTCGAGAACTATGTAGACATGATCGAGACACTCTTCGATCA
The DNA here is from genome assembly GCF_904849725.1 of Hordeum vulgare subsp. vulgare. Lineage (NCBI taxonomy): Eukaryota > Viridiplantae > Streptophyta > Magnoliopsida > Poales > Poaceae > Hordeum > Hordeum vulgare. Next base: position 468,441,892 of record NC_058524.1, read on the forward strand.
ATAACCAATAGCGGGACTTGGATGTCCATATTGGCTCCTACATATTCTACGAAGATATTTATCGGTTGAACGTCTTTGTCAAGGATTCAGTTAATACTGTATAACATTCCTTTGTCCTTCGCTATGTTACTTGCCCGAGATTCGATCGTCGGTATGTCTATACCTATTTGAATCATGTTCCCAGTAAGTCCCTTTACTTGTTCCGTAATACAAAATACCGTGGCTCACTCTTTAGTCACATTGCTTGCAAGGCTTGTTGTGATGTTGTATTACCGAGTGGGCCCCGAGATACCTCTCCATCATACGGAGTGACAAATCCTAGTCTTGATCCATGCTAACCCAACAGACACCTTTGGAGATACCTATAGAGCACCTTTATAGTTACCCAGTTGCGTTGCGACGTTTGATATGTTGGAAATATGCCCTAGAGGCAATAATAAAATAGTTATTATTATATTTCCTGTTTCAAGATAATCATTTATTATCCATGCTATAATTGTATTGAATGGAAACATAAATGCATGTGTGGATATATAGACAAAACAATGTCCCTAGTGAGCCTCTAGTTGACTAGCTCGTTGATCAAAGATGGTCAAGCTTTCCTAGCCATAGACAAGTGTTGTCACTTGATGACGGGATCACATCATTAGGAGAATGATGTGATGGACAAGACCCAAACTATAAACGTAGCATATGATCGTGTTATTTTGTTGCTATTGTTTTCTGCATGTCAAGTATACATTCATAAGACCATGAGATCATGTAACTCACTGACACAGGAGGAATGCCTTGTGTGTATCAAACGTCGCAACGTTACTGGGTGACTATAAAGGTGCTCTACATGTATCTCTAAACGTGTCCGTTGAGTTAGCATGGATCAAGACTGGGATTTGTCACTCCGTGTGACGGAGAGGTATCTCGGGGCCCACTCGGTAATACAACATCACAAACAAGCCTTGCAAGCAATGTGACTAAAGAGTTAGCCACGTGATCTTGTATTACAGAACGAGTAAAGAGACTTGACGGTAAAGAGATTGAAATACGTACGTCGATACCGACGATCGAATCTCGGGCAAGTAACATACCGAAGGACAAAGGGAAGGATATACGGGATTGTGTGAATCCTTGACATAGAGGTTCAACCGATAAGATCTTCGTAGAATATGTAGGATCTAATATGGACATCCAGGTCCCGCTATTGGGTATTAACCGGTGAGTGTCTCGGTCATGTCTACATAGTTCTCGAACCCGCAGGGTTTGCACACTTAAGGTTCGGTGACCCACAAGGGAAGGTGGACTCTTCCTTTGGTTCGACCGACCCCTTCTCCTTGGAGTAGGGTCCAAGGCTGCCTCCTCTCCTCTTCTCCTATATATACTAGAGGTTTTTAAGGGTTTTGGACACAACAATCAACCACGTGTTTCCCTCTTGAAAAGACCTCGATGACGCCTAAAGGGGGGGGGGTGAATAGGCTATTTAAAAACTTCTTCGGATTTGGCTTAAACCTAATGCAGAAATAAACTAAGAGGATACTTGTCAAGCACAAATCCTAAATGCACTAGGAACTGCAACGTGTATCAACAACACGATCTACCAAGATGGACACAATACAGTTACTAACAAGCACAAGTAAGTTACACAAACTTACTTGAGCTATATCACACGACAAGTAGGTGAACGACACAAGATATTAGATCACACTATAGCACACAATATATCAAAAGCTGCAAGTGTGAACGTGTGGATATAGAAGGTATGCTTGAATGATTAACCTTGTACAAGAAATAGCCAACACAATATAATGAGCACAAACAATATGCAATGTATGTATGCTCAAGTAACACAAGTAAACCACAAGTAAGGAGTTAGGGTTAAGGATAACCAAGGTCACTGAGACAAAGATGTATCCTGATGTTCACTTCCTTGGAGGGAAGCTAGTCACTGTTAGAGAGGTGGATGTTACCACGAAGGCACACCAACGCCACGAAGGCTCACCCTATTCTCCCTTTGAGATAACACCACGAAGGCGTTTCTCAACCACTAGCGGTAAGCCTTTGAGGTGGCTTCCAAACCCTCACAAACTTTTCCGGGGGGTAATCAAACGGATTGATTCCTCTCCGAAGAACTCCTACCGCCTAGGAGTCTCCAACCTCCAAGAGTAACAAGATCATGGGGAATGCTCAAAACTTGCTCAAATCTCAAATAGCTTGGGTTGAGAGAAGGAGAGGGAGACGATCTATCTTTTAATTGGAACAACTCTCAAAGGGGCTCACAAATGCTCTTGGGATCTAAGATTTGGTGTGAGCAAATGTGTGTGAGGTAGAAATGAGTTCTTATGAGGATAAGGCTGTGTTGGGACACCCTCTCACGAAGTGGGAGGGGGGGGTATTTATTGTGGGGAGAGAAAAACAGTCGTTGGGGACACTTTAAGTCACACAGGGGTCGGACATCCGGCAGTTCACGGATGTCCGGACGTCCACAAGGGGTCGGACGTCCGATAGGGGTGGGATGTCCGAGGGCTGTAAATATATCTGGAACCACTATGGAGTTGAACAGGGACCGGACGTCCGGAGAAGGCCGGAAGTCCGAGCTATTCGACTCAAACTTCTCTGGTGCAAGATTCCGGATTTCCGAAAGGGGACGGACGTCCGGCCCTCGGACGTCCGGAGGGAGCCGGAAGTCCGAGTTATATGGCTCAAGTTTCTCTGGTGCAAAGCTCCGGATTTCTGAAGCTGGTCGGACGTCCGGAGGGTGCCGGAAGTCTGAGTTATATGGCTCAAGTTTCTCTGGTGCATAGTTCCGGATTTCCGAAGCTGGTCGGACGTCCGGGCCTCAGACGTCCGGAGGAGGCCGGATGTCCGGGCCACGGACGTCCGAAGGAGACCGGATGTCCAGGCCTCGGACGTCCGGAGGAGGCCGGATGTCCGAGGCACTGGTCCTGTTTTCTGATAACAGCACAGCAGTGGAGATGTGGTAAGAGCAGAACAGTGGATATCTAGTTTGAGCAAGTTCATCACAAAACCTGTGATCCCCTCTTAATAGTGCGGGATCCCTAAAGACTCAAGAATTATAAAAGGGGTACCGATGATCCATACTTGAGTGTATACTTTTATTCGCTGATCATCACTCCGCACCACTAACGTCAAAGGAACTGATACCTTTGAGTTAGCCCTTTCACTTGAGCTTGATGTTGTTGTTCCTTCTTGGCTCAAGTTGAAAGCAAGACATGATGAAGTCTTCAAGCATCTCTCCCATACACAATGTGGAAAGCCTAGCTTATGTATTCATCTTCATTTGTCCACCATGTGAACATGTAAGTGCATCTAGTGCCCCTTAGTGATTTTGGTGGTTTGAAGACTTATAGGTTAAGTATCTAATGTGTTTCTGAGTGTACACAGGATCTATAAGTCATTGAGGAGTTTGAGATATTTGAAGAATATCGACCCCTAAAAATATATGTCTTCAGTTGAAGAAATTGGTCTGAAGCTGAAGAAATGAATCGCGAAGAATTTGCGATGAAATTGATATTCCTCATGAAGATATTGATATTGAGAAGATCGGTGGTTCCTGAAGAAAATCGTTCTGAAGAAATTGAAGCGTGAAGATTTACGTTTTCTGTTTTACTTTCTTCGCATTTGATGAATAGGAACACCGTACTGTTAAAGGGGGTCAAAGTAACACTATGGAATGGATTTCCTCATGATGCTCAACCCAAGCCAAATCCTACCAAAAGCCTCAAGTGAGGAATATGAGAGACATGAGGACTCTCACAGTTGAGAGTCCCGACCGTTTCGATAAGCCACGCCAAGTCACTGATCTTATCCACTCCAACGGTCATATTATTTAAGGGCATTAATGTCAAATCATGTCGGGATGCTCCCATGCTATAAATAGCCGCCCCCCACAACCACTAGCTGGTTGGCTGCTCCGCTAGAAACTGACACTTGTCATAAGAGCAACCCAAATTCCTCAGAGCTTTCGAGAGTAAATCATCAGTGAGGAAATACACCACCCACCGAAACCACAAACCAAACCTAGTGATTGAGCATCACTGAAGAAGTTGTTCCTGTGTGGGACTGAAGCCTTTTACCTTTGAGGACTGTGCATCCTCCAGACGGTTAGGCGTCATGGTCTAGAGCAATCCAGCAGTCAATTGTGGATCGCCGGGTGACCGAGTTTGTGAGGGTTTGGAAGTCTGCCCTGAAGACTTACCACGAGTGTTGGGCGAGGACTGTGTGTCCTTAGCTCAAGGAGAATACGGTAGGGACTGTGTGTCCCGGGACTGGGTGTCCTTTTGGTTTAAATACCAAGCCGCTCCAAACCAGATGTACAACTGTCACAGCAGTTGGAACTGGGTCATCAACAACAGTCTTCACTAAGAATCGGGTTCTAATTCCTCAACTCTTTACATTCTCTGTATTATGTGTTGATGACATTCACTGTGACTGTTTGAAGAATTTGCTGAAGACTTTCTCTGAATTTCCTCAACCCCAAATTCTTCACTTGAGTTAATCATCATCTGTATTCTGCGTGCCTGCTTGCTGTGCAATCTGTTTTTCATAATCTACACTCTGTAATACTGCTATTGAGAACGATTGCACAACTGATCCTTAACTGTTTCCGCTGTAAGTTAGTCATCAGTGAGGAATTTCCTCAAAAGGAATTTCCTCAGTGATGAAATTCTAAAAATCTCCTATTCACCCCCCCTCTAGTCGATATAACGCACTTTCAATTGGTATCAGAGCAAGGTACTCCCTTGTTCTGTGTGATTTTGGTTTAACCACCTGGAGTTTTAGTTATGTCGACTGCAGGCATGTTTAAGGTGACTGCAGCATGTCCTACCTACGAGGGAAAGAACTTTCCCTTCTGGAAGAATAAAATGCAAATGCATCTACAAGCTATAGACAATGATCTCTGGTATATTGTGGAAAATGGTGTTCCCATCATTTCTGCTAGTGTCACTGCAGCTGATGTGAAGAAATTCAAGCAACTCGATTCTCAAGCGAAGAACATCATCTGTGGTCATCTGAGCCCTGGCCAGTTTGGAAGAGTAAGTGCCTTAGGCTCTGCAACACTGATCTGGGAGAGACTGTGCAAGGTAAATGAAGGAGTATCAACCCAACGCGACTCTCGTGTTGATATTCTTCGCAATATCTTCAATCGCTTTAAGAGACATGACGATGAAAGCTGTCAAGACACCTTTGATCGCCTCACTAACATATCAAATGAACTGCAAGCACTGGGAGCTCGAGACATCACTGATCACGAAGTTGTGAAGAAACTGCTGAGATCTTTGGATTCTTCATTTGACACTTTAGTTCTGATGATTCAAGAAAGACCAGACTACAAGATGCTAGATCCTGCTGATATCCTCGAAAGGCTAAATACTCATGAATTCCAGTTAGAAGAAAAGAGAGATCTATATGGACAAAGCTATTCCAGACCACGTGCACTGAAGGCAAAAGCAATTTCCTCATCTGAAGAAGAAGACACAAATGACAACAGTTGTGACCCTGAAGAATTTGGTCAGGAACTTGCAATGCTTGTGAGGAAATTCCAGAGATTTACACGATGAGGCCAGTTCGGTAAATCATCAAGAAGAGACATGAGGAAATCAGAATCTGCATCTGAGGACTACAAGAGACGGACCTGTCACAAGTGCAAGAAATCAGGTCATTACATTGCTGATTGTCCTCGCTGGGGAAAGGAATCAAAGAAGAAGAAATACAAGGATGACAGTTCTGATGACTCAAAGAAGAAAAAGAAATCTTCAAAATCCTCATCTTCAAAGTCCTCCTCACACAAGAAGACTAGCTTCAGAAAGGCTCGGGCACTTATTGGCAAGGAAATGGATTCCGAGGCAGAATCAGAAGAATGTGATGATGAAGAAGGCTCTGGAGAAGATTCAGAATCCGGACAGGCTAGTCTTGCACTAGCAACCAATTTCGTCAGCAAGTCAATCTTCAATCATGAAGAAAATGAGTGCACCATCCATACTGATGACTATGCTGATGACTTCGCTCCAACCTATTGCTTCATGGAAAAAGGTTCAAAGGTATCACATAATGCCTCCTCATCTGATTCAAGTGACTGTGAACATGATGATTACAAAAAACCCAGTTACAGTAAACTTGCCATCATTGCCACTAAACAACAAACTGCTCTGGAAAAGCTTCAAAAACTGCTAGACAAAAGTGATGATCTGTTGAATGATGAAATGAATCTTAATCAAATCCTTGCTGATGACATGAAAAATCTTCAGTCTAGATTTGATATTCTTCAGGATCGTTATGATACACTCCTCACTGATCATGAGAAGCTTTCCTACGAATTTCTTCAAAGGAAGCTTGATCTTGAGAAGCTAAGGATGTCTTATGATGATCTTCGTACTGAAAATGATTCATTACTAGCTCAACAGATCAGCGCTAGTCAAGTTGAATTTATTCCTCCATGTCTTAAATGCATTGATCGTGAAACTGCTAATTCTTCACCAGAATCTTCAAATGCTACCACTGCTACAAATTCTTCAACTGCACCTGTTGTGTCTATTTCCTCACTTAAGGAAAACACAAATGTCACTAATGAAAATGCAGGGTTGAAGGAATTGTACTTGATAGGCATGTACAAAAGCCTCAAAGGACATCAAATCCTTTGTGATGTGCTCAAAAAGCAGATCTTGAACAGGAACCCGAGGAAAGAAGGAATTGCCTTTGAGAGGAAACTGAATGCTGATGGATCTTATTGGAAACCTGAGCAGTATCCCAAAACCTCATGGGTTGCTGCTACTGGGCCTCCTTTTGATCCATCTAATCTAACTGGCTTCTCATGTGAATTATCCTATTCCTCTGATGAGTCATTTGATTCCAACTATAAACTGTTCAAAAATCAATCTGGTGAAGTATTTGCTCGATATGTTGGAACTAACTGCAGGAATGGCCCTCCTCTGAGGAAAATCTGGGTTCCCAAAAGTTGTCTTGAAAATCTTCAAGTGAATGTCCTCATGACATCACATCTGAAGAATCTGAACCCCAGATCAAATTCCTCAGGAGGACCAAAGTCTTCAAGAGGATCAAAATCCTCAACTGGTCAAAACTATGCTCATACCCGTGCTTATGCGTCTAACATGCAGGGAAACTACAAGGAATATGATTATGAGCGCTATTCTTCAAATGATTGTGTTCATAAATCCTCAAACCAGTTCTTTGCATACTCATATGAGTACTTTAACCCCCCTACTGTTAAGAGAAGTGCATTAGCTTCAATGCCACCTTTCTCATATGGTGCTCGCAGGATGATGAACGCTTTGCCACCCCTTCATATGTGGGTGGTGAAGAAATCAAACTAATCACTTCTGCAGGTCAGGTCTCCAGATGAAAATCATCATCTGAAGAATTTGCTGGAGACCTGAAGAAATGCTTGATAGGACGCAAGCTAATGATTGATGAAATAGAAATATTTCACACGTCCTTACATTTCTGTTATGATGAAATTAGTATCATATTCTTCAAACTTGAAGCATATGAGATGGTAAGCTGTACTAATTCATCTGCAGGATGACAAACCCAAAAATACTGAGTGGGTTCTCGATAGTGGCTGCACACATCACATGACTGGTGATAAAAGCCTACTGATGAATATGCCACTAACTCCATCACCTTTGAAGCAAATCACATATGCTGATAAAGGTAAAAGCAAGGTATTGGGACTTGGCAAAGTAGCTATTTCCAAGGATAGGCATATGGACAAAGTGATGCTTGTTGAATCCCTTGGTTTTAACCTCATGTCAGTCTCGATGCTTTGTGATCTTGATATGATTGTTATCTTTGGTAGATATAGATGTGTATTCATCATGGAATCTGACAGATCCAAAGTCTTCGAAGGTGTAAGAAGAGGGGATTTATACATTGTTGACTTCTCTACAGGTCCTCAACCAGCCACTTGCTTACTAGCAAAAACCACAGAAGGATGGTTGTGGCACAGAAGACTAGGTCATGCAGGCATGAGGAATTTGCACACACTTGCAAGGAAGAAGCATGTCATTGGCATCGAATCTGTCAAATTCCTCAAGGATCATCTCTGCGGTGCTTGTGAATCTGGGAAAATGACCAGATCCAAGCATCCCTCCAAAACCATCATGACCACTACCCGTCCATTTGAATTGCTTCATATGGATTTGTTTGGACCTACTCACTATGCAACACTAACCAATGCAGCATCTCTATATGGCTTTGTCATAGTTGATGATTATTCCAGATACACCTGGGTGCATATCATAGTGTATAAAACCGAAGTGCAGGAAATCTTCAAACGATTTTCTTCAAGGGCCTCGACGAACTTCGGCATCAAGATCAAACATATTAGGAGTGATAATGGAACCGAGTTCAAAAACACTGGTCTTGATGATTATCTTGATGAACTTGGTATTACTCACGAATTGTCTGCTCCTTATACTCCTCAGCAGAATGGTGTCGTCGAAAGAAAGAACATGACTCTGGTTGAAATGGCAAGAACTATGCTTGAAGAATATCAGACTCCTCGTCGATTCTAGCCTGAAGCAATCAACACTGCATGTCATATCATCAACAGGGTATATCTTCACAAATTCCTCAAGAAAACCTCATATGAACTCCTCACTGACAAGAAACCCAATGTAAGTTATTTCAAAGTCTTCGGTGCAAAATGCTGGATTAGAGATCCTCATCATAGCTCAAAATTTGCACCTAAGGCACATGAAGGTTTTATGCTCGGTTACGGAAAGGATTCGCACACCTACAGAGTCTTCAACAACTATCACAACAAAGTTGTTGAGACTGTAGATGTGCGGTTCGATGAAACTAATGGCTCGCAAAGAGAGCAATTGCCTTCTGATCCAGATAAGCTGTCTCCTGAGGAAGCAATAAAGCTTAAACCTACTGAAGACATTGTTCCCACTGAGGAAATTGGTGAAGAAACAATCCCCATCGCTGATGAAAGACAAGAAGATGTTCCTGAGGAAATAGCTACAACACCACTTCCTCAGCCCAGACAAAATCCTCAACCAGCTCATCCGAGGATTGCAAATGAAGTAGAACTTGACAAAATCCTCAACGACATCAACGCGCCAGGTCCTCTCACTCGCTCAAAAGCTTCACATTTAGTTAACTTTTGTGGGCATTTCTCTTTTGTATCTATCACAGAACCCTCAAAAGTAGCTGAGGCTTTTCTGGAACCGGAGTGGATCCAAGCCATGCAAGACGAACTTCTTCAATTCAAGCTGAATGACGTATGGGAGCTCGTCAAACGACCCGATCCTCGCAAGCATAACATCATCGGCACCAAGTGGATTTTTCGAAACAAGCAAGATGAGGACGGTCAAGTGGTGAGGAACAAGGCACGACTTGTAGCCCAAGGCTACACCCAGGTTGAAGGAATAGATTTCGATGAAACTTTTGCACCTGTTGCTAGACTTGAAGCTATTCGAATTCTACTTGCCTATGCTAATCATCATAACATCATCTTATATCAAATGGATGTGAAAAGTGCATTCCTCAATGGTAAGCTTGAGGAAGAAGTATATGTTGCTCAGCCCCCAGGTTTTGAGGATCCAAAGAATCCAGACAAAGTCTTCAGACTCAAAAAGTCTCTGTATGGCCTCAAGCAAGCCCCTCGGGCATGGTATGATACATTGAAGGAATTCCTCATGAAGAAAGGCTTCAAACCTGGTTCACTCGATCCAACTCTTTTCACAAAATCTTATGATAATGAACTGTTTGTATGTCAAATTTATGTTGATGATATCATATTTGGTTGTACTGACAAAAGATACAGTGATGAATTTGCCTATATGATGAGTGAAGAATATCAGATGTCTATGATGGGGGAGCTGAAATTCTTCTTAGGTCTTCAAATTCGTCAACAAAACAATGGAATCTTCATATCACAGGAGAAATACCTCAAGGATGTTCTGAGGAAATTCGACATGCATGAATGCAAAGGTGCCAAGACTCCAATGCCTACCAACGGTCACCTCGGCACTGATGAAAATGGTAAAGATTTCGATCAGCAGGTATACCGTTCTATGATTGGCTCTTTATTGTATCTATGTGCATCTAGGCCAGACATAATGCTTAGTGTTTGCATGTGTGCACGTTTTCAAGCAAAACCGAAGGAATCACACCATAAGGCTGTGAAACATATTCTTCGATACTTAGCTCACACACCAACACTAGGATTATGGTATCCCAAGGGCTCCAATCTTCATCTGGTAGGGTATTCTGATTCAGACTATGCCGGTGACCGTGTGGATCGCAAGTCAACATCTGGCACATGCCATTTCCTCGGAAGATCACTTGTTTGCTGGTCCTCAAAGAAGCAGAACTGCGTATCACTCTCCACTGCCGAAGCTGAGTACATTGCTGCTGGTTCTTGCTGTGCTCAATTACTATGGATGAAGCAAACCCTCAAGGACTACGACATCAACATGAAGAATGTGCCTCTCTACTGTGACAATGAGAGTGCTATCAAGATTGCCTACAACCCAGTACAGCACTCGAAGACCAAGCACATCCAGATTCGTCATCATTTTCTTCGGGACCATGTCCTCAAGGGCAATATCCTCATCGACCATGTGAAGACTGATGATCAACTGGCTGATATCTTCACTAAGCCCTTGGATGAGAAAAGGTTTTGCAAGTTGCGGTGTGAGCTAAATATCTTAGAATCTTCAAATGTTTTGTAAAAACATGCACACATCCTAACACTTATGCAAAGTTGATGACTTAGATGTGCAACACATGATGAAACGATTTTCTTCAACCTATGAAGAAAGTCACTCTGAATGTGAAGAAATCAACGAAGAAATTGATTCTCAGGGCCCTACGACAATTGTACGCGGCGTCTGTAATCAACTTTCTTATATGGTGGGCAACGCCACCGCCCAATGTGAAATTCCTCAAGTTGATTTTCTTCAAATGATCAAATTCCTCACAATGCATTTTTCTTCAAAACAGTTGTTCTTCATTGTGATGATCTATTGCAAAATCTTCAAAAACACTTGATGACTTTCATTTGCCTAGGTAGACTGAGATTTCTAGTCCTCAACAGCATTCACTTATTGCTATTTCTTCAAGTTGATGTTTCTGCTAAGTGAATGTGATCGGACCCGATCTTCCCTCTATGCTATACTTATCCAGTCTATTCAATTCTTCATATGCGTTCTACTTGAAACTTTGTTCCAAATCCTCACTGCATCCTTGTCAGCTGATGATTTTGTAACGAAAATCCTCAAATCTTCGAAAAATTGTTTTCTTCAAAGGAACAGTAACTGAACCCCCACTTCCCACGATTGGATAGCCACGATCTCCACTATCTCCACCGCATCGTACGGGAGCTACACGTGTCCTGCGGAGACGTAGAGGCAAGGGCTATTCGGTCCGAAACTTTCGCGCCAAACAGTAACTTTCGGGCTATAAATATGTCCTTAACCCCCTCGGTATCATATTCTTCGCCTCATCGCTCTCCTGCCACAGCACACCGAACCCTAGCGCCACCGCTGGAAGTCTTGACGCCGGCAAGGAAGAGCTTCACTGCCTCAACCTTCTCGCCGCCAGGATCACGCCGGAGACGGAACATCTACGTCCGCCTCCGCCGTAGACGTTCTCTGCTGCCAAGTTAGGGTGCATTGGACACTTGACCGAAGAACCTCTCCAACACCACCTTTTTCTGTTCTTCGTTCGCACCTTCCAGTGTAATTATATCCCATTTTTACAACAGATTAGATCTAAAATTTTACCTCTCCCTTGTGAAATCTGTTTTTCTTCAAGATACGATGCGCACATGATTCCTCACACACTATCCATCACCACAATCATTGATGAACTAGCTAAGCATCTAAGATTTTCACGAGATTCCTCAATTGTGCGAATTTTCGGATCTGTACAACTCTGGAACCCAAGAACAGAATGCTTAAGCAAATTCCTCAACCACTGGTTATATTCCTCAAACTGTCAAACTTTTCCATTTTCCTCAAATCTGAGAACGCATATGACCTCTCCAAATTCCTCGCAACTATACTCTGTTCACAGGTACACACATGTCAGCTGATGAATCTCTCGGTTCTCATCACATTAACTCATTTGCAGTGTTTCTGGAAGAAACTCTTCAAGGCTCATCAGAATCCTCAAGAGTTCAAAATCCTCAGATAGTTCCTCGTCTGAAGAAAATGGAGGAAGAAAGGAAACAGAGGGGAGGAAAGAAACTGGAGCAGAACACAGCTGTGGACATTCCTGATGACATATACATGGACTACTGCGCGCCTGATGATGAACCTGAGACTATGCCTAAAAGGAAGATTAGGCTGCAGAAAATTGAACGCAGATGGGCAAAGGAGTGGAAGGAGTACAGGTTTGTGACTCCAAAGTATGCGAAGAAATTCGCCTTGAAGCCTCCTGGCAGAAGGGCCCCGCTTGAGGATCATCAAGTTGCTCATCCCTCAAGTCTTATGACACTTGATGACTACCCAGAAGAAAAAGAAAGGCATCTGGCCAAGCTCAAGAAGCAAGCAGAAACAGCAGTGAAGAAATTTCATGAATCTTCAGCTGCTGCCTCCGGTGCTGCTCATTCCTCAGCAGCAGAAACATCAGGCTCTGAGATTCCTCAACCAAAGTCTGTGCCAGCAAAGGCAAAAGCTTCAAAACCCTCGGTTCCAAAACCGTCCACACCAAAACCCTCAGCACCAATCGCACCTTCACCAAAGTCCTCAGCTCCACCTCCAAAGCCAGTACAGAAGAAAGTCGTGAAGACTACGACTGCCAGCTCCAACTCCTCACTCCCAGCTGCAACTAGCTCGGAGACAAAGTCTTCAACTCCCCATGTGAATACTTTGGCTACTACTGAACCTGCACCTCTGCCCAGCCCAAGCAAAATCATCTCAGTCATGTCTGCATCAGAGGGAAGTGAAGAATATGATGATGAAACTCTGGAAGCCATCATCAGGAACAAACAAGAAAGGGTAGCACAAGCATCAGGCAGTGCTATTCCTCTGGCGATGGACCCCAAGGTCCTCCTCGATTTCATCAACGTGTGGTATGAAGATCCAAACACAACCATTGATGATTTGAAACTTCCTCCTGGTGTAAGCCACATGGTGGCTACTTTCATAAACGAAGCCAGGTGGAAGGAACAGAAGGCCAAGCATGCAAAGATTGCAAAGGCCAGAAAGGAGAAATTCCTCAGGCAGAATGTTCTCAAACTGACGCCTGAAGCATTGGTGTCCACCCAGGCAGAACTGCAAGTCTTGACTGACAAGTGTGAGAAACTGTCAGATCGCACAAGCATCAAAAGCAATTTCATCAAGCTAGCCACTAGTGCTGTTGATGACTACAACAGACGTCACCCCCCACCAGCAGCAACTCCTCAGCCCCTGGTTGAACAGCCACAAGATGCATCTCCTGTTGAGGAGGAAATTCCTCAAGCTGAGGAACAATACCAAGAGCGTCGTGCTGATGAGCCGGCCATTGAAGAAATCGTCACTGAGACCGCTCCTGATGAAACTGCAAACCCTACTGATCCAGCTGCTTCACCAAAGCAGGCTGATGACTATGTTCCAGCTGGTTCCTCACTGGCAGCTGAAGAATCTGTTAAGGATACACCTTCCCCAAAAATTTCAAAGGTGAAGAAGTTAATTCCGTCTGCATCAGACGTGAAAAAGACAAGGGCTGCTGAGAAGGAAGCAAAGAAGAGAAAAGCTTCCTTAGCAGAAGAAAAGATTGAGGCAAAACGCCTCAAGGAAATTGAAGAATCTGCCCCACTGGACCCGGTGCCTCTTAATGTTGCACCCTCATTTGAAATGGTCGTCGTTGGTGACCACACTACGAGGGCAGATGAGGAAATGAAGGATGCTGCCTCTGAGGAGCATACTGATGAGGAAATACAGATTGATGACAGTCCTCAACCTCATATTCCTCAGAAAAAGACTACTGAAGCCTCAGCTGTAGCAGCTGATGAATCTGCTTCTGCCACAAAGTCAGCTGATGAAAATCAAGCTGAAGAAAATGTCCAGTCTGAGCAGGCTCCTCCCACTGAACAAGCTGATCAAACTCCTCAAGCTGAGAAGGATGAAGAAATTCCTCAGCCTGATGCTCAGCTAGAACAAGAAATTCCTCATCCTGAGGAAACTGCTGAAGAAAATGTTCCCGCCCCTGACAATGAATTCATTGTCCTCAACCCAGAATCTGCCATGGTTGTTTCCCCTCCCATTCCTCAGCACAATCTCAATCCAGTTCAGCGCCTGCCATTCTCGAAGAGGCCCATGTTTCAGAAAGAGAATTTCTTTGAGGAACGTATGTATTTCATCGGAGAGAATCCTTATGACAAGCCTCAAATGAGGCATCTGAAGTTTTGGACAAGGACGCAGATGAACTACTATGCTTCTGTGCTCTGTGGCCGCAACAAAATATTCCAGCACAGGCACATTCGTCATGCTGACCTTGAAGAAATTCCCTGCATGGAACCAGTCCTCAGTGTCCTACATGATGCAGGTTTGCTCCCTATGTGCTCTGACATATCATATTGGAATAGTGAGCTAATTCTTCAGTTCTATTCAACTCTGCACATTTCGGGCAATGCTGATGACATCAACACTTGGGTGTTCGACTGGATGACCCTAAATACTCACTACAAGGCTCCACCGTCTGAACTCCTCAGAGAACTGCCCGTACCAATTCCTTCAGAAGGGGCAGTGAAGCTTTATGGTGAGCGTGAGCTGCCAAATGGAATGATGGAAGTCCTCATGAAGCCTTTGGCTGCAGGAAAACCCTCAAGAACCACATTCCTCGTCCATGAACTAAAGTACACACCACGGTCTGTCTACCGCATTCTCTGCAGTGTGCTAGCGCCAATCAAAGGCCATGATGATGACGAAGATGTCGTCGGCCTCATGAAGAACATCCTCTTCAACATCATTCATGGTATCCCCATGAATATCCATGATTTCTTCTTGAGGACTTTGCTGACAACTCAATGTGCCCCTATGATCACAAAATCTATGCACCATGGATCATGAGATTCCTCAGGACAAGGACAGGCATCAACTTTCACGCAGATTTCCAGAACCATGTTGGTTATATGCCTCCTATCCGGGTCAACAAGAAGACTTTCGAGCCCATTGAGGGAAAAGACAAGTCTGTGATTGATGAAGGAAGCAGGCCCCTTGATGGCCAGTTCAAAGAACCAGATGCATATTCCTCATGGGACGACACTGAGTCACGTCCACCAAGCCCTGTTCCTCCTCGTGTGCTAACCACCAGAGAACTTCTTCTCAGTCTTCATCAGAAGGTGGATCACAATCACAAATGGGTCAAACGCCAGTTTGGTGCCATTGTGAAAACCCTCACTGAGACACAGAACAGTGTGAAGCTTAATCATCACTATCTGCATGAGGTGTTTGATCGCACCTGGGCTACCCTTGCACATCTGAAGACCCAGACTGAGCTTGAAGAATTGAACTTTGAGCAGGACTTTGACTGGTCGTGGCCTCCCAAGAAGAAGTTCAGGCCCATTCCTGTGCCAGATCTTGAAGACAGTTCCTTCTCGTCCTTTCGCACCGCCGAATCTGATGAGGAACACCTTGACACCGCGACAGGCCCAAGGAAGAAGACTACACCCAAGAAGCGCCAAGGCTCTTCCTCAACTGCCAAGCAATGAAGTCTTCACGGGCGTTAGTCCTCAGTTTGTCCCTTTTTGTCACTTGATGACAAAGGGGGAGAAACATGAGAGTTAGTCTTCAAACGGGAATTATTTTTTGGGGGCTTATGAACTATATTTAAGTTACAAACTCTTGGCTCTTCTGAAGTTTTTATGTAATGAGTTGTAACTTAAGCCCGATGGTACTCTGACGCTTTTGAACGTTTTTCTTCGCATGCTTATTCCTCAAGTTTTAATGCACGCATGCTGAAATTCGTCAGATACCATTTGTCATCATACATCTTCATTTTCTTCATATAATATGTTATATGTATGCATGATTTACAAGATTGAGGGGGAGATCTCCATGATATAAATCATCAATGTGCATATGCTATAAAAGCAAAATCCTCAAGGTATGCACATCTTCAGGGGGAGTCTCTGTGAATCTTGTTTTCAAATTCCTCAAATGAGTATTTACACTTCATATGTTTGATCCCTGTTGAATACTTAACCTAATTGTCATCAACCACCAAAAAGGGGGAGATTGTAAGTGCATCTAGTGCCCCTTAGTGATTTTGGTGGTTTGAAGACTTATAGGTTAAGTATCTAATGTGTTTCTGAGTGTACACAGGATCTATAAGTCATTGAGGAGTTTGAGATATTTGAAGAATATCGACCCCTAAAAATATATGTCTTCAGTTGAAGAAATTGGTCTGAAGCTGAAGAAATGAATCGCGAAGAATTTGCGATGAAATTGATATTCCTCATGAAGATATTGATATTGAGAAGATCGGTGGTTCCTGAAGAAAATCGTTCTGAAGAAATTGAAGCGTGAAGATTTACGTTTTCTGTTTTACTTTCTTCGCATTTGATGAATAGGAACACCATACTGTTAAAGGGGGTCAAAGTAACACTATGGAATGGATTTCCTCATGATGCTCAACCCAAGCCAAATCCTACCAAAAGCCTCAAGTGAGGAATATGAGAGACATGAGGACTCTCACAGTTGAGAGTCCCGACCGTTTCGATAAGCCACGCCAAGTCACTGATCTTATCCACTGCAACGGTCATATTATTTAAGGGCATTAATGTCAAATCATGTCGGGATGCTCCCATGCTATAAATAGCCGCCCCCCACAACCACTAGCTGGTTGGCTGCTCCGCTAGAAACTGACACTTGTCATAAGAGCAACCCAAATTCCTCAGAGCTTTCGAGAGTAAATCATCAGTGAGGAAATACACCACCCACCGAAACCACAAACCAAACCTAGTGATTGAGCATCACTGAAGAAGTTGTTCCTGTGTGGGACTGAAGCCTTTTACCTTTGAGGACTGTGCATCCTCCAGACGGTTAGGCGTCATGGTCTAGAGCAATCCAGCAGTCAATTGTGGATCGCCGGGTGACCGAGTTTGTGAGGGTTTGGAAGTCTGCCCTGAAGACTTACCACGAGTGTTGGGCGAGGACTGTGTGTCCTTAGCTCAAGGAGAATACGGTAGGGACTGTGTGTCCCGGGACTGGGTGTCCTTTTGGTTTAAATACCAAGCCGCTCCAAACCAGATGTACAACTGTCACAGCAGTTGGAACTGGGTCATCAACAACAGTCTTCACTAAGAATCGGGTTTAATTCCTCAACTCTTTACATTCTCTGTATTATGTGTTGATGACATTCACTGTGACTGTTTGAAGAATTTGCTGAAGACTTTCTCTGAATTTCCTCAACCCCAAATTCTTCACTTGAGTTAATCATCATCTGTATTCTGCGTGCCTGCTTGCTGTGCAATCTATTTTTCATAATCTACACTCTGTAATACTGCTATTGAGAACGATTGCACAACTGATCCTTAACTGTTTCCGCTGTAAGTTAGTCATCAGTGAGGAATTTCCTCAAAAGGAATTTCCTCAGTGATGAAATTCTAAAAATCTCCTATTCACCCCCCCTCTAGTCGATATAACGCACTTTCAGAACATCCACAAGAATCAAGCATGTAGTGGTCAGGAATGCTTATCTTGATATTGTCCTTGTTAGCACATGAGCTTGTCCTTATCAACACATGATCATTAACAATAGTTTCAATGATATATTCGTGCTGATCCACTTGAACTTGCACACCACAATCTTGATGACGATCACCACTTGACGTCATCCTTCATGGGTTGTATGAGATCTTCCTTTTGACGCAAGCACATGGAAGCACACCTAACCCCCACATAGGACTCTCACAAAGACCATGGGTTAGTACACAAACACGTAATGGACAATGCTTACCATACCATGGGATCACTTGATCCCTCTCGGTACATCTTATACGCTTTGTGTGTTGATCATCTTGATTTACTCTTTGTCTAAGATCTTGATCAACCTAGTGTCTCTATGACCATTCTTTGGATAATACCTTGAATACCATCTTGGTCATCATATAAACTCCTTGAACCCAACAGATGGACTTCAAGAAGTGCATATGGACAAATCCTATAAATATAACTTAAGGCAACCATTAGCCCATAGGAATTGTCATCAATTACCAAAACCACATATGGAGATATATGCTCTAACAATCTCCCCCATTTTGGTAATTGAAGACAACCACTTCAAGAGAGTTTATATAAGGAAATAAGCATAACCAAGCGCAGACATACAAGGTAATAATGCATGCGTGCAATATGTAAATGCTTACGCAATAAAAGCAAAACCCTCTAAACATATCCAAAGTAAACTCTCTAAACTTCTCCCCCATTGGCATCGATTGCCAAAATGGATGAAAAGTTTAGAAAGCCAATGTAGTAGGTGGTCCTCCAAAAAATGTGTACTTCTCAGCACATGAGTGCAGAGAAATACACAAATACAATGATAAGTAGTTGAAGGAAAACAAACTATATTGAGGACCCAAAGATTGCAAATAAAAGGATCGTATGCCACAAAGACATACAAAAATAGAGGCAAGCAATCAAAAGATTCCAGATGGAACAAACAATCATATGGTCCTTCGAACCACATGAATAAAAGATATTATGATAAAGGCAACAGAGTGTTTTATCAAAAACTAGAGAAGCTCCCCATGATTTGTGCACTAATATGAGATTTTTGTATTTGATACAGGTGCACAAAATAGGATCGTTGCTCCCCCAAAATGAATAAAAACACACAACGAGTGCAAGAAGATAGATGAGACAATAAGCATATAAATTGCACAAAACAAATGGTTGAGCAACATGTAAAAGAAGCAACTTAAGAATAGGCTCAACCAAAGTAATGTGTGTGAGTCATGGCAAAGCACTTGAGAAGACTAAGATAAGGATGAGAATTACTCATCAACATAGTCTTGATGAAATGAGATACAAAGTGCAAGACATATCATTCCCACACACACATACTAGAAAATGGGTTCACAAGCTTACTAATAAACAAAATAAGAACCAACGCTTGTGACAACCCATTGTGAAGCTAGGAAGTAAGAACCTTGTCAAGAGGAGGGATACTAATTGAAATGGCAAAACCCTCATCAAGACAAGCATGAGGAAAAATAATCTTCACGGCCAAAGAGTGCATCAAGATGTAGGAAAATAAGATACACACTCAAAACAAATCCTTTCACGAAGCCACCAAAAACTGAAAAAGGTAATGCAATGATGGACGTGAAAGAAAAGAGGATATCAATTAGAGATGTAACTTCTCTCATGTGTAAAAGATTCTAAGTAGAAGACAATCATGATGATATATATCCACAAATAAGGATGTACACACGAAATGGTTACAAGAAGGAACAAACTAGATATCCAAAAGGAAGTCATAAATATATCAATGAGATCTTTTGCTTGGAAGCATAGCACATGGCCTAATATTTTCTTATTGTACAATATGAACTTCCAACATACGAACATCAAAGACATCCCAACTAGTAGTAATACATCATCGTTCGGATGCTTTGAGAAAGAAAACAAGTACTACAAGAACGAATCAAGAGATTCATGCCATGATGCAACCTGGAAAAGAAAAGACAGGTTGGGGCCTTTGCAAGAAAAGAGTGCATGAAGTGGATACTTGTTACCGAGACAACATTGGATTGGTGTAGTCGATAGTTGTTCTTTGATCATCCCAACTTGGCTCCAATAATCACATGGTCTCAACACCTTCCTTATAGGTGAGCCGAGCATCCAATGCATCTCCAGTTGTTCCTGGAAGAGCAAAAAAACAAACAAAATGGTGCCCAAACTCATTGGGACCAAAGAGTTAGACAACCAGCAATACATAGGACAAACTCCACAAACATATGTGCATATAGATATGAATTTGAATTTCATGCACACTTTAGCCAATTTATGACAAGGTGGAGTTTCCCCTATATATTGGGTCAAAGAAGGAAAGCAAGCAAAAGAAGTTGTATATAGTAGATATGCATGCTCAAGACTCTCAAGAATCAACTCAACACAAAGTTGATAAGTCACCAAAAGACAAGGTATCAAGTGATAATAAGATCTTAAACAAAAACAAGGAACTATCACTTGAAGGATATCAATTAAAAGATACCTCAAGGAATGAGATATCCATTGACACATGCCAAATAAAAGGAAACAAGAAACCAATTGAAGGAAAACAAACACGAGGTATCTAATTTCCAAAAGAGAGCTAGGTTCCAACAAACCAAGCCCTCGACAAATTTTCATGATGGCACAAAGCATCATAAAGTGCAAGACTTGCCTCCCATCAACACACACTTGATGGGGATCAAAAGATTTTATGATGGGTGAATAAAGAGAGTGTTCTAAAGAAAATAGGATAGCTCCCCCAAGGGACGTGCATTATATAGAATTTGCATTTAAATACAAAATGCACACGATGGGATCATCACGTTCTCTATATCTATAAAAACACTAGACATGTTAAAATAGATCCATAAGAGGCAAGGAAGACAAACGAAACACAAAATCCAATGTAAAGACGATTAGCAATTCCTATCACATGATGGGAATACCAATTGTCAAGGACAAGAAGTATTTTGGAAGTGATATTCATTGGTAGATCGCAAATATATCCAAGATCATCTTTACCCATAAAACGCAAGCAAATGACACTTGTAGAGCTAACATGCCACCTAGGAACAAGATAATTTACAATATCAACACTAAGTGACAACACCTCAAATGTACACATTTTCTAGGTTTGTAATATGCACATAGCATATTACTCCCCCATAATGTGATAAACCAATAATATTAACAAGTGGCAAATTGAAACCAACAAGAGATAATTAATGGACCATATAGAATTTGAATTTCTCATGAGTAAGACATACCACATAGAAACTAGATAATCTTGAAATATGAAAACTAAGTGGTATTCCCCATGTATACACATTTATAGGATTGTGAGGTGTGAAAAGCACATCACTCCCCCACAATGGGATAATCCATTAGTCTCTCACAAGAGCCAACAAAAATACAAACAAGATGCAAAAGGCTCAATACAAGACCCACATGTACATGATATGCAAACCAACATACACATACTCGATTACTCAAGATAAGCAAGTTGGAAGCACAACATATACAAACGTATGCAAGGTACAAAACCACAACATGCAAAGGGGCAAGCACCTAACAATGTAAACAGTTTAAGTACAAGTTACCGTAAGGAGGCACATTGGATATAAGATAGAAACTCGATAATCCAACTGACTTGGCTTGAGATAATATGAATGATGAAGACCCCTTAATTCTTCATTATGTATCCAAGTCTCTAATGTCCTCCATAGTCACCTATTGATCAAGTTTGAGCTTGTTGGTCCCCAACTACGTTGGGTCCTAAGAGGTTAATCACAATAGGCTTGGCAACCCAAATGGTTCTTTTCTTGACACCATTTTGAGTACCAACAAACTTGGCAAACGCATTGCCAACCTTATCCTTCACAAGGTAATAGATATCACTAATAGTGATTGGGTTGGATAAGTTACCTCTTGTGCAAGACGAAGCGACGTGACCCTTCTCACGACATAAGTAGCAACATCTACCCTTTGCTTTCTTCCCAGTTGATTTCTCACCTCAGGGAGTGTTGGCTTGGGTCTTATTGGGAAGAGGCCTTCCTTCAACTTGTAGCTGAATATGTGATTGAGTGTGTGGCCGCTTCCCTTGTTGCTTGTGACTTTGAGACTTCGTCTTCAGAGGGCAAGATCTAACATGGTGCCCTTTAACTTTGCACTTGAAGCAAATGATTTTGGCCGAATTCTTGACTTGTTCTAGGCCCCTCTTGTTCTTGTTTGAGTTTACTCCAACATCATTTTTATCATTCAGAGATGTTTGCTCACACAGGACGTTGTTGAGTGTGGACATCCCTTCATGACACTGTTCCAAGTCTTTCTTCAAAGAAGTGACTTGGGCCTTGAGCTCTTCGATTTCCTCTGCACAGTTAGTATCAATGCAAGTACTAGAGGAAGTGTAAGCTTCAATGTTAGAGCAACAAGGCAAGGAAAGTAATTCATCACACGAGGTAGCAACATTATGAGTAGACGAATTACGAGGACTAGCACATGGAAATATAGTACTTTGACTAGAAGTAGTGCCATTGTCCACATGAGGCTCACTTGGTGTTACCTTGGTGATGATAGCCTCATGAGATAACTTTTGCACATTATGGGATGTTAGAAGATCGACATGAGAGCTTGTGAGCATTACATGGTTATCTTCCAACTTCCCATAATTGCTAGTTAGTAAATCAAGTTGAGCACGTAGCTCAACATTCTCCTTCAATGTTGATACTTCAAAAGAGATAGGGTTAGATGTACAAGTATCATCAACAATATGAGAGGAGTAAGTAGCGATTAGAGACTTCTCATGAGTAGATTGAAGCTCCTCATAGATCTTAGAGGTCTTGATGAGCTCTCCCTTGACGTTCTTGCATTCAAGGAGAAGGACCTCAAAATCCTTTTTAAGTTTATCATGAGCAACTTTAATCTCTCCTTTTGAAGATCTTAAGTCTCTACATGCTTGATGACTCTTCTCAAGTTCATGTTCAAGTTGTTCACTTTTAGCTTGTTCATGATTAAGTGAATCATTACAATTTTCAAAGTAAGCAAGAACACCTTGGAATCTTTGAAGAGCGTTATTTTTAGCTTTATGAAGAATTTTACTGATCACATAGATGTTTTCAGTCAAGTCATCATCATCATCCTCATCGCAAATATCATCATTATTGCACAGGGAAGATGATACCTCATTATTACCTCTTGCCATGAGGCACATGTGAACTGGAGGAGTTGATGATGATTCTTTTGGTGAATCAGATTCTTCATTAGTCAAAAGTACTTCATATTTCTTGGTTTCCCCTAAATGATTAGTCATAGAACAACTAGGGAGAAACAAGATATTTTGATCAAGAGGACACGGGAAAGCAGGCATATCACCACAGACATTTGTCGAGGGATCTTTAGGTGAAATGCATGACCTATCAACACAATAATTTACACTATGTGTGGTGCTAGATATGCTCGTGTCCATGGAGGCTATGACATTTTCATCAACATGTATTTCTTCACTCACCATATCGTTACCTTGTGAGATTGAAGATGCTGAGGTGTGCAAGCAATCAGATATGGAAGTAGTGGTGGACTCTTTATGATCGAAAAGAGTGAAGAGCTCATGCACCAACTCCTTCATCACAATATCGTCTTCATCAAGATTGGACCCACCATATATATCTTCAAGTTTAGTCCAAACTTCATGAGCTGACTTGCAAGTCGAGATAGACTTAAACACTTCAGGACTTATGGTTCGATGAATGGCAAGAAAAGCCTGACAATCAAGATACATTTCATTAGTAGATGAAGATGCATCATTCCTTTTGTCGGCAATCCCTACAAGAACAATTCGTAAAGTATTTGGGCCCATGGCCCGAAAGTGATGAAGCATACGGATTCTCCATAGGGTATAATTTGTGCCATCAAAGTCAAAGGTGCCATTGTGCACTAATCCAATAGTCGACATCGATACTCTCTAGGTCGTGAAACCTAATTAAAGAGAGACCTAGATCTGATACCAATTGAAAATACCTCGATGACGCCTAGAGGGGGGGGTGAATAGGTTATTTAAAAACTTCTTCGAATTTGGCTTAAACCTAATGCGGAAATAAACTAAGAGGATACTTGTCAAGCACAAATCCTAAATGAACTAGGCACTGCAACGTGTATCAACAACACGATCTACCAAGATGGACACAATACAGTTACTAACAAGCACAAGTAAGTTACACAAACTTACTTGAGCTATATCACACGACAAGTAGGTGAACGACACAAGATATTAGATCACACTATAGCACACAATATATCAAAAGCTGCAAGTGTGAACGTGTGGATATAGAAGGTATGCTTGAATGATTAATCTTGTACAAGAAATAGCCAACACAATATAATGAGCACAAACAATATGCAATGTATGTATGCTCAAGTAACACAAGTAAACCACAAGTAAGGAGTTAGGGTTAAGGATAACCAAGGTCACTGAGACAAAGATGTATCCCGATGTTCACTTCCTTGGAGGGAAGCTAGTCACCGTTAGAGAGGTGGATGTTACCAAGAAGGCACACCAACGCCACGAAGGCTCACCCTATTATCCCTTTGAGATAACACCACGAAGGCGTTTCTCAACCACTAGTGGTAAGCCTTTGAGGTGGCTTCCAAACCCTCACAAACTTTTCCGGGGGGTAATCACACGGATTGATTCCTCTCCGAAGAACTCCTACCGCCTAGGAGTCTCCAACCTCCAAGAGTAACAAGATCACGGGGAATGCTCAAAACTTGCTCAAATCTCAAATAGCTTGGGTTGAGAGAAGGAGAGGGAGACGATCTATCTTTTGATTGGAACAACTCTCAAAGGGGCTCACAAATGCTCTTGGGATCTAAGATTTGGTGTGAGCAAATGTGTGTGAGGTAGAAATGAGTTCTTATGAGGATAAGGCTGTGTTGGGACACCCTCTCACGAAGTGGGAGGGGGGTATTTATAATGGGGAGAGAAAAACAGCCGTTGGGGACACTTTAAGTCACACAGGGGTCGGACATCCGGCAGTTCACGGATGTCCGGATGTCCACAAGGGGTCGTACGTGCGACAGCGGTCGGATGTCCGAGGGCTGTAAATATATCTGGAACCACTATGGAGTTGAACAGGGACCGGACGTCCGGAGAAGGCCGGAAGTCCGAGTTATTCGACTCAAACTTCTCTGGTGCAAGATTCCGGATTTCCAAAAGGGGACGGACGTCCGGCCCTCGGACGTCCGGAGGGAGCCGGAAGTCCGAGTTATATGGCTCAAGTTTCTCTGGTGCAAAGCTCCGGATTTCCGAAGCTGGTCACACGTTCGGCCCTCGGACGTCCGGAGGGAGCCGGAAGTCCGAGTTATATGGCTCAAGTTTCTCTGGTGCATAGTTCCGGATTTCCGAAGCTGGTCGGACGTCCGGGCCTCGGACGTTCGGAGGAGGCCGGATGTCCGGGCCACGGACGTCCGGAGGAGTCCGGATGTCCGAGCCTCGGACGTCCGGAGGAGGCAGGATGTCCGAGGCTCTGGTCTTGTTTTCTGATAACAGCACAGCAGTGGAGATGTGGTAAGAGCAGAACAGTGGATATCTAGTTTGAGCAAGTTCATCACAAAACCTGTGATCCCCGCTTAATAGTGCGGGATCCCTAAAGACTCAAGAATTGTAAAAGGGGTACTGATGATCCATACTTGAGTGTATACTTTTATTCGCTGATCATCACTCCACACCACTAACGTCAAAGGAACTGATACCTTTGAGTTAGCCCTTTCACTTGAGCTTGATGTTGTTGTTCCTTCTTGGCTCAAGTTGAAAGCAAGACATGATGAAGTCTTCAAGCAGCTCTCCCATACACAATGTGGAAAGCCTAGCTTATGTATTCATCTTCATTTGTCCACCATGTGAACATCCACAAGAATCAAGCATGTAGTGCTCAGGAATGCTTATCTTGATCTTGTCCTTGTTAGCACATGAGCTTGTCCTTATCAACACATGATCATTAACAATAGTTTCAATGATATATTCGTGCTGATCCACTTGAACTTGCACACCACAATCTTGATGATGATCACCACTTGACGTCATCCTTCATGGGTTGTATGAGATCTTCCTTTTGACGCAAGCACATGGAAGCACACCTAACCCCCACATAGGACTCTCACAAAGACCATGGGTTAGTACACAAACACGTAATGGACAATGCTTACCATACCATGGGATCACTTGATCCCTCTCGGTACATCTTATACGCTTTGTGTGTTGACCATCTTGATTTAGTCTTTGTCTGAGATCTTGATCAACCTAGTGTCTCTATGACCATTCTTTGGATAATACCTTGAATACCATCTTGGTCATCATATAAACTCCTTGAACCCAACAGATGGACTTCAAGAAGTGCCTATGGACAAATCCTATAAATATAACTTAAGGCAACCATTAGCCCATAGGAATTGTCATCAATTACCAAAACCACATATGGAGATATATGCTCTAACACCTCTCTCTAGATCCGTTTCTCCTCTAGTCTAGTTTCAGCGGTGCTTAGGCAAAGTTGTGCTGGACTAGCTCCACCACCATCACCGTCATGCCATCGTGCTTCTGGAGAAATCATCCACCTCTCCACCCCCTCTTTCTGGATCAAGAAGGTGGAGATCATCATCGAGTTGTACGTGTGCTGAACGCGGAGGTGCCGTCCATTCGACGCTAGATCGGGACGGATCGTGGGACGGTGGCGATTTGGATCGCGAAGACGTTTCATCGACTGACATGCAACTTGTTGCATAAAGATGACTGGCGGGTGTCTGTTTCTTCAACTTTAGTTGAATCGGATTTGACCGAGGCGGTCCTTGGAGAAGGTTAAGTAGCAATTTGCATATCACTGTTGTGGCTTTGCGTAAGTAAGATGCGATCATACTAGATACCCATAGCAGCCACGTAAAACATGCAACAACAAATTAGAGGACGTCTAACTTGTTTTTGTAGGGTATGCTTGTGATGTGATATGTCCAATGACATGATATGATATATTGGATGTATGAGATGATCATGTTGTAATAGTTAAATATCGACTTGCATGTCGATGCTACGGCAACCGACAGGAGCCATAGGGTTGTCTTTAAATTTATTTTGCACCTGTAGATTATCTTGCTATATCACTAGGCAGTAGCTTTATTAGTAACATCATAGATAGCGCAACAACCTCGATGGAAGCACAATGATGGAGGTCATGGTGCGGCGCCGGTGAAGATGGACATCATGCCGGTGCTTTGGTGATGGAGATCAAGAAGCACAAGGTCATGGCTATATCATGTCACTTTTGATTTGCATGTGATGTTAATCCTTTTATGCACCTTATTTTTCTTTGGACGACGGTAGCATTATAAGGTGATTACTCACTAAAATTTCAAGATAAAATTGTGTTCTCCCCGGCTGTGCACAGTTGCGACAGTTCGTCGTTTCGAGGCACCATGTGATATCGGGTGTGATAGACTCAGCGTTCATATACAACGTGTGTAAAACAGTTGCACACGCAGAACACTTAGGTTAAACTTGACGAGCCTAGCATGTACAAACATGGCCTCGGAATACAAGAGACCGAAAGGTCGAGCATGAATCATATAGTTGATATGATCAACATAGAGATGTTCACCATTGAAACGAATCTCAACTCACATGATGATCAGACTTGAATTAATGGATTTGGATCATGTGACACTCAAATGACTAGAGGGATGCCTATTTGAGTGGGAGTTTATTAGAAATATGATTAGCTAAACTCAATTGTCTTGAACATAGTCTAAGTAATCTTTGCAAAATTTTATGTTGTAGATCAATGGCTCGAACAGTAGAAACCCTGAATTTTAATACGTTCCTAGAGAAAGCTAAGCTGAAAGATGATGGAAGCAACTTTTTTGACTGGGCTCGTAATCTGAGGCTTATCCTCACGGATAGCCAAAAGCAATATGTCCTTGATGCCGCACTAGGTGATGCACCACCCGCTACGGCGACCCAAGATGTTTTGAACGCTTGGCAGTCGCGTAAGGATGACTACTCATTGGTTTAATGTGCAGTTTTGTATGGCTTAGAACCGAGATTTCTAAGACGTTTTGAATGTTATGGAGCATATAAGATGTTCTAGGAGTTGAAGTTTATCTTTGAGAAGAATTTCCCGGATCAAGAGGTATGATACCTCCGATAAGTTATATGCTTGCAAAATGGAGGAGAACGGGTGTGTCAGTGAACACATACTCAGAATGTCTGGGTATTCTAACCGTCTAGCTGAGCTGGGGATTGAACTCCGGCAAGAGGCTATCACTAACAGAGTTCTTCAATCACTGCCACCTAGCTATAAGAGCTTCGTGTTAAACTATAACATGCAAGGGATGAATAAGTCACTCACCGAGCTGTTTGCGATGTTGAAAGTCGCAGAGTCAGAAATCCAGAAAGAGCATCAAGTGTTGATGGTCAATAAGACCATCAGTTCAAGAAAAACAGCAAAGGAAAGAAGGGTAACTCCAAGAAGAGTGGCAAATCTATTGCCCCCCCGACGAAGAAACCCAAGGCTGGACCTAAGCCAGAAACTGAGTGTTATTATTGCAAGGGAACTGGTCACTGGAAGCGAAACTACCCCAAGTATCTAGCCGATAAGAAGGCGGCCAACGCCAAACAAGGTATATTTGTTATACATGTTATTGATGTGTACCTCACCAGCTCTCGTAGTAGTGTGTGGGTATTTGATACTGGTTCTGTTGCTCACATTTGCAAGTCGAAACAGGAACTGCGGAATAAACGAAGGCTGGCGAAGGATGAAGTGACAATGCGCGTGGGAAATGGTTCCAAGGTTGATGCGATCGCCGTCGGCACAATCTCACTTCAGTTACCATCGGGATTAGTGATGAACTTAAATAATTGTTATTTAGTGTTTGTGTTGAGCATGAACATTATATCTGGATCTTGTTTATTGTGAGACGGTTGCTCATTTAAATAAGAGAATAATGGTTGTTCTATTTATATGAGTAATATCTTTTATGGTCATGTACCCAATGTGAGGGGTTTGTTCATATTGAATCTCGATAGTGACGACACCCATGTCCATAACAATGAGACCAAAAGATGTAGAGTTAATAATGATAGCGCCACTTTCTTGTGGCACCGCCGCTTAGGTCATATTGGTGTAAAACGCATGAAGAAACTCCATGCTGATGGACTTTTGGAGTCACTTGATTTTGAATCACTTGACACATGCGAACCATGTCTCATGGGCAAGATGACTAAGACACCGTTCTCCAAAATAATGGAGCGTGCAAGTGACTTGTTGGAGATCATACATACTGATGTGTGCAGACCAATGAGCATAGAGGCGCGCGGTGGATATCGTTATTTTTTCACCTTCAGTGATGATTTGAGTAGGTATGGTTATATTTACTTGATGAAGCACAAGCCTGAAACGTTTGAAAAGTTCAAGCAATTTTAGAGTGAAGTTGAAAATCATCGTAACAAGAAGATCAAATTCCTACGATCTGATCGAGGAGGTGAGTATCTGAGTTACGAGTTTGGTGCTCACTTAAGACAATGTGGAATTGTTTCACAGTTGACACCCCTGGAACACCACAACGCAAAGGAACATGCTAAAGCTTCAACCGTGGTTCGTAAGAGTTGTACTAGAACACCTATACCCCCTGAACAAATTAAAGTTGAACCTAATATTGCCATGGTTAAAGATCTGTTAGTTGATAATATTGATGGGCATGTCATTCATTTATGTGATGAAGCTGCTAGAATTGCTAGACCTGATGCTAAAGGTAAACATAGACCTATTGTTGGCGTGCCTGTTGTTTCTGTTAAAATAGGAAATCATTGTTATCATGGCTTATGTGATGTTGGTGCTAGTGT
Organism: Hordeum vulgare subsp. vulgare; assembly: GCF_904849725.1. Classification (NCBI taxonomy): domain Eukaryota; kingdom Viridiplantae; phylum Streptophyta; class Magnoliopsida; order Poales; family Poaceae; genus Hordeum; species Hordeum vulgare. The sequence goes on from NC_058524.1 coordinate 468,471,463, forward strand.
GAGTGCAATTCCCTTTACCTTATACCAAGAAATTATGAATGATATTGCAGCAGCCGAATTAGAGGAAATTGATGTTACCATCAAGCTTGCTAATAGAGATACTATTGCACCAATTGGGATTGTTAGAGGTGTTGAAGTCTTGTGTGGGAAAATAAATATCCTACAGATTTTCTTGTTCTTGGTTCCCCACAAGATGACTTTTGTCCCATTATATTCGTTAGACCCTTCTTGAATACTGTTAATGCTAAGATTGATTGTGAGAAAGAAACAGTTACTTTAAGTTTTGGGGATGTGTCTCATGAGTTCAACTTCTCTAAATTTCGTAGACAACCCCATGACAAAGAATTGCCTAGTAAAGACGAAATTATTGGTCTCGCTTCTATCGCTGTGCCTCCTACTGATACCTTAAAACAATATTTGCTAGACCATGAAAATGATATGCATGTTAATGAAAGGAATGAAATAGATAAGATTTTCTTTGATCAACAACCCATTTTGAAACACAACCTTCTTGTTGAAATACTTGGGGATCCTCCTCCACCCAAGGGTGATCTCGTGTTTGAGCTTAAACAATTACGTGATACTCTCAAGTATGCTTATCTTGATGAAAAGGAGATATATCTTGTTATTATTAGTGCTAACCTTTCAGAGCATGAAGAAAAGAGATTATTGAAAACTCCGAGGAAGCACCGTGCCGCTATTGTATATACTCTTGATGATCTTAAGGGCATTAGTCCCACTCTATGTCAGCACAAAATCAATATGGAGCCTGATGCTAAACCAATTGTTAATCACCAACGATGATTAAATCCTAAAATGAAGGAAGTGGTAAGAAATGAAATACTAAAGCTTCTGGAGGCAGGTATCACTACTAGGAAAACACTTTTTAACGACGATATATTTGGTCGTTAAAAGTCGGATTGTAGTCGTTAAAAGTCACTAACGACCACAATTTGCTGGTCATAGTAGGCTCCATCGTTAAAAGTATAACGACCACATACCTTTTGTGGTCGTTATTCTTGTAACGACGGGATATTGTGTCGTTGTCAATCCTGATGCAACAACGATCATAATTGTAGTATTAACGACCACATTTTTCATCTGTAATAATGTTCTAATGTTGACCGAAACTATCATTAACGACTACTTTCTAATATTACGATCACTCTCTTCACTTTTATATAGCGTAGGACAACTTATATTTGGTATTCTTTCCATTCAAGGATCACTTTATGCAACATCCAACATTTGAATATTAACATCCACATATAGAAAACAAAATCTGAATTGAAAGGACCATAACTTCTTTTATTAGTAAAAATCAAATTAATAACAATATTTCGACATACAATAATGGAACAAAAGTATCCTTCAAAATTTTCAATTCAAAAGCACTCCTTATATGACCAATGTACTTGCCCTTATCTAACTGGAAAAGGAGACAACTATGAAAGATAATATTTATTAAGCTTCAATTGAGGGACACCATTCTTGTTCGTATTGATGTCATTCTTTATTGGAGATTAGAGTGCCTCCTGATGCTTCTATATATTATGATGGACCATTAGTCCTACAAAACATTGAGTAATTTATGAATATTAGTCTATGTAAATAAATTAGCACAAAGTATAATATCGTATGAAATCAATGTATGAGAACAACTTACATGGTCATGCTGGCTTTCATGAGAACAATCATTTACACTTAAACTAAGGCCATGTTTGATAGCAAAGTACTAAAAAAACCAAAGTATCAAAAACTACAGTTATTTTTCCTATAGGTACAAAATAAAGCAACAAGAGAAGTTATACTATGTACCTGCTTTCAAATTATATGTCTGAACTGTTTACGGCCAATCAGCTGATGAATTGTGTGCTGAAGAATAGTCGTGTGATCAATAAAGCAATGAATAGTGTAACATGGTCAAGATTCTCGGTCATGACTGGAAGAGAACATTAAAACAAAGTGTCCTAGTTTAACTTTGGCATTACCTCAAACATGTGATGGGCAGTCCTGGGAACAACACATCACGCAACAACCTCCTCTTCCCATAAGTGGAAGCCCTGATCACCGACGCACGCACGCACGCACACACCACAAAGGAGGAGCCGAGAGGTAGCCGTGCGGAATGGGAGCAAGGTCGTAAGGTCAATAGAACGAGAAAAATGAAATAATGGGGACAAACCTTCCATGGAATTCCAAGGAGGAAGCGTGATCATGCTGGTGGTGTAGAAGCATCCCTGGCCCTATAGGAATTCCCTCGGATGGAGCACTCCCTCGTACCTGCGTACTTGGCTTGCTGCAGACTACCGCTGCTCAATTAAGAAGAATAGGATGAACTTCCTCTATCCTATATCGCTGAGCAAGAAGACAGCGACAAACTCACGAACACCCACACCAATCCATGTTGAACGCCCAACATCCGCACGGGATGGATCTGGACCTGAACAATTGTTCATCCTCCAACTAGATCAGCGGATCCGGAGGAAAACGACCTCTGCTAGGCCACCGACGCTAGAAACGGGGGAATCTGCCTTACCGCCCCGCAGTCGTCGCTCTTAGAGAGGGGATACAGTACTCGAGGGCACATGGTTCAGCCGCCATGGATCTCATGGACATACGTGAGATTTAAGTATAGTATATTAGGATACCTTGAGTTAATAAATACTGTAGATTGCTATTTATCCTTGTTTCTCGATGCAAACGAGTTTAGGAATCGTTAACTACTCCTAAAAAGAAGCTAATTAGCCAACAACGACCATTTTCTATAAAATAACTTAACGACGGGATGCCCCACGAAGGCCCGATGAGCCTAAGATGAATGTGGGATGTGGCATCGTTCAAGTAACGACCAAATTTATTTGTAGATGATCGTTAATAGCCTAATTCGTAGTAGGGTAATTTATCCTAGGGAAACACTTCATATCTATAGTCTGAGACGATACAATCCTCAGACCTGATGACTGTCGTTGATATGATTTGGATCTCACGGTCACAACTTGCTTCGTACAAAAAAAATCCCCTCGGCGAGCTAACCATCCGCACGGACAAAATCCCCGTACGTAACCTCCGCCCTAATCGCTCGCCCCGTATATCCCTCTCCCCTCCTCCTGTCGCCAACAACCGCTCTGCATCGCCCTCACCGTCCTACATTCCTCTCACCTCGCATGTCTCCTCGTCGCTGACGCACCGTCCATGCCCGTCTCACAGCTATTTCATTTGATCCATGTCAGCCACATCATCTCTGGATTGGACAAGATGTGCCTCCCTGGACGGTGTTCACTTGTTCATATTCTTGCAAGTGCCCTGCAGCTGGTTGACGACGAGGTCTCAAAAGGCCGTGCTAGTTTCATTCTCATATTGTTTAGTTCTGATCCATATACTAACATCCATGGTTCTCTTGACTCTTGGTTATGCTTCTATTGTACTGAAGTCTGATGGATACAAGGCCGCCATGCTTCTTTGCTTTTCACATATGTCTGTTGTAAACATTGATCTACCTTACATCTACATGCACGACCCATCTTGCGCCTCCATACACACTCCACCTCATGCAATAGTTCTGCGTTAATAGCCTTGTGGCTACTTGTTGGAAAACAAGGGAAAGGAGTGCTCGTAATATATTTGTTTTTCAGTATATGAAGCATCTAGGAAGCATATTAGCAAGTAGATTGCAGCAAATTTGTAGCTAGTGAGAAACCGTTGATGGGAACAGTATGCCATTGGCACTTAAATGAAGCAAATGTTTAGATTTGTTGGAAACATGTTACATGAACATATGAAGCAAAGAACGAACGAACGATCCAGAACAAGATATAGCACACCTAATATGTATATAGATTAAAAAAATCTAACCATAAGAGAAGCAAACTGTATAATTTGATGGCCCAAGTTTTACTGTCGAAACGGATATTCAGTTACATTGGAGACATGTATCTATCTCGTGGAAGCAAATTCTCTAATAAAGCTATGATGGTCAAACATAATAATTATGTTCCCCAAAGGAGAAAAACATAGAAGCTTATTTTTGTTGCACCACACGCAAATTCTCGAGTTCATTGAAACATGATTTCATTGTGTTGAAAACGTGTGTTACACTAAAGAAATTTTGGTATGCATCAGAAGCAAACAAATTCCCCATTCGAGCTGCGACGTTAGATAAATAAGTTTATCCAACACAAAACAACTTTTCCTTAAGTAGAACATATTTTACTTTGAAGCAAATTTATTAACTTATGGAAGCACACTTGCATTCCGGTGGACGCAAAATTAATATGCGTCAGATTTTAGTAGCATGCATGGCATACAGACATTTTTGAACCAAATTTTCAACAAAAAGAAGAAAAAAATAAACAGACTGCCAATTCTGCTTGCATGATTTTAGGGGGGCACGTAATTTCCGCTGGACAGTTTTAGGAAACAAATCGCATTCAAATCCTTTTGTTACGTGGAAACTATCATGCACCCACGTTCTCAAATCAAATCTAACCAGTCAAAGCTTTCTCATCCAACGGTGGGGCATTGGTCTGATGCACGGATAGGCATCAGTGGTCTGATGCCTAGAGCTTCCCTTTATCCTATTGCTGATAGTAGATGGGTTAGTCCCGTTCATTGTGTCCCTAAAAGGAAGGTATTACCGTTGTTTCTAATGATAAAAATGAATTGATCCTGCAAAGAATTGTTACAGTATATATAATGGTAATTTATTTTAGAAAATTAAATAAAGCTACTAGGAAAGATCATTACCCGCTACCTTTTATTGATCAAATGCTAGAAAGACTATCCAAACATACACATTTTTGCTTTCTAGACGGTTATTCTGGTTTCTCTCAAATACCCGTGTCAAAAGAGGATCAAGAGAAGACCACTTTTACTTGCCCTTTTGGTACCTTTGCTTATAGACGTATGCCTTTTGGTTTATGCAATGCACCTGCTACATTTCAAAGATGTATGATGGCTATATTCTGTGACTTTTGTGAAAAGATTGTTGAGGTTTTCATGGATGATTTTTCCATTTACAGAACTTCTTTTGATGATTGCTTGAGCAACCTTGATCGAGTTTTGTAGAGATGTGAAGAAACTAAACTTGTCTTGAATTGGGAGAAGTGTCACTTTATGGTTAATGAAGGCATTGTCTTGGGACACAAAATCTCCGAAAGAGGTATTGACGTTGATAAAGCTAAAGTTGATGCTATTGAAAAAATGCCGTGTCCAACAAATATCAAAGGTATAAGAAGTTTCCTTGGTCATGCTGGTATCTATAGGAGGTTTATTAAAGACTTCTCTAAGATTTCTAAGCCTCTCGCTAATCTTTTGCAAAAGGATGTTCCATTCGTTTTTGATGATGATTGTTTAGAATCATTTGAAATTCTTAAGAGAGCCTTGATCACTGCACCTGTTGTTCAACCACCTGATTGGAACATACCCTTTGAAATTATGTGTGATGCCAGTGATTTTGTTGTTGGTGTTGTTCTAGGGAAAAGAGATGATAAGAAATTAAATGTCATCCAATACGCTAGTAAAACTCTAGACAATGCTCAAAGAAACTACGCTACCACTAAAAAGGAATTTTTAGCACTTGTGTTTGCTTGTGATAAGTTTAGACCTTATATTGTTGATTCCAAAGTAACTGTTCACACTGATCACGCTACTATTAAATACCTTATGGAAAAGAAAGATGCTAAACCTAGACTTATTAAATGGGTTCTTCTGCTACAAGAATTTGATGTGCATATTATTGATAGAAAGGGTGCTGATAACCCCATAGCAGATAACTTGTTTAGACTAGAGAATGTTCTTGATGACCCACTACCTATTGATGATAACTTTCCTGATGAACAATTAGCTATCATAAATGCTCTGCGCAGTGCTCATTGGTATGCTGATTATGCTAACTACATTGTTGCTAAATTTATACCGCCTAGTTTCACATACCAACAAAAGAAAATTTTCTTCTATGATTTAAGACATTACTTTTGGGACGATCCACACCTTTATAAAGAAGGAGTAGATGGTATTATTAGACATTGTGTACCTGAGCATGAATAGGGACATACCCTACACAAGTGTCACTCCGAGGCCTACGGAGGACACCACACTAGAGATAGGACTGCACACAAGGTATTACAATCTGGTTTTTATTGGCCTACTCTATTCAAGGATGCTCGTAAGTTTGTATTGCCTTGTGATGAATGCCAAAGAATTGGTAATATTAGTAGACGTCAGTCAATGCCTATGAGTCACTCTCTTGTTATTGATCCATTTGATGTTTGGGTTTTTGATTATATGGGACCTTTTCCAAAGTCCAATGGGTATACTCATATTCTAGTTGATATTGATTATGCTACTAAGTGGGTAGAAGCTATTCCAACTAGTAGTGCCGATCATAACACTTCTATTAAAATGCTGAAAGAAGTTATTTTCCCTAGATTTAGAGTCCCTAGATATTTAATGACTGATGGTGGTTCACACTTTATTCATGGTGCTTTCTGTAAATTGCTTGCTAGGTATGATGTTAATCATAGAATTGCATCTCCTTATCATCCTCGGTCTAGTGGTCAAGTAGAATTGAGCAATAGTGAAATTAAATTGATCTTGCAAAATACCGTTAATAGATATAGAAAGAATTGGTCTACGAAACTTGACGATGCATTATGGTCTTATAGAACCGCTTACAAAAACCCTATGGGTATGTCTCGTATAAAATGGTTAATGGTAAAGCATGTCATTTACCTCTAGAGCTAGAACATAAAGCTTATTGGGCAATTAAAGAGCTTAACTATGATTTCAAACTAGCCGGTGAGAAGAGGTTATTTGACATTAGCTCGCTTGATGAATGGAGAACCCAAGCCTATGAGAATGCTAAGTTGTTTAAAGAAAAGGTTAAGAGATGGCATGATAGAAGGATACAAAAGCGTGAATTCAATGTAGGTGATCATGTCTTGCTATACAACTCTCGTTTAAGAATTTTTTGCAGGAAAACTTCTCTCTAAATTGGAAGGGCCTTACATTATCGAGGAAGTATATCGTTCCGGTACCATCAAGATCAACAACGCCAAAGGCACAAATTCGAAGGTGGTAAATGGGCAAAGAATCAAACATTATACCTCACGTACTCCCATAAATGTTGAAACCAACACTGTCAATACCATAACCCCGGAAGAGTACATTAGGGAGGCATATAAGAACGTTTCAAACTTCGAAAAGTAATAGGTATGTGTTACAGTAAGCAAACAGACTCCAAAACTTTTCCAATGGCAATTTTTATCAGTGTCGGAATATTTAAAAAAAATACGAAAATTCAAGGCAGCCCGAAAAGTGCACGAGGAGGCGACAAGTCAAGGGGCGCTGTTGGAAATATGCCCTAGAGGCAATAATAAAATGGTTATTATTATATTTCCTGGTTCATGATAATTGTCTATTATTCATGCTATAATTGTATTAACCGGAAATCGTAATACATGTGTTAATATATAGATCACAATGTGTCCCTAGTGAGACTCTAGTTGGCTAGCTCGTTGATCAATAGATGATCATGGTTTCCTGATCATGGACTTTGGATGTCATTGATAATGGGATCACATCATTAGGAGAATGATGTGATGGACAAGACCCAATCCTAAGCATAGCACTAGATCGTATTGTTCGTCCGCTAAAGCTTTTCTAATGTCAAGTATCATTTCCTTAGACCATGAGATTGTGCAACTCCCGGATACCGTAGGAGTGCTTTGGGTGTATCAAACGTCACAACATAACTAGGTGATTATAAAGGTGCACTACAGGTATCTCCAAAAGTGTTTGTTGGGTTGGTACAAATCGAGACTGGGATTTGTCACTCCGTGTGACGGAGAGGTATCTCTGGGCCCACTCGGTAATACATCATCATAATAACCTCAATGTGACTAAGGAGTTATCCATGTGATGATGCGTTACATAACAAGTAAAGAGACTTGCACATAACGAGACTGAACAAGGTATAGGGATACCGACGATCGAATCTCGGGCAAGTATCTTACCGGTAGACAAAGGGAATTTCATACGGGATTGACTGAATCCCTGATACGTTCATTTTGCATCATGTTTTCATGTTGATATTTATCGCTTCTTGGGCTGTTATTTCACTCCACGGTACAATTCTTATGCCTTTTTTCTCTTATTTTGCAAGGTTTACATGAAGAGAGAGAATGCCGGCAACTGGAATTCTGGCCTGAAAGTGGAGCAAAGTTGAGATACCTATTCTGCACAACTCCAAACGTTGTAAAAATCAACGAGAATTTTTTTCCCGATTTATCAAAAATACTGGGCCGAAGAAGTGTCAGAGGGGTGCCAGGGGTTGGCCACAAGCCTGCACGACGCGGCCACCCCCAGCCCGCGCCATGAGGGCTTGTGGGCAACCTGCTGGCCCACTTGCCCCCCTCTTTTGCTATATGAAGGGGTTCGTCCAGAAAAAAATCAGGGAGGAGCTTTTTCGTGGATTCGCCGCCGCCACGAGGCGGAACTTGAGCAGAACCAATCTAGAGCTCCGGCAGGACGATCCTGCCGGGGAAACTTCCCTCCCGGAGGGGAAAATCGTCGCCATCGTCATCACCAACACTCCTCTCATCGGAGGGGACTCGTCACCATCAACATCTTCAGCAACACATCTCATCTCCAAACCCTAGTTCATCACTTGTAACCAATCTCTGTCTCGCGACTCCGATTGGTACTTGTAAGGCTGCTAGTAGTGTTGGTTACTCTTTGTGGTTGATGCTAGTTGGATTATTTGGTGGATGAGTTTATGTTCAGATCCTTGATGCTACTCATTACCTCTCTGGTCATGAATATGATTATGCTTTGTAAGTAGTTACTTTTGTTCCTGAGGACATGGGATAAGTCATGCTAATAGTAGTCATGTGAATTTGGTATTCGTTCGGAAATTTGATATGTTGTATGTTGTTTTTCCTCTAGTGGTGTTATGTGAACGTCGACTACATAACACTTCACCATTATTTGGGACTAGAGGAAGGCATTGGGAAGTAGTAAGTAGATGATGGGTTTCTAGAGTGACACAAGCTTAAACCCTAGTTTATGCGTTGCTTCGTAAGGGGCTGATTTGGATCCACTAGTTTAATGCTATGGTTAGACTTTGTCTTAATTCTTCTTTCGTAGTTGCAGATGCTTGCGAGAGGGGTTAATCATAAGTGGGATGCTTGTCCATGTAAGGGCAGTACCCAAGCGCCGGTCCACCCACATATCAAACTATCAAAGTAACGAACGCGAATCATATGAACATGATGAAACTAGCATGACAGAAATTCCTGTGTGTCCTCGGGAGCATTTTTCCTCCTATAATACTTTGTCCAGGCTTGTTCCTTGCTACAAAAGGGATTGGGCCACTTTGCTGCACCGTTGCTACTTTTGTTACTTGTTGCTCGCTATGAATCATCTCACGACACAATCACTTGTTACCGATAATTTCAGTGCTTGCAGATATTTCCTTGTTGAAAACCACTTGTCAGATCCTTCTGCTCCTCGTTGGGTTCGACACTCTTACTTATCGAAAGGACTACGATTGATCCCCTATACTTGTGGGTCATCAAGACTCTTTTCTGGCGCTGTTGCCGGGGAGTGAAGCGCCTTTGGTAAGTGGAAGAACGTAAGGAAACATTCATATCGTGTGCTGAAATTTATTGTCACTTGTCACTATGGATACTAATCCTTTGAGGGGCTTGTTCGGGGTATCTTCACCTCGAACGGAAGCACAAAGAGTTGCTCCTCAACCTGCTGCACCCTACTGAAAATATTTACTTTGAATTTCCTTCGGGTATGCTTGAGGAAATTCTGGCTAATCCTTTTACACGAGATGGAACATCACATCCAGACTTGCATCTAATCTATGTAGATGAAGTTTGTGGTTTATTTAAGCTTGCAGGTTTGCCCGAGGATGAGGTCAAGAAGAAGGTCTTTCCTTTATCTTTGAAGGATAAGGCGTTGACATGGTATAGGCTATGTGATGACACTGGATCATGGGACTACAATCGGTTGAAATTGGAATTTCATCAAAAGTTTTATCCTATGCATTTAGTACATCGTGATCGGAATTATATTTATAATTTTTGGCCTCGTGACAGAGAAAGCATCGCTCAAGCTTGGGAGAGGCTTAAATCAATGCTATATTCATGCCCCAATCATGAGCTCTGGAGAGAAATTATCATTCAGAACTTCTATGCTCGGCTTTCTCATGATGATCGCACCATGCTTAACACTTCTTGTACGGGTTCTTTTATGAAGAGAGATATTGACTTCAAATGGAATTTATTGGAGAGAATTAAACGCAACTATGAAGATTGGGAGCTTGAAGAAGGTAAGGAGTTAGGCAAGCTTCTCTCTAAATGGGAAGGTCCTTATGTTGTTGAGGAAGTATATCGTTCCGATGCTATCAAGATCAACAACACGGAAGGTAATTGTCCGAGAGTGGTAAATGGGCAGAGAATCAAGCATTATATCTCAGGTACTCCCATAAATGTTGAAAGCAATATCATCAATACCATAACTCCGAAAGAATACCCAAGGGACATTTATCAGCCTGTTTCAGACTCCGAAAACGAAGAGGTATGTGATTCGGTAAGAAAACAGAGTCCAAAACATTTCGAGTAGAAATTTTTCTCCGTTATGGAATATTTGAAAAATTACAGAAATTGGAAGTAGTCCGGAAAGTGCGCGAGGAGGCGACAAGCCTGCACGGCGCGGGCCCACCCCCTGGCCGTGCCGTGAGGGCTTGTGGCCACCTCGTGCGCCTCCCGGACTCCGTTTTCGTGCAGGGTACTCCTTCTGGTTTGGAAAAAATCATTATATATACTTCCGTTTGGTCTGACCCCTGCATCACCCAGATTTCCTCTCTTTTTCGTTTCAAGCGTGTTTCTGTTGCAGATCTAGATCGCCATGACTTCCCGAAAAGCTCCGAAGGACAAGATCTTCGAGAAGGTCATCAATCCCTACCTCACGGGAGTGCTGCAACACCCTCAATCTATCGAGATGCGTGAGGGGATGTTGCACATCCGTAATGTTGAGGGGCCTAAGAAGACCGGAAGCACGGAGACGAGGCTCGAAGCAATGGAGCAACAAGTCTTCAAGTGCCAAGGGATGGTGGAGCGTGGACTCAACGCCAACCACATGATGATCACGGAGTTCACCAACAAGCACAAGATTGATGCCAATGACATTGGGAAGCATCTCTCCAGGCTCTATGACAGGATTGATCAACTCCAGGCCTAGATCTATGATCTACAGAACCAAAACTGTGAGTATGAGTATAGATTTAAATCAATACGGTTGGCTGCAGATTTGAGGATTCGAGAGACTCGTTCATCTTTCCATGCTAGAGCACCTATGCCTTGGAAGACGGAGGATCAAACTCATGTTGCAACTCCTCCACCATCACCACCAAAGGAAGATAACTGAGCATTGGTATGGGCAATCCCCTTGGACTGTGCCAAGCTTGGGGGAGTTGCCCCGGTATCGTATCACCATCACATCTTTTGCCTTTACCTTTGTTCTAGTTTTCCTTTTCAGTTTTCTTTTTCTCTAGTAGTTTAAAAGTCTTAGTGTTTTAGTCTTGAGTTTTGCTTTGTGTCACCCCCGATGTATTCTTGCTCGTGAGCCATATAATAAAGAGTGTCTTAGTTGAAGGGCTTTGCCTCTTGCCATGATCAAAAGAGTGAGAATAGAACAAAAGCATGAAAGATCATGTAATGATCTTATGGGAAGTGATGGCTTCACATATAAAAAGAATGATGATTGAAACTTGTTGAGGGTAGGAAAACGTAGACCTTGGTCATGGTTGCAATTAATAGGAAGTGATAAAGAAGGAGAGGTTCACATATAAATATATCATCTCTGACACCATCTATGATTGTGAACACTAACTAAACTATTACATGCCTAGAAGTAGATGTTGGACAAGGAAGACAACGTAATGAATTGTGTTTGCTTGGCTCTGAACAATGTTATATGATTAGAGATCCCTTAGCATGCGACGATTGCTTCCACCTCATATTAGCCAAAACTCCCGCACCAAGTAGAGATACTACTTGTGCATCCATAAACCATCAACCCAGTTTTGCCATGTGAGTCCACCATACCTACCTATGGATTGAATAAGATCCCTCAAGTAAGTTGTCATCGGTGCAAGCCATAAAAATTGCTCTCTAATATGTATGATATATTAGTGTGTGGAAAATAAGCTTTGTACGAACCTGTGATGAGGAAGACATAAAAGCGACAGACTGCATAATAAAGTTCTTTATCACAGGAGGCAATATAAAGTGACGTTCCTCCGCACTAAGAGGACATGCATCCAAACCTCAAAAGCGCATGACAACCTCTGCTTCCCTCTGCGAAGAGCCTATCTTGTACCTTTACTTTTTTCCTTTGAAAGAGTCATGGTGATCTTCACCAATTCCCTATTTCGCCTTCGTCTTGGCTAACATCATATGCTTGGGAAAGATCTATATTCATATGTCAACTTGGAGGTAAGCATTCATGAATTATTATTGTTGACATTACCCTTGAGGTAAGCAGTTGGGAGGCAAAACTGTAAGCCCCTATCTTTCTCTGTGTCGTGCAGAAACTTTGATCTCATGAGTACCACGTGAGTTGTAGCAATTGTAGAGAACGAAAGAATGATTGAGTATGTGGATTTGCTTTACAAGCTCTTATTTGACTCTTTCTGACGTTGTCATAAATTGCAATTGCTTCAATGACTAAGGATATCGGTTGTTACTTCTCGGTAAGGTTCTTGATCCATGCTTTACTTTGTGAAGGAATTATCACTTTAGCATGAGAGATTATATGTTGGTATTGTTGTTCTGATCTTGATCATGATGCATGCATGTTCGTATGTTGTTTTGTCGACACCTCTCTCCCTAAACATGTGGACATATTTATTGAGCTAGGCTTTCGCTTGAGGACAAGCGAGGTCTAAGCTTGGGGGAGTTGATACATCCATTTTGCATCATGTTTTCATGTTGATATTTATCGCTTCTTGGGCTGTTATTTCACTTCACGGTACAATTCTTATACCTTTTTTCTCTTATTTTGCAAGGTTTACATGAAGAGAGAGAATGCCGGCAACTCGAATTGTGGCCTGAAAGTGGAGCAAAGTTGAGATACCTATTCTGCGCAACTCCAAACGCCGTAAAAATCAACGAGGATTTTTTTCCTGATTTATCAAAAATACTAGGCTGAAGAAGTGTCACAGGGGTGCCAGGGGTTGGCCACAAGCGTGCACGGCGCGACCACCCCCCAGGCCGCGCCATGAGGGCTTGTGGGCAACCTGCTAGCCCACTTTCCCCCCTCTTTTGCTATATGAAGGGTTTCGCCCAGAAAAAAATCAGGGAGGAGCTTTTTCGTGGATTCGCCGCCGCCACGAGGCGGAACTTGAGCAGAACCAATCTAGAGCTCCGGCAGGACGATCCTGCCGGGGAAACTTCCCTCCCGGAGGGGGAAATCGTCGCCATCGTCATCACCAACACTCCTCTCATCAAAGGGGACTCGTCACCATCAACATCTTCATCAGCACCATCTCATCTCCAAACCCTAGTTCATCACTTGTAACCAATATCCGTCTCGCGACTCCGATTGGTACTTGTAAGGCTGCTAGTAGTCTGGATTACTCTTTGTAGTTGATGCTAGTTGGATTATTTGGTGGAAGAGTTTATGTTCAGATCCTTGATGCTACTCATTACCTCTCTGTTCATGAATATGATTATGCTTTGTGAGTAGTTACTTTTGTTCCTGAGGACATGTGATAAGTCATGTTAATAGTAGTCATGTGAATTTGGTATTCGTTCGGAAATTTGATATGTTGTATGTTGTTTTTCCTCTAGTGGTGTTATGTGAATGTCGACTACATAACACTTCACCATTATTTGGGCCTAGAGGAAGGCATTGGGAAGTAGTAAGTAGATGATGGGTTTCTAGAGTGACACAAGCTTAAACCCTAGTTTATGCGTTGCTTCGTAATGGGCTGATTTGGATCCACTAGTTTAATGCTATGGTTAGACTTTGTCTTAATTCTTCTTTCGTAGTTGCGGATGTTTGGGAGAGGGGTTAATCATAACTGGGATGCTTGTCCATGTAAGGGCAGTATCCAAGCGCCGGTCCACCCACATATCAAACTATCAAAGTAACGAACGCGAATCATATGAACATGATGAAATTAGCATGACAGAAATTCCCGTGTGTCCTTGGGAGCGTTTTTCCTCCTATAAGACTTTGTCCAGGCTTGTTCCTTGCTACAAAAGGGATTGGGCCACTTTGCTGCACCGTTGCTACTTTTGTTACTTGTTTCTCGCTATGAATCATCTCACCACACAATCACTTGTTACCGATAATTTCAGTGCTTGCAGATATTTCCTTGTTGTAAACCACTTGTCAGATCCTTCTGCTCCTCGTTGGGTTCGACACTCTTACTTATCGAAAGGACTACGATTGATCCCCTATACTTGTGGGTCATCAAGACTCTTTTCTGGCGCCGTTGCCGGGGAGTGAAGCGCCTTTCATAAGTGGAACAAGGTAAGGAAACATTCATATAGTGTGCTGAAATTTATTGTCACTTGTCACTATGGATACTAATCCTTTGAGGGGCTTGTTCGGGGTATCTTCACCTCGAACGGAAGCACAAAGAGTTGCTCCTCAACCTGCTGCACCTACTGAAAATATTTGCTTTGAATTTCCTTTGGGTATGCTTGAGAAACTTCTGGCTAATCCTTTTACAGGAGATGGAACATCACATCCAGACTTGCATCTAATCTATGTAGATGAAGTTTGTGGTTTATTTAAGCTTGCAGGTTTGCCCGAGGATGAGGTCAAGAAGAAGGTCTTTCCTTTATCTTTGAAGAATAAGGCGTTGACATGGTATAGGCTATGTGATGACACTGGATCATGGGACTACAATCGGTTGAAATTGGAATTTCATCAAAAGTTTTATCCTATGCATTTAGTACATCGTGATCGGAATTATATTTATAATTTTTGGCCTCGTGACAGAGAAAGCATCGCTCAAGCTGGGGAGAGGCTTAAATCAATGCTATATTCATGCCCCAATCATGAGCTCTCAAGAGAAATTATCATTCAGAACTTCTATGCTCGGCTTTCTCATGATGATCGCACCATGCTTGACACTTCTTGTACCGGTTCTTTTATGAAGAGAGATATTGACTTCAAATGGAATTTATTGGAGAGAATTAAACGCAGCTCTGAAGATTGGGAGCTTGAAGAAGGTAAGGATTCAGGCAAGCTTCTCTCTAAATGGGAAGGTCCCTATGTTGTTGAGGAAGTATATCGTTCCGATGCTATCAAGATCAACAACACGGAAGGTAATTGTCCGAGAGTGGTAAATGGGCAGAGAATCAAGCATTATATCTCAGGTACTCCCATAAATGTTGAAAGCAATATCATCAATACGATAACTCCGGAAGAATACCTAAGGGACATTTATCAGCCTGTTTCAGACTCCGAAAACGAAGAGGTATGTGATTCGGTAAGAAAAAAGAGTCCAAAACTTTTCGAGGAGAAATTTTTCTCTGTTTTGGAATATTTGAAAAAATACAGAAATTGGAAGTAGTCCGGAAAGTGCGCGAGGAGGCGACAAGCCTGCACGGCGCGGGCCCACCCCCTGGCTGCGCCGTGAGGGCTTGTGGCCACCTCGTGCGCCTCTCGGACTCCGTTTTCGTGCACGGTACTCCTTCTGGTCTGGAAAAAATCATTATATATACTTCCGTTTGGTCTGACCCCTGCATCACACAGATTTCCTCTATTTTTCGTTTCGAGCCTGTTTCTGTTGCAGATCTAGAACGCCATGACTTCCCCAAAAGCTCCGAAGGACAAGATCTTCGAGAAGGTCATCAGTCCCTACCTCACGGGAGTGCTGCAACACCCTCAATCTATCGAGATGCGTGAGGGGATGTTGCACATCCGTAATGTTGAGGGGCCTAAGAAGACCGGAAGCATGGAGACGAGGCTCGAAGCAATGGAGCAACAAGTCTTCAAGTGCCAAGGGATGGTGGAGCGTGGACTTAACGCCAACCACATGATGATCACAGAGTTCACCAACAAGCACAAGATTGATGCCAATGACATTGGGAAGCATCTCTCGAGGCTCTATGACAGGATTGATCAACTCGAGGCCTAGATCTATGACCTGCAGAACCAAAACTGTGAGTATGAGTATATATTTAAATCAATACGGTTGGCTACAGATTAGAGGATTCCAGAGACTCGTTCATCTTTCCATGATGGAGCACCTATGCCTTGGAAGACGGAGGATCAAACTCATGTTGCAACTCCTCCACCATCACCACCAAAGGAAGACAACCGAGCATTGGTATGGGCAATCCCCTTGGCTTGTGGCAAGCTTGGGGGAGTTGCCCGGTATCGTATCACCATCACATCTTTTGCCTTTACCTTTGTTCTAGTTTTCCTTTTCAGTTTTCTTTTTCTCTAGTAGTTTAAAAGTCTTAGTGTTTTAGTCTTGAGTTTTGCTTTGTCTCACCCCCGATGTATTCTTGCTCATGAACCATATAATAAAGAGTGTCTTAGTTGAAGGTCTTTGCCTCTTGCCATGATCAAAAGAGTGAGAATAGAACAAAAGCATGAAAGATCATGTAATGATCTTATGGGAAGTGATGGCTTCACATATAAAAAGAATGATGATTGAAACTTGTTGAGGGTAGGCAAACGTAGACCTTGGTCATGGTTGCAATTAATAGGAAGTGATAAATAAGGAGAGGTTCACATATAAATATATCATCTCTCACACCATCTATGATTGTGAACACTCACTAAACTATTACATGCCTAGAAGTAGATATTGGACAAGGAAGACAACGTAATGAATTGTGTTTGCTTGGCTCTGAACAATGTTATATGATTAGAGATCCCTTAGCATGTGACGATTGCTTCCACCTCATATTAGCCAAAACTCCCGCACCAAGTAGAGATACTACTTGTGCATCCATAAACCATCAACTCGGTTTTGCCATGTGAGTCCACCATACCTACCTATGGATTGAATAAGATCCCTCAAGTAAGTTGTCATCGGTGCAAGCAATAAAAATTTCTCTCTAATATGTATGATATATTAGTGTGTGGAAAATAAGCTTTGTACGAACCTGTGATGAGGAAGACATAAAAGCGACAGACTGCATAATAAAGTTCTTTATCAGAGGAGGCAATATAAAGTGACGTTGCTCCGCACTAAGAGGACATGCATCCAAACCTCAAAAGCGCATGACAACCTCTGCTTCCCTCTGCGAAGAGCCTATCTTGTACCTTTACTTTTTGCCTTTGAAAGAGTCATGGTGATCTTCACCAATTCCCTATTTCGCCTTTGTCTTGGCTAACGTCATATGCTTGGGAAAGATCTACATTCATATGTCAACTTGGAGGTAAGCATTCATGAATTATTATTGTTGACATTACCCTTGAGGTAAGTAGTTGGGAGGCAAAACAATAAGCCCCTATCTTTCTCTGTGTCCTGCAGAAACTTTGATCTCATGAGTACCACGTGAGTTGTAGCAATTGTAGAGAACGAAAGAATGATTGAGTATGTGGATTTGCTTTACAAGCTCTTATTTGACTCTTTCTGACGTTGTGATAAATTGCAATTGCTTCAATGACTAAGGATATCGGTTGTTACTTCTCGGTAAGGTTCTTGATCCATTCTTTACTTTGTGAAGAAATTATCACTTTAGCATGAGAGATTATATGTTGGTATTGTTGTTTTGATCTTGATCATGATGCATGCATGTTCGTATGTTGTTTTTTCGACACCTCTCTCCCTAAACATGTGGACATATTTATTGAGCTAGGCTTTCGCTTGAGGACAAGCGAGGTCTAAGCTTGGGGGAGTTGATACGTCCATTTTGCATCATGTTTTCATGTTGATATTTATCGCTTCTTGGCCTGTTATTTCACTTCACGGTACAATTCTTATACCTTTTTTCTCTTATTTTGCAAGGTTTACATGAAGAGAGAGAATGCCGACAACTGGAATTCTGGCCTGAAAGTGGAGCAAAGTTGAGATACCTATTCTGTGCAACTCCAAACGCTGTAAAAATCAGCGAGGATTTTTTTCCTGATTTATCAAAAATACTGGGCCGAAGAAGTGTGAGAGGGGCGCCAGGGGTTGGCCACAAGCCTGCACGGCGCGACCACCCCCCAAGCCGCGCCATGAGGGCTTGTGGGCAACTTGCTGGCCCACTTGCCGCCCTCTTTTGCTATATGAAGGGTTTCATCCAGAAAAAAATCAAGGAGGAGCTTTTTCGAGGATTCGCCGCTGCCACGAGGCGGAACTTGAGCAGAACCAATCTAGAGCTCCGGTAGGACGATCCTGCCAGGGAAACCTCCCTCCCGGAGGGGGAAATCGTCGCCCTCGTCATCACCAACACTCCTCTCATCGAAGGGGACTCGTCACCATCAACATCTTCATCAGCACCATCTCATCTCCAAACCCTAGTTCATCAGTTGTAACCAATCTCCGTCTTGCGACTCCGATTGGTACTTGTAAGGCTGCTAGTAGTGTTGATTACTCTTTGTAGTTGATGTTAGTTGGATTATTTTTTGGAAGAGTTTATGTTCAGATCCTTGATGCTACTCATTACCTCTCTGGTCATGAATATGATTATGCTTTGTGAGTAGTTACTTTTGTTCCTGAGGACATGGGATAAGTCATGCTAATAGTAGTCATGTGAATTTGGTATTCGTTCGGTAATTTGATATGTGGTATGTTGTTTTTCCTCTAGTGGTGTTATGTGAACGTCGACTACATAACACTTCACCATTATTTGGGCCTAGAGGAAGGCATTGGGAAGTAGTAAGTAGATGATGGGTTGCTAGAGTGCTAGAAGCTTAAACCCTAGTTTATGCGTTGCTTCGTAAGGGGCTGATTTGGATCCACTAGTTTAATGCTATGGTTAGACTTTGTCTTAATTCTTCTTTCGTAGTTGCGGATGCTTGCGAGAGGGGTTAATCATAAGTGGGATGCTTGTCCAAGTAAGGGCAGTACCCAAGCGCCGGTCCACCCACATATCAAACTATCAAAGTAACGAACGCGAATCATATGAACATGATGAAACTAGCATGATAGAAATTCCGGTGTGTCCTCGGGAGCATTTTTCCTCCTATAAGACTTTGTCCAGGCTTGTCCCTTGCTACAAAAGGGATTGGGCCACTTTGCTGCACCGTTGCTACTTT
Organism: Hordeum vulgare subsp. vulgare; assembly: GCF_904849725.1. NCBI lineage: Eukaryota > Viridiplantae > Streptophyta > Magnoliopsida > Poales > Poaceae > Hordeum > Hordeum vulgare. The sequence continues at coordinate 468,490,696 of NC_058524.1, forward strand.
TGTTACTTGTTGCTCGCTACGAATCATCTCATCACACAATCACTTGTTACCGATAATTTCAGTGCTTGCAGATATTTCCTTGCTGAAAACCACTTGTCAGATCCTTCTGCTCCTCGTTGGGTTTGACACTCTTACTTACCGAAAGGACTACGATTGATCCCCTATACTTGTGGGTCATCAATCCCCGACATCGTGGTTCATCCGATGAGATCATTGTGAAACATGCGGGAACCAACATGGATATCTACACCCCGCTTTTGGCTATTGACCGGATAGGTGTCTCGGTCATGTTTGCATGGTTATCGAACCCGTAGGGTCTACACACTTAAGGTTCGATGATGCTAGGGTTGCTATGGGAATAGTATACGTGGTTACCGAAGGTTGTTCGGAGTCCTGGATGAGATCCCGGATATCACGAGGAGTTCCGGAATGGTCCGGAGGTAAAGATTCATATATATTAAGTGGAGTTTTGATCGTCGGATGAGTTTTCGGAGATCGTTGGTAATGTACCGGGACCACCGGAAGGGTTCCGAGGGTCCACCGGGAAGGGCTGTTAGAAATATGCCCAAGAGGAAATAATAAAGTGGTTATTATTATATTTCCTAGTTCATGATAATTGTCTATTATTCATGCTATAATTGTATTAACCGGAAACCGTAATACATGTGTGAATATATAGATCACAATGTGTCCCTAGTGAGCCTCTAGTTGGCTAGCTCGTTGATCAATAGATGATCATGGTTTCCTGATCATGGACATTGGAACGGGATCACATCATTGGGGAATGATGTGATGGACAAGACCCAATCCTAAGCATAGCACTAGATCGTGTTGATCATTTGTCAAAGCTTTTCTAATGTCAAGTATCATTCCTTAAACCATGAGATTGTGCAACTCCCGAATACTATAGGAGTGCTTTGGGTGTATCAAACATCACAAGATAACTGGGTGATTATAAAGGTGCACTACAGGTATCTCCAAAAGTGTTTGTTGGGTTGGTACGAATCGAGACTCGATTTTTTCACTCCGTGTGAGGGAGAGGTATCTCTGGGCCCACTCAGTAATTCATCATCATAATGAGCTCAATGTGACTAAGGAGTTAGCCACGAGATGATGTGTTATGGAACGAGTAAAGAGACTTGCCTGTAACGAGATTGAACAAGGTATAGGGATACCGACGATCGAATCTCGGGCAAGTATCATACCGGTAGACAAAGGGAATTGCATATGGGATTGATTGAATCCCCGACATCGTGGTTCATCTGATGAGATCATCGTGGAACATGCGGGAACCAGCATGGATATCCAGACCCCATTGTTGGTTATTGATCGGAGAGGTGTCTCGGTCATGTCTACATGATTTCCGAACCTGTAGGGTCTACACACTTAAGGTTCGATGACGCTAGGGTTATTATGGGAATAGTATGTGGTTACCGAAGGTTGTTCGAAGTCCCGGATGAGATCCCGGACGTCAAGAGGAGTTCCGGAATGGTCCGGAGGTAAAGATTCATATATAGGAAGTGAAGATTTGATCGCGGAAGTGTTTTGGGCATCGCCGGTAATGTACCGGGACCACCGGAAGGGTTCGAGGGGTCCACCGGGAAGGGTCACCAGCCCCAAAGGCCTACATGGGCCAAGAGTGGAATCGAACCAACCCCTAGATGTGCTGGTGCGCCTGCCATCTCAGCCCAAGGCGCACAAGGGGTGGAGGGGGCCAAACCCTAGGCGTGGGAGGCTGCCTTGGGCGCCAAGCCCACCCTAGGGCGCCGCCCCTCCTTCCCATCTTGGCTGCCGCACCTCCTAGGGTTTCCCTAGGGGTGGTCGGCCCGCCTCCTCCTCCCTCCTATATATAGTGGAGGGTTTTGGGGCTGCAAAGAACACAATTCCTCTCTCCGTAGACGCAGCCCTACCTCCACTCCTCCTCGTCCTCCGCGGTGGTTGGCGAAGACATGCCGGAGAAATGCATAGCTCTACTGTCACCATGCTGTCGTGCTGTCAGAGCTCTCCCTCAACCTCTCCTCTCTCCTTGTTGGATCAAGGCGTAGGAGACGTCACCGGGCTACACGTGTGTTGAACGCGGAGGTGCCGTTGTTCGGCGCTTAGATAGGAATCCACCACCATCTGAATGGCTACGAGTACGAATCCATCAACCACGTTCTAGTAACGCTTCCGCTTAGCAATCTTCAAAGGTATGAAGATGCTCTACCCCATTGCTCGTTGCTGGTTTCTCATAGATAGATCCTTGTGAAGCATAGGAGTTTTTATAAATTACCACGTTCCCCAACAGGGCCACCAACCCCAAAAGGCTAAGTGGGCCAAGAGTGGAAGGGAACCAACCCCTAGATGGGCTGGTGCGCCTCCCACCTCAGCCCAAGGCGCACAAGAGGGAAGGGTGGGCTAACCCTAGGCGTGAGGGATTGCCTTGGGTGGCAAGCCACCCTAGGGTGCGGCCTCCTCCTCCTGTTTGGGCCGCCGCCCCTCCCATCTAGGGCTGCCGCACCACCTAGGGTGGAAACCCTAGGGGTGGACACCCTCCTCCCTCTCCTCCTATATAAACCCAAGGGGTTTTTGGGCTGCACACACAATTGCCTCTCTCCCTCGGCGCAACCCTACTTCTCCTCCTCCTCGTCCTCCGTAGAGCTTGGCGAAGCCCTGTCGGAAGACCACACAACTCCACCATCACCACGCCGTCGTGTTGCCGGAGCTCTGCCTCAACCTCTCCTCTCTCCTTGATGGATCAAGGCGTAGGAGACGTCACGGGGATGCACATGTGTTGAACACGGAGGCGCCGTTGTTCGGCGCTTAGATCGGAATCCACCGCGACCTGAATCGTTCCATCAACCGCGTTCTAGTAACGCTTCTGCTTAGCGATCTTCAAAGGTATGAAGATGCTCTACCCCATTGCCCATTGCTGGTTTCTCCTAGATAGATCCTTGTGAAGCATAGGATTTTTTTTTGAAATTACTACGTTCCCCAACAGTGGCATCTGAGCCAGGTTCTATGTGTAGATTCTATGCACGAGTAGAACACAAAATTTGTGGGCGATGATTTTGTCAATTTCTCGTCGTTACTAGTCTTATCTTGATTCGGCGGCGTCGTGGGATGAAGCGGCTTGGACCGACTGTACACGTACTCTTACGTGAGACTGGTTCCATCAACTGACATGCACTTGTTGCATAAGGTGGCTAGCGGGTGTCTGTCTCTCGCACTTTAGTCGGATCAGATTCGATGAAGAGGGTCCTTATGAAGGGTAAATAGCATTGGCATATCAACATTGTGGTTGTCACGTAGGTAAGAAGCGTTCTTGCTAGAAACCCAAATCAGCCACGTAAAACTTGCAACAACAATTAGAGGACGTCTAACTTGTTTTTTGTAGGTTATGCTATGTGATGTGATATGGCCAAAAGAATGTGATGTATGAGATTGATCATGTTCTTCTAATAGGATTCACGACTTGCATGTCGATGAATATGAAAACAGGCAGGAGCCATAGGAGTTGTCTTAATTTATTGTATGAGATGCAATGCCATGTAATTACTTTACTTTATTGCTAACTGTTAGCTATAGTAGTAGAAGTACTAGTTGTCGAGATGACTTCACAAAGACACAATGTTGGAGATCATGGTGTCATGCCGGTGACAATGATGATCATGGTGCCCCGAAGATGGAGATCAAAGGAGCAAGATGATATTGGCCATATCATGTTGCTATATGATTGCATGTGATGTTTATCATGTTTTTCATCTTATTGCTTATAACGATGGTAACAAAGATAAGATGATCCCTCATTAAAATTTCGAGATAAGTATTCCCCTAAGTGTGCACCGTTGCGAATGATCATTGTCTTGAAGCACCACGTGATGATCGGGTGTGATAGATTCTAACGTTGCATACAAGGGTGTAAGCCAGATTTACACACACAGAACACTTAGGTTGACTCGATGAGCCTAGCACGTACAGACATGTCCTCGAATACGGTAGACCAAAAGGTCAAACATGAGTCGTATGGATGATACGATCAGCATGGAGATGCTCACCATTTATGACTAGTCTATCTCACGTGATGACCGGACACGGGCTAGTTGACGTGGATCATGTAACACTTGGATGACTAGAGTGATGTCGATCTAAGTGGGAGTTCATTAAATAATTTGATTAGATGAACTTAATTATCATGAACTTAGTCTAAAATTGTCTTTACAAATATTGTAGATCCAATGGCCAACGCAAATGTCCCATTCAACTTCAACGCGTTCCTAGAGAAAACCAAGCTGAAAGACGATGGGAGCAACTATGCGGACTGGGCTCGTAATTTAAAGCTCATCCTCATGGCTTCCAAGAAGGCATATGTCCTTGATGCACCGCTAGGTGATCCTCCCGTTCCCGCATCAACCCAGGACGTTCGGAACACCTGGCAGTCGCGGAGTGATGACTACTCTCTGGTTCAGTGCAGCATGCTTTACAGTTTAGAACCGGGGCTCCAAAGGCGTTTTGAGCAACATGGAGCATATGAGATGTTCGAGGAGCTGAAACTAGTTTTTCAAGCTCATGCCTGGGTCGAGAGATATGAGGTCTCCGACAAGTTCTTTAGCTGTAAGATGGAGGAGAATAGTTCTATCAATGAGCACATACTCAGAATGTCTGGGTTGCACGACCGCTTGACTCAGCTGGGAGTTGAACTTCCGGATGACGCAGTCATTGACAGAATCCTGGAGTCGCTTCCACCTAGCTATAAGGGCTTTGTGATCAATTACAACATGCAAGGGATGGAAAATACCATTCCTGAGTTGTATTCAATGCTGAAATCTACAGAGGTAGAAATCAAGAAAGAACATCAAGTGTTGATGGTGAATAAGACCACCAGTTTCAAGAAAGGCAAGGGTAAAAAGAACTTCAAGAAGGACGACAAAGCATTTGCCGCGCCCGGTAAACCAGTTGCCAGGAAGAAGCCAAAGAAAGGACCCAAGCCTGAGACTGAGTGCTATTATTGCAAGGGAACCGGTCACTCGAAGCGGAACTGCCCCAAATACTTAGTAGATAAGAAGGCCGGCAACGTCAAAGGTATATATGATATACATGTTATTGATGTGTACCTTACCAGCGCTCGTAGTAGCTCCTGGGTATCTGATACCGGTGCAGTTGCTCACATTTGCAACTCAAAACAGAAACCGCGGAACAAGCGTAGGCTGGCAAAGGACGAGGTGACGATGCACGTCGGGAATGGTTCCATGGTCGATGTGATCGCTGTCGGCACACTACCTCTACATCTACCTTCATGGTTAGTTTTAAACCTTAATAATTGCTATTTAGTACCAGCTTTGAGCATGAACATTGTATCGGGATCTCGCTTGATGCAAGATGGCTACTCATTTAAATCTGGGAATAATGGTTGCTCTATTTGTATGAGTGGTATGTTTTATGGTCATGCCCCGCCGGTCAATGGTTTATTCTTAATGAATCTCGAACGTGATGTTACACATATTCATAGTGTGAGTACCAAAAGATGTAAGATTGATAATGATAGTCCCACATACTTGTGGCACTGCCGCCTTGGTCATATCGGCGTCATGCGCATGAAGAAACTCCATACGGATGGACTTTTGGAGTCACTTGATTTTGAATCATTTGACACATGCGAACTGTGCCTCAAGGGCAAGATGACCAAGACTCTGTTCTCCGGAACAATGGAACGAGCAACCAACTTGTTGGAAATAATACATACTGATGTATGCGGTCTAATGAGCATTGAGGCTCGCGGTGGCTATCGTTATGTTCTCACACTCACCGATGATTTAAGTACATATGGGTATGTCTACTTAATGAAACACAAGTCTGAAACCTTTGAAAGGTTCAAGGAATTTCAGAATGAGGTAGAGAATCAACGTGACAAGAAAATAAAGTTCTTGCGATCTGGTCGTGGAGGAGAATATTTGAGTCACGAGTTTGGCACGCACTTGAGAAAATATGGAATTGTTCCACAACTCACGCCGCCTGGCACACCGCAGCGCAACGGTGTGTCTGAATGTCGTAATCGCACTCTATTGGATATGGTGCAATCTATGATGTCTCTTACTAATCTACCGTTATCATTTTGGGGATATGCATTGGAAACAACTGCATTCACTTTAAATAGGGTACCGTCTAAATCCGTTGAGATGACGCCGTATGAATTATGGTTTCACAAGAAACCTAAGCTGTCATTTATGAAAGTTTGGGGCTGCGATGCTTATGTGAAGAAACTTCAACCTGAGAAGCTCGAACCCAAAGTGGAAAATGCGTCTTCATAGGATACCCTAAGGAAACTATTGGGTACACCTTCTATCTTAGATCCGAAGGCAAAATATTTGTTGCCAAGAACGGATCCTTTCTAGAGAAAGAGTTTCTCTCGAAAGAAGTAAGTGGGAGGAAAATAGAACTTGATGAGGTGATCGCACCTCCTCTCGAACCGGAGAGTAGCGCAGCGCAAGAAAATGTTTCTGAGGTGCCTGCACCGTCTAGAGAAGAAGTTAATGATGATGATCATGAAACTTCAGATCAAGTTGCTACTGAACCTCGAAGGTCCACAAAGACACGTTCCGCACCAGAGTGGTACGACAACCCTGCCATGGAAATCATGTTGTTGGACAATAGTGAACCTCCGAACTATGAAGAAGCGATGGCGGGCCTGTATTCCAACAAATGGCTTGAAGCCATGAAATCCGAGATGGGATCCATGTATGAGAACAAAGTATGGACTTTGGTGGACTTACCCGATGATCGGCGAGCCACAGAAAATATATGGATCTTTAAGAAGAGGACTGACACGGATGGTAATGTGATCATCTATAAGGCTTGACTTGTCTCTAAGGGTTATCGACAAGTTCAAGGGATTGACTACGATGAGACCATCTCACGCGTAGCGATGCTAAAGTTGGTCCGAATCATGTTAGCAGTTGCCGCATTTTATGATTATGAAATCTGGCAAATGGATGTCAAAATGACAGTCCTGAACGACTTTCTTAAGGAAGAATTGTATATGATACAAACGAGAGGTTTTGTCGATCCTAATAATGCTGACAAGGTATGCAAGCTCCAACACTCCATCTATGGGCTGGTGCAAGCATCTCGGAGTTGGAACATTCGCTTTGATGAGGTGATCAAAGCGTTTGGGTTTGTACAGACTTATGGAGAAGCCTGTATTTACAACAAAGTGAGTAGGAGTTTTGTAGCCTTTCTCATATTATATGTGGATGACATATTGTTGATGGGAAATGATATAGAACTTTTGGAAAGCATAAACGCCTATTTGAATAAGAGTTTTTCAATGAAGGACCTTGGAGAAGCTGCTTACATATTAGGCATCAAGATCTATAGAGATAGATCGAGATGCCTCATTGGTCTTTCACAAAGCACATACCTTGACAAGATATTGAAGAAGTTCAATATGGATAAGGCTAAGAAGGGCTTCTTGCCTGTATTACAAGGTGTGAGGTTGAGTACGACTCAACGCCCGACCACGACAGAAGATAGAGAAAAGATGAGTACCATCCCCTATGCTTCAGCCACATGCTCTATTATGTATGGTATATTGTGTACCAGACATGATGTGAACCTTGCCATAAGTTTGGTAGGGAGGTACCAGAGTGATCCAGGAGTGGATCACTAGACAGCGGTCAAGAACATCCTTAAGTACCCGAAAAGGACTAAAGATATGTTTCTCGTTTATGAAGGTGCCAAAGAGCTCGTTGTAAAGGGTTACGTTGATGCTAGCTTCGACACAGATCCGGATGACTCCAAGTCACAAACCGGATACGTGTATATTTTGAATAATGGGGCAGTTAGCTGGTGCAGTTGCAAGCAAAGTGTCGTGGCGGCATCTACATGTGAAGCAGAGTACATAGCTGCTTTGGAAGCAGCACATGAAGGAGTATGGATGAAGGAGTTCATCACCGACCTAGGAGTGATTCCGAGTGCGTCGGGCCCGATGACTCTCTTTTGTGACAACACTGGTGCTATTGGCATTGCAAAGGAGCCCAGGTTTCACAAGAAGACTAAGCACATCAAGCGCCGCTTCAACTCCATTCGTGGATACATCCAGGATGGAGATATAGATATTTGTAAAGTACATATGGATATGAATGTCGCAGATCCGTTGACTAAACCTCTTCCACGAGCGAAACATGATCAACACCAGAACTCTATGGGTGTTCGATTCATCACAATGTAACTAGATTATTGACTCTAGTGCAAGTGGGAAACTGTTGGAAATATGCCCTAGAGAGGCAATAATAAAATGGTTATTATTATATTTCCTGGTTCATGATAATTGTCTATTATTATTCATGCTATAATTGTATTAGCAATGTGTTCCTAGTGAGCCTCTAGTCGGCTAGCTCGTTGATCAATAGATGATCATGGTTTCCTGATCATGGACTTTGGATGTCATTGATAACGGGATCACATCATTAGGAGAATGATGTGATGGTCAAGACCCAATCCTAAGCATAACACTAGATCGTTTTATTCGTCTTCTAAAGCTTTTCTAATGTCAAGTATCATTTCCTTAGACCATGAGATTGTGAAACTCCCAGATACCGTAGGAGTGCGTTGGGTGTATCAAACGTCACAACGTAACTGGGTGATTATAAAGGTGCACTACACGTATCTCCGAAAGTGTTTGTTGGCTTGGTACGAATCGAGACTGGGATTTGTCACTCCGTGTGACGGAGAGGTATCTCTGGGCCCACTCGGTAATCCATCATCATAATGAGCTCAATGTGACTAAGGAGTTAGCCATGGGATGATGCGTTACAAAACGAGTAAAGAGACTTGTCGGTAACGAGATTGAACAAGGTATAGGAATACCGACGATCGAATCTCGGGCAAGTATCATACAGGTAGACAAAGGGAATTGCATACGGGATTGATTGAATCCCCGACATCATGGTTCATCCGATGAGATCATCCTGGAACATGCGGGAACCAACATGGATATCTAGACCCCGGTGTTAGTTATTGACGGGAGAGGTGTATCGGTCATGTCTGCATGGTTCCCGAACCCGTAGGGTCTACACACTTAAGGTTCGATGACGCTAGGGTTGTTATGGGAAAAGTATACGTGTTTATGAAGGCTGTTCGGAGTCTCTTATGAGATCCTGGACATCACGAGGAGTTTCGGAATGGTCCGGAGGTAAAGATTCATATATAGGAAGTGGAGTTTTGATCGCCGGATGAGTTCCGAAGATCGCCGGTAATGTACCGGGAGCACCGGAAGGGTTCCGGGTGTCCACCGGGAAGGGCCACCAGCCCCGAAAGGCTAAGTGGGCCAAGAGTGGAAGGGAACTAGCCCCTAGATTGGCTGGTGAGCCTCCCACCTCAGACCAAGGTGCACAAAAGGGAAGGGTGGGCTAACCCTAGGCGGGGGCGCCGCCTCCTCCTCCTGTTTCGGTCGTCGCCCCTCCCATCTAGGGCTGCCACACCACCTAGGGTGGAAACCCTAGGGGTGGGGACCCTCCTCCCTCTTCTCCTATATAAACCCAAGGGGTTCGTGGGACTACACACAATTGCCTCTCTCCCTCGGCGCAGCCCTACTTCTCCTCCTCCTCGTCCTCCGTAGAGCTTGGCGAAGCCCTGTCGGAAGACCACGCAGCCCCACCATCACCACGCCATCATGCTTCCGGATATCTCCCTCAACCTCACCTCTCTCCTTGCTGGATCAAGGCGTAGGAGACATCACTAGGATGCACGTGTGTTGAATGCGGAGGCGCCGTTGTTCGGCGCTTAGATCGAAATCCAGCACGATCTGAATCGCTGCGAGTACGACTCCATTAACCGTGTTCTAGTAACGCTTTCGCTTAGCGATCTTCAAAGGTATGAAGATGCTCTACCCAATTGCTCGTTGCTGGTTTCTCCTAGATAGATCCTTGCGAAGCGTAGGAATTTTTTTGAAATTACTACGTACCCCAACAGGCGCGCCCTACAGGCTTGTGGCCATCCCGTGTACCGCCCGGACTCTGCTTTCTTGTGGAATACTCCTTTGTGTCGGTAAAAATTCATTATATAATCTCCCGAAAGTTTTGACCTTCGTATCACGGCAATATCTCCTATTTTCATTTTGAGGTGTTTGTGCAGCACATTTATATCAACATGATGCCTTCAAGCGGTTTGAAGGACAAGTTCTTCGAGAGGGTCATCAACCCCTACCTTCTGGAGGTGCTGCAACACCCTCAAACCATTGAGATGCATGAGGGGGTGCTGCACATCCGTGATGTTGAGGGGACAAAGAAGACCGTAAGCGTGGAGACAAGGCTCGAAGCAATGGAGAAACAAGTCTTCAAGTGCCAAGGGATGGGGGAACGAGGACTCAATGCCAATCACATGATGATCGCGGAGTTTACCCATAGGCACAAGCTAGACGCCAAGGACATGTGGGATCACGTCTTCAAGCTTTACGAGAAAATCGAGCATCTCCAAGCCTCGATCTATGACCTGCAAAACCAAAACTGTGAGTATGAATACAAATTTAAGAGAATGAGTTTGGCTGCAGATTTGAGGATCCCGGAGACTCGTTCATCTTTTTACAATGGTTATCCCATGCCTTGGAAGACGGATGACAAGCTTCCAACCTCACCAACAACTCCAACATCACCACCTTCGAAGAAGGACTACTAAACACATGGGTATAGGGCACTTCCCTTGGCTTGTGCCAAGCTTGGGGGAGTTGCCCCGGTATCGTATCACCATCACATCTTTTACTTTCTTCGCTTTTCTGCGTTCGATCTTTTTGGTAATACCTTGATCTAGTAGAATAAAGTTTTATTGTGATCTAGTTTTGAGTTTTGCTTTATGTTCCCCCTATGTAAGCAAGTCTGGGAGTTATATAATAAAGAGTAGTTTTGAGTTGAGGGCTTTGCTTGCTTGCTATGATCTTGAGAAATAGAAATCAAAAGAAGTATAGAATAAAAGCAAAAGAGTATATATAATGATCTTATGGGGAGTGATGACTTCACATATAAAAAGTATGTTGATCGAAATTTGTTGTGAGTTGGCAAACAAAGCTATTGGTCATTACTGCAATTAAAATGAAGTAATAAAGAAAGAGAGGTTCACATATAAATATATTATCTTGGACATCTTTTGTGATTGTGAGCACTCATTAAAATATTACATGTTAATAAGTTGATATTGTACAAGGAAGACAACATAATGAGTTATGTTTGCTTATTTCCGAATAGAAGTTATATGGTTATAGATCCTTCAACATGTGCCGTTTGCTTCCACCCCATATTAGCCAAAAACTTCCACACCAAGTAGAGATACTACTTGTGCATCCAAACACCTTTAACCCTGTTTTGCCTTGAGAGTCCACCATACCTACCTATGGATTGAGTAAGATCCTTCAAGTAAGTTGTCATCGGTGCAAGCAATAAAAATTGCTCTTTAAATATGTGTGGTCTATTAATGTGAGGAAAATAAACTTTATACAAACTCGTGATATGGAAGAAATAAAAGTGACAGACTACATAATAAAGTTCTTTATCACAAGGGGCAATATAAAATGACGTTCTTTTGCATTAAGGGATTGCGCATCCAACTATAAAAGTGCATGACAACCTCTGCTTCCCTTTGTGAAGGGCCTATCTGTTACCTTTACTTTCTAGTACTTACCTTTATGTAAGAGTCGTGGTGATCTTCACCATTTCCTTTATTTCGCCTTTATCTTTTGGCAAGCGTCATGTGTTGGCGAATGATCTAGACAAATATATCCACTCGGATGTGGGTGATCATGAGTTATTATTGTTGACATCACCCTTGAGGTAAATATTTGGGAGGCAAAGCTATAAGCCCCTATTTCTGTGTGTCCTATTGAAGCTTTGACCTCATAGGTACCGCGTGAGTGTTAGCAATTATGAAAGACCATAAGATTATTGAGTTTGTGGATTTGCTTTACAAGCTCTTATATTGACTCTTTCCTACGTTGTGATAAATTGGAATTGCTTCAATGACTGGAATCATAGTTTGTTAGTTCTCGATAGTGTTCTTGATTCATATTTTACCTTGTGAATGAATTGTTAATCTAGCATAAGATATTCTATCTCAATATGTGTTGACGTTCTAAAGATAACCATGATGCCTTCATGTCAGTATTTTATTTTATCGACACCTCTATCTCTAAACATGTGGGCATATTTATCGATCTCGGCTTTCACTTGAGGACAAGCGAGGTCTAAGCTTGGGGGAGTTGATACGTCCATTTTGCATCATGCTTTTATATCGATATTAATTGCATTATGGGCTGTTAATACACATTATGGTACTATACTTATGCCTTTTCTCTCTTATTTTACAAGGTTTACATGAAGAGGGAGAATGCTGGCAGCTGGAATTCTGGACCGGAAAAAGGAGCACATCTAAGAGACCTATTCTGCACAACTCCAAAAGTCCTGAAAATTTACGGAGAATTATTTTAGAATATATAAAAAACATTGGGCGAAAGAAATACATCAAGGGACCCACTAGGTGGCCACAAGCCAGGGGCGCGCCCAACCCCCTGGGCCCGCCCTACAGGCTTGTGGGCCCCCTGGCAGGCCTTCGGTGCCCATCTTCTGCTATATGAAGGGTTTTAACCAGGAAAAAATAATATCATAACTATCAGGGTGAAGCATCGCCGTCTCGAGGCGAAACTTCAGCACAACTATTCTAGAGCTCCGGCGGAGCTATTCTACCGAGAAAACTTCCCTCCCGGAGGGGGAAATCGAAGCCATCGTCATCACCAATGATCCTCTCATCGAGAGGGGGTCAATCTCCATCAACATCTTCATCAGCACCATCTCCTCTCCAAACCCTAGTTCATCTCTTGTATCCGATCTTTGTCTCAAACCTCAGATTGGTACCTAGGGGTTCCTAGTAGTGTTGATTACTCCTTGTAGTTGATGCTAGTTGGTTTACTTGTGGAAGATCATATGTTCATATCCTTAATGATTATTAATACTCCTCCAATTAGGAACATGAATATGCTTTATGAGTAATTTCTTTCGTTCGTAAGGACATGGGAATAGTCTTGCTATAAGTAATCATGTGAATTTGGCATTCGTTCGATATTTTGATAAGATGTATGTTGTCTCTCCTCTAGTGGTGTCATGTGAATGTCGACTACATGACACTTCATGAACATCCCAAATTCTGGAATGTTAATATAATTATTAGATTGATTGTTTGTTTGTTTGCCGAGTGATTGAAACTTGTGTGAAATTTGAAACTTTTCGGAACTTTTGAATGAGAGGGAATAAAATGAATTTCCCCCTTCTCCGGTGAATTCAAATTCAATCTTTAAAAAAAACAAAGAGAGAAGATGACATGACTTCTTCAACTCTAAATAATTTGAACGGAGATATTTGCATTGAATTCTTTAGCATTTCCATTCGTTTTCTTCGTGCAAGAAATGCCGGGAAATACATTCTAGAGAGGAGGAACATGACCCTCGAACCCACGGGCATTTTGAAAGTTATTTGAACCCTCAAACTTAGAGGGTCATTTGAAAATTATTTGCCAAACAAAATAAATCTTTTAGGCAATTTTGTGAAAATAATTTTTTCTGAAGTTTTTATTTTTGCCGTGGCAAAATGCCCATCATTTATATTTTATTTTTCTGATAATTTTAGTATATAAAAACTCTTTATTCCGAATTGATTTGATTTCCTTTTTATCGTTTTAGTTTCCTAGTTTTAAAAATAGGAAAGGAATCGTTTTTATTAGGAAACTCCAGGTGGCCCATTAAGACTTTCCTTTCACTTGCCCAAGAAGATCATCTTCTTCCTCCTCTCTCCCTCACGTCACAAGAAGCTTTCCTTCCATGGAGAGGGAGATCTCCACCTCCGGGATTCGCGAAGCACATTCCTTCCTAGCCTCTACCGTCGCCCCTATAAGAAGGCCCCGGTCCTCCTCGTTCTATTCCCGTTGGAACCGCCGCCTCTCCCCACCTCCTCCTCCCCCTGTGGACCTCGTCGGAGTTCATCCCCGGGAGAGCCTCGCCGGACTCCTCCTGCCTCGCCCAGCCCCACCTCGCCCCCCTCGCACCCCTGCCGCACCGCCCCACCCCTCCTCCGCCGATTTCCCTCCCCGCCGGCGACCTCCCCACCTCGCCGGAGCAGCTACCTCGCCGGAGTTCTTCCTCTCTGTCACCCATGGTGAGATTCACAAAATCCCGTATTGCAATTTTTTTCAGAAAATTGCAATATTAGAAAATTCATATCTATTAGTATATAACTCCGAATTAGGTGATTCTTTTTGCGTTGGATCACAAATTTTATGTAGTTTCTGTAGATATATAATTTGTCTATGTTTGGATTTATAAAAATTGAGTTAGATCAGATTTGAATTAAAGCTTGTTTTGCTTATTCCGGGAGTTTAAAAATAGCTTTTAATTTGATTCTTTTTGCTGCTGCTTCCTATTGATCATATCTTTCAGTAGTTTAAGTTTAATTTTTTTTTTAATATTTTTACTTAGGGTTTTAAGCAAAACAGATTCTGTTTTAGCCTTTTTTGTTTTCTTGCTATTTCTTTTGTATTAATTGTTCTTAATTTGTTTTTTTTTGTAATTGTGACAAGTTATATTTTGTTTTCTGATATTTACCAGTAACTTTTCAACAACAACAAAATTTTATTTTATTTATTCTTTTTGGTTGCATGGAATCAATTCTAGTTCTATACTAACTTGCGAATTGATTGCATTGCTAGTTTGATTTCCTATTTTGAAAATACTTATAAAATAATATTGTTTTGTAAATTTTACTTCGTTTATCTTAGTTATTTTATATTTTGTTTTCTGTTATTTTTTCTATTTTAGTGTTTTATTTTCAGTTGGAACAAAAACTATTTAGTGTTTGACGTAGTAGAAGACTCCCTAGTCTTATTTGAAGTTTCCTTCGGATTCCTATTCGCTCTCTCTGTTGTTTTGATTGCTAGAATGATTGCTAGTATGAGTGATTATGTGAATGATATGTTTGTTATATAGATTTCATCGGAGAGTGACGAGTAGTCTATCAAGTTATTTTCTCGAGAAATTCTTCTTCGTCAACATCACCAGGCAAGTCACTTTGATCATACTATCACGTATGTTTTATGCATCGTAGTTCTACCATCCTATGCCCAATTGCATGCTGAGTAGCTACTTGGAAATTTTAGTATAGATTGTAGTATCATGTGGTAGGCACCCAACAACCCCGATACTTGGCCCCGGGACGACAAATTTCATATTGCTATGCTTGAGTAGACGGGATTTCGGTTGTAGTGCATAACACGAGTGATGCGAGGTTGATCAAATAATCAAGACCGGTTAAGACAAGATTTTCAAGACCTCGGACGCAATGCAACTCTGGGTGAAGGACGGTTGATCGGCTCCCTGGAGAACCCAGTGGATGACCCGGGATGCTGGAGAGGCCATGACATGCTGCGGAAAGCTTCACCCAGGCTCAAAGAGACGGACGGATATTTTCAAGACCCAAGGCTTACCTGCACAGCCACAAGTCATTATGGGCTCTGGCTTGGTTGGACAACGCGGTGACTCTGGACAGGCGGTGCTAGCAGATGTAGAAGAATGGTAGGAATGGATGGGCACCGACAGGGATTCAGAGGGACCCGTTGAAAGACCATGTTTTGATCATCCGGTCTTCAAACACCCTGAAGTGCGAGGACATACACGGAGGCGATCAAATCTTGTGGGGAACGTGTGCAAAACTCTGCAGAGTACGCAAACCTAATCGATTAGCCGTGTCCACGGTCATGGACAACTTGAGCCAAAGGAACTGGAGTTATCTGGATTTCTCAACACCATTAAATATATTTGATGAGGGTAATTATTGACAACTCGGGTACGAGAACTGGTTGGCGGAACCATCTCGTTAACAACCAACAACGTAGTAACATTTTTCTTTTAGCCCTCTCTTGATGTAGGAGAAAACTTGCTTTTCGCTAAAAACTTATAGCCCCACCTGCCATATATGCATATAGTATAGATGATTACTTTTCACCCCTCTCTTATGTGACTTGCCGGCATATTCAATATGCTGACCTACACGGCTGCAACGTCTTATGTTGCAGATATTTTTCTTCGACGAGTAAGAGTACGATTCAGGGTTACGGTCTACACTCAACTTGCCGTTGGTGTTTATTGGGACTCCACTCCCTTGACCGCTTCCGCTGAGATAATTAAGGTATATATCAGTTTTACGCTATTTACTTGTGATTGCACTTTGATATATACATTGATGTACTATGTGTGCCAGCATACTGATCCAGGGATGGCACAGAAACACAGAGGCTTGACTCGTCTTGAGTCGGGTTGCTACAGAGATGGTATCAGAGCACATGTTGACTGTAGGACGTGACCCTAGACACTGGAAATTTCTTAGGAAAGGATCTCTCAAAATTTTTATTTTCAAGAACACCTTTTACTTCTCGTCTCTTCTGATTTCATCAAATGTTCCCCCTCACCTCAAATGGTTATACAATCCCCTTACCCCTTTGACCTCATGAAGAATCAACCGACTCCCACTTCAAAGTAAAGAGGATTTCATCATGAAGTTGAAGCTACACCAATTGAAGACTCTCAAGACCCGAAGAACTCGAAGACCCCGAAACGTTCCAATGTTTATTAGAAGTCCAAACCCCAATTATATACCCACGTTAGTTACGATGATTTGTGAGCCGTCATTGGTGTGTGTTTTCCGACGGCCACAACTAAAACCTATTCTCAAAAATATTGTTTGTATTGTGTGTATCTCCCTCTCTTAACCGTCTCATCCCCAAAACCTCAACCCTACCAGATGGAGTATGAAGCTGGACTTGTAGTCTCTGGAACAATGACCCAGCTGGAGGCTGATATATGGATTCAAACCATGGAGAACCACTTCGGGAGCAACTTGATCTCAAGGAAGTATGAAGTGGAACACGCTCTCCAGTACTTTACCCAAAGTGCTGCTATCTGGTGGAAAATGCACCATGCCATATAAGGATTTAGTGGAGCAGAAAGTTGGGAAGAATTCAAGAAGACTCTGTTAAGATCCCGTCTCATTCAGAAGGGCTATGATAATCCGAAGAAGAAGACTTGTGCATGCAAGATCTGTGGAGAAATCGGACACACCGACGAGGAACACAATGATGGATGCACTCATTGTGAAGAAAATCACCCAGCTGAGGAGTGCCCAAGTAGTGAGGTGACTTGTTTCTTGTGTGAAGGAACCACCCACTACCCAGCTCAGTGTCACATTTACCCCAAGGTGCAACAAGTTGTCAAGCAGCAGAAAGATGCAGTGAAGGAAACACTCAAGAAGAAGATTCTAGAAGAGCCGGTGATGAACGAAAATATTGAAGACCCTGATGGACAAGGTCTGACCAGATTTTTCTCCAACGCATGCTACTCATGTGGAGAAGAAGGACATTATTCACAGGACTGCACGAAGAGAAGCCAAGAGTATCTGGGAAACTTCCCGACGGAAGAAGTGGAGTTTGATCCACTTGAAATAGAAGAACTGGCCAAAATAAAGGAGTCCGGAAAGAAGAACAAGTACCCTCGGAAGAACCAAATCTCTGCAGACATAGACCTGAGTCATGTCAGATGTTACAAGTGTATGAAATTTGGCCACCACAAATACATGTGCTCAGGAAGGAAGCCGGGAATCCAAGGAGCAAAAGCAGAAGCTAAGAAGCCTCGAGACTTGTCAGAAATCATTTGCTTTTGTTGCAAGGAAGCAGGACATTTTGCCAGCGATTGTCCACAAAGGAAGAAAGCTAGAATGAAGTAGTTAAGTTTTGACCGTGGCAATAAGTGTAATCTGAAGCACTCTTGTTTTTCATGAGATCATGGAATGAAATTTCTGTAACAGAAGTCCCTGAGATTGTAATAACATCATGAATAAATGGAATTTGTTGTCTCATGATTGTCTATGTTGAAACTGTATGCGTTGTTTCTCTTCGAACAAAGATCTCTGAACATTATGAGGATATGAGAAAATATGGTCTATGCAGGCATGAGTATAATTCATTTAAGTGTGGTAGTAATCGGTAAACCCACAGGATCCATTGAGTAGGAGTGTACCATGATTACCAAGGAGACATATACATTCCTCTGAGTACCTATTTACTGACACGTGCAGATGACAACTCGCTACGAGTCATTCCTCAAGGGCCCAGAAACGATCATGACCCTGACCAGTGATCATGATTACCCGAAAATCCTGAAGGACATGATGAAGCACATTCACCTTGAAGGAGATGCAGTCTACAAAGGCTACCCATTTGTGGAAAATGGAGTGGAACTTTGGTACGTGGAAGTACACCTCCACCATGTGAAAGGAGTTTCTCCAAAGACTATGGGACAATACTTTTTCATTTCACGTGTACCACGAGCAACCTTCTTTGATGCTGTTCGTGAAGCTTCCATGGAAGCCATACGTCAGATCGGAGTAATACTTGAAGCAAGACTCCGTCATACCCAGGAATACCTGAGTGAAGTACGTGCGGAAATGATGGAGATGAAGCTCATGACCACCATGATGAAGCAAAAGATGGATGATTTCAAGGAGCACCTCGGAAAGTTCCAGTGGAACTAAAGTACCTGCAAGAGAGGCAGATGAATAAAGTTGGCAGAAATGCTCGACCATACCGAACCATGTGGATGGCAGCATTTGTAATAAAGTACTTTTGAATTGGAGTTTTTGAGGATAAATTAAGGAATGTAATAAGGATTGATTATGAAATGAATATGATTTATGGAAGAAGCTATGATGGATCAGCAAAACGTTTTCTTAGGAGCATACGAAAACCTGAGAGTTGTGAAGAAACGATAGATGCTTTGTTCAGCTTGCAAAACCAATGGATTATCCGAACTTCGTTCGTGGACAAGAGAAATTCTGCAACGCTTGTGAGGATGCCCAAGTGTTAGAATGCGAGATTCACTAAACCTTATACGGAGAAATGATTTGGGTGCGGAATGGATTGATCACCATGACGACTTACTCTTATCATTTATCTTGCTATTCAGAATGGTAAATCTAAGAGACTTACCCATAGTGAGAGACGACGTTCTTTGAAGCTTTTGTTTAAGCCTTAGAATGGTATGATGAACGCCCATGTACATGGCATTTGTTGTCACGCATAGGAAATTTTACGGTGAGGATGAAACCAAGACCCCTCTCTCTGCAGGATAACCACAAATGGTAGACCACCATGAGAATCATCGATATGTTATTTAGAATTGATCACGAGACTGTCAGTTAAGAAGACCCAGTAACGGAAGAAGCTTATACCAACAGAGGAACCCTCGATTTTGATGGAAACGTTATGAATATAAGGGGAGAGCATCACCAAAGGATTTAATATGAAGACTGTGAGGAGTCAGATGCCAAAACCCCAAAGGATTGTTAAAATCTTAAGGGACCAGTAATCTTCATTTTAAGTGTGGTAGCATCCCACTTTGCCGGAAGTTGGATTTGTTAGAAGACCTCCAAAACCCTAACCTTTCTTTCTAGCCTCTTCGAATCTCGAGGACGAGATTCATTTTAAGTGTGGTAGGTTTGTAACATCCCAAATTTTGGAATGTTAATATAATTATTAGATTGTTTGTTTGTTTGTTTGCTGAGTGATTGAAACTTGTGTGAAATTTGAAACTTTTCGAAACTTTTGAATGAGAGGGAATAAAATGAATTTACCCCTTCTCCGGTGAATTCAAATTCAATCTTTAAAAAAAACAA
Source organism: Hordeum vulgare subsp. vulgare (assembly GCF_904849725.1). Classification (NCBI taxonomy): domain Eukaryota; kingdom Viridiplantae; phylum Streptophyta; class Magnoliopsida; order Poales; family Poaceae; genus Hordeum; species Hordeum vulgare. Next base: position 468,510,423 of record NC_058524.1, read on the forward strand.
AGAGAGAAGATGACATGACTTCTTCAACTATAAATAATTTGAACGAAGATATTTGCATTGAATTCTTTTGCATTTCCATTCGTTTTCTTCGTGCAAGAAATGCCGGGAAATACATTCTAGAGAGAAGGAACATGACCCTCGAACCCACGGGCATTTTGAAAGTTATTTGAACCCTCAAACTTAGAGGGTCATTTGAAAATTATTTGCAAAAGAAAATAAATCTTTTAGGCAATTTTGTGAAAATATTTTTTTTTGAAGTTTTTATTTTTGCCGTGGCAAAATGCCCATCATTTATATTTTATTTTTCTGATAATTTTAGTATATAAAAACTCTTTATTCTGAATTGATTTGATTTCCTTTTTATCGTTTTAGTTTCCTAGTTTTAAAAGTAGGAAAGGAATCGTTTTTATTAGGAAACTCCAGGTGGCCCATTAAGACTTTCCTTTCACTTGCCCAAGAAGATCATCTTCTTCCTCCTCTCTCCCTCACGTCACAAGAAGCTTTCCTTCCATGGAGAGGGAGATCTCCACCTCCGGGATTCGTGAAGCACATTCCTTCCTAGCCTCTCCCGTCGCCCCTATAAGAAGGCCCCGGTCCTCCTCGTTCCATTCCCGTTGGAACCGCCGCCTCTCCCCACCTCCTCCTCCCCCTGTGGACCTCGTCGGAGTTCATCCCCGGGAGAGCCTCGCCGGACTCCTCCTGCCTCGCCCAGCCCCACCTCGCCCCCCTGGCACCCCTGCCGCACCGCCCCACCCCTCCTCCGCCGATTCCCCTCCCCGCCGGCGACCTCGCCGGAGCAGCTACCTCGCCGGAGTTCTTCCTCTCTGTCACCCATGGTGAGATTCACGAAATCCCGTATTGCAGTTTTTTCAGAAAATTGCAATATTAGAAAATTCATATCTATTAGTATATAACTCCAAATTAGGTGATTCTTTTTGCGTTGGATCAAAAATTTTATGTAGTTTATGTAGATATATAATTTGTCTATGTTTGGATTTATAAAAATTGAGTTAGATCAGATTTGAATTAAATTTTGTTTTGCTTATTCCGGGAGTTTAAAAATAGATTTTAATTTGATTCTTTTTGCTGCTGCTTCCTATTGATCATATCTTTCAGTAGTTTAAGTTTCAAATTTTTTTAAATATTTTTACTTAGGGTTTTAAGCAAAACAGATTCTGTTTTAGCCTTTTTTGTTTTCTTGCTATTTATTTTGTATTAATTGTTCTTAATTTGTTTTTTTTGTAATTGTGACAAGTTATATTTTGTTTTCTGATATTTACCAGTAACTTTTCAACAACAACAAAATTTTATTTTATTTATTCTTTTTGGTTGCATGGAATCAATTCTAGTTCTATACTAACTTGCGAATTGATTGCATTGCTAGTTTGATTTCCTATTTTGAAAATACTTATAAAATAATATTGTTTTGTAAATTTTACTTCTGTTATCTTAGTTATTTTATATTTTGTTTTCTGTTATTTTTTCTATTTTAGTGTTTTATTTTCAGTTGGAACAAAAACTATTTAGTGTTTGACGTAGTAGAAGACTCCCTAGTCTTATTTGAAGTTTCCTTTGGATTCCTATTCGCTCTCTCTGTTGTTTTGATTGCTAGAATGATCGCTAGTATGAGTGCTTATGTGAATGATATGTTTGTTATATAGATTTCATCGGAGAGTGACGAGTAGTCTATCAAGTTATTTTCTCAAGAAATTCTTCTTCGTCAACATCACCAGGCAAGTCACTTTGATCATACTATCACGTATGTTTTATGCATCGTAGTTCTACCATCCTATGCCCAATTGCATGCTGAGTAGGTATTTGGAAATTTTAGTATAGATTGTAGTATCATGTGGTAGGCACCCAACAACCCCGATACTTGGCCCCGGGACGACAAATTTCATATTGCTATGCTTGAGTAGACGGGATTTCGGTTGTAGTGCATAACACGAGTGATGCGAGGTTGATCAAATAATCAAGACCGGTTAAGACAAGATTTTCAAGACCTCGGACACAATGCAACTCTGGGTGAAGGACGGTTGATCGACTCCCTGGAGAACCCAGTGGATGACCCGGGATGCTGGAGAGGCCATGACATCCTGTGGAAAGCTTCACCCAGGCTCAAAGAGACGGACGGATATTTTCAAGACCCAAGGCTTACCTGCACAGCCACAAGTCATTATGGGCTCTGGCTTGGTTGGACAACGCGGTGACTCTGGACAGGTGGTGCTAGCTGATGTAGAAGAATGGTAGGAATGGATGGGCACCGACAGGGATTCAGAGGGACCCGTTGAAAGACCATGTTTTGATCATCCGGTCTTCAAACACCCTGAAGTGCGAGGACATAAACGGAGGCGATCAAATCTTGTGGGGAACGTGTGCAAAACTCTGCAGTGTACTCAAACCTAATCGATTAGCCGTGTCCACGGTCATGGACAACTTGAGCCAAAGGAACTGGAGTTATTTGGATTTCTCAACACCATTAAATATATTTGATGAGGGTAATTATTGACAACTCGGGTACGAGAACTGGTTGGCGGAACCATCTCGTTAACAACCAACGACGTAGTAACATTTTGCTTTTAGCCCTCTCTTGATGTAGGAGAAAACTTGCTTTTCGCTAAAAACTTATAGCCCCACCTGCCATATATGCATATAGTATAGATGATTACTTTTCAGCCCTCTCTTATGTGACTTGCCGGCATATTCAATATGCTTACCTACACGGCTGCAACGTCTTATGTTGCAGATATTTTTCTTCGACGAGTAAGAGTACGATTCAGGGTTACGGTCTACACTCAACTTGCCGTTGGTGTTTATTGGGACTGCACTCCCTTGACCGCTTCCGCTGAGATAATTAAGGTATATATCAGTTTTACGCTATTTACATGTGATTGCACTTTGATATATACATTGATGTACTGTGTGTGCCATCATACTAATCCAGGGATGGCACAGAAACACAGAGGCTTGACTCGTCTTGAGTCGGGTCGCTACACTTCACTATTATTTGGGCCGAGGGAAGGCATTGGGAAGTAATAAGTAGATTATGGGTTGCTAGAGTGACAAAAGCTTAAACCCTAGTTTATGCGTTGCTTCGTAAGGGGCTGATTTGGATCCATATGTTTCATGCTATGGTTAGATTTATCCTAATTCTTCTTTTGTAGTTGCGTATGCTTGCGAGAGAGGTTAATCATAAGTGGGATGTTTGTCCAGTAAGGGAAGCATCCAAGCACTGGTCCACCCACATACCAAATTATCAAAGTAACGAACGCAGGTCATATGAGCAAGATGAAAACTAGCTTGACAGAAATTCCCATGTGTCCTCGGGAGCGCTTTGCTTTATATAAGAGTTTGTCCAGGCTTGTCCTTTGCTACAAAAAAGGATTGGACCACCTTGCTGCACCTTTGTTACATTTCTTACTTGCTGCCCGTTACGAATTACCTTATCACAAAACCATCTGCTACTGAAAATTTCAGTGCTTGCAGAGAATACGTAACTGAAAACCGCTTTTCATTTCCTTTTGCTTCTCGTTGGGTTCGAAACTCTTACTTATCGAAAGGACTACGATAGATCTCGTATACTTGTGGGTCATCACCGCCGTGGCCCACCAGGCCCATGGCCAGCCCGCTCGGGCCCGAATCTACCCGCGCACGAGCACCTCTCCACTCCCGCGTCCTCGCGAGCCCTGAGCCATGCAGCCCCGAGCCCCCTCACGCCGACCGCTAGTCGGGTCGCCGGAGAACCGCCGATGACGACCGAAGAACCACCATAGGTGAGTGCCCCATCGCCCTCTTGCTCCTCGTTCAGTCTCCTATCTCCCTCACGTCTCCCTCCCTCTGCATTTGTTTTTCAGGAGCAGCCCATCCATGGAGTCAACCTCGTAGCCGCCAAGCATGGACCTCCCTGCCGCGATTGGATACAGATTCGGCATGCCCGCGCCGCAATGGATTTGTTCCCGGCCTCCTCGATCCCTGCCAACGCCTCCTCGACGGAGATCTCACCGGCAGCGGCACCCACAAGCACCATGTGTGCGTCTGGGCAGAGGAGGGCGGAGCCAGCACCTGGGCCACGCCCTGGGTCGGCCATCCTCTGCAAGGCCCAGCAACACCGCCAGGCCGAGTCCGCCGGAGCTGCCTCAAGCTAGCCTCACCGACTGGGTCTCAACCCACAAGGTGAGCTGCCGCCGCCCCTGTTTCGCGCCCACGATGCCATATAGAAGTGTTGCACCCATGCCTGTTGGCCTATTTGCACTCCAGATTCGGCCTATTTTTTTACTATCTACGATTTTACCAAATATCCAGGGTTTTACGAATTTACACAAAAATGCATATTTTTTAAACTGCTAATAAATAATTAACCGTGCGTGAGATGAAAATGTTTTATGTATGTAAAATGTCCAGAATTTTGTGTAGATTAATAATTTGCAACTTTCATGTATGTTAAAAATATATAAACATGATGTTTGCATGGTTTGGTGTGAGGCCATATTAAAATGATTTAATTCATAGCCAATTAACCGTGCATCGGATTTAAAAACTTCATACATGTAACCTGCTTAGAATTATGTGTAGATTCTTATCATGCCACTCTGACATGTGTTTAAAATGTTTAACCTTGTTGTTTAATTATATTCGTGTATATGCCATGTTAAAATGATTTATTTCATAACTAATTAACCATAGCTCCGGTTAAAATGATTCACATATGTAACTTGCCTAGAAAAATGTGTAGAATAACATGGTAGCATTTATTTTCCCGTCTAACAACTCTAAAATTATGTTTTAGGCAGATCTGTAGCAATTTCAAATATTCTTTCTGGAATTGTTATTTGTTGCTCCCGCCTCATTTAAACTTGATTAGAATTAATGTAGTTCCATAATATCTTGTTGCATCCATGATTTACATGCTTTTGGCTCTCATTTGCATACATTTTACATTCATGCCATATCATCTTGTGTTGGTAATATCTTTTAGACCGTATCTCCATTTCCAATGATCAATATATGTAAATCGTTTAGAATGGCATGTAGAATCACATGGTCCAATTTATTTTGTTGTTTAATAAATATAAAATGTGTTTTGTACAGATATGGACCAATTTTGAAATTAACATGGGGTTATTTCGGAGATGCTATATGTTGTTTCCGACCTCATTTAATATGCCTAGATAGGTAGTTTATTTATGTTTCACCCCTTGCCATGTTTAAACAACACTTAATATTGATGTGTACCTAAAAGAGAGTGAACTAAATATTTGAACGTGGAGTTTTGTTAATATGCAACTCGTTGCATATTGAGCTTCATTTAATGTGTAGTGTTTGATTGTTGTGAATTGCTTTGCCATACCATGCATAATTAAATGGACATGCATCATAATTGCTTGCACATCATGTCATGAAGATATTGTGGTGTTATCACATCTTGATTGTTGTTCCGGATTGTTTCTTCTCGATAGAGTTTCGAACTGCTTTGGAGTGTGAGGATCCGTTCGACTACGTTGGTTCGTCTGCATCATGGATTCGTTCTTCTTCCAAGCGGGATCACATGCAAGATGACCATTTCCCTAGATATCATTACTATCATTGTCATGCTAGTTGTCTCATTTCTTTCGCTATGCCTCTCTGCCTACCACTTAAATGTCAGCCTCCCAACATTGCCATGAAAAACCTCTAACCACTCCACATCCCAGCAAACAACTGTTTGGCTATGTTACTACTTGTTGAGCCCTTGATAGCGTTGCTAGTTACAGGTGCAGTTTCTTCCATGTGAAAACATGGTTTCCTTGATATATCACCATATTATTTCTATTTAATTTAATACACCTATATACTTGGTAAAAGGTGGAAGGCTTGGACTTCTAGCCTGGTGTTTTGTTCCAACTTTGCCACCCTAGTTATTTGTGCACCGGTGTTATGTTCCATAATTGAGCGCTCCTAACATGCTTGGAGTTGTTATGGGGACCCCCTTGACTTCCATTTTGGGATAAAACTCTTCTGGCAAGGCCCACCATTGGTACTATATTTGCCCAACATAATAATACTGTAAAAACATAGGGCATCATGAACCCGAGGAGTAATTCAACATAATACAGGGGCGGCCAGTGCTGATGGTGTTGGTCCCAAACAGGAAGACTATGGGGCCACCACAGGGAAACTCGAGGTTTGTTTTTACTCGTAGTGTGACTCATCTGGTGTTCCCTGAGAACGAGATACGCGGCTCCTATCGGGATTGTCGGCATGTCGGGCAGCCTTGCTGGATTTGTTTTACCTTTCTCGAACGTCTTGTGCGAGGGATTACGAGGATACTTAGGGCTATCTTGAGGTTGAGGTTTTCCTCTAGGAATCTGAGGAGATCACGGGTTTTCCATAGTCAAGGTTTCCGACGCAGCTTGTGGTAGTTTGTGATGGACTAGTTGTAGAACCCAATGCAGGGATAAATCTTTGTGAAAGCCGTGCCCGCTGGTATGTGGCAACTTGGAAACTTTGTTTAACACCCGGTCATAGCAAACTTGAAGTGAACTTAATTAATATTTGCTAAGTGTGTGCGTAACTGTGACTGTCTCTTCTCGTGAGTTTTGCATCCGGAAGAGGACACAGTGGGGTTATGTTTAATGTAAGTAGGTGTTCAGGATCACTTCGTGATCATGATTTGTTCACGTCCGTTATGCATAGATCCCCCCTACTCAAATAAATGCTTTGTTGCTTAATGCAGCCTCACCACTTAACCATACCTCACCCATTAAGCTTTTCTAGTCTTGACACCTTTGGAAATGAGATTGCTGAGTCCATGTGGCTCACATATTACTACAACAACAGTTGCAGGTACATGTAAATCAATACTTTGACGTGAGCGCGACGACTGTGATATTTGGAGTTTTCTTCTTCCTCTTCTTCATCGATCTAGGATGGGTTCCAGGCCGGCAGCCTCAGATAGCAAGGATGAACGTCGATCTTTTATCGTTTGTTTTCGTCCATAGTCGGACCCTGCACTTCTACATGGTGATTGAATATATTGTTGTATTGTGTTGTTCATGTTGTAGCTTGTGGTGAGTGTAAGCCAATTCCATATACCCATCTCTTTCGTGCGTGTACTTGTAACGATATCCATTCTTGCAAAACGACGAGATGTGCTTCTATCCGTGTCGAGGCCTGATACGTCCAAAATGCATCACTATTTTGTATCATAATCTGTCTCTATTCATTGATATATTTCACATTATGATGACATACTTATAGTGTTTTGGCTTATTTTAAACAGTTTACAACTTTCCGGTGCCGAAACAGCAGATGCAGGATTCAGCGGAGAAAATAGCATGAAGAGTTGCAATATCAGAACATCTCCAACTGCGCTGAAAATTTGAGGGAAGAAGTTTCCGAACAGATCTCGAAGACAGGCCAAAGAAAGGCCACAGGTCACCCAGTCGACCTGCTGGCGCGGGCCCCCCTAGGCCGTGCCAGGAGGCCGCCTGGGTGGTGGGTCCCGTCTCCGCTGCTCTCATTTGGCCTATTTGTTCCTCTTGACCTAAAAGTTACGGGGACAGAAGAGTTTTCGCAGTTCCACCGCCGCTCCGCGGCGGAAACCTACCTAGAAGAAAAGACCTTTCCGGCGGGCAAATTCCGCCGGGGAGAATTCCTCCGGGAAGGGGAGATTGTCCTTATCATCGTCACCATCGTCATGGGCATCATCGAGATCAGCATCACCATCATCACCAACACCAGCACCATCTCCACCTTCATCCCATCTACTTCACCATTGCAATCGGAGTTGTACCTTGCACTATTCATCCCCTCTACTCTACCGGTGTTGATTACTCTTTTGTGGTGAATGTTATTGAGTTTTGTTGGAGCATTATTGTTATGACCAGATTGTTAATCATATTTTCATCACCTCTGATCATGATCTCTTTTATGTCTTGTGAGTAGTTCCGATAGTTCTCGAGGACATGGGGAAAGTCTAGATGCTAGTAGTCATATGATGTTGAAGTAATATGTGTTGATTGATATTTAAGTTATGATATTTTCTTCTGTGAACATAGACTACATAAAACTTTGCCTTTTTAAGGACCTAGGGGAATGCACCGTGTATAAAGAATGCTTATGGTGGGTTGCCGGAGTGACAGAAACCTGAACCCCAATTCACATACTTTTGCATGAGAGAGTATTGGATCCTAAAGCTTATTGCTATGGTTAGGCTTTGCCTTAATTTCTCTCTTGTGTTTGTAGATGCTTGCAAGAGGGATTAATCATAAGAGTGTACTTGTCTTAGCCTAGACGGTGCACTAGTGAAGAACCACCCACATAACACTTATCAATACAAAACATAGTACTAGACAGAGTATGGCGAAAGCACTTGACTATCTCTCCTGTGTGTCCTCAGGAACGCCTTAGTCTTTATAATTTTAGTCCCTTGACTTATCCGTTGTGTTCAAAAGGAATGGGCCACTTGCTGCACCTCGGCACCATTTACTTTACTTGCATTTATTTCCTTGTTGCTTATACTAGAAAACACATAAAAATTTACCTTTCAGTACTTGCAATTATTCCTTGCTCAAGATCACTTGTCAATACCTTCTGCTCCTCGTTGGGTTCGACAATCTTACTTATCGAAAAGGCTATGATAGATCCCGTACACTTGTGGGTCATCAAGGCCCTCAAGCCAAAATAAGGATATGATCGCATCTTGGGCGTTAGTATGAGAGCAGTACCGACCTAGGAGCCCCCTTGATTGATCGAACTTGGCCGAGTCGAGTGTGGTGAAAAACTACTTTGAGTCTAGTTATATATTGGAGAGTAGGATTCATTTTACTCCTCTTCTATGCCCTGGTGAGGAATTACGACTTAGGAATTTTAATTCTACTCCTCCTCTCACTCAATTATTTTAGGATCATGCAGATATTTTGGAACCTCTATGATGTCGTTGGGATTAGGATTTTGTTCTTGGGACCTCCTGTTATCGAGGAGTTGAGCTCCAGGGAATTATTTTCACACTCATTATTATTCAGTTTCCTTAGTATCTTAGGATGGAGGATGTCCAGAATTGCTTCAATAGTAGTGGCAAGAGGAGTCTGACATCCCCATTACTGGTGGAGAGCGTCCGGATGTACTACCATACTTGATATCGTTGTGATTACGAGGTTCTGAGGTAGATGAGTTTTCGGGATCTCTGGTTATGTGTTGACAGATGTTATACACTGGATGCGTAGTGTTATTGCTAGGAGTTGAGTGATGGATTTACTCCTCGTATCCATGGACCCGACTGCATAACCAGAAAATTTCGGGAGTTCTTAGGTGGGAGTTCAAGTAGTTACCTAGGATTACCTTCCAAGAGATGCATGATGTGAGGTTGGGGTATAAAATCTAGTGGTTTAGTTTGTTCACAGTCTTTCTTATAGAGGACAAGCTCAGTATATGTCATCACATATAGTAGGATCGAAAGTATGTCTAGAGGGGGGTGATTAGAATACTTGACAAGATAATTTTTTTGCCTTTACCCAATTTTACTTGAGAGGCAGCTACGACAGTTATCACAAGTCAAGTACACCCTACACATGCAGTTCTAATAGTATTGCAGCGGAAAGTAAAACATGCAAGTGTAAAGTATAGGAGTAAGGTAGGGAGATCAAATGCATGAGGTTGACATGACGATTTTTGGCATGATTTGATAGGTGGCGCTATCAAACATCCAAGTTAGTGGATACTTCAACTCACGGAGGGTAACAGTTGTGAGAGTCCACAGAGGGCTCCACCCACGGAGGGTCCCCAAAGAAGCGGCCTTGTCTATCCCACAACGTCTTCCGTCCACGGGGGACTAGCCTTACTCACGGTAGATCTTCACAAAGTAGGCGATCTCCTTGCCCTTACAAACATCTTGGTTCAACTCCACAACACGAAGTAGGAGGCACCCAAGTGACACCTAACCAATCTAGGAGGCACCACCCTCCAAAAGGTAATAGATGGGGTAGATCAATGAACTCCTTGCTCTTGTGCTTCTAAATATAGTCTCCTCAACACAAATCTCTCTCACACATAATATGCATGGGTAGGAGTGGTTTATTTGGTGGAAAGCAGTTTGGGGAGGCTAGAGATCAAGATTCAAATGATAGGATTGGAATATCTTGGTCTCAACACATGAGTAGGTGGTCCTCTCTCAGAAAATAGATATGGAAATGAAGTGTGTGTTCTGAGTGCTTCTCCCACGAATGAGAGGTGGGTGAAGGGGTATATATAGGTAGCAGCCAAAATCCAACCGTTACACACAAAAGAGCAAACTCGGTGACACTGCTACCTCTTGAGCTTGCGTTGGTTTTTCCCTTGAAGAGGAAAGGGTGATGCAGCACAGTAGCAGTAAGTATTTCCCTCAGCTTTGAGAACCAAGGTATCAATCCAGTAGGAGAATCAAGCCAAGTGTCCAGAGTACCTGCGCAAACACAAACGAGCTTGCACCCAACACTATAAAGGGGTTGTCAATCCCTTCAAGATTGATTGAAAAGTGAGATATGAAGGCGGAAAGTGCAACGAAGTAAAAGTGTAAGGCTGAAAATATGATGTGAAGTAGACCCGAGGGCCATAGTGTTCACTAGAGGCTTCTCTCAAAATAGCAAATATTACGGTGGGTGAACGAATTACTATCGAGCAATTGATAGAACCGAGAAGTCATGACGATATCTAAGGCAATGATAATACATATAGGCATGACGTCCGAGACAAGTAGACCGATACTTTCTGCATCTACTACTATTACTCCACACATCGGCCGCTATCCAGCATGCATCTAGTGTATTGAGTTCATGACGAACAGAGTAACGCCTTAAGCAAGATGACATGATGTAGAGCGATAAATTCATGCAATAGATATAAACCCCATCTTTTTACCCTTGATGGCAACAACACGATGCGTGCCTCGTGATGACCCACAAGTATAGGGGATCTATCGTAGTCCTTTCGATAAGTAAGAGTGTCGAACCCAACGAGGAGCAGAAGGATCTGACAAGTGGTTTTCAGCAAGGTAATATGTGCAAGCACTGAAATTATCGGTAACAAGTGGTTGTGTGGTGAGATGTTTCGTAGCAAGCAACAAGTAACAAAAGTAGCAACGGTGCAGCAAAGTGGCTCAATCCCTTTTGTAGCAAGGGACAAGCCTGGACAAAGTCTTATAGGAGGAAAAACGCTCCCGAGGACACACAGGAATTTCTGCCATGCTAGTTTTCATCATGTTCATATGATTCGCGTTCGTTACTTTGATAGTTTGATATGTGGGTGGACCGGCGCTTGGGTACTACCCTTACTTGCACAAGCATCCCACTTATGATTAACCCCTCTCGCAAGCATCCGCAACTACGAAAGAAGAATTAATACAAAGTCTAACCATAGCATTAAACTAGTGGATCCAAATCAGCCCCTTATGAAGCAACGCATAAACTAGGGTTTAAGCTTCTGTCGATCTAGCAACCCATCATCTACTTACTACTTCCCAATGCCTTCCTCTAGGCCCAAATAATGGTGAAGTGTTATGTAGTCGACGTTCACATAACACCACTAGAGGAAAAACAACATACAACACATCAAAATATCGAACGAATACCAAATTCACATGACTACTATTAGCATGACTTATCCCATGTCCTCAGGAACAAAAGTAACTACTCACAAAGCATAATCATATTCATGACAAGAGAGGTAATGAGTAGCATCAAGGATCTGAACATAAACTCTTCCACCAAATAATCCAACTAGCATCAACTACAAAGCGTAATTAACACTACTATCAACCTTACAAGTACCAATCGGAGTCGCGAGACAGAGATTGGTTACAAGTGATGAACTAGGGTTTGGAGATGAGATGGTGCTGATGAATATGTTGATGGTGATGAGTCCCCTCTCATGAGAGGAGTGTTGGTGATGACGATGGCGACAATTTCCCCCTCCGGGAGGGAAGTTTCCCCGGCAGGATCGTCCTGCCGGAGCTCTAGATTGGTTTTGCTCAAGTTCCGCCTCGTGGCGGCGGCGAATCCTCCGAAACGCCTCCTCCTGATTTTTTACCGGACGAAACCCTTCTTATAGCAAAAGGGGGGAGCGAGAGGGCCAGCTGGGTGCCCACAAGCCCCTAGGCGCGACCAGGGGGGTGGCCGCGCCTAGGAGGATTGTGGCCACCTGCTGGCACCCCTCTGGCACTTCTTCGGCCTAGTATTTTTTATAAATCCCGAAAAAAAATCCTAGTTGATTTTTACGGCATTTGGAGTTGCGCAAAATAGGTATCTCAACTTTGCTCCATTTTCGGGCCAGAATTCCAGCTGCCGGCATTCTCCCTCTTCAAGTAAACCTTGCAAAATAAGAGAGAAAAGGCATAAGTATTGTACCACGAAGTTAAATAATAGCCCAAGAAGCGATAAATGTCAACATAAAAGCATGATGCAAAATGGACGTATCAACTCCCCCAAGCTTAGACCTCGCTTGTCCTCAAGCGAAAGCCGAGGTCAATAAATATGCCCACATGTTTAGGGAGAGAGGTGTCGACAAAACAAGATACGGACATGCAGGCATCATGATCATGATCAGAACAACAATACCAACATATAATCTTCCATGCCAAAGTGACAATTCCTTCACAAAGTAAAGTATGGATCAAGAACCATACCGAGAATTAGCAACCGATAGCCTTTAGTCATTGAAGCAATTGCAATTTATCACAACACCGGAAAGAGTCAAATAAGAGCTTGTAAAACAAATCCACATACTCAATCATCTTTTCGTTCTCTACAATTGCTACAACTCACGTGATACTCATGAGATCAAAGTTTCAGCTAGACACAAAGAAAGATAGGGGCTTATAGTTTCGCCTCCCAAGTGCTTACCTCAAGGGTAATGTCAACAACAATAATTCATGAATACTTACTTCCAAGTTGACATATGAATATAGATCTTTCCCAAGCATATGACGTTAGCCAAGACAAAGGCGAAATAAGGAATTGGCTAAGATCACCATGACCCTTTCAAGGGCAAAAAGTAAAGGTACAAGATAGGCCCTTCGTAGAGGGAAGCAGAGGTTGTCATGCACTTTTGAGGTTTGGATGCGTGTCCTCTTAGTGCGGAGGAACGTCACTTTATATTGCCTCCTGTGATAAAGAACTTTATTATGCAGTCTGTCGCTTTTATGTCTTCCTCATCACAGGTTCGTACAAAGCTTATTTTCCACACACTAATAGATCATACATATTAGGGAGCAATTTTTATTGCTTGCACCGATGACAACTTACTTGAGGGATCTTATTCAATCCATAGGTAGGTATGGTGGTCTCTCATGACAAAACTGAGTTGAAGGTTTATGGATGCACAAGTAGTATCTCTACTTGGTGCGGGAGTTTTGGCTAATATGAGGTGGAAGCAATCATCACATGCTAAGAGAATTCTAGTCATATAACATTGTTCGGAACCAAGCAAACACAATTCATTATGTTGTCTTCCTTGTCCAACATCTACTTCTAGGCATGTAATAGTTTGGTGAGTGTTCACAATCATAGATGGTGTCCAAGATGATATATTTATATGTGAACCTCTCCTTCCTTACCACTTCCTATTAATTGCAACAATGACCAGGGTCTACGTTTATCTACCTTCAACAAGTTCCAATCAACATTCTTTTTATATGTGAAGCAATCACTTCCCATAAGATCATTACATGATCTTTCATGCTTTTGTTCTTTTCTCACTCTTTTGATCATGACAAGTGGCAAAGCCCTCAACTTATACACTCTTTATTATATGGCTCACGAGCTCAAATACATCGGGGGTGACACAAAGCAAAACCCAAGACTAAAACACTAAGACTATTAATCTACTAGAGAAAAAGAAAACTGAAAAGGAACAAACTAAAACAAAGGTAAAGGCAAAAGATGTGATGGTGATACGATACCGGGGCAACTCCCCCAAGCTTGGCACAAGCCAAGGGGATTGCCCATACCCATGCTTAGTTTTCTTCCTTTGGAGGTGATGGTGGTGGAGTTGTTGCAGAGGTCTTGAGCTTGTTTAATTTCCACCTGAGCATAAAATTCTGCTCCCTAATATCATCATTTTCCTCTTCAAGCTTCAACACCCTTTGGTATAATTCCTGCTTACTCTCCTGCAAGAAACGCGTAGGGATAAACAAAGTCTTAGGCTTCTTCCTTGAGTCAGGGAGGCTCGACTTCTTGAGCTCCACATGCGTGTGTCCAAGTTGAGGTAGAGGAGTCTCCTCCTCATCGGAACTTGCTTGTTTCTTCCCCTTGGGATCATAATCTTCTTCCTCATAAGTGGTCCAGCCATAAGGATCCAAGTCCCCATAAACCTTGGGGTTAGCAAGGTAATATGCCACATAGCTCTCCCCCTCTGAATCTTGAGAAGACATCTTGCCCTAAATCTGCGGCAGAAAACAGGCTCGAAACGAAACTGAGGAAATATCCATGATACAAGGGTCAGACCTTTTGGGAGAATATATAATGATTTTTTCAAGACCAGAAGGAGTACTCCGCACGAAAACGGAGTCCGGGAGGCACACCAGGTGGCCACAGGCCCCCCAGGCGCGGCCAGGAGGTGGGCCCGCGCGTGGCAGGCTTGTCGCCTCCTCGCGCGCTTTCCGGACAACTTCCAATTTTTCTATTTTTTCAAAAATTCCAAAACGGAGAAAAAATCCTACTGGAAAAGTTTTGGAGTCTGTTTTCTTACCCAATCACATACCCCTTCGTTTTCGGAGTCTGAAACAGGCTGATAAATATCCCTTAGGTATTCTTCCGGAGTTATGGTATTGATAATGTTGCTTTCAACATTTATGGGAGTACCTGAGATATAATGCTTGATTCTCTGCCCATTTACAACTCTTGGACAATTACCTTCCGTGTTGTTGATCTTCATAGCACCGGAACGATATACTTCCTCAAGAATATAGGGACCTTCCCATTTAGAGAGAAGCTTGCCTGCAAAAAATCTCAAACAAGAATTATATAGCAATACATAATCACCTTCATTGAACTCACGCTTTTGTATCCTCTTATCATGCCACCTCTTAATCTTTTCTTTGAACAACTTGGCATTCTCATATGACTGAGTTCTCCATTCATCAAGCGAGCTAATATCAAATAACCTCTTCTCACCAGCAAGGTTGAAATCAAAGTTGAGCTCTTTGATTGCCCAATAAGCTTTATGCTCTAGCTCAAGAGGTAAATGACATGCTTTACTGTACACCATTTTGTACGGAGACATGCCCATGGGATTCTTATAGGTAGTTCTATAAGCCCACAGTCCATCATCGAGCTTCTTAGACCAATTCTTTCTAGACCTGTTGATAGTCTTTTGAAGAATCAGTTTAATCTCTCTATTGCTTAGCTCTACTTGACCACTGTACTAAGGTGATAGGGAGACGCAATTCTATGGTTAACATCGTACTTAGCAAGCGTTTTACGGAAAGCACCATGAATGAAATGTGATCCACCGTCGGTCATTAGATATCTAGGGACTCCAAATCTAGGGAAAATAACTTCTCTAAGCATCCTGATAGAGGTGTTATGATCAGCACTACTAGTGGGGATAGCTTCTACCCACTTAGTGACGTAATCAACAGCAACTAAGATATGAGTATACCCGTTGGATTTTGGAAAAGGTCCCATATAATCAAAGCCCCAGACATCAAATGGTTCAATGACGAGTGAATAGTTCATAGGCATTTCCTGACGTTTACCGATATTACCTATTCTTTGACATTCGTCACAAGACAAGACAAACTTACGGGCATCCTTAAAGAGAGTGGGCCAATAGAAACCTGATTGCAATACCTTGTGTGCAGTTCTATCTCCCGCATGGTGTCCTCCGTAGGCCTCGGAGTGACACTTATGTAGGATCTGTCCATGTTCATGTTCACGTACACAACGTCTAAGAACACCATCTACTCCTTCCTTATAAAGGTGAGGATCATCCCAAAAGTAATGTCTCAAGTCAAAGAAGAATTTCTTCTTTTGCTGGTATGTGAAACTAGGTGGTATATATTTGGCAACGATATAGTTTGCATAATCAGCATACCACGGTGCACTACGTGAAGTATTGATGACATTCAGTTGATCACCGGGAAAGCTATCATCAATAGGTTGTGGGTCATCGAGAATGTTCTCCAACCTAGACAAGTTATCTGCTACGGGGTTATCAGCACCCTTCATGTCGACAACGTGCAAATCAAACTCTTGTAGCAAGAGAACCCATCTGATAAGTCTAGGTTTAGCGTATTTCTTCTCCATGCGGTACTTAATAGCAGCGTGATCAGTGTGAATAGTGACTTTGGAATCAACTATGTAAGTGAAAGTGCAGTCATGCCCTTAATCGAGTTTTGGTGTTAATGACAACACATACATAGGAAACTAATCTTATTTGTTGAGTGTATCTCACGATGGCTTTTAAAGTACTCTTAGTAGATCGAGAATTATGTGCCAAGGTGGCTTGATTAGATCGGGACTTATATGTCAAGAAGGTTCGGGATTGAGAAAAGATGATGTAGCCTATCCTTTAATTTACTATTCTTGAGTATAGGGATCCCGCACTATTAAGAGGGGATCACAGGTTTTGCGATGAACTTGCTCAAACTACATCTCTACTTTTCTGCTCATACCACATCTCCACTGCTCTGCTTTGATCTCAAAACAGAACCAATGCCTCGGACATCCGGCTTCCTCCGGACGTCCGAGGGCCGGACGCCCGACCTCTTCGGAAATCCGGAACCTTATACCAGAGCCAAAGTCTCGGACATCCGGCTCCCTCCGGACGTCCGAGGGCCGGACGCCTGAGCACTTCAGAAAACCGGAACCTTGCACCAGAGTCAAATAACTCGGACTTCCGGCCTCCCCCTATTGTCCGAGGGCCGGACGTCCGACCGCTTTCGGAAATCCGGTGCCCTTGAACAGTGCTGAACTCTTGGACAGCCGCCCCTCTCTTCGGACGTCCAGTCCCTGTTCGACTACAGAGTGGCCAACTGATATGAACACTCCTTCGGTCGTCCGACGCCTCTCGGACGTCCGAAAACCGTCGGACGTCTGACCACTGTCAGACTTAAGTGACCCCAATAGTTAATTTAGACTCCCCACTATATATACCTCCTCCCACTTCGTGAGAGGGGGCCCAACACAACAAGAACACTTACAAGAACACCTTCTTCCTCACTCACTCTTGCTACACCCAAACTTATATCCCAAGAGCATTTGTGAGCCCCTTTGAGTGTTGTTCCAATCAAAAGATAGACCGTCTCCTTCTCCTCCTCTTCACCAAAGAGATTTGTGATTTGAGCAAGTTTTGAGCAATCCCCGTGATCTTGTTACTCTTGGAGGTTGGAGACTCCTAGGCGGTAGGAGTCTTTGGAGAGGAATCAAACCTTTGTGATTACCCCCCGAAAATTTGTGAAGGTTTGGAAACCACCTCAAGGCTTACCACTAGTGGTTGAGAAGCTCCTTCGTGGTGTTGTCTCAAAGGGGGAATAGGGTGAGCCTTCGTGGCGTTGGTGTGCCTTCGTGGTAACATCCGCCCCTCTAACGGTGACGTAGCTTCCCTCCAAGGAAGTGAACATCGGGATACATCCTCATCTCTCTTGGAGTTTTGGTTATCCCTAACCCTAACTCTCTACTTGTGTTAATCCTTATTACGTACTTGCATTTGATTATAGTTTACCGGTTGCCTTACTTTACTCTAAATAGCTTACTCTTGTCTTTGCAATTATTAGGTTCACTCTCATATTCCGCACCATTGCCTAAAATTGCTAAGTAACTATTAAAATTTGGAATTGTACCTATTCACCCCCTCTCTAGGTCCATCTCGATCCTTTTCAATTGGTATCAGAGCCTCGTGCTCTATTCTTGTGGCTTAACCGCCCTAGAGCGAGATGGACGGGACTCCCATTACTGTAGCTCCAGTGGAGAAGGACGGAACTTCCACGGAAGTCAAGTCCTTCACCTCTGAGGACCTGGAACGGGCCCTTGCCAAGAAAAAAGAGGAGCATGATGCTTGATGTTTGCTGTGTACCCCTGGCAATTGTGCCAGAAATACTCCTACTACGACACGTTGGTATTCCCTCGAAGCGGAAAGGGTGATGTAGTACAGCAACGGTAAGTATTTCCCTCAATTTGAAAACCAACGTATCAATCTGGCGGAAGAGCATCTCACCTACCTGCACAAACACAAATGCTTGCACCCAACGCTATGAAGGGGTTGTCAATCCCTTATAGATTGTTTGACAAGTGAGAACTGAAAGTAACAAAGTAACAAAGCAAAGTAAAAGCGGAGTTGTAAACGATGGATGTCAATAGACCCGGGGGCCGTAGTGTTTAGTAGTGGCTTCTCTCATGAAAGCAAGTAGACGGTGGGTGAACAAATTACTGCCAAGCAATTGATAGAACTGTGCAGAGTCGTGACGATATCTACGCAATGATTATTTCTATAGGCATCATGTCCGAAACAAGTAGACCGATACTTTCTGCATCTACTACTATTACTCCACACATCGACCGCTATCCAACATGCATCTAGTGTATTAAGTCCATAAGAACAGAGTAACGCCTTAAGCAAGATGACATGATGTAGAGGGATAATCTCAAACCAATGATAAAAACCCCATCTTTTTACCCTTGATGGCAACTGCTTGATGTGTGCCTTGCTGCCCCTACTGTCACTGGGAAAGGTCAACACATGGCAGAACCCAAAACCAAGCACTTCTTCCATTGCAAGAATCATAGATCTAGTTGGCCAAACAAAACCCAAGACTCGAAGAGACTTACAAGGATATCAAATCATGCATATAAGAAATCAGCAAAGACTCAAATATATATCATATATAATCTGATCACAAGTCCACAATTCATCGGATCTCGACAAACACACCGCCAAAGAAGATTACATCGGATAGATCTCCATGAAGATCATGGAGAACTTTGTATTGAAGATCCAAGAGACAGAAGAAGCCATCTAGCTACTAACTACAGACCCGTAGGTCTGAAGTGAACTACTCATGAGTCATTGGAGGGGCGATGATGATGATGAAGAAGCCCTCCACCTCCAAAGTCCTCTCCGGCAGGGCGCCGAGAAGGGTCTCCAGACGAGATCTCGCGGAAACGGAAGCTTGCGGCGGCGGAGAAGTATTTTCGAGGCTCCCCTCGAATTTTTGCAGAATATTTGGGAATATATAGGTGCAAAACCTAGGCCAGGAGGCGGCCAGGGAAGCCACAAGCTTGCCCACTGCCGCCTCCCCCCTGGTGGCGGAGTGGGCCCTTGTGGGATCCCTGGGGCCCACCTGGCCTGGCCCAAAGTCTGCCTGGACTTCTTCCGTTCGGGAAAAAATCATTTCGGGGTTTTTCTTCCGTTTGGACCCCGTTCCAAAATCAGATCTGAAAAGAGTCAAAAACATGGAACAACAGGAACTGGCACTTGGCACTGAATCAATAAGTTAGTCCCCAAAAAGATATAAAAAGATACATAAAATATACAAAGAAGACAAGATAACATTGTGAAACCATAAAAAATTATAGATACATTTGAGACATATCAATGCTTCTCTTGAGGCCTTGGTCCAAATGAGACTGGCCTCATTAACCACAGGGACAGCCATGTCTCCGACGGCCTCAGGGCAAAATGTGCCCGGTTCTTCATTTGGCCAACAACCTCCAGGCAATAACCAAACCAGTGTTCCATGGCTTTATGCTAGATCTCAAGTTGAGAAACCTAAGTACAACCCTGGAGGAAAACCTCCTTTGCTTGATGACAATTCCGATTTTGCTTTATGGAGAGTTGGTATGCAGGATCATCTTAGGTACGCCAATGATGAGATGTTGGACATCCTCGAGCATGGCTACCACCCTATAGATCCAAGGTGCCTCACTCCCAGAGAAACTTATGACAAGCATCTCAACAACACTGCGATCATGTGCATAAGAAAATGGATGAATGACAAGCAACGGAGACCTTACATACACATCACAAGCGCCAAGGAACTGTGGGATAGCATCATAAGGACCAAGACCGGTACCTCCACTCTTCGGCTTGCTCGATATGAAATTGCCAAGGGGCAATTGCAGAACTTCTGTATGGAAAAGGGTGAATCTCCCAAGAAACTGCTAGAACGGCTCATGACTCTCGCCGCAGACATTGATTCATGTGACTGTGACAAGACGCAAGATGGTTTCAACCTGACCAAGAGATTTTTCGTGGACAAGTTACTTCATGCCCTTGCTACGTACCACCATCAAATGCTATGGGACATAAGGCAGCACCATGGGTTCAAAGAAATGACTCCAGATGACATCATATCCACTTTCCAATTATTTGAAGAGTCAAAGTCAAATGCAACAAAGCACCTTGCTATGCATGGTACTTCAACATCAAAGATTAATCTTGCTTTGAAAGCCAAGCATGAATGTGACGAAGAAGAAAGTGAAGAAGAAGAGGGTGATGAAGACTGCGAAGATGGTGATGATGCTGACTCTGATGAAAGCCCATCTTATGAGGACATTGCTCTCTTTGTAAAGAAGTTCAGTGCAGGAAAATTCAAGGGAAGATTCCCAAAGAAGAAAGTAAGAAAATGCTATAAGTGTGAGGAAACCAACCACTTCTCAAATGACTGCCCTTATGAGAAGAGAGAAGATAAACCAAGGTTTCCGAAGACCTTTGTAAAGAAGAAATTGCCAAACCCTATGAACTCCAAGCTCAAGAGGAGAGATGGAAGAGCAATGGTTGCACAAGAAGAATCAGATCCAGAAGACGTTGGTGGGGTTGCCGGAGTTGCTCAGGATACACAAAACACCTTGAGGCTCGTCAACAAAAGTGGCGATGTTGTTCACTACAACTATATGAAAGACTACAAGGGCAACACCCACAAGTGTTTGATGGCAAAGACTGCCATAGAAGATGAGGAAGACCAAAGCTCCCATGATAAGGTTAAGGTAACTCCACGGTTAAACTCTCTCAGTCTAGTTTCTACCTCATCTGATGAGTACCTTGATGCGGAGGATCACTATGAGGACGTTGATGATGGAAATGAAGTCGAACCTCGTGAAACCCTGACCTCCATGATGCCACGTGTGGCCGGTCATGTTGATGTTGATCAAATCCTCACCGGCGTGTCGGAAGGTAGAGTGACTCGTAAACAATTAACAAACTTTTGTGCTCACTTTTCGTTTGTCTCTAGTACTGTGCCACACAGGGTTCAGGATGCATTGTGTGACAATGACTGGCTCCTTTCTATGCAAGAAGAGTTAAACAATTTTACACGCAACGAAGTATGGTCATTGGTAGAACGACCAACTGAGGAATACAATGTCATTGGAACTAAATGGATCTTCAAGAACAAGGAAGATGAGAATGGGACTGTCCTCCGCAACAAGGCAAGGTTAGTAGCACAGGGGTACTCCCAAGTTGAAGGTTTGCACTTTGGTGAAACATTAGCCTTGTTGCTCGTCTTGAATCCATTCACATTCTATTGGCCTATGCTGCTTTCAATGGTTTTACTTTGCATCAAATGGATGTGAAAAGTTCTTTCCTTAACGGTCCTCTACAAGAAGAGGTATATGTATCACAACCACCTGGGTTTGTTGACCCCAATCACAAAGACCATGTGTACAAACTTCACAAGGCTGTGTATGCCTCAAACAAGCACCCCGTGCTTGGTACGATCATCTTAAGAAGTTCTTACTCGATGATGGCTTTGTGAGAGGGGTGATCGATCCCACTATTTTTACTAAGAGGGAAAATGGTGATTTGATCTTATGCCAAATCTATGTAGATGACATCATTTTTGGTTCTCCTAACATCCATTTATGCAAGAAGTTTGCGGCCTCCATGACCAAGACCTTTGAGATGTCACTCAACACGGACTTGAAGTTCTTTCTTGGGTTTCAAATACAACAATTTCAAGAAGAAATTTTCTTGTCTCAAACTAAATACCTCAAGGACATTCTAGAAAAAATTGATATGAAAAATGCTAAACCAATGAAGACACCCATGGCCACAGATGTTGTTCTAAATGAAGACACCAACGGTATTCCTTTTGACTCATCTACTTACCGCTCTATGATTGGTTTGTTGCTTTATCTTTGTGCATCTAGACCGGTCATCATGTTAAGTGTAGGCATATGTGCTAGATTTCAAGCTTCCCCTAGGGAAAGCCATCATACGGCGGTTAAGCATATTCTTAGAAACCTTGTTCACACCCCAAAGTTAGGCCTATGGTACCCTAAGGATGCAAAGTTCGATCTCATTGGGTACTCCGATGCGGATTGGGCTGGTGACAAAGTGGGACGGAAATCCACTTTGGTGCATGTCAGTTTCTTGGATGTTCCTTGGTAAGTTGGTCCTCGAAAAAGCAGAATTGTGTTTCTCTCTCCACGGCCGAGGCCGAATATATTGCAGCCGCAAGCTGTGCAACCCAACTGCTATGGATGAGGCAAACCCTAAAGTATTATGGCATCACTTATCGACACGTGCCTCTTCTCTGTGATAATGAAAGTGCCATCAAGATCTCCGAGAACCCCATTGATCACCCTCGCACAAAACACATTGATATTAGGTATCATTTCTTGAGAGACCATGTACAAAAGGGTGACATTGATATTGCTCATGTGGGTACCGACATGCAGCTCGGTGACATCTTCACCAAGCCACTATGCGTAGCAAGATTCTGTCAACTTAGGCGTGAACTTGGTATCTTGGAGCTTGATAACATAACTTGAAATCCTGTACACATGCACACACTCACATTATGTTCTTGTCTTGATGTCGGCACGCATTTAGGGGGAGACACTGGCACTCACGTCATAATTTTTGTTTTAACGCTATAATATGCATAAATCAACTACCTCCCACAAGTAGTATATATAGTTCTTATAGGCAACACTGTTGGGTGTCCCTTGTGATAAACCATGTCAAATCACCTCATCATCAAGATCGCAGAAATTGCCTCTGCCTACTTCCCTCTCGGATGTCCGACGCGCCTCGGACGTCCGACGGCTGACACACTCCGTACGTCCGGCACGTGTCGGTTGTCCGACGGCTGATGCCCTCCGAACGTCCGACGCCCGTCGGACGTCCGACACATCGGGAGCCTCTATAAATAGAGGGGAGCGGGCTGGGCCTTGCCCTAGCCCCCACGCGCCACCCTTTTCCCCTCTCCCTCCACAGCCGCCGCCAGCCGCCTGAGGAGCTCTGCCCTGCGATCTCGCCGCCACAGGGGCCTTGCCCCGCGATCTGATTGTCCTCCTCCGCGGGATCCTTCTTCCATCCCTCTCTTCTCTCGATCTGCAGGTATCCTCTCGGTTTCCCTCGTGATTGGTTCCCCTCTCACTAGTTCATGTGTTCGTTCATATGTTCTTGGCCGACGTTCCCCATTGGGTTTCCCATCATGTAGGCTTTCCAATCATGCCCAAGATTAAGCACACTGCCCGGAAGAACTCTGCTGGCTCATACGCTCGTGCCGCTCCTGGCATGGGGTCAGATGACACCGAGGTACCACGTCGTCCCTTCAAACGGCTCGCCCGGCGTCCTCCTCCACAGCCCAGCTCCTCGTCTGATGGCTCTGACTTCGAGGATGAGCTTGCAGCGGAGGAACGTGCTCAACACGTTGCCATTCGGAAGACTATGCCGAAGACGGGGACTCGCAGGCCCTCGTATATGCCACCGCCTCCTCTTGAACAGCCAGCAGGTGATGCTCGATGTATCTCCTTAGAGCCTCCTCCCTCCTTGGGTCGTGAAGTCACGGACTTCACCAAAAAACCCAAATCCGCCTATTTTACTTTCCATAGAGATGTCAACCAATTCGATGCTGAACGTGATTCTCTGGATTCACGGTTTCGCACAAATGTCCAAGCGGACATTATCTCTATAGTCATAGTTCCTAAAGGTATATCAGTTCATTATTGCATTGACCTTGAGCACATCCGCACTCACCCGGCGAAATACCCGGGTGCCATTGAGCTCCTTGAGTCCTCGGGGCTAGCTGCTCCCCTTGCCTTTAAGTGCGATTTTAACAGTGGTGCCATCCACCAATTATATGCCACTTGTTACTTTCATTCTGATGACACCGTTAGCTGGATGACCTCTGATACGGAGTTTAGTGCCACTTATGTGGAGTTTGTTGCCGCTTTGGGTTTTCCTGACACCGGTTTCAAAATTCACAAAAGTGACCCTAACCATGCTACCAAATCCATTGCGGCATGTGGTTCTCTTCTCAAACCACGTCATGAACTTGATGCTGATGAAAAACAGAAAGGTCTCAACCAAGTGTCTATCTGGCGGTCTCCATATTTTATCATTTTTCAATGCCTTATCCGCATCATCTACCCCAAGATGGGTGACAGGGGAACCTACAGCGGCTACTGCATTGATATCATGTCACACTTGCATGATTTTCCCAAGCGCAAGCTAAATGTGCCTCATTTTTCGTGGCATGAGATTCGGCTCGCTAGTCTTCAATACAAGTGATCCTTCCCTCATGCCCCCTTCATCTAGGCTTTCATCAACTTTATTGCTGCTTTCCCGCTTGCTCCTACTCACACGCACCACAAGTGGGTCATCCCCACTCATATGGCGGATGACTATGCTCCTAGGAAAACCCCATCCACCTCCACTCGTCGTGCTGCTTGCCGGTCAGACACTCCTTCATCCAGCTCTGCCCCTCTAAGTCGCTTTGCCAAATTCATTGGCAAAGCCCATTCTGCCATGATGAAGGCGTTCTCCTTCCAGTGCGCTCAGAACCACGATGTGGTTTCACGTTTGATCTCCACCAAGAATGCCCTCAAGGCTCGTCTGAGAGACTCGGGCACTCTTGATGTCAGTGACGATGAGGCTATTCCTGCTATTCCTCCTTCTGATTTTGGCTTTGCATCTGGTCCTGAGTGGGCTGATTTTCTTGATGAGGCTGGTGGCAGTGGCTTGCCTGAGGATGAGGATGATGAGGATGATGGTGCTGATGATCTCTGAGCATGGTTGATGTTTCTGGTGCCTCCCTTTTCGGTACTTGATGCCAAAGGGGGAGTAATGTATCCTAGTTTTAGTCTTTGGAGTTTTAGCTTTTGAACACAATTTGCATGTTTGAATAATGTAATGGATAAACGACTGTGATGCACTATGT
Source organism: Hordeum vulgare subsp. vulgare (assembly GCF_904849725.1). NCBI lineage: Eukaryota > Viridiplantae > Streptophyta > Magnoliopsida > Poales > Poaceae > Hordeum > Hordeum vulgare. The sequence goes on from NC_058524.1 coordinate 468,535,537, forward strand.
ATGGCTACCTATGAATGTCGTGATTGTTATGATATCATCGTATGTTATTATGTTTTGTTCTATTACTTCATATGATGATCGGTTGCCATATGATGATCTATTATCTCTACTAAGTCACATGATATCTTCGATACACACATTAAAGGAGAACTCCGTTTTTTTACTGTGCGCATACTAAGGGGGAGCTCCGTACCAAACCTCTCCAAATCTAAATGTATGTTAAATCTTTTGAGAGCTATGTATATGTTGTCATCAACTACCAAAAAGGGGGAGATTGAAAGTGCAGTCATGCCCTTAATCGAGTTTTGGTGTTAATGACAACACATACATAGGAAACTAATCTTATTTGTTGAGTGTATCTCAGGATGTCTTTTAAAGTACTCTTAGTAGATCAAGAATTATGTGCCAAGGTGGCTTGAGAAGATCGGGACTTATATGTCAAGAAGGCTCGGGATTGAGAAAATATGATGTAGCCTATCCTTTAATTTACTATTCTTGAGTATAGGGATCCCGCACTATTAAGATGGGATCACAGGTTTTGCGATGAACTTGCTCAATCTACATCTCTACTTTTCTGCTCATACCACATCTCCATTGCTCTGCTTTGATCTCAAAACAGAACCAATGCCTCGGACATCCGGCTTCCTCCGGACGTCCGAGGGACGGACGCCCGACCACTTCGGAAATCCGGTACGTCCGAGGGCCGGACACCCGACCACTTCAGAAAACAGGAACCTTGCACCAGAGTCAAATAACTCGGACTTCCGGCCTCCCCCTGTCATCCGAGGGCCGGACATCCGACTGCTTTCGGAAATCCGATGCCCTTGAATAGTGCTGAACTCTCGGACATCCGACCCTCTGTTCGGACGTCCGGTCCCTGTTCAACTACATAGTGGCCAACTGATATGAACACTCCTTCGGTCGTCCGACGCCTCTCGGACATCCGGAAACCGTCGGACGTCCAAGCACTGTCAGACTTAAGTGACCCCAACGGTTATTTTAGTCTCCCCACTATATATACCCCCTCCCCAACTTCGTGAGAGGGGGCCCAACACAGCAAGAACACTTAGAAGAACACCTTCTTCCTCACTCACTCTTGCCTACACCCAAACTTAGATCCCAAGAGCATTTGTGAGCCCCTTTGAGTGTTGTTCCAATCAAAAGATAGATCGTCTCCTTCTCCTCCTCTCCACCAAAGCGATTTGTGATTTGAGCAAGTTTTGAGCAATCCCCGTGATCTTGTTACTCTTGGAGGTTGGAGACTCCTAGGCGGTAGGAGTCTTTGGAGAGGAATCAAACCTTTGTGATTACCCCCCAAAAAGTTTGTGAAGGTTTGGAAGCCACCTCAAGGCTTACCACTAGTGGTTGAGAAACGCCTTCGTGGTGTTGTCTCAAAGGGAGAACAGGGTGAGCCTTCGTGGCGTTGGTGTGCCTTCGTGGTAACATCCGCCCCTCTAACGGTGACGTAGCTTCCCTCCAAGGAAGTGAACATCGGGATACATCCTCGTCTCTCTTGGAGTTTTGCTTATCCCTAACCCTAACTCTCTACTTGTGTTAATCCTTATTACGTACTTGCATTTGATTATAGTTTACCGGTTGCCTTACTTTACTCTAAATAGCTTACTCTTGTCTTTGCAATTATTAGGCTCACTCTCACATTCCGCACCATTGCCTGAAATTGCTAAGTAACTATTAAAATTTGGAACTGTACCTATTCACCCCCCCTCTAGGTCCATCTCGATCCTTTTCAGTAAGACCTGAACTTTTCACATGCAAACACGACTGCTGAAAATTCCTTTTCCGTAGTAGCATAGTTTCTTTGGGCACTGTCTAGAATTTTACTAGCATAGTGAATAACATTCAACTTCTTATCAACTCTTCGCCCTAGGACAACACCAACAGCATAATCACTAGCATCACACATGATTTCAAAAGGTAAGTTCCGATCAAGTGGTTGAACAATAGGTGCAGTTATCAAGGACTTCTTAAGTATTTCGAAGGCTTCCTCACAATCATCGTCAAAAACAAAAGGAATATCCTTTTGCAAGAGATTGGTAACAGACCTAGAAATCTTGGAGATGTCTTTAGTGAACCTTCTATGGAAACCAACATGACCAAGGAAACTTCTTATACCTTTGATATCTGTGGGGTATGGCATTTTCTCGATCGCATCAACCTTAGCCTTATCGACTTCAATACCTATTTCAGAAATTCTATGACCTAAGACGATGCCTTCATTAACCATAAAGTGGCACTTCTCCCAATTCAAGACAAGATTGGTATCTTTACATCTCTGCAAGACCCGATCAAGGTTGCTGAGGCAATCATCAAAAGAAGACCCATAAAGGGATAAGTCATCCATGAAAACCTCGACAATCTTTTCACAGAAGTCAGAGAATATAGCCATCATACATCTCTGAAAGGTGGCAGGTGCATTACATAAGCCAAAAGGCATACGTCTATAAGCAAAGGTACCGAAAGGGCAGGTGAAAGTGGTTTTCTCCTGGTTAGATTGTGCAACTGGTATTTGGGAGAAACCAGAATAACCGTCTATAAAGCAGAAGTGTGTGTGTTTAGACAGTCTTTCTAGCATTTGGTCGATAAAAGGCAAAGGGTAATGATCTTTCCTAGTGGCTTTATTCAATTTCCTAAAATCGATCACCTTCCTATAGCCAGTAATAATCCTTTGTGGGATCAATTCATCCTTATCATTAGGGACAACGGTAATGCCTCCCTTCTTAGGGACGCAATGCACCGGACTCACCCAATCACTATGAGCAATAGGATAGATAATATCTGCTTTCAGGAGCTTTAGTATTTGTTTTCTTACTACCTCTTTCATCTTAGGATTTAGGCTCATTTGATGATCAACAACTGGTTTGGAATAAGGATCAGTTTTAATCTTGTGTTGGCATAGAGTGGGACTACTGCCCTTAAGATCATCAAGAGTATATACAATAGCAGCACGGTGCTTCCTCAGAGTTTTCAATAACTTCTTTTCTTCATGCTCTGAGAGGCTAGCACTAATAATAACAGGATATATCTCTTTTTCATCAAGATAAGCATACTTAAGAGTATCTGGCAACTATTTAAGCTTGAACACAGGATCACCCTTTGGTGGGGGCGGATCCCCAAGCAGTTCAACACGCAAATTATTCTTAAGGATAGGATATTGTTCTAAGACAACTCTATCTATCTCATCCCTTTCATCCATATGCATATCATCTTCATGCTCAAGCAAGTATTGCTCTAAGGGATCAGTAGGAGGCACGACAATAAAAGCGAAGGCAATAGTTTCATCCCTACTAGGCAACTCTTTTTCATGAGGTTGTCTACCAAACTTGGAGAAATTGAACTCATGTGACACACCTTCAAAGCCAACAGTGACAGTTTGCTTCTCATAGTCAATATGAGCATTGACGGTATTGAGAAAAGGTCTGCCAAATATGATGGGACAAAAGCTATCTTGAGTGGTAGCAAGAACGAGGAAATCAGTAGGATACTTCGTTTTACCACACAAGACTTCAACATCCCTAACAATTCCCACATGGCAGATAATATCTCTATTGGCAAGCTGAATAGTGACATCAATAGGTTCTATCTCAATAGGTTCAATCTCGTCTTTGATTTCATCATATAACGATTGAGGTATTGCACTAACACTAGCACCCACGTCACACAAACCATCATAGCAATGATCTCCTATCTTAACATAAACAACAGGCGTGCCAACAACAGGCCTATGTTTGTCTCTAGCGTGAGGTTTAGCAATTCTAGCAGCATCTTCCAATAAGTGAATATTATGTCCCTCAACATCGTCGGACAAGAGATATTTGATAATAACAATGCTAGGTTCAACTCTAATTTGCTCTGGGGGTGTAGGTGTTCTAATGTAGCCTCTACATATCACAGTTGAAGCTTTAGAATGATCCTTTATCCTAACAGGGAAAGGTGGTTTCTCAATGTAATCACTAGGAACAATAGGATCATTATAGGCAATGACTTTCTCTTCAACTGGATTGGGTTTAACTACATTGACTTCTAAAGGAGGACTACTATCTCAGAGTCAAGTCCATACTTAGCGCTAAAATCACAAAAGGTATTTTTTTCAACAAAGGATTTAACGCAATCAAACTTGAAATTCATACCTGACTCCTTACCTTCATCAAGCTCCCAATCTTTAGAGTTGCATTTAATTCTCTCCAATAAATTCCATTTGAAGTCAATATCTCTCTTCATAAAAGAATCGGTACAAGAAGTGTCAAGCATGGTGCGATCATCATGAGAAAGCCGATCATAGAAGTTCTGAATGGTAATTTCTCTCAAGAGCTCATGGTTGGGGCATGAATATAACATTGATTTAAGCCTCCCCCAAGCTTGAGAGATGCTTTCTGTGTCACGAGGCCAAAAATTATAAATATAATTCCGATCACGATGTACTAAATGCATAGGATAATTTTTTTGATGAAATTCCAATTTCAACCGATTGTAGTTCCATGATCCAGTATCATCACATAGCCTATACCATGTCAACGCCTTATCCTTCAAAGATAAAGGAAAGACCTTCTTCTTGACCTCATCCTCGGGCAAACCTGCAAGCTTAAATAAACCAAAAACTTCATCTACACAGATTAGATGCAAGTCTGGATGTGATGTTCCATCTCCTGTAAAAGGATTAGCCAACAGTTTCTCAAGCATACCCGAAGGAAAATCAAAGCAAATATTTCCTTACCAAGTTCCACTTACCAAAGGCGCTTCACTCCCCGGCAACGGCGCCAGAAAAGAGTCTTGATGACCCACAAGTATAGGGGATCTATCGTAGTCCTTTCGATAAGTAATAGTGTTGAACTCAACGAGGAGCACAAGGATCTGACAAGTGGTTTTCAGCAAGGTAATATCTGCAAGCACTGAAATTATCGGTAACAAGTGGTTGTGTGGTGAGATGATTCGTAGCAAGCAACAAGTAACAAAAGTAGCAGCGGTGCAGCAAAGTGTCCCAATCCCTTTTGTAGCAAGGGACAAGCCTGGACAAAGTCTTATAGGAGGAAAAACGCTCCCGAGGACACACGGGAATTTCTGTCATGCTAGTTTTCATCTTGTTCATATGATTCGCGTTCGTTACTTTGATAGTTTGATATGTGGGTGGACCGGCGCTTGGGTACTGCCCTTACTTGGACAAGCATCCCACTTATGATTAACCCCTCTCGCAAGCATCCGCAACTACGAAAGAAGAATTAAGACAAAGTCTAACCATAGCATTAAACTAGTGGATCCAAATCAGCCCCTTACGAAGCAATGCATAAACTAGGGTTTAAGCTTCTGTCACTCTAGCAACCCATCATCTACTTACTACTTCCCAATGCCTTCCTCTAGGCCCAAATAATGGTGAAGTGTTATGTAGTCTACGTTCACATAACACCAGTAGAGGAAAAACAACATACAACACATCAGAATATCGAACGAATACCAAATACACATGACTACTATTAGCATGACTTATCCCATGTCCTCAGGAACAAAAGTAACTACTCACGAAGAATAATCATATTCATGACTAGAGAGGTAATGAGTAGCATCAAGGATCTGAACATAAACTCTTCCACCAAATAATCCAACTAGAGTAATTAACACTACTAGCAACCTTACAAGTACCAATCGGAGTCGCGAGACGGAGATTGGTTACAAGTGATGAACTAGGGTTTGGAGATGAGATGGTGCTGATGAAGATGTTGATGGTGATGAGTCCCCTCCGATGAGAGGAGTGTTGCTGATGACGATGGCGATGATTTCCCCCTCCGGGAGGGAAGCTTTCCCGGCAGGATCGTCCTGCCGGAGCTCTAGATTGGTTCTGTTCAAGTTCCGCCTCGTGGCGGCGGCGAATCCTGCAAAAAGCCTCCTCCTGATTTTTTTCCGGACGAAACCCTTCTGATAGCAAAAGGGGGAGCCAGAGGTCCAGCTGGGTGCCCACAAGCCCCCTAGGCGCAGCCAGGGGGTGGTCGTGCCTAGCAGGCTTGTGGCCACCTGCTGGCGCCCCTCCGGCACTTCTTCGGCCTAGTATTTTTCATAAATTCCGGAAAAAAAAATCCTCGTTGATTTTTACGGCGTTTGGAGTTGCGCAAAATAGGTATCTCAACTTTGCTCCAATTTCAGCCCAGAATTCCAGCTGCCGGCATTCTCCCTCTTCAAGTAAACCTTGCTTAATAAGAGAGAAAAGGCATAAGAATTGTACCGTGAAGTGAAATAACAGCCCAAGAAGCGATAAATGTCAACATAAAAGCATGATGCAAAATGGACTTATCACCTCGCTACCCCTTCTGTCACTGGGTGAGGTCACCGCACGGTATGAACCCAAAACCAAGCACTTCTCCCATTGCAAGAATCATAGATCAAGTTGGCCAAACAAAACCCACAACTCGAAGAGAATTACAAGGATATGAAATCATGCATATAAGAGATCATAAGAAACTCAAATAAGATTCATAGATAATGTGATCATAAATCCACAATTCATCGGATCTCAACAAACACACCGCAAAAGAAGATTACATCGGATAGATCTCCATGAAGATCATGGAGAACTTTGTATTGAAGATCCAAGAGAGAGAATAAGCCATCTAGGTACTAGCTATGGACCCGAAGGTCTATGGTGAACTACTCACGCATCATCGGAGAGGCAATGGTGTTGATGAAGGAGCCCTCCGTATCCGAACCCCCCTCCGGCAGGGCACCAGAACGTGCCCCAGATGGGATCTTGCAGAGACAAAAGCTTGCGGCGGTGGAAAAGTATTTTCGTGGATCTCTCTCGTGGTTTTGGATTTTTTTCGGGGATTTATAGGCGGAAGAAGTAGGGCAGACGAGCCACAGGGGGCCCACAAGCCGGCTAGGTGCGGGGCCCCTGGCCGCGCCTAGGGGGCTTGTGGCCTCCCCTGGTGGCCTCTGCCTTGGTTCTCACGCTCCCTGCGTATCTTCTGTTCTGGAAAAAATCTTTTTGGAAGTTTTATTCCGTTTGGACTCCGTTTAATATTCTCCACTGAAAAGGGTCAAAAACACGGAAAAAACAGGAACTGGCACTTGGCACTGAGTTAATAAGTTAGTCCCCAAAAAGATATAAAAGGCATACAAAACATCCAAAGTTTGACAAGATAATATCATGGAACCATAAAAAATTATAGATACGTTGGAGACGTATCACACACCAAAGTGGACAACTCGGTGGTACCGATTAGCACAAAGGTGTGAACTTTTGAATCTCGGTGAGACCGATATATAGAACTCGGTGGCACCGAAAAGGTGACTAACAGTCAGATGGCCAAACTCGTTGGCACCGATACTCAAACTCAGAAATTCGGATTTTGTGTATCTTGGCAACAGAATGTTGGTCACACTGAACTCGGTAGCACCGATGCAGTTTCGGTTGCAACGATTTGGCGGGAATGGCTAGGGTTATGTTTGAGGTTCAAACTCGGTGGGTCCGATGTGGCAATGTTGGTGACACCGAATGAAAGTGGAACTTGACAGGGTAAATATGTGGCGAAAGATGACTAAGTGTTTCGGTGGCTAACTTTTAGCATTTGAGCAATCGGTTCATTTTACTACCTCACCCCCTTTTAATAGTATTTGCTTTACTATGGACTCAAAAGTGATTTCTCAGAAATATATAATGAAGAGTCTTCTAGCTTGAAGCTTGAGCCAATATTATTCCTTTATTGCATCTAGGGGCATCTCCACATAAACCTTAAGCCATAGCATCTTTTGAACTTTTCTTAAATATACTTGGAAAACGCATTAGTTCAATGATGCATATGTTGTGATCAATTATCAAAACCACCCTAGGGAGCAATTGTGCTTTCAATCTCCCCCTTTTGGGTAATTGATGACAACATATAGATCAAAGCTTCGACAAAAGATATAATCAATGATTAGCATCGACGCTTTGAGAAGTATGTGAAAAGCAAGAGCTCCCCCTAAATTTGTGCATTATTTAAAATTTGTGTTTGAATGCAAATTCACAACCGATTAGGATCATGGGTTACTCTTCCATGTCACATACATCTTGGTGGTGCGTAAAAAGAATAGCAACACACATGACACCAACAAGATAAGTGAGTGATCATCACAAGGATAGCTAAAAGATGATATAGTAGCATCACACAGGATAAATCATACGCTTCATCCAACAAACCAAAGTTTTTTTAAACCAAACGAGAGCAAATAAAGTCAAAAGCTCTCTCTCACACGAAGTCTATGATCTATACATTTCTCCCCCTTTGGCAACAAGTTACCAAAAAGTTCAAAAGTATAGAACTACTCGTCTCTCTGGGTAGCTGATGATGGAGTTGAGAAAACAACATCGACGAAGGCTTCTACTAACGTCCTTGGAGCTGGAGGAGTTGATAGTGAAGGAGCTTGAGCTGGTGCTGAAGGTGTTGAAGCTTGTGCTGAAGATGTCTGTCTTGTCTCCTGAGCAGGAACAACACCTGACCGGGGCCTTTTGCTGAACTGTGTAGTAATAGGAGGAGGAGACTTTTCCTCATCATCATCATCTTCATCTTCATCTTCTGAACATGGAATCTCCACAGAGTCAACTTCATGTTGAAGCTATCTAACAATGGTGGTCAACTCAGTTACCTTCACATCCATGTTGTGGAATTTTGTCTCCACAACTCTCTCTCAAGGCTCTTCTGATTTTGCATAATCTCTTGAATGTTCTTCTCCATGCCTTGGATAGTGCTTACTAGAAATGCCATTTGCTCAGCTTGAGTTCTGAGCTGTGGAACTGGAGGTGGTCTGTTTCTAGCAGCTTCAGCCTGTGCTGCCATTCTTGCTGCAGCTGAGTTGGGATCATTGTCATCCATCACAACCTCATTGTCTTCAAACTCTGGCTGAAGAGGTAGATGGGGACGATCAAGTAAATATGTACGCTTGCCTAGCTTGGCATTGATGAGCATCTGAATATAAGGTGCATATCCACAAGATCTCTTCTGATCCGCAGCAGTCCTTCGAATAGTCTCAACTATCAAATCTATCACTCTATATCTGGTATGGGTATCAAGTAGGTGCAGCAGGTTGATTGAATATCCTCTGATCATCTTCCCATCTCCTGACTTATGCATGAGAGTGTATCGCAATATAGTGTTTGTCGTGGGAATACCAGCTTGTAGAAAATATACTGAACCAAACTTGTGACTGGCCAAGTACTGATGTGGAATGGTCTTGTACATGTTGGCCATGGAGTTGTGATTCTGCTTAGCATCTGCATACACATCTACATATGCTTCTTCCTGCTTGGGAACACCAATGATAGCAGCCCATTCAACAATTGTAGCATCATATGTATGACCAACTGTCATCCAAACCAGGGAGTCTTCATAGAAATGAATTGTTGCATAGAATTGCATGATCATCTCGTCATTCCATGGGGTCATCTCCTTCCCAACAAAATCTTCTATGTCAACTAGCTTGAAGTTCTCTTGAACATGTGGAAAGTAATCTTCATTCTCCTTGATGTATGCCCAGTCGACATACCTCATATCACTGACAGTAGGACTCTTGTCATACAAGACAGTCTCATAAAAATCTTGTTGTTCCTTGGTGTGAAACCTTGGATCAACAACAGTTCTTCTTCTGATAGTGTATGGATGAGCAACTCTCCACTTTCTTAATCTGGCATCCTTCCTCTTCTTCATGTCTTCTGCTACAAGATGAGCATCATTGTGGAGTGGTACATATGGTCTGAGCTTCCTGAGAACTGGACCATTCTCATCTTCTTCCTCCTCTGCAGTAGGGGCACTGGATGCATGGCCTTTGCTCTTAGCAGCTGCAGGTATATCTCTGGTGGTCTTCCTGGAAGCTATAGCCTTCTTTGCTTTAGCAGCAGTCTTTGGAGCTGACTTCATTGCATCACCCATCAGCTTCTTCTTTTTGGGAGGAACTGAGATCTCCTAAGGAGCTTCTTCCTCACCTTCTTCTAGGTCTTCAAATATATAAGTCTTTCTGCCAACAAGATGAATATTTCTCTTCCTGGGCCTCTTCACACTAGCCTTCTTTGTAGGTGCTTCCTTAGCAGCAGCTTTGCCCTTCCTGACATACTCACGTGCTCTTTGTTCAACTAGAGTAGCAGTGTCTTTCCCGACAGCCTTCTTAGGAGGGGCCTTGGAAGGAGCTGGAGTTTCTTCTGAATCCTCCTCGTCAGAATTTAGCTTCCTTCTCTGCCTGGTGGCTGCCTTGGGAAAGCCATGGGAACTGGGAGAACTAGGGTCCGAAGAAGTCCTCTCTGGACTAGTGCGAGCTTCCAAGTAAACACTGCTCTCTGAAATCATTCTGACTGTCATCGGATCCCGACATACTGACTGACAAGCACAACAACACATAGAAGATCATATGAAGTGGATATAGGAAAGACATAATGGATGAGCATCACAAAATTCAGATATTTTTGAAGATTTGAAGTCTGAAACTCAGGGTATGATCTTCTGCAGTAAATCGGTGGCACCGATTTGGCGTTTTCGGAGTCACCGAGAAAACAGACTCGCTTAACAGAAACTTGGCAGTCATTTTTGGTGGCACCAAAAATAGCTGCTCGGTCTCACCCAGTTGCTTCTCAGGAACCCTAAAACAGAAATCGGTGGAACCGATTTTGCAAACTTGGTCTCACCGAGTTGCATTCTGCGGCAGATTAGATCCAGAATTCCTACTTCTTCTACACTATGATATTTATCTGGTGGATAGAAGTATTTGCACATGGTGGATCAAAGAAAAATTATGTCCCATTGCATAAGAATTAGAAGGGGAACGCAAGGGAGATCGAACCATACCCTAACTTGGTGTCGGTTCAGCTACGACAACGACGGCGGGGCAGATTGCATCGACGATGGCAAATCCCAGCGGCGGCGGCGCTCGGGGAGTCAAGGCAATGACCTAGGGTCTCGGGGGGCAGCGAGGGTTTGTGGAACGAACCGTTTGAAGATGGTAGATCAAAAGGTCACGTCCACAGGTATATATACCCGTGCACTGTCGGTGTCACTTATATGGCAAAATCGGTGTCACCGAGTTCCTCAACTGTCAGTAGAGAGGGAAACTCGGTGGAACCGAGTTGGCGATTCTGGTAGTACCCAGATGAGAAAACCTGATCAACTTTGGAAAATCGGTGGCTTCGAGTTTGTGGAGTTGGTCACACCAAGTTTTTGAAAGAGGTTTTGGCAAGCAGCCTTTGACGATACTGAACTCCGGGTGCACCTTCACATAGAGGGATCGACAAGTGCTTGTTCAAGTTTTGTGATGAAGCATGAATATAAGTTGAGATGAGATAGCATAGATAACTAGAGAAGGGTCCTAGGCATTCTTGTTCATCCAATTGGCAAAAGATAAAACAAAAAGGCATATAAAAACAATTGGATGTCCTCGAATGATTAAAATCATGCAGACCAACATGCTCACACAATAAGAATGATGATACAAACATGGTGAACATGCCCAAACATCCTAGCAGCTATCAAGCACTTGGGCGATGACAAAGTCATATATATATGAGTATATTGACATAGGAGCCAAGCAAGAATACTTGATCATAGGTCATACTCATCGTTAATCACAAGTGGGGTTACCACTTTTCCATAAGCATTAATGTGTTCATATCCTTAGGAGATGCTTATACTCAAGTTTTAGAGTAAAGCTCCCCCTTGATATGATATCCCCACAAAGAGGGATCAACTAACATTGGGTTTTGTCGTGGAAGACTTCAAGTAGGTGAAGTAGTGGTGGATGCTCATAGTTGATGAAGATCATCTTGAGTTGGGAGCAATCCTTGTTATTTTCATACTCTTGTCACTTACATGGGTTAGTCCCAAAGCAAAAAAGGAACATATGCAAGAATATCTATGGACATGGAGTGAAGCACAAATGGGATGATGTCCAAAGATGCATTGATTACCTAGTTCCTTGCTTACCTTTGAGGGTATGTGTGACTCTTTGAACTAATGCATAAGGTTGAGGTTGATTGCATATAGTTTTTGCCAAAATGACTAAGAGTGAATTTCATTGGTGGAGTCACGCCTCAAGAACTTCTAGTTCTTCCTATTGGGTATCCACACCAAATTGATGGGAATCCTTGGAGTTGTTGCAACACTTGTTGAGGTAGAGCTAGTAGTATCCTTGGGAACCCACTTGACCTTGGCTTGGGGTTCTTCTTCAAATGGGTCAATGTCACCTTGAAGCTTTCCCTTGCCTTTCTAGTCTTGTGGTAGAAGGCCATCTTGTGAGTTTTTTCCTTTGGAAGGAGTGGACTTCTCCTCTTGGGGAACAAACTTGGGAGTGGGATATGGACCTTCTTCCCAAACATCTCCGTTGACGTTGAAATAGCCAACACCTTGTTTATTCCGATGTCCTCCTTGCTTGCGCACAATTCCCTCAAATTTCTTACTTCCGACAAGACTCTTGAAGACACCTCTCTCTATAATCCCTTTCTATAAATCATTTTCTTGCTCAAGTGTAAATTGGCTAAGAGAATCGTTAGTGGAATCAGTAGAGTTACTAGCAACAACATTATTGAATTTAGCTTTAGCATTGTTGTTACTAGATGAAGAAACTTTCTTGCCTTCGTTACTAGTGTTCTTAGGCTTAACTTGTAGAACAAAATTAGACAAGAGTAATCATTTGGCTAGATAAGAAGAACTCTTCTTTCGAAGATCATCATTGATTGCTTTTAAGAACTCATGCTCTTGCTCCAAGTTGAGCTTCTCGAAGTGTAGCTTCTCAAGGGTTCTTGAAAGCTCTCTATGATCTTCTAGAGTAGTCTCATGAGCTAACTTAAGAGTTTTTAATTCTTGAGTTAGTCGTTCAATCTCTTTCTTATCATCATCATTCGATTTCTCTTGACTAGCATGATAAATAGAAAGTTCATTTTCAGTGCAATAACTAACTTTATCTAGAAGCGAGTCATCTTCTCCTAACAAGTCATCCTCATCACTATTGAAATCAAGATACTCGGGGTGTGATACCTTGGGGCCTTTAGCCATGAAGCAGTTTCTGACTCCCTCATTTGGTGAATCAAATAAGTCGTAGGAGTTGGTGGAAACAAGTGCAATGCCGGAAACACCTTCATCTTGACTATAGTCGGAGTGGGAGTGATAGCTTCTCTCGGAGTGGTGATCAAATTCGGATCCAGAAACCCATTCACCAACATGAGCTTGATGTCTTCTTCTTGAACTTCTCTTGGTGTATTTGTCCTTCTTCTCCGATTCCTTGCCTCTCCGTGAGTGTCTTCATTCATAGTGATCTTTTCTACTCCTTCTCTCTCTAATAGGTGACTCATCTCTTGAGCTTCGTCTTTGAGGTGACTCTCCTCTTCTTTTGTAGGGAGTTGAGAACTCATTGGAGTAGTGTCCACGCTTCCCACAATTGTAGCAGTTTTGGTCACGACTATACGAACGCTTCTCATCATGTCTTGAACTTGAGCTTCTATCTTTGCCTCTACTCTTGTAGAACTTGTTGAATTTTCTAACCATGAGGCTTATCTCTTCATCAGTGACAAGATTGTCCTTTGAAGTATCAGGAACATCGCTTTAAGCTTTGTAAGCACCCCTTGACTTGTTGTGCAGCTCATCTTTGTACTTGAGTGACATCTCATGAGAAACAATCCTACCAATGACTTCAGTTGGCTTGAGATTCTTGTAGTTTGGCATCATTTGGATCAATGTGCACAAGGTGTCATACTTCCCATCAAGAGCTCTAAGTATTTTCTTGATGATGAATTTGTCGGTCATCTCTTCGCTTCCTAAGCCGGCAATCTCATTGGTGATGAGAGCTAGCCTTGAGTATATTTCAGCGACACCTTCACCATCCTTCACCTTGAACTCGTCAAGCTGACTTTGGAGCACATCCAACTTAGATTCTCTGACGGAATCAGTACCTTCGTGCATATCGATCAAACTATACCAAATTTCTTTTGCATGCTCAAGGCGGTTGATTTTGTTGAATTCTTCGGGGCATAGACAGTTGAAGATCATGTCGCACGCTTGTGCGTTGAATTGCAACATCTTCAGTTCATTCGATGTCGCATCACGATCCGGTTCACACCCTTCTGTGAAGAAATTGCCTTGCACACCAACACGAATAACAACCCATACGGAAGGATTAAAACCAAGAATATGCATCTTCATCTTATGCTTCCAACTAGCAAAATTAGTGCCATCAAAGTATGGACCTCTATGATGATAATCTCCCTCACTAGACGCCATACTCTCCTAGGTTGTGAAACCAATGCAATGGAGACCAAAGCTCTCATACCACTTGTAGGATCGAAAGTATGTCTAGAGGGGGCGGGGTGATTAGACTACTTGACAAGATAATTTTTTTGCCTTTTCCCAATTTTACTTGAGAGGCAGCTACGACAGTTATCACAAGTCAAGTACACCCTACACATGCAGTTCTAATAGTATTGTAGAGAAAGTAAAACATGCAAGTGTAAAGTAGAGGAGTAAGGTAGGGAGATCAAACACATGAGGTTAACACGGTAATTTTTGGCATGGTTACGATAGGTGGCGCTATCGTACGTCCATGTTAGTGGAGACTTCAACATACGAAGGTTAACAACTGCGAGAGTCTACGGAGGGTTCCTGATGACCCACAAGTATAGGGGATCAATCGTAGTCCTTTCGATAAGTAAGATGTCGAACCCAACGAGGAGCACAAGGATCTGACAAGTGGTTTTCAGCAAGGAAATATCTGCAAGCACTGAAATTGTCGGTAATAAGTAGTTGTGTGGTGAGATGATTCGTAGCGAGCAACAAGTAACAAAAGTAGCAACGGTGCAAGGAAGTGGCCCAATCCATTTTGTAGGAAGGGACAAGCCTGGACAAAGTCTTATAGGAGGAAAAACGCTCCCGAGGACACAAGGCAATAGTTTCATCCTTACTAGGCAGCTCTTTTTCATGAGGTTGTCTACCAAACTTGGAGAAATTGAACTCATGTGACACACCTTCAAAGCCAACAGTGACAGTTTGCTTCTCACAGTCAATATGAGCATTGACGGTATTGAGAAAAGGTCTGCCAAATATGATGGGACAAAATATATCTTGTGCGGTAGCAAGAACGAGGAAATCAGCAGGATACTTCGTTTTACCACACAAGACTTCAACATCCCTAACAATTCCCACAGGGCAGATAGTATCTCTATTGGCAAGCTGAATAGTGACATCAATAGGCTCTATCTCAACAGGTGCAATCTCATCTTTGTTTTCATCATATAAGGATTGAGGTATTGCACTAACACTAGCACCCACGTCACATAAGCCATGATAACAATGATCTCCTATCTTAACTGAAACAACAGGCATGCCAACAACAGGCCTATGTTTGTCTCTAGCGTGAGGTTTAGCAATTCTAGCAGCATCTTCATAGAAGTGAATATTATGTCCATCAACATCTTCGGACAGAAGATATTTGATAATAGCAATGCTAGGTTCAACTCTAATTTTCTCAGGGGGTGTAGATGTTCTAATGTAGCCTCTACATATCACAGTTTAAGCTTTAGAATGATCCTTTATCCTAACAGGGAAAGGTGGTTTCTCAATGTAAGCACTGGGAACAATAGGATCACTATAGGCAATGACTTTCTCTTCAACTGGATTGGGTTTAACTACATTGACTTCTAAAGGAGGATGATATTTAAACCACTTCTCTTTGAGGAGATCAATATGAGCAGCAAATGATTCACACAATGAAGCTACTATCTGAGAGTCAAGTCCATACTTAGCGCTAAAATCACTAAAGGTATTTGTTTCAACAAAGGATTTAACGCAATCAAACTTGAAATTCATACCTGACTCCTTACCTTCTTCAAGCTCCCAATCATCAGAGTTGCATTTAATTATCTCCAATAAATTCCATTTGAAGTCAATATCTCTCTTCATAAAAGAACCGATACAAGAAGTGTCAAGCATGGTGCGATCATCATGAGAAAGCCGAGCATAGAAGTTCTGAATGATAATTTCTCTCGAGAGCTCATGATTGGGGCATGAATATAACATTGATTTGAGCCTCCACCAAGCTTGAGCGATGCTTTCTCTGTCTTGAGGCCAAAAATTATAAATATAATTCCGATCACGATGTACTAAATGCATAGGGTAAAACTTTTGATGAAATTCCAATTTCAACAAATTGTAGTCCCATGATCCAGTATCATCACATAGCCTATACCATGTCAATGCCTTATCCTTCAAAGATAAAGGAAAGACCCTCTTCTTGACCTCATCCTCGGGCAAACCTGCAAACTTAAATAAACCACAAACTTCATCTACATAGGTTAGATGCAAGTCTGGATGTGATGTTCCATCTCATGTAAAAGGATTAGCCAGCAGTTTCTCAAGCATATCCGAAGGAAATTCAAAGCAAATATTTTTAGTAGGTGCAGCAGGTTGAGGAGCAACTCTTTGTGCTTTCGTTCGAGGTGAAGATACCCCGAACAAGCCCCTCAAAGGATTAGTATCCATAGTGACAAGTGACAATAAATTTCAGCACACTATATGAATGTTTCCTTACCAAGTTCCACTTACCAAAGGCGCTTCACTCCCCGGCAACGGCGCCAGAAAAGAGTCTTGATGACCCACAAGTATAGGGGATCAATCATAGTCCTTTCGATAAGTAAGAGTGTCGAACCCAACGAGGAGCAGAAGGATCTCACAAGTGGTTTTCAACAAGGAAATACCTGCAAGCACTGAAATTGCCGGTAACAAGTAGTTGTGTTGTGAGATGATTCGTAGCGAGCAACAAGTAACAAAAGTAGAAACGGTGCAGCAAAGTGTCCCAATCCCTTTTGTATCAAGGGACAAGCCTGGACAAAGTCTTATAGGAGGAAAAACGCTCCCAAGGACACACGGGAATTTCTGTCATGCTAGTTTTCATCATGTTCATATGATTCACGTTCGTTACTTTGATAGTTTGATCTGTGGGTGGACCGGCGCTTGGGTACTGTCCTTACTTGGACAAGAATCCCACTTATGATTAACCCCTCTCGCAAGCATCCGCAACTACGAAAGAAGAATTAAGACAAAGTCTAACCATAGCATTAAACTAGTGGATCCAAATCAGCCCCTTACGAAGCAACGCATAAACTAGGGTTTAAGCTTTTGTCACTCTAGCAACCCATCATCTACTTACTACTTCCCAATGCCTTCCTCTAGGCCCAAATAATGGTGAAGTGTTATGTAGTCGGCGTTCACATAACACCACTAGAGGAAAAACAACATACAACACATCAAAATATCGAACGAATACCAATTTCACATGACTATTATTAGCATGACTTATCCCATGTCCTCGGGAACAAAAGTAACTACTCACAAAGCATAATCATATTCATGACCACAGAGGTAATGAGTAGTATCAAGGATCTGAACATAAACTCTTCCACCAAACAATCCAACTAGCATCAACTACAAAGAGTAATTAACACTACTAGCGACCTTACAAGTACCAATCGGAGTCGCGAGACGGAGATTGGTTACAAGTGATGAACTAGGGTTTGGAGATGAGATGGTGCTGATGAAGATGTTGATGGTGACGAGTCCCCTCCGATGAGAGGAGTGTTGGTGATGACGATGGCGACGATTTCCCCCTCCGGGAGGGAAGTTTCCCCGGCAGGATCGTCATGCCGGAGCTCTAGATTGGTTCTACTCAAGTTCCGCCTCGTGGCGGCGGCGAATCCATGAAAAAGCTCCTCCTTGATTTTTTTTCCGGACGAAACCCTTCATATAGTAGAAGAGGGGGGCCAGTGGACCAGCAGGCTGCCCACAAGCCCCCTTGGCGTGGCCAGGGGTGGCAGCGCCAAGCAGGCTTGTGGCCACCTGCTAGCGCCCCTCTGGCGCTTCTTCGGCCCAGTATTTTTTATAAATCCAGAAAAAAATCATCGTTGATTTTTACGGTGTTTGGAGTTGCGCAAAATAGGTATCTCAAACTTGCTCCACTTTTAGGCCAGAATTCCAGCTGCCGGCATTCTCCCTCTTCATGTAAACCTTGCAAAATAAGAGATAAAAGGCATAAGTATTGTACCGTGAAGTGAAATAACAGCTCAAGAAGCGATAAATATCAACATGAAAGCATGATGCAAAATGGACGTATCAGTTCCACCCATGGAGGGTCCACAAAGAAGCGGCCTTGTCTATCCCACCACGGCTTCCGTCCACGGAGGACTAGCCTTACTCAGTGTAGATCTTCACAAAGTAGGCGATCTCCTTGCCCTTACAAACATCTTGGTTCAACTCCACAACACGAAGTAGGAGTCTCCCAAGCGACACCTAACCAATCTTGGAAGCACCACCCTCCAAAAGGTAATAGATGGGGTAGATCAATGAACTCCTTACTCTTGTGCTTCTAGAGATAGTCTCCTCAACACAAATCTCTCTCTCACAGAATATGCATGGGTAGCAGAGGTTTGGAAAGCAGTTTGGTGAGGCGAGAGATCAAGATTCAAATGATAGGATTGGAATATCTTGGTCTCAACACATGAGTAGGTGCTTCTCTCTCAGAAAATGGATCTGGAAATGAAGTGTGTGTTCTGAGTGCTTCTCCCACGAATGAGAGGTGGGTGAAGGGGTATATATAGGCAGCAGCCAAAATCCAACCGTTACACACAAAATAGCAAACTCGGTGACACCGAAGTGGACAACTCGATGGTACATATTAGCACAAAGGTGTGAACTTTTGAATCTCGGTGAGACCGATATATAGAACTCGGTGGCACCGAAAAGGTGACTAACGGTCAGATGGCCAAACTCGGTGGCGCTGATACTCAAAACTCGGAAATTCCGATTTTGTGTATCTTGGCAACAGAATGTTGGTCACACTGAACTCGGTAGCACCGATGCAGTTTCGGTTGCATTGATTTGGTGGGAATGGCTAGGGTTTTGTCTTAGGTTCAAACTCGGTGGGTCCGATGTGGCAATGTTGGTGACACCGAATGAAAGTGGACCTTGACAGAGTGGATATGTGGGGGAAAATGATTGAGTGTTTTGGTGGCTAACTTTGAGCATTTGAGCAATCGGTTCATTTTACTACCTCACCCCCTTTTAATAGTATTGGCTTTCCTATGGACTCAAAAGTGATTTCTCACAAATATAAAATGAAGAGTCTTCTATCTTGAAGCTTGAGCCAATATTATTCCTTTCTTGCATCCAGGGGCATCTCCACATAAACCTTAAGCCATAGCATCTTTTGAAATTTTCTTAAATATACTTGGAAAACACATTAGTCCAATGATGCATATGTTGTGATCAATTATCAAAACCACCCTAGGGAGCAATTGTGCTTTCACATATGCTCTGTCAAGCCTTGTAGTTCTCTACGCCTAGGGAGCATATTCGAGCGTCATTTCAATATGACAATTCAATGTACGATCGAGCCCGTGCGAACCTTTCCACAAAAATATCGAGCAAAATCTTTGTCATATATTTGTTTCCAACTTGTTTAGTAAGCCTTATCCTTTGTTTTGTTGGAGTATGGTAATTCGAGTTGCTTCATTGTCAAGTGGTGATTTCATATCTTTTCTAAGTGGTGATCTCATATTTCTATGGGAGTACCAAGAAATTCTTTTGATCAATCAAGTTGTCTTACCAATTATTTTCAACCGGAATTTTCATGTCAAGTATTTTCCAACCGGTGTGCTTCTCTTCATATCAATTCTATCCTTGTCAATATTTGCAAGATCAATCTCTTATTTCTTTTCAGAGTTCGTCTCATATGTCCCAAGTTGTCTTTCTTTTCCCACCCTCCCGCCCTTTTCTTTAGTGATTCAATTATCATTCAAGTGCCTTTCTTTTCATTGATGCTTCCGCTATCTTCTCTTCCGTTTGGTATAAAATGAGTCTTGTGAAGAGGCTTGAGTGTTAAGTCATCATTCTTTGTTCTTGTCTTCTACCCGGTGGATTCAATTCAAGATTTTGGTGTTCATCGTGTCCTTTTCATTCGTACAATGCTTTCTATGTTGAAAATTCTTATTCAAGATTTTAGTGTTCATCCCTCTCTCTATTCTATCCGGAGTGCTGAAGATATCTCGGAAGTTTCTTGTTTTCATTTTAAATCCTAACAATTATTTCGAGGTTCTAACCTCATCAAGTTTTCAATTTGTACGAGTGCAATATCTCTCTTCTAAGCAATTGTTTCAGGGTGGTTTCTTTTGAGTGGGCCCGTAACCCACAGGCTTTCCCACGTTCTTACCTAGCTCTTCTAATCTTTTCCAGAAAATTCTAATTCTTTTCAAGTGTGATGTAAGTATGGATTCCATCAATCATATTCCTTCTCCAAGATCGCTTCATATTAATTTTCATTGTTGTCTCAACCTTTCCTTATTCATTGTTCCGGAGTGTCTCGGTAACTCATGGTAGTGTTTCTTGCCATCATTCTCGGCTTGGAAGACCGAAGAAGTGTTTCTCTTAAGTCTGGTCCATTCTCTTGAAGATTCATGGTTTTAGGTTCGTGCTTTCCTCTCAATTGTTTTTGATCATGGGACTTCCTTCCATATCTATCCGGTCCATTTCAGAATTGTTTTCATTTCTCAATCCTCCGAAGGCCATCATTTTAGAAGATTTCTTCGTTCTCAGCTTTTAGCTTTCATTCTCAAATTCTTCTCAATTGTTGTCTCTTCATTCGTATCTCAATTATTCGAGTGCTTCATTCAAGTTTTCTTGAGTGGATCATGATGTCTTCGTTCTTATGTATCTCCATTCATTCTTCGTATCCTCATTCATTTTTGAATTCTTGTCGGTGGCTTCTTCAAGCATTCCCTAATTGAATCATGCTCTCCTTGCCCTCATGTAGCCCAGTTCATTTGTTTTATCCTCTTTCATTCCAAATTCTTACCAGTGTTTCTTCCAAGACTTCTTCAAGTTTGTGCTAATATCTCTCCTCAATCTTTTCAAGAGCAATACTTAATATGCTAAATCCGTTGCTTGTCATCAATTTAACTTGATAAGGGATAAGCATAACATAATTATTAATCTTGTTTCATCAAGATGATTCCAATCCTTCTTTCCCGGAGTTGTCCATGATATCAAATTCTCGATTTCAAGTGTTCTCATATTTTCTTTTCCGGAGTTCCATTTTTTCTCAAGTATCTCTTCATGAAGCTTCATCTAAATCTTTGCTAGGTCATAATCTTATTATTTTTAACCTTCATTTCGTCTCATCATTCTTTTGTATATGTAGGTTTTTAGGGTGGTTCTTCAAGGAGTTAATTCTTTCTCAAGGTGTTCTTCAAGATTCTTTTTGGAGGATCTCAAGTATTCTTTCTCTTTGCATTTCCAAGTGCAATTCTTCCTCCATTTTTCCTTTGAGGTGGTGTTATAGCATTCTTGACTCATGAGGAGTCTTGAAGGGAATTTGTTTCCAGAATGAGATATTTAAAACCACCAATTCTTTGTGAAAGCACAATTGCTCCCTAAGGTGGTTTTGATAATTGATAACAGCATATGCATCATTGGACTAATATGTTTATCCAAGTATATTTCAGAAAAGTTCAAAAGATGCATTGGCTAAAGGCTTATGTGGAGATGCCCCTTGATGCAAGAAAGGAATAAGATTGGCCCAAGCTTCAAGCTAGAAGACTCTTCATTATTTGTTTGTGAGAAATCACTTTTGAGTCCATACGAAAGCCAATACTATTGAAAGGGGTGAAGTATTAAAATGAACTGGTTGCTCAAGTGCTCAGAGATAGCCACCAAAAATACCCAGTCATATTCTCACGTAACCCATCATGTCCAAAACCTCATACACAAAATCGGTGCCACCAAGTTTCTCAATTCGGCCCCACCGATTTTCATCCCAGACAGAACCCTAGCCAAAGCCACCATAACGGTGCAACCGAAACCGTGTCGGTGCTACCGAGTTTAGGTGACCAAGTTTATGTTGCCTCGGTACACAAAATCAGAAATTCCGAGTTTGGCTATCGGTGTCACCGAGTTGTGTCATGTGACCATTAGCCACCTTTTCGGTGTCACTGAGTTGTGTATATCGGTTCCACCGAGATTCAAAAGTTGTAGCCTTTAGTGCAAGTCGGTACCACCGAGTTCATGACTTCGGTGTCACCAAGTTGGTCACTTTAGGTGTAACGATTGGATTTTGGGGAGCACCTATATATACCCCTCCACCCATCTCCCATTAGAGGGAGAAGCACTTAGAACACACACTTCATTGCCAGATCGATTTTTCTGAGAGAGAGCCACCTACTCATGTGTTGAGATCAAGATATTCCAATCCAATCATTTGAAACTTGATCTCTAGCCTTCCCAAGCTGTTTTCCACCAAATCAACCTCTCCTACCCATGCCTATTCCGTGAGAGAGTGACTGTGTGTTGAGGAGACTATCTTTAGAAGCACAAGAGCAAGGAGTTAATCATTCTACCACATCTATTACCTTTTGGAGGGTGGTGCCTCCTAGATTGGTTAGGTGTCGCTTGGGAGCCTCCTACTTCGTGTTGTGGAGTTGAACCAAGATGTTTGTAAAGGCAAGGAGATCGCCTACTTCATGAAGATCTACCGTGAGTGAGGCTAGTACTTCGTGGGCGGAACCTGTGGTGGAATAGACAAGGCCGCTTCTTTGTGGATCCCTTGTGGGTGGAGCCCTCTGCGGACTCTCGCAGCCGTTACCCTTCGTGGGTTGAATTCTCCACTAACATGGACGTATGATAGCACCACATATCGGAACCATGCCAAAAATCGACGTGTCAACCTCATGCGTTTGATCTCCCTACCTTACTCCTTTACTTTACACTTGCATGTTTTACATTCCTCTCGTATACTCTTAGAACTGCATGTGTAGGGTGTACTTGACTTGCTATAATTGCTAAAACTGGCCCACAACTAAAACTGGGAAAAGCTAAGTTTTTATCTTGTGAAGTAGTCTAATCACCCCCTGTAGACATACTTTCGATCCTACAAGTGGTATCAGAGCTTTGGTCTCCATTGCATTGGTTTCACAACCTAGGAGAGTATGGCGTCTAGTGAGGGAAGTTATCATCGTAGAGGTCCATACTTCGATGGCACTAATTTTGCTAGTTGGAAGTATAAGATGAAGATGCATATTCTTGGTTTTAATCCTTCTGTATGGGCTGTTATTCGTGTTGGTGTGCAAGGTGATTTCTTCGGAGAAGGGTGTGAACCGGATCGTGATGCAACATCGGATGAACTGAAGATGTTACAACTCAACGCACAAGTGTGCGACATCATCTTCAACTGTCTATGCCTTGAAGAATTCAACAAAATCAGCCGCCTTGAGAATGCAAAAGAAATATGGTATACTTTGATCGATATGCACGCAAGTACTGATTCTGTCAAAGAATCTAAGTTGGATGTGCTCCAAAGTCAGCTTGACAAGTTCAAGGTGAAGGATGGTGAAGGTGTCATTGAAATGTACTCTAGGCTAGCTCTCATCACCAATGATATTGCCGGCTTAGGAAGCTAAGAGATGACCGACAAATTCATCATCAAGAAAATACTTAGAGCTCTTGATGGAAAGTATGACACCTTGTGTACATTGATCCAAATTATGCCAAACTACAAGGATCTCAAGCCAACTGAAGTCATTGGTAGGATTGTTTCTCATGAGATGTCACTCAAGTACAAAGATGAGATGCACAACAAGTCAAGCGATGCTCCCGCTACTTCAAAGGACAATCTTGTCACTGATGAAGAGATAAGCCTCATGGTCAAAAAATTCAACAAGTTCTACAAGAGTAGAGGCAAAGAGAGAAGCTCAAGCTTAAGACATGATGAGAAGCGTTCGTCCAGTAGTGACCGAAACTGCTACAACTATGGGAAGCCCGGACACTACTCCAATGAGTGCTCCGCTCCCTACAAACGAAGAGAAGGGCCACCTCGAAGACGAAGCTCAAGAGATGAGTCACCTCACGGGGAGAGAAGGAGTAACATCTTCATCCTACACCTCCCACTGATTGATAAACGTTAGGTCATCCACTTAAGAGAAAAAAATATTGTTCTACAAAACTCTATGCTTGAAGGTCCAACAAAGTCTATAAGAATAAAGTTGTGTAGTAGACATCAAAGGACGAGGTAGGGGTTACCTTCGGCGGTGAGGTGACGATGACGATGCTAGACACAGTGATGAAGAGATGACCATGGTGGCGGGTGCGGCACTACTATGAGAGGGTACCGATAGAATAAAGGTGAAACAAGGGTTTGGGATTGCCGCTCGCACTTTTATTCAAATAGGTACTTACAAGCAGTGGAGGGCCGGACATAGAGCCCGCTACACAAACATACTAGCAATGGCGGGTGGTAACAACTGTCTGCCACAATTTATTTGATTTTCGAATATCTTACGATATTCGTGCGTTAGGGGTATATTTTATATTCCATTCTTTGAAGGGGGTGAACAGACTTCGTAAAAATAGTACAAACTTTTGTACACTTTTTTCCGACCATTAAAGAGGGCAAAAAATCCGAAATTAATGTTCTTCTGTTCTAAATAACATGCAAACGACCTCGAAAAGGGATGAACATTGGCATGGTATTGTCATAGAACCCTTGTATGATGTGGTGAAGATTTGAGAGGGCTACGGTATTGACGCACTTCATGTACAAACTAAACACCCTTGATAGCATTTCGAATAGGAATCACCCACTTCCACACACAACCCATTTTTTCTACATCATTTCCACTTCAAACTTTTTTGTGTATAATACACACCATTGAAAGTCTCATGCTCAAATTTGGCTAATTTTAGAGTTGCTTTGCTATTTTGGAAGCATTAACTGTTGTTTCGGCCATTAAAAGGGCCAAAATGCTCTTTGGTTCTAAATAACACACAAACGAGCTCGAAAATAGATGAAACATGGCATGGTGTGGTCGTAGGATCCCCGTCGGACGTGGTAAAGATTTGAGAGCATTACGGTAAAAATTTGATGCACTTCGTGTACAAACTAAACACTCTTAATTTTTCTACCACACACAGCTCAATATTTCTACATCATTTCAGTTCAAGCATTTTCTATGTATAATACAAACCATTGGAAGTCACATGCTTAAATTTGGGACTATTCTGGGTTTAGTACATATGGTTTTTTAAGAATTCTTCTTACTTACAACATATGTCGCGGACGGTGGAGGACGCCCACCACCGCTAACTTTTGGTTTTCTTTTTCTAAATGACGCGGCTCACCAAAATATTTTTTTGGCGGTTAAATATTTTACCCATCTCCGGTGCAAAACAAACCAGTGGCAGGCAGCGGCTTGTCGCTCACCACTGTTGCTTTTATGCGATGTCTAAGTTTGGAGAAAAAAATGACTGGGTTGGTCACTTTCGCCCGCCACTGGTTGCCTATATAGCGGTGACAAGTGAAATTTGATACCCGTTGTTGCTACATATACTACTATATTAAAGCTGCTAAGCTAGCAGCCCTCCGGTGCGTTTCAAGTGCTGGGCGATGGCTCTCTTCTTATTTGACACGTCTCCATATTTATCCATTTACCACCTATTGATTGAGCCTGATTTTTTTAAAAGAAAAAATCATGCTGCTTGAGAAATATAGTTTAAGGCATTTTGTAACATGGTACAGACGTAGATGTTTATACTTGAAGGCATTTTGTAACATGGTACAGACGTAGATGTTTATACGTATGTACATATACTATTTCTATGAATGTGCACACGCATATTCTTTCCGTATGAGCGCAATCCAAAGATTGAAAGACTGAGCCGACACATTCTCTTAAGATCAATGAAGTCGTTAGAGACACCTTCCTAGCCGATGAGAACGTCTCCTCTCACTCAATGCACATCGCATGAAGGGTTGGAATAAATTTCCTCTGAAGCTGCTAAGCTAGTAGCCCTCCGGTGCGTTTCAAGTGCTGGGCGATGGCTCTCTTCTTATTTGACACGTCTCCATATTTATTCATTTGCCACGTATTGACTGAGCCTGATTTTTTTTGAAAATAAAAAATCATGCTGCTTGAGAAATATAGTTGAAGGCATTTTGTAACATGATACAAACGTAGATGTTTATACGTATGTACATATACTATTTCTATGAATGTGCACACGCATATTCTTTCCGTATGAGCGCAATCCAAAGATTGAAAGACTGAGCCGACACATTCTCTTAAGATCAATGAAGTCGTTAGAGACACCTTCGTAGCCGATGAGAACGTCTCCTCTCACTCAATGCACATCGCATGAAGGGCTGGAATAAATTTAAAAATATAAGCATCGATGTCAAGTCTAGGACTTGAACTATCATGAGTTAGGATGCCACTGTTCTCCATATCATTTAACCACAAATTCGTTCTTCATTTGGGTTTGTTACTTGCCCACCATTTTATATATCCTCCTCTCCCGTCCCTTCGCCTGACACTTCACGAATCATTCCATCCCTCTCAAGAGATATTTCTCTTCCTTCGGCACAGGTTGCAGCAAAAGCGGTAGTGACGGCTCAACTTTCTTTACCCATGTCTCTCTTTCTTCCTCTGATCCTGTCGTTGTTGCTCCGTTGGCCCAACGAGCTAAATCTGGGGATTATTCCGTGAGGAGCGATGCGTGCGACAACGAGGACTGGCAGTGGGTGTCGCGGCTCGCCACCATCGACATCGAGTGTTTCAACGTATATCTGATCCTGTCGTTGTTGCTCCGTTGGCCCAACGAGTCAAACCTGGGGACTATTCCGTGAGGAGCGACATGTGTGACAACGAGGACTGGCAGTGGGTGTCGCGGCTCGCCTCCATCGACATCGAGTGTTTCAACGTATATAGTAAATAATTGAAGTTGCTAAGCTAGCTCCACTGTCATGCATTTGAAGTACTCTACCATGAGTGCTTCCCTTCGTGACACGTGTTGGTTTTTATTTAATTCACTATTAGATTTTTATTTTTGTGTTTGCTACTGTTTTTAACACAGTATAACGCCGATGCTCGCATATACGTTAGCACCAGCGTTATAGACTTATGAACACATGCAAGCACACTACCTTTATGAGACCATTTGAGATACTTATCCGGGACTACATTTTGAGACTGATGAAGGCACCGCACATGCTTTCGTGGTCGACGGGGATGTCTCCTTCTATTGAATGAATATCACCAAAGATGCTTAAATAAATCCAGGAAAGGGGATGCAACGGGGCCAAAAGAGTACACCATAGATGTCACATACACTCACTTCTAGGAATGCACCCACACGCCCAATCCATATAACGCTATCAGGAGAGACCGGAATAAATTCAGGAAAATGCGAGCTTCAGTGTCAACACAGTTACACTCACCTATGTAAACACGCACACACCCAATCCCTATAACATTGTGAGTAGTAGACACGGTAGCAGTTTTTCCTTATTCTACCTTCCATATAAAGTTAGGTTAATTATGATGCAATACCTAGCAGCTTTTTCCGTAGGACATCATAGGATAAGCAAATTAAAGAAAATTTTGTGCCTTATAGCATCCAGGTTAATACCATTTAAACTATGAGAGTTAGGCTTGATTTGACTGATAATGCATCTCTAATTCGATCAATCATGCATGCTATTTTTCACAACTAAGAGTTACAGGTTGCAACATATATTACTCAAAATATTATGTATAAAAAAATCATCATTGCAGTGTAATGCCAAAGATTCCATCTTTTTACTAGAGTATCTTCGTTCAATTTTTGCTATTTTGTGAACTGACGTTTGTATGCATTACAGAAAACAGTAATATTGTTGGATTTTTAACTCGGCTACCTATACCGAGCCTAAAAGAGTAGGCTTTGTCTATTGGTTGGTCCTTTCTATTTTCAAATTCACTTTTTTGTTGTTTTTTTCATCTTCTGTATCTTGCTTTATTCATTAATATAAATTTTCATCTATTATTGGGTGGGGCATTATCTATAAAATGTGATTTTTGAACTCTATATTGGAGCAAGTTTCCTTCGGTTCGAAGGAATCTTCATTCTGTATAACTTTTGGTTGCATTAGACAGTTTTAGACTTTGGCTATCTTGATAGGAACAGCTTTTGCCGGAACTTTTAAAATAATATAGCTAAGTATCTGTAAACATAGGTGAACTGTTTTTTGGTATCTTTCGATATTTCTCGAAGTTAAATTGACTTGCACATTATCAACTATCAGTTTTCTTATCCATGCTTTCTTTCCTTCTGTAACCACCCAAACAAGCTTCATGACGAGGGCGGCGTGCCGCCGCGCCTCCGTCCACTAGTTTCTAAAAATAGCACCTACTGGTTCTTGCCGAACCCGTCATCAATTTAAGCCCAACTATAAACCTTTTTCAAATAGTGGATGTGGCTCATGCGAGCCACACCGAAGCGATTCAAAATTAACAGCAAAATAGACTAAAATATTAACAACAAAAAAAGGGAAAAACTTGTACGATCATCAAGTTTCAATTTAAATATTAACAAACAAAAACTAACTTTTGACATCTTGCCGTATAAGCAGTAGTGGAGCTAGCCCACTGGGCCAGTGTGGGCCAACAGTGGGAGCTGTTCATATAATTATTATTTATTCAATTTACAATTTAGGTGGGCCGTGACCCACCCAGCCACCCCTAGCTCCACCATTGCACGTAAGCATCTGAAGACCAAACTTAATGCCACTAAATTTCGTTTGCACAACACAAACCGTGGGTTTCCAAGGTGGATTTGACACCATATATGAAATTTTCTGCGAGGAGCCTTAGTGACATATTTTTGTCACAAATAAAATAATTATACATTTATTAAATGCGATAAATGTCCCACTTCTAAGGGACTAATTCCTTGGAGCAGATACAAGTAAAAATGTTACAGATCTCTCAAAATTTGTCAAATACAACATAAGCAAAAAAATAACAACATAAGCATTTCATTCGGAAGTGTCGTCGGCAGTGCTCATAAATCCACCCAAGAAGCCAGCGCCATTGCAGCTCCCACATAGAATTTCACGCTTTCCTCTGCCATGTTTTAAACGAACCGACAGAAAACATTGGGAATTTAGATAATTTATTAATCGGCCACCGAAATAGAGTATTGTCAGATAGAGCATGACTTATTTTACCTGCAAAGCCAGCATAAGCCTCCAGCTTTGAATCGGCCACCGAAATGGTCTTCCAAATTCTCCCCACCTCCCTTGCATTGGGTGCATGCGATTGCGCCTGCCGTTTGCCATAAGATTGTTAACACCGATTGGAATGAGCTCCCGTGGCAGCGATGCACAGAAAACTGATCACGACAAGAACTCCACCAAAATGCAATGAAGACTCTCAGATCCACTTGAAACATTGTTGCACATTGATCGATACGGCATTCAATTTGCACCAAGACCGAACTAATCTTGCTATAGCTGAGCATTTAACATGCTAAAAGTGCACGGAGACATGAATTTCTTCAAAATAGATACATTTTTCCAAGAAGTGGTGTACTGAAGTAAAATCCACATTATTGCACTTCCAAGGTTTAACAAGTCGGTTCAGAGAATGATCAAAACATCAAACAACTCACATGTACACTGTATGCATTTGTTGGTAAAATATATTCCCTCTGTAAAGAAATATAAGACCTTTACAGAGGGCGTATCAGTTAAACAAGCAAAAGAATTAAGCCAATAATGCTATACTTACGGGATGAATCCTACTGATTCAGCCTACGAACTGATGTGGCATGCAGCCATGCAACGGCGGGAGTCAAGTTCGGAACAAATGAGTTAAGTCTTCCAATTGTATGAAGCCACGTTGCGTCCGTAACTTGAGTGCGTAGCTATTTTCCGTAAGTGTAGCATTATTCGAATTAAGCCATGGCAGTACATAGCTATAATAAGTGCTCAGGTAAAATATAATAATACTACAAAATTCCGCTTCAGAAGCATGGAACTGGGTCACAGAGCACAAAGATTGCTAATGCTAACCACAGTTACATCTCCATTGGTAAAAGAGTTTAATTTTGTTAGGAAACCAGATTAAAGAATGATAATAAAAGATTCCAAGTGTCGTGAGAACACCATATATCAAACACATGGTCGCCCTTTATATAATAGCGGAGGAAAGCCCAAGGGCCCAAACCCAATCAATTCGGTTTTATCACTCACTTGTGGAGACAGGGAGCTACATGAAGCTTTTTCCTTTTTTTTTTGGAGCTGAACCTGTGAGAATTTCTTCTCACAGCATATTCTTATAGATTTTGTGGTTTACCCAAACAGTACAACAAAACGAAACAGAAGAAAGCAAAGAAAATACAGCAGTGTCAAGAGGCACAAGGAGTGCCCATCCTGTTGCCGTCTAGTGTCTATACTATCTAAAGGCTTGAGCCGAGTCAGTGAACTGGCTATATTTTTTCTTCTTTGCCCTGTAAACCACCCAATTCAGCTCCTCTTTGAATTTTCTCCGGCAAGAATACAGGATTGGCTCAAGCCCTGTGAAGATGAAGTGATTCCTGGTGTTCCAAATTGCCCAGGAGATCAGAATAACAATCTCTAAGGAAAAAAGAAAAGGGGACCTGAAGATGATTTTTAAGCTGACTGAGCTGCTCTTGGATGGTGCTGGTGCCAACCATGCACCGGCATCCAAGTTGGGTATAAGTGTCTCCCGCAAACTTGAGCAAAATGGCAGTGTAAGAACAGGTGATCTCTAGTTTCAAGCACCCTTAAACCACACATAACACAACTATAATTACGGATGAAGAGATTTTTTTTCTCTGAAGTAAGTAACTCTCTGGTGTTCAACCTATTGTGTACGAGAAGCCAGTAAAAAAAGTTGTGTCGGAGTTGACAACAAGTACTCAAAGCCGCTTAGAGACCTTGTATGAGTATGACAGAGCACCAGGTGGAAACTGACACACATCCTATGCACTGAGCTATTTGGACGAGTACTCGAAACTAGAGATCTTCTACCCTATGCATCCACATTTCGACATAAGCTATCCCACGCCTAATCGAAATTAGTAGTTTAGTGCTCCATTTCAAATATTTCCTACCATACACACTGGTTGCTCCTTGTAGTTTAAACTTTAAACAGAGAAGAAGAAGGCTGGCTTACCATTCCCTTCACAGGCAGTGCAAACAAGACTGTATGCCTTCTTTTTGGTAGCTTCGGGCTTCTTTTCGCCCTGGTCCTTTGCTGCTGCCTGTGTAGATGAAACGATTTCAGGAACTGAGGTACAATGTTACCGTGGAGTAAATTACTGTTTCTTTGCGTGTTATCATGGGGTAAACTACAACGTAGCTGCAAGAAACAACAGAGGCACCGCACCACAAGTCTAGGTGGAACTCATGGCTATGCACCCCCAGTCCAACGGACAGAGAGGTAATTCAAGAATACTGGCAGCAGCATAGGGAGAGACGGGAAAGGCAGTGCTGCAGACCTTGGCCTTGAGGGAATGGAGCCTGGAGCAGCGAGAGATGGGGCGGAGGAAGAGCACGGGAGGAGGCGAGGTTCTAAGGGCGGCCGGAGGGGAGGTGACGGTGGCCGTGAGGCCGGAGGTGGCCGCCATTCGAGAACGGCGTGTGCGAGGGAGGGAGCTGAGAGTTTGGAGGAGAGAGTGCAGATGGGCGGCCAACAGGTTAGAGATAGAGGAGGCCAATCCACCGCGATAAGGGAGGTGGCAGGGGCCAACGGATGGTTGCTCATGGGCACTTTTGGCGAGAGATATTTGTTGTTAGACATGCCACCTCAAGTAAACAACGAGTTACACTGCGCGTATTGATGCATTTTACGGTACAGCACCATTGAAACTGAAAAACTTTCGCGTCTCATTTACAAATATGTTTCACTCTTTCGATCAAAAAATAAATAAATTGTTTCACTCTCGTCTCGGTGATGGCAGACTGGTCCCGCCTAGGGATGCAAGGGGACGGCATCCGCATGTCTGTGATCGTTCGTAAAGCAAAATTTTACACTAATTTTATTCAGTTTGATAAACGGGTAAAGAAAATGTTAGTGGACAATCAATCCGTTCGTATTTTCCCTGAACGGTACGCAAAAATGCGAAGATATTGAAGGGTGGAAGTGGCTTTGCTCATTTCATTGTCGTGTAACTTCAAGATATGATCTAAACACATGGATATTTATCCAAACAAATACGGTTCAATATTGAAATTGTATTACTTGTATCCTAATGACAAGTATTAAGTATAGCAAGTGTTTGAGATTGAAATGAAAATCCCTGTTCATTCCTCTCAACAAAAACAACATTTATACAATGGGGAGAGACGCGACGATGTGAAGTAAGATGTCGGTTCCAGCCCGTGGGGGTGAAGCGCCGGTTGAGGGAGCAACCGTCCTGTCGCTACAGGAAAAGGGGAGATTTTCCCTAATTAATTTTAGCAGTCCCCCTAATCTATGCTTGACCATGTAGAGTCACTTCACGATTGTTCGGGTAGCGATATCATCTCGAAAGGATTCTCCTCCAAAAAGTTCTTCATGGAAACTTGATGAGAACCTGAAACATAAACTCACAAAGAGATAGCACAATGTGATGTCATTGAACAAAGATATCTCAAGAAGAGGCTCCCCTGATGCCTGCAACTCCCTAAGTTGTCGCGTACCAATTCCATAAACATATTCCTGGAATATTTAGTTTGGTACATACTTAGTAAATAGATCAACAAGGTTGTCGCACGATTTGACTTGTAAGATGCTTATTTCCCCGCTTTTCTGAAGATTATGGGGGAAAACCACTTAGGAGAAATATGCTTAGTGATATTACTCTTGATGTATCCTGTTTGCATCTGCGCAACATAGGTCGTATTATCCTCATAGATAATGGTGGGTGATTCTATCGAACCAATTCCACATGACTATTGTATGTGGTTTATCATTCTGCGAAGCCATACACATTCACATGATGCTTCAAATAATGACATTATCTCAGAATGATTTATAGATGTTGCCACCAGCGTCTGTTTTGAAGACTTCCATGATATAGCAGTACCACCATGTAGGAACACAAAGCCGGTATGTGATCTGGCATTATGGGGATCAGACAAATAGCCGGCATCTGCATATCCAATCATATCAGAGTCTAGTTTCGCTAGAACTAGAAAAATAGGCCAAGATCCTTTGTGCCTTCGAGATATCGGAAGATATTCTTCACTCCAGAACAATGACGTTTTATGGGAGTTGCATTGTGTCTAGCAAGTAGATTCACTACAAATACGTTAGCGGGACTTGTGCAATTTGCAAGATACATAAGCGCTCCAACAACACTGAGGTATGGAACTTCAGGTCCCAACACCTCTTCTCCAGCATCCCTTGGCCTAAACGGATCTTTCTCTACGTCTAGAGATCGAACCACCATGGGAGTTTTAGATAGATAGGGTTTGTCCATATTGAATTTCTCTAATATTTTTTGGATATAGGTAGCTTAGTGTACCATGATTCCTGAGGGAAGGTGCTCAAGTTGGATACCTAAGAAAAATTTGGTTTTACCCAAATTCTTCATCTCCAATTCCATCTTTAGGTGATTGCGTGCTTCATCAATGTCTGGTGTGTTGCCAATGATGTTGAGATCATCAACGTACACAGAAATGATGCAAAATAATGTAGAGGACTTCTTGATGAAGACACATGGGCAATTATCACTATTGGAGTAACCTTTCTGAAGAAGGAACTCACTCAGTCGATTGTACCACATCCGTCCCTCCTGCATTAAGCCATATAATGACTTATTCAGCTTTACATAATACATGTTGCGATTTGCACTTTCATTCGAGACAGAGATTCCATCAGGAACCTTCATATATATGTCTGAATCTATTGACCCATAAAGATATGCGGTCACGACGTCCATCAACTGCATGGATAGACAATTTTGCACTTCCGATGATATAAGATATCGGAAAGTCGTTCCACTCATTACTGGAGAGTATGTTTCATTGAAATCCATGTCGGGTTTCTGCGTAAAACATTGTGCTACGAGTCTTGATTTATATCTCACCACCTCATTGTTCTTATACCGTTTCCGGATAAAACCCATTTGAATCCCACGGGGAAAACATTGGGAGGTGTAGGTATTGCTTCACCGAATAC
Source organism: Hordeum vulgare subsp. vulgare (assembly GCF_904849725.1). NCBI lineage: Eukaryota > Viridiplantae > Streptophyta > Magnoliopsida > Poales > Poaceae > Hordeum > Hordeum vulgare. The sequence continues at coordinate 468,569,531 of NC_058524.1, forward strand.
CTTTCTTTTGTTAAGCGAGGCAATTTCTGCTTGGATTGCATCCTTCCATTTAGGCCAGTTGGAGCGCCTTTGGCACTGAACAATAGACCTTGGATCATAATCAGTGAGAAGGGTATCTGCAATCTTTTCAGAAAAATATATGTCGAAGGTCGTAGTCTTATGGTCAAATGATTCTCCAGAATCAACATAGTTGATGGAAATTTCCTGCACCCCTAGAGACTCTTCGTGATTTCCCAATACGATTGAGTCTGGGTGTTCCGATGTTCCAGCCAGTTTGTTCATACTCGAGGTTGGTTGTGGAGGTTGCCCTTCCACTGGGTGTATACTATCCATCAGGTGTTTGTCAATGTTGAGTTGACCTGCATTTACTCACTCCAAGGTTTTTCTCCTCGATTTCCTTTGTTGCTTGCTAGAAGTTTGCTCTTGGTCAGAGGCCGCACTACTCCCCCTCTTTTTAGGAACACGGAGTTGAGTGGCTTTTATTGGCACCTCCACTCTTTCTAGCGTGTTTCTGGACGGATTTAAGGATTTTGTAACACCTTTCACATTAGTAAATGAATCTGGCAGATGATTTGCAAGATGTTGCAAATTAATGATCTTCCGAACTTGAAGTTTGGTCTCATGGGTACGCGGATCAGAGGATGAAATGTCATGAGCATTCCAATCAATTTTCGGGCATTCTTTCTAGTACTTGAAATCTCTCCCTAATGCCGAAAAATGTTCCGCATTGAATATGCAATCAACGTGACAGGCTGTGAACAGATCCTGAGTAAGGGGTTCCACGTACTTAATAATCGACAGTGATTTGCACCCCAATAGATCCCCAACTTTCTGTGTGGGCCCATAGAAGTCCGTTGTGGTGGTGAGATCGGGATGTATGCAGCACATCCGAACTTACGCAGATGGAAAATGCTAGGAGGATATACACGTACCAATTCCACACGGGAAGAACTGTGATATGCAGTTGGCCTCAATTGTATCAAGTCAGCAGCGTGTAAAACTGTAAGTGCATCTAGTGCCCTTAGTGATTTTGGTGGTTTGAAGACTTATAGGTTAAGTAAGTATCTAATGTGTTTATAAGTATACACAGGCTCTATAAGTCGCTGAGGAGTTTGAGTTATACGATGAATATCGACCCCTAAAAATGTATATCTTTGGCTGGAGAAATTGGTCTTATACTGAAGATTTGGATCGCGAAGAAATTGCAATGAAATTGATATTCCTCATGAAGATACTAAAGATGAGGAACTCGGTGTGTCCTGAAGAAAATCAGTCCAAAGACTTTGAAGCATGAAGATTTTCTTTCTATTTCATTTTCTTCACTCTTGAGTCATAGGAACACCGTACTGTTAAAGGGGTCGAGGTAACACTACGGAATGAATTTCCTCATGATGCTCAACCCAAGCCTAATCCTACAAAAGCCTCAAGTGAGTAATATGAGAGACATGAGGACTCTCGCAGTTGAGAGTCCCGACCGTTGTCGCGGTTCGCGCCACCTCACCGATCTTATCCACACCAACGGTCATAATATTTAAGGGCATTTATGTCAAATCATGTCGGGATGCTCCCAGGCTATAAATAGCCGCCCGCCACAACCATTAGCTGGTTGGCTGCTCCGCGAGAAACTGACACTTGTCATTTAGAGCAACCCAAATTCCTCAGAGTCTTCGAGAGTAAATCATCAGTGAGGAAATACCCCAAACACCAAACCACAAACCAAAACCAAGTGATTGAGCATCACTGAAGAATTTGTTCTTGTGTGGGACTAAAGCCTTTTACCTTTGAGGATTGTGCATCCTCCAGCGGTTAGGCGTCATGGTCTAGAGCAATCCAGCAGTCAATTGTGGATCGCCGGGTGATCGAGTTTGTGAGGGTTTACAAGTCTGCCCTGAAGACTTACCACGAGTGTTGGGCGAGGACTGTGTGTCCTTAGCTCAAGGAGAATACGGTAGGGACTGTGTGTCCCGGGACTGCGTGTCCTTTGGGTTCAATACCAAGTCGCTCCAAACCAGACGTACGACTGTCACAACAGTTGGAACTGGGTCATCAACAACTATCTTCATTGTCATACGGGTTCTATTTCTTCAACTCTTTCAATTCCTCAATATTGTATGTTGAAGACTTTCATTGTCTCTGTTTGAAGAATTTGCTGAAGACTTTCTCTGAACTTCCTCACCCAAATTCTTCACACCTGTTAATCCTCACCTGCTTACTCTCTGCATGCGTACTGTGCAAGTGTTTTTCATAATCCTCATCAAGAAAACTGTTGTTGTAGTCTTTGCACCTCTGATCCTTTGCTGTTTCTGCTGCAAGTTATTCATCAGTGAGGAATTTCCTCAAAAGGAATTTCCTCAGCTATGAAATTCTAAAAATCGCCTATTCACCCCCCTCTAGTCGATATAACGCACTTTCAATTGGTATCAGAGCAAGGTACTCCCTTGTTATGTGTGATTTTGGTTTAACCACCTGGAGTTTTAGTTATGTCGACTACAGGCATGATCAAGGTTACTGCAGGATGTCCTACCTTCGAAGGAAAGGACTTTCCCTACTGGAAGACCAAGATGCAGATGCGTCTCCAAGCTATTGACAATGATCTCTCGTACATTGTGGAATATGGTGTTCCCTCCATCGCTGCTACTGTCTCTGCCGCTGATGTGAAGAAATTCAAGCAACTTGACTCTCAAGGGAAGAATATCATATGTGGCCATCTGAGCAAAGGCCAGTATGGCAGAGTGAGTGCTTTGGGCACAACGAAACTTATCTGGGATAGGCTGTCCAAAGTCAATGAAGGAATATCAACTCAATGTGACTCTCGTGTTGATGTTCTTCGCAATCTCTTCAATCGCTTCAAGAGGCTTGACAATGGAAGCTGCCAAGATACTTTTGATCGCCTCACTGACATCTCAAATGAACTGCAAGTACTGGGAGCTCGAGACATTACTGACCATGAAGTTGTGAAGAAACTGCTAAGATCTTTGGATTCATCATTTGATACACTAGTTTTGATGATTCAAGAAAGATCAGACTATAAGATGCTTGATCCTGCTGATATACTCGAAAGACTCAATACTCACGAATTCCAATAGGAAGAAAAGAGAGTTATGTATGGAGCAAGCTTCTCTAGACCTCGTGCACCGAACGCCAAAGCAATTTCCTCATCTGAAGAAGAAGACTCGGATTGTAGCATTGGTGATCCTGAAGAACTTGGACAGGAGCTTGCAATGCTCGTGAGGAAATTCCAAAAGTTTACAAGACGTGGCTAGTTTGGTAAATCTTCAATAAGAGATATGAGGAAATCAGAATCTTCATCTGAGGACTACAAGAAAAGAACCTGCCACAAATGCAAGAAATCAGGTCACTATATTGCTGATTGTCCTCGCTAGGTGAAGGGATCAAAGAAGAAGAAATACAAGGATGAAAGTTCTGATGACTCGAAGAAAAAGAACAAATCTTCAAAATCCTCATCCTCAAAGTCCTCATCGCACAAGAAGACTAGTTTCAGAAAGGCTCGGACACTCATTGGAAAGGAAATGGATTCTAAGGAAGAATCTGAGGAATGTGATGAAGAGGAAGGTTCTGAAGAAGACTCTAAGTCTGGTGTGGCAAGTCTTGCACTGGCTACCACATTCATCAGCAAGTCAATCTTCAACCTTGAAAAAACGAAAACGCCATCTGCACTGATGACTATGCTGATGACTTCGCTCCAACCTATTGCTTCATGGCAAAAGGTTCAAAGGTAACAGATGACACTTCCTCCTATAATTCAAGTGACTGTGAACCTGATGATTATAAAAAACCAAGTTACAGTAAACTTGCCAACATTGCAACTAAACAACAAACTGCCCTTGAAAAGCTTCAAAAACTGCTAGACAGAAGCGATGACCTGTTGAATGATGAAATGAATCTTACCCAAATCCTCACTGAAGATATGAAAAGTCCTCAGTCCAGATTTGATAATCTTCAAGATCGTCATGGAACACTCTTGGCTGATCATGAGAAACTTTCCTATGAATTTCTTCAAAGGAAACTTGATCTTGAAAAGTTGAAGATGTCTCATGATAATCTTCGAATGGAAAACGATTCATTACTTGCTCAACAGATCAATGCCACTCAGGTTGAATTCACTCCACCATGTCTCAAATGCATCAAACGTGAAACTGCCAATTCTTCACCAGAATCATCAAATGCTTCTATTGCTACAAATTCTTCAACTGCCCATGTGGTATCAAATTCCTCACTTGAGGAAACCACAAATGTTACAGACGAAAATGCAGGGCTGAAGGAATTGTATGTGACAAGCATGTACAAAAGTCTCAAAGGGCATCAAACCCTTTGCGATGTGGTAAAAAATAGATATTGAACAGGAACCCGAGGAAAAGAAGGAATTGCTTTGAAATAAAATTGAATGTTGATGGATCATACTGGAAACCTGAGCAGTATCCCAAAACCTCATGGGTTGCTGCTAAAGGACCTCCTGTTGATCCATCCAATCTAACAGGCTTTGCATGTGAATTGTCCTATTCCTCAGATGAGTCATTTGACTCCAACTATAAATTGTTCAAAAATCAATCTGGTGAAGTATTTGCTCAATATGTTGGAACTAATTGCAGGAATGGACCACCCCTAAGGAAAATTTGGGTCTCCAAAAGTTGCTTGGAAAATCTTCATGTGAATATCCTCATGACACCACCCGTGAAGAATATGAACCCCAGATCAAATTCCTCAGGTGGACCAAAGTCTTCAAGAGGATCAAAATCCTCAACTGGTCAAAACTATGCTCGTACTCGTGCTAATGCTTCTGATATGCACGGAAATTACAAGGGATATGAATATGAGCATTACTCCTAAAATCACTATGTTCATAAATCCTCAAAAAACTTCTCTGCCTATTCATTTGAGTACTCTAACCCCCCTACTGTGAAGAGAAGTGCATTAGCTTCAATGCCCCCTTTCTCATATGGTGCTCGCGGGATGATGAACTCTTTGCCACCCCTTCACATGTGGGTGGTTAAGAAATTGAACTAATCACTTCTGCAGGTCGGGTCTCGAGATGAAAATTATTATCTGAAGAATTTGCTGGAGACCTGAGGAAAATGCTTGATCGGACGCAAGCTAACATTGATAAAATGATAACATTTCACACATCCTAAAATTTACTATTTATGATGAAATTCCAATCTGATGAAATTGATATCATATTCTTCAAGTCTGAAGCATATGAGATGGTAAGTTGTACTAATTCATCTGCAGGATGACAAACCCAAGAGTACTGAGTGAGTTCTTGATAGTGGTTGCACACACCACATGACTGGTGACAAAAGCTTGCTGATGAATATGCCACTGACTCCATCACCAATGAAGCAAATCACTTATGCTGACAAAGGTAAAAGCAAGGTATTGGGACTTGGCAAAGTGGCTATCTCCAAGGACAGGCACATGGACAAAGTGATGCTTGTTGAATCCCTTGTGTTTAACCTCATGTCAGTCTTAATGCTTTGTGATCTTGATATGATTGTTATCTTTAGAAAATATAGATGTGTAGTCATCATGGAATTTGACAGATCCAAAGTCTTCGAAGGTGTTAGGAGAGGAGATTTGTACATTGTTGATTTTTCCACAGGTCCTCAACCAGCCACATGCTTATTAGCAAAAACCTCAGAAGGCTGGCTATGGCATCAAAGACTTGGTCATGCAGGCATGAGGAATTTGCACACGCTGGCGAAGAAGAAGCATGTCATTGGCATCGAATCAGTCAAATTCCTCAAGGACCACCTCTACGGTGCTTGTGAGTCTGGAAAAATGACCAGATCCAAACACCCATCAAAGACTATCATGACTACTACTCGTCCATTTGAATTGCTTCGCATGGATCTATTTGGACCTACTCATTATGCTACTCTAACCAATGCAGCATCCTTATATGGCTTTGTCATAGTTGATGATTATTCTAGATATACTTGGGTGCATATCATTCTGTATAAAACTGAAGTGCAGGAAGTCTTCAAACGATCTTCCTCAAGGGCCTCGACGAACTTCGGCATCAAGATCAAACACATCAGGAGTGATAATGGGACATAATTCAAAAACACTGGTCTTTATGATTATCTTGATGAACTTGGTATTACTCACGAATTATCTGCTCCTTATACTCCTCAACACAACGGCGTCGTTGAAAGAAACAACAGGACTCTGGTTGAAATGGCACGGACTATGCTTGAAGAATATCAGACTCCTCGTCGTTTCTGGCCTGAAGCAATCAACACTGCTTGTCATATCATCAACAGGGTATATCTTCATAAATTTCTCAATAAAACTTCATATGAACTCCTCACTGACAAGAAACCAAATGTAAGTTATTTCAAAGTCTTCGGTGCAAAATGCTGGATTAGAGATCCTCACCATAGCTCAAAATTTGCACCTAAAGCACATGAGGGTTTTATGCTCGGTTACGGAAAGGACTCGCACACCTACAGAGTCTTCAACAACTATCACAACAAGGTTGTTCAAACTGTAGATGTGTGGTTCGATGAAACTAATGGCTCGCAAAGAGAGCAATTGCCTCCTAATCGAGATAAATTATCCCCTCAGAAAGCAATCAAGTTCAAAGCTACTGAAGATATTGTTCCTACTGAGGAAATTGCTGAAGAAATCGTCCCCAGCACTGATGAAATTCAGGAAGATGCTCCTGAGGAAATTGCTCCAGAACAAATTCCTCAGCCCAAATGAAATCCTCAACCATCTCATCCGAGGATTGCAAATGAAGTAGAACTTGACAAAATCATCGATGACATCAACGCACCAGGTCCTCTCACTCGCTCAAAAGCTTCACACTTGGTTAACTTTTGTGGGCATTCTTCTTTTGTGTCTATCACAGAACCTTCAAAAGTTGTTGAGGCTTTCATGGAACCTGAATGGATTCAAGCCATGCAAGATGAACTTCTACAATTCAAGCTAAATGACGTGTGGGATCTCGTCAAACGACCAGATCCTCGCAAGCACAATATCATCGGCACCAAGTGGATTTTCCAAAACAAGCAAGATGAGGATGGTCAAGTGGTGAGGAATAAGGCATGACTTGTAGCCCAAGGCTACACACAAGTTGAAGGAATTGATTTCGATGAAACTTTTGCACCTGTTGCTAGACTTGAAGCTATTCGAATTCTACTTCCTTATGCTAATCATCATAACATTACTCTATATCAAATGGATGTGAAAAGTGCATTCCTCAATGGTAAGCTTGAGGAAGAAGTATATGTTTCTCAGCCCCCAAGTTTTGAGGATCCAAAGAATCCAGACAAAGTCTTCAGACTCAAAAAGGCACTCTATGGCCTCAAGCAAGCCCCTCGGGCGTGGTATGATACATTGAAGGAATTCCTCATGAAGAAAGGCTTCAAACCTGGTTCACTCGATCCAACTCTTTTTACAAAATCCTATGACAATGAACTATTTGTGTGCCAAATATATGTCGATGACATCATATTTGGTTGTACTGACAAATGTTACAGTGATGAATTTGCTTACATGATGAGTGAAGAATATCATATGTCTATGATGGGGGAGCTGAAATTCTTCTTAGGTCTTCAAATTCGTCAACAACGCAATTGCATCTTCATATCACAGGAGAAATACCTCAAGGATGTTCTGAGGAAATTCGACATGCATGAATGCAAAGGCGCCATGACTCCCATGCCTACCAACGGACACCTATGCACTGACGAAAATGGTAAAGATTTTGATCAGCAGGTATATCGCTCGATGATTGGCTCTTTATTGTATCTATGTGCAGCTAGGCCAGATATAATGCTTAGTCTTTGCATGTGTGCTCGTTTTCAAGCAAAACAGAAGGAATCACACAATAAGGTGTGAAGCATATTCTTCGATACTTAGCTCACGCACCAACACTAGGATTATGGTACCCCAAGGGCTCAAATCTTCATCTCGTGGGATATTCTGATTCTGACTATGCTCGGGACCGTGTGGATCGCAAGTCAACTTCTCGCACTTCACATTTCCTCGGAAGATCATTAGTCTGCTGGTCCTCAAAGAAGCAGAACTGTGTTTCTCTCTCCACTGCCGAAGCTGAGTACATTGCTGCTGGATCTTGCTGTGTTCAATTGCTATGGATGAAGCAAACCCTCAAGGACTATGGCATCAACATGAAGAATGTGCCTCTCTGTTGTGACAATGAGAGTGCAATCAAGATCGAATACAACCGAGTACAACACTCGAAGACTAAGCACATCCAGGTTCGTCATCATTTTCTTCGGGACCATGTCCTTAAGGGCAATATCATCATCGACCATGTGAAGACTGACGATCAACTAGAAGATATTTTCACTAAGCCCTTGGATGAGAAAAGGTTTTGCAAGTTGAGGTGTGCGCTAAATATCTTAGAGTCTTCAAATGTTTTGTGAAAACATGCACACATCCTAACACTTATGCAAAATTGATGACTTAGATGTGCAACACACGAAGAATCAATTTTCTTCAATCAATGAAGAATATCACTCTTAGTGTGAGGAAATTAATGATGAATTTGGTTCTCAGGGCCCTACGACAATCGTACGCGGCGCCTGAAATCATCATTCTTATACGGTGGGTCACGCCACCACCCAACTTTGAAAACCTTCAAGCTGTTTTTCTTCAAAGTTGAAATTCGTCAACCTGATGCTTTGTCACAAAATCCTCAAGTTTTTCAAATTCTTCAAAATATTCAAAACACTTGATGATTTTCATTTGTCTATATATATAGACTGAGATTTCAAAGTCCTCAACAACATTCACTTATAGCTATTTCTTCAATTTGATATTTCATCTAAGTGAATCTGATCGGACCCGACTACCCTCTTTGCTATACTCAACCCAAACTATTCAATTCTTCATATGCGTTCTACTTGAAACTTGTTCAAAATCATCAATGTGTCCTTGTCAGCTGAGGATTTTGCAACGAAATCCTCAAATCTTCAAAATTGAATTTTATGACGTTACACAGTAACTGAACCCACTTCCCGTGCTAGGATAAGCACGATCTCCACTGCTTCTATCATGGGCTCCACATGTCGTGCGGAGATGAACAGGCAAGGGATGTTCGGTCCTAAAGATTCGCTCGAACAATTTTCCACCTGAGCTATAAATAGGTCCTTACCCCCCTCAGTTAAAACCCTTTGTTCTCTCTTAATCTCTCCGCTCGAGCTCAAACCTAACGCCACCGCTAGCAATCTCATCGCCGGTGAAGAACAACTTCACTGCCTCAACCTCGCCGTCGCCGAACTCACGCCGGAAGCGGAATATTTTCCTCCGCCGCCGCAGTAGTTGTCTTCTGCCGCCAAGTTAGGGCGCAGCAGACCTAAACCGAAGAGCTTATCACTGTTACTGCCTCTGTTCTTCGTGTTCATCGCTCAGGGTAATTAAAATCTTATTTTACTGCCCCTGTTTATCTACTATTTCACCTTAGATTCGAAAAATCTGTTTTTCCTTATTGTCTGTCAGCCTCGCACACTCAATTCCTCAAACACTTGATGAATTTTACTAAGCCACTAAAATTATTCATGAGATTCCTCAATTGTGTAAATTCTTGAATCTGCACAACTGTGGAACCCAAGATCAGAATGCTTAGTCAAATTCCTCAACCCACTGGTCAAATTCCTCAACTTCTATTTTTTCAATTTCTTCAAATCTGAGAACGCATCTGACCTCTCCAAATTCCTCGCACCTATACTCTGTTCACAGGTACAAAATGTCAGCTGATGAATCAGTAGGTTCTCATCAACTTAACTCATTTGCAGAGTTCCTCGAAGAAACTTTACGAGGGTCATCAGAATCTTCAAGAGTGCAAATTCCTCAGCAAAAGCATTAGTTGAAGAAAATGGAAGATGACAGAAAGCAAAAAGGAGGAAGGAAACTTGAACAGAACACTGCAGTTGATATTCCTGAAGACATATACGCTGACTACTGCACACCTGATGTTGAAATACATGGCAAAGAACCCATGCCGAAGCGTAAAATAAGGCTTCAGAAAATAGAACGCAGGTGGACTAAGGACTGGAAGGAATATCGTTATGTAACTCCAAAGTATGCGAAGAAATTCGCCCTCAAGCCACCTTGCAGGAGGCCTCCTCTTGGTAATCAACATGTTGCACATCCCTCAAGCATTGAAACAATTGAGGATTACCCTGAGGAGAAAGACAAACACTTGTTTAAACTACACAGGAAAGCGGAAGCTGCAGTGAAGAAATTCAATGAGGAATTTGCTACTGCCACTAGAGCCACATCTTCTGCTGCTAAAGCTTCTGGTACAGTTATTCCTCAAATGAAGATTGTGCCAAAGAAACCGAAGGCCTCGATGCCCAAAGAGCAATTGCCTTAGAAGGCTGTACCAGCGCAAAAACCTTCAACAGCACCACATGCCTCAAAGCCTGAACAAAAGAAGATGGTCAAGCATAAGCCTGCTCATTCTAGATCCTCTATGCCATGTGCCATGAGCTCTGCGACAAAGTCTTCACCAACTCTTTTGAAGACTAAAATGATTCCTAGAAGAGGCATCAGACCCAGTCCAAGCAAAGTCATCAACATCCCTTCTGCATCAGAAGGAAGTGAGAAATTTGATGATGAAAGTCTTCAAGCAATCATCAGAAACAAGCAGGAACGAGTTGCACAAGCCTTAGGCAGCTCTATTCCTCTTGCCATGGACCCCAAGGTTCTGCTAGACTTCATCGATGTCTGGTATCAAAATCCAAACACTCCCATTGATGATTTGAAGCTTCCCCTGGTCTCAGCCACACGGTTGCCACATTCATCAATAAGACAAAATGGAAAGAGCAGCAAGCCAAGCAAGCAAAGGCTGCGAAACTGAAGAAGGAGAAATTCCTCAAGCAGAATCTCCTCAATCTGACGCCAGAAGCATTTGTTTCAACCCAGGCTGAAATGAAAACTTTGACAAACAAGTACACGAACCTATCTAATCGTCAAAGTCTCAAGGTGAATTTCATCAAGTTTAAAACGGATGCAGTTGATGAATACAACAAGAAGGTTGCTCCTCATGTGCAGAAAAAGCTACCTGAGTCCATATATTCAGTTCAGCAGACCGAAGAAGATGAAGGTGATGAACCTGCTGTTGAGGAAATTCCTCAAGATACTCCAGCTGAAGAAAATGTTCTGCTTGAAGAAAAAGTTTCAGCTGAGGAAACTGTCGGGACTGAGACTGCACCAGCTCTTGAAGAAATCATTCCTTCACCTTAAACCACAGAGGTGAAGAAGATGGTTCCGTCTCCATCAGACGTGAATAAGACCAAAGCTACTGAGAAAGAAGTGAAGAAACGAAAAGCTTCAATGACCTCATAATCCTCAAAGGCCAAGCACCCAAAGGTCACTCAGACAAAATCCTCAACTGCCCTAGTGGATGCTACGCTGATGACCCACAAGTATAGGGGATCTATCGTAGTCCTTTCAATAAGACAGACTGTCGAACCCAACGAGGAGCAGAAGGAAATAACAAGTGGTTTTCAGCAAGGTATTCTCTACAAGCACTGAAATTATCGGTAACAGATAGTTGCGGGATAAGATAATTCGTAACGGGTAACAAGTAACAATAGTAACAAAGGTGCAGCAAGATGGCCCAATCCCTTTTGTAGCAAGGGACAAGCCTGGACAAACTCTTATATAAGGTTAGCGCTCCCGAGGACACATGGGAATTTCTGTCAAGCTAGTTTTCATCATGTTCATATGATTCGTGTTCGCTACTTTGATAGTTTGATATGTGGGTGGACCGATGCTTGGGTGTTGTCCTTACTTGGACAAACATCCCACTTATGATTAATCCCTCTCGCAAGCATACGCAACTACGAAAGAAGAATTAAGACAAAGTCTAACCATATCATTAAACTGGTGGATCCAAATCAGCCCCTTGCGAAGCAACGCATAAACTAGGGTTTAAGCTTCTGTGACTCTAGCAACCCATCATCTACTTATTACTTCCCAATGCCTTCCTATAGTCCCAAATAATGGTGAAGTGTCATGTAGTCGACGTTCACATAACACCACTAGAGGAAAGACAACATACAACGCATCAAAATATCGAACGAATACCAAATTCACATGACTACTTATAGCAAGACTTATCCCATGTCCTCAGGAACAAACGTAACTACTCTCAAAGCATAATTATGTTCATGATCAGAGAGGTATTGAATAGCATTAAGGATCTGAACATATGATCTTCCACCAAGTAATCCAACTAGCATCAACTACAAGGAGTAATTAACACTACTAGCAACCTTACAAGTACCAATCAGAGTCGCGAGACGGAAATTGGGTACAAGAGATGAACTAGGGTTTGGAGATGAGATGGTGCTGATGGAGATGTTGATGGAGATGAGTCCCCTCCGATAAAAGGAGTGTTGGTGATGACGATGGCGACGATTTCCCCCTCCGGGAGGGAAGTTTCCCCGGCACGACGGCCGTGCCGGAGCTCTAGATTAGTTCTGCTCAAGTTCCACCTCGTGGCGGCGGCGTTTCTTCCCAAAATCTCTCCCTTGATTTTTTTTTCTGGGACGAAACCCTCTATATAGCAGAAGATGGGAGCCGGAGGGGTAACAGGAGGCCCACGAGCCCCCCAGGTGCGCCCAGGGGGGTGGGGCGCGCCTGGCAGGCTCGTGACCTCCTGGTGGCTCCCCTCTTGTATTTCTTCCGCCTAGTATTTTTATATATTACAAAATAATTACTCGCTGATTTTCACAGCTTTTGGAGTTGTGCAGAATAGGTATCTCAAACTTGCTCCTTTTCCAGCCCAGAATTCCAGCTGTCGGCATTCTCCCCCTTCATGTAAACCTTATAAAATAAGAGAGAAAAGGCATAAGTATTGTACCATAATGTGTAATAACAGCCCATAATGCGATAAATATCAATATAAAAGCATGATGCAAAATGGAAGTATCAACTCCCCCAAGCTTAGACCTCGCTTGTCCTCAAGCGGAAGCCGAGATCAATAAATATGCCAACATGTTTAGAGATAGAGGTGTCGATAAAATAAAATGCAGACATGCATGCATCATGATCATATTTAGAACAGCAATATCGTCATATAATCCCTTACACTAAAGTGACAATTCCTTCACAATGTAAAGTATGGATCAAGAACCTTATTGAGAATTAACAACCAATAGTCTTTAGTCATTGAAGCAATTGCAATTTATCATAACATCGGAAAGAGTCAAATAAGAGCTTGTAGACCAAATCCACATACTCAATCATCTTTTAGTCTTCTACAATTGCTAAAACTCATGCGGTACTCATGAGATCAAAGTTTCAGTTGGACACAGAGAAAGATAGGGGCTTATAGTTTTGCTTCCCAACTATTTACCTCAAGAGTAATGTCAACAATAATAATTCATGATTACTTACTTCCAAGTTGATATATGAATATAGATATTTCCCTAGCACATGACGCTTGCCAAGATAATGGCGAAATAAGGAATTGGTGTCGATCACCATGACTCTTTTAAAGATAAAAAAGTAAAGGTACAAGATAGGCCTTTCGCAGAGGGAAGCAGAGGTTGTCATGCGCTTTTGAGGTTTGAATCTGTGATCTCTTAGTGTGAAGGAATTTCACTTTATATTGCCTCCTGTGATAAAGAACTTTATTATGCAGTCTGTCGCTTTTATGTCTTCCTCATCACAGGTTCGTACAAAGCTTATTTTCCACACACTAATAGATCATACATATTTAGGGAGCAATTTTTATTGCTTGCACCGATGACAACTTAATTGAGGGATCTTATTGAATCCATAGGTAGGTATGGTGGACTCTCATGGCAAAACTGAGTTGAGGGTTTATGGATGCACAAGTAGTATCTCTACTTAGTGCGGAAGTTTTGGCTGATATGAGGTGGAAGCAAGCGTCACATGCTAAGGGATCTCTAGTCATATAACATTGTTTGGAACCAAGCAAACATAATTCATTATGTTGTCTTCCTTGTCCAACATCTACTTCTTAGCATGTAATAGTTTAATGGGTGTTCACAATCATAGATGGTGTCAAAGATAATATATATATATGTGAACCTCTCTTTCTTTATTACTTCCTATTAATTGCAACAATGACCAAGATCTACGTTTGTCCACCCACAACAAGTTTCAATCAACATTCTTTTTATATATGAAGCCACCACTTCCCATAGGATCATCACGTGATCTTTCATGCTTTTGTTCTATTCTTCTTCTTTTCTTTAGATCATGGAATGAAGCAAAGCCCTTAACTGAAACACTCTTTATTATATAACTCATGAACTCAATTACATTGGGGGTAACACAAAGCAAAACTCAATCCTAGATCATATTAAGAACTTTATTCTACTAGATAAAGATATTACCAAAAAGGATCAAACTAAGATAAAGGTAAAGGCAAAAGATGTGATGGTGATATGATACCGGGGAAACTCTCCCAAGCTTGGCACAAGCCAAGGGGAGTGCCCATACCCGTGCTTAATTGTCTTCCTTCAGAGGTGATGGTGGTGGAGTTGTTGGAGTCTGGGGTTGATTCTCTGTCTTCCAAGGCATAGGTTCTCCATCATGGAAAGATGATCGAGTCTCCGGAATCCTCAAATCTATAGCCAACCGCATTGCTTTAAATCTGTACTCATACTCACAGTTTTGGTTCTGCAGGTCGTAGATCTGGGCTTGGTGATGATCGATTCTGTCATAGAGCTTGAAGAGGTGCTCCCCGATGTCCTTGGCATCGATCTTGTGCTTGTTGGTGAACTCCATGATCATCATGTGGTTGGCGTTGAGTCCGCGTTCCACCATACCTTGGCACTTGAAGACTTGCTGCTCCATTTCTTCGAGCCTCGCCTCTACACTTCCGGTCCTCTTGGGCCGCTCAACATCACGGATGTGCAGCACCCCCTCATGCATCTCGATAGGTTGAGGGTGTTGTAGCACCTCCGCGAGGTAGGGATTTATGACCTTCTCGAAGAACTTGTCCTTCGGAACTTTTGGGGACGCCAAAGTGATATGGATCTGTGTGCACAACAGCTCGAAACGAAAACAGAGGATATTTGCGTGATACGAGGGTCAGACCTTTCGGGAGATTATATAATGAATTTTTATTGACCATAAGGAGTATTCCACAAGAAAATGGAGTCTGGGAGACACACGAGGTGCTCACGAGCCCCCCAGGTGCACCCAGGGGGTGGGGCGCGCCTAGCAGGCTTGTCACCTCCTCGTGTGCTTTCTCGACTACTTTAATTTTTTCTATTTTTCTAAATATTCCAAAACGGAGAAAAATTGTTATTGGAAAAGTTTTGGAGTCGGTTTAATTACCGTATCACAGACCTCTTTGTTTTTGGAGTCTGAAACAAGCTGGTAAATATCCCTTATGTACTCCACGGAGTTATGTTATTAATATTATTGCTTTCAACATTTATGGGAGTACCTGAGATATAATGCTTAATTCTTTGCCTATTTACAACTCTCAGAAAATTATCTTCCGCGTTGTTGATTTTTATGGCACCGGAAGGATATACTTCCTCAACAATGTAAGGTCCTTCCCATTTAGAGAGAAGTTTACCTGCAAAAAATCTTAAACGAGAATTGTATAGCAAGACATAATCACCTACATTGAACTCACGTTTTTGTATCCTTTTATCATGCCACCTCTTAACTTTTTCTTTAAACAACTTGGCATTTTCATATGCCTGAGTTCTCCATTCATCAAGTGAGCTAATATCAAATAACCTCTTCTCACCAGCAAGTTTGAAATCAAATTTGAGCTCTTTGATTGCCCAATAAGCCTTATGCTCTAGCTCAAGAGGTAAATGACATGCTTTACCGTAAACCATTTTATACGGAGGCATGCCCATGGGATTCTTATAAGCAGTTCTATAAGCCCAGAGTGCATCATCAAGTTTCTTAGACCAATTATTTCTAGACCTATTAAGAGTCTTTTGCAAAATTAATTTAATTTCTCTATTACTTAACTCTACTTGACCACTAGACTGAGGATGATAAGGAGATGCAATTCTATGGTTGACATCATATTTCGCAAGCATTTTACGGAAAGCACCATGAATAAAATGTGAACCACCATCAGTTATTAAATATCTAGGG
The DNA here is from genome assembly GCF_904849725.1 of Hordeum vulgare subsp. vulgare. Lineage (NCBI taxonomy): Eukaryota > Viridiplantae > Streptophyta > Magnoliopsida > Poales > Poaceae > Hordeum > Hordeum vulgare. The sequence continues at coordinate 468,585,632 of NC_058524.1, forward strand.
ACTCCAAATCTAGGAAAAATGACTTCTTTAAGCATCTTAATAGAGGTGTTATGATCAGCACTACTAGTTGGAATAGCTTCTACCCACTTACTAACGTAATCAATAGCAACTAGAATATGAGTATACCCGTTGGACTTTGGAAAAGGTCCCATATAATCAAAACCCCAAACATCAAATGGTTCAATAACAAGTGAATATTTCATAGGCATTTCCTGACGTTTACTGATATTACCTATTCTTTGACATTCATCACAAGACAAGACAAATTACGAGCATCCTTGAAGAGAGTAGGCTAATAAAAATTGGATTGCAATACCTTGTGTGCAGTTCTATCTCCCGCATGGTGTCCTACGTAAGCGTCGAAGTGACACTTTTGTAGGATCTGTCCCTGTTCATGCTCACGTACACAACGTCTAATAACACCATCTACTCCTTCTTTATAAAGGTGAGAATCATCCCAAAAGTAATGTCTCAAATCATAAAAGAACTTTTTCTTTTGTTGGTAAGTGAAACTAGGTGGTATATATTTAGCAACAATATAATTAGCATAATCAGCAAACCATGGTGTACTATGTGAAGCATTGATGACATTCAATTGTTCATCAGGAAAGCTATCATCAATAGGTTGTGGGTCATCAAGAACATTCTCTAAACTAGACAAGTTATCTGCTACGGGGTTCTCAGCACCCTTCCTATCAACAATATGCAAATCAAATTCTTGTAGCAAGAGAACCCATCTAATAAGTCTAGGTTTAGCATCTTTCTTTTCCATGAGATATTTAATAGAAGCATAATCAGTGTGAATAGTAACTTTGGAATCAACAATATAAGATCTGAACTTATCACATGCAAACACAATTGCTATTTTTTTTAGTAGTAGCATAGTTTCTTTGGGCACTGTCTAGAGTTTTACTAGCATAATGAATAACATTTAATTTCTTATCAACTCTTTGTCCTAGAACAACACCAACAACATAATCACTAGCATCACACATAATTTCAAAAGGTAGGTTCCAATCAGGTGGTTGAACAATAGGTGCAGTTATCAAGGCCTTCTTAAGTATTTCAAATGCTTCTTCACAATCATCATCATAAACAAATGGAATATCTTTTTGCAAGAGATTGCTGAGAGGCCTAGAAATCTTAGAGAAGTATTTAATAAACCTTCTATAGAAACCAGCATGACCAAGGAAACTTTTTATACCTTTAATGTTTGTAGGGCATGGCATTTTCTCAATCGCATCAACTTTAGCCTTATCGACTTCAATACCTCTTTCAGAAATTTTATGTCCCAAGACAATGCCTTCATTAACCATAAAGTGGCACTTCTCCCAATTCAGACAAGGTTAGTATCTTTACATCTCTGCAAAACTCGATCAAGGTTGCTCAAGCAATCATCGCAAGAAGATCCGTAAACGGAGAAATCATCCATGAAAACATCAACAATCTTTTCACACAAGTCAGATAATATAGCCATCATACATCTTTGAAAGGTAGCAGGTGCATTACATAAACCAAAAGGCATACGTCTATAAGCAAAGGTACCAAAAGGGCAAGTAAAAGTGGTTTTATCTTGATCAGATTGTGCAACGGATATTTGGGAGAAACCAGAATGACCATCTAGAAAGAAAAAGTGTGTATGTTTAGACAATCTTTCTAGCATTTGATCAATAAAAGGTAAAGGGTAATGATCTTTCTTAGTAGCTTTATTTAATTTCCTAAAATCAATTACCATCCTATAGCCAGTAACAATTCTTTGTGGGATCAATTCATCTTTATCATTAGGGACAATGGTAATACCTCCCTTCTTAGAGACACAATGCACCGGACTTACCCAATCACTATGAGCAACAGGATAAATAATACCTGCTTCCAGGAGCTTTAGTATTTCTTTTCTTACCACCTCTTTCATCTTAGGATTTAATCTTCGTTGGTGATCGGCAACTGGTTTGGAATGAGGATCAGTTTTATTTTTATGCTACCATAGAGTGGGACTAATGCCCTTAAGATCATCAAGAGTATATCCAATAGCAGCACGGTGCTTCCTCGGAGTTTTCAATAATTTCTTTTCTTCACGCTCTGAAAGGTTAGCACTAATAATAATAGGATATATCTATTTTTCATCAAGCTAAGCATACTTAAGAGTATCAGGTAATTGTTTAAGCTCAAACACATGATCACCCTTTGGTGGAGGTGGATCTCCAAGTAATTCAACAGGCAAATTATTCTTAAGGATAGGACGTTGTTCAAAGATAACTCTATATATCTCATTCCTTTCATCCATATGAATATCATTTTCATGTTCAAGCAAGTATTTCTCTAAAGGATCAGTAGGAGGCACAGCAATAGAAGCAAGAGCAATAATTTCATCCTTACTAGACAATTCTTTTTCATGAGGTTGTCTACCAAACTTAGAAAAATTAAATTCATGTGACACACCTCCAAAGCCAACAGTAACAGTTTGTTTCTCACAATCAATTTGAGCATTAACAGTATTGAGAAAAGGTCTACCAAATATGATGGGACAAAAGCTATCTTGTGTGGTAGCAAGAACGATAAAATCAGTAGGATACTTAGTTTTACCACACAAGACTTCAACATCTCTAACAATTCCCACAGGGCAGATAGTATCTCTATTAGCAAGTTTAATAGTAACATCAATAAATTCCATCTAGACAAGTGCAATCTCATCTTTAATTTCATTATATAAATATTAAGGTATTGCACTAACACTAGCACCCATGTCACATACACCATGATAACAATGATCTCCTATCTTAACAGAAACAACAGGCATGCCAACAACAGGTTTATGCTTGTCTTTAGCACGAGGTTTAGCAATTCTAGTAGCAGCTTCACAGAATTGAATAACATGCCCATCAACATTATCGGCCAAGAGATCTTTAATAATAGCAATACTAGGTTCAACTTTAATTTGCTCATGGGGTGTGGGTGTTCTAATGTAGCCCTTACGTATCACAGTTGAAGCTTTAGCATGATCCTTTATTCTAACAAGGAAAGGTGGTTTCTCAATGTAAGCACTAGGAACAATAGAATCATTATAAGCAATAACTTTCTCTTCAACTGGATTGGGTTTTACTACATTAACTTCTATGGGAGGATGATATTTAAACCACTTTTACTTAGGGAGATTAATATGAGCAGAAAATGATTCACATAAAGAAGCTACTATCTCAGAGTCAAGTCCATATTTAGCGCTAAAATCACGAAAAGTATTTGTTTCAACGAAGGATTTAACGCAATCGAACTTAAGATTCATACCTGACTCCTTACCTTCATCAAACTCCCAATATTTAGAATTGCGTCTAATTCTTTCCAATAAATCCCATTTGAAATCAATATCTCTCTTCATGAAAGAACCGGTACAAGAAGTGTCAAGCATGGTGCGATTTTCATGAGAAAGCAGAGCCTAAAAGTTAATAATAATAATTTCTCTAGGGAGCTCATGGTTGGGGCATGAATATAACATTGAATTAAGCCTCCCCCGAGCTTGAGCGATACTTTCTCTATCACGAGGCCAAAAATTATAGATATAATTCTGATCACGATGTACCAAATGCATAGGATAAAACTTTTGATGAATTCCAATGTCAATCGGTTGTAGTTCCATGATCCAATATCATCACATAGCATATACCATGCCAATGCTTTATCCCTGAAAGATAAGGGAAAGACCTTCTTCTTGACCTCATCCTCGGGCAAACCTACAAACTTAAATAAACCACAAACTTCATCTACATAGATTAGATGCAAGTCGGGATGTGATGTTCCATCTCCTGTAAAAGGATTAGCCAACAGTTTCTCTAGCATACCCGAAGGAAATTCATAATAAATATTTTCAGTATGTGCAGTAGGTTGAGGAGAAACTCTTTGTGCTTCCAGTCGAGGTGAAGATACCCCGAACAAGCCCCTCAAAGGATTAGGTTCCATAGTGACAAGTGACAATAAATTTCAGCACACTATATAAATGTTTCCTTACCAAATTCCACTCACCAAAGGCGCTTCACTCCCCGGCAACGGCGCCAGAAAAGAGTCTTGATGACCCACAAGTATAGGGGATCTATCGTAGTCCTTTCGATAAGACAGACTGTCGAACCCAACGAGGAGCAGAAGGAAATAACAAGTGGTTTTCAGCAAGGTATTCTCTACAAGCACTGAAATTATCGGTAACAGATAGTTGCGGGATAAGATAATTCGTAACGGGTAACAAGTAACAATAGTAACAAAGGTGCAGCAAGATGGCCCAATCCCTTTTGTAGCAAGGGACAAGCCTGGACAAACTCTTATATAAGGTTAGCGCTCCCGAGGACACATGGGAATTTCTGTCAAGCTAGTTTTCATCATGTTCATATGATTCGTGTTCGCTACTTTGATAGTTTGATATGTGGGTGGACCGATGCTTGGGTGTTGTCCTTACTTGGACAAACATCCCACTTATGATTAATCCCTCTCGCAAGCATACGCAACTACGAAAGAAGAATTAAGACAAAGTCTAACCATATCATTAAACTGGTGGATCCAAATCAGCCCCTTGCGAAGCAACGCATAAACTAGGGTTTAAGCTTCTGTGACTCTAGCAACCCATCATCTACTTATTACTTCCCAATGCCTTCCTATAGTCCCAAATAATGGTGAAGTGTCATGTAGTCGACGTTCACATAACACCACTAGAGGAAAGACAACATACAACGCATCAAAATATCGAACGAATACCAAATTCACATGACTACTTATAGCAAGACTTATCCCATGTCCTCAGGAACAAACGTAACTACTCTCAAAGCATAATTATGTTCATGATCAGAGAGGTATTGAATAGCATTAAGGATCTGAACATATGATCTTCCACCAAGTAATCCAACTAGCATCAACTACAAGGAGTAATTAACACTACTAGCAACCTTACAAGTACCAATCAGAGTCGCGAGACGGAAATTGGGTACAAGAGATGAACTAGGGTTTGGAGATGAGATGGTGCTGATGGAGATGTTGATGGAGATGAGTCCCCTCCGATAAAAGGAGTGTTGGTGATGACGATGGCGACGATTTCCCCCTCCGGGAGGGAAGTTTCCCCGGCACGACGGCCGTGCCGGAGCTCTAGATTAGTTCTGCTCAAGTTCCACCTCGTGGCGGCGGCGTTTCTTCCCAAAATCTCTCCCTTGATTTTTTTTTCTGGGACGAAACCCTCTATATAGCAGAAGATGGGAGCCGGAGGGGTAACACGGGGCCCACGAGCCCCCCATGTGCGCCCAGGGGGGTGGGGCGCGCCTGGCAGGCTCGTGACCTCCTGGTGGCTCCCCTCCAGTATTTCTTCCGCCCAGTATTTTTTTTATATTCCAAAATAATTCCTCGCTGATTTTCACGGCTTTTGGGGTTGTGCAGAATAGGTATCTCAAACTTGCTCCTTTTCCAGCCCAGAATTCCAGCTGTCGGCATTCTCCCTCTTCATGTAAACCTTATAAAATAAGAGAGAAAGGGCATAAGTATTGTACCATAATGTGTAATAACAACCCATAATGCGATTAATATCAATATAAAAGCATGATGCAAAATGGACGTATCATATGCCTCTTAATGTAGCTCCATCCTACGCATTGGTTCCCTTCGGAATTGACTATGTCATTCCTGAAGAAGATGAGGAAATGGTAGATGTTGCATCTGAAGAAACCATAGGTGAGGAAATACAAATTGATCACATTACTCAATCCTCCATTCCTCAAAAGACATCTGATGATATTGGTTGCACCACTCCAGTTTTTCGTGATGATTTTTGGGAACAGTCTCATCGCTCACCAAGGTCTACCCAAATCCCTCCTACTCCTGTTGTAACAAAAATCCTCATAGGATCTGATGGGAAGACAGTATGTGATGAAGCTGGTCAAGGATCAGCTGCATCAGCTGATGATTTTTCCTCCTACACCAAGCAAATTCCTCAGGCTGAGGAAAATCCTCAACCTGAAGAAAATGGTCGGAATGAAGAAAATGCTCCTGCACCTAACACCAAAACTGCTATTGTTGTGGTCAACACAGAAATAGCAATGATAGTACCTCCTCTTCAAGAACAGCAGCATAATCTTCAACCGTAGCAAAATCAGCCTTTGTCGAGGAGGCCAAAGTTTCAAAAGGAAGCTTTCTATGAAGAACGGATGTACTTCACAGGCGCAAATCCGTATGATGAGCTTCGCATAAGGCACCGGAAATTCTGGACGAGGACTCAGCTTAACTACTATGCCTCTGTGCTCTGTGGGAGGAACAAAATATTTCAGCACAAGCATATTCCTCATGTTGACATGGAAGAAATTCCTTGCTTCATTCCAGTCCTCAATGTTCTTCATGAAGCTGGACTGCTGCCTCTCTGCACTAACATAGGTGACTGGAATAGTGACATAATTCTTAAGTTCTACACTACTTTGCATATCTCTGGAGACCCGAAGGATGTCAACGCTTGGGTGTTGAACTGGATGACTCGGCACACGCACTACAAAGTGTATGCCACTAAATTGCTCCGTCCGCTTCCAGTCTCAATTCCCTCAGAAAATGAAGTGCTAATGTATGATGAACGGGAGATTCCCAACAGACTGATGGAAGTCCTCATGAAGCCTTTGGCCAAGGACCAACCTCCGAGGACTAGCTTTCTGGTTCAAGACTTGAAGTATGAACCACGAACCATCTACAGAATCTTGTGCAATGTCATTGCTCCTATCAAAGGCCATGATGATGAAGAAGATGTCGTAGGCATCATGAAGAATATCCTCTTCAATATCATCCATGGCATACCAATAAACCTTCATGACTTCTTCATGAGGACTTTGGCTGATAATGCTCTGTCACCCTTCGACATGAAAATTTATGCTCCTTGGATCATGAGATTCATCAGAAGCAGGTCTGGCATCAACTACCTTGCTGATTTTCCTAACCACATTGGATATCTGCCGCCTGTCAGAGTCATCAAGAAGACATTTGAGCCAGTTGAAGGCAAAGGAAAATCTGTCATTGATGAAGGAAAAGGCCCCTAGATGTCTAGTTCCGCGAAGCACAGTCATATTGTTCATATGATGACACTGCTACCCAAGATCCACCAAGCCATGTTGCCCCAAGAGTGGTGAATAACAGAGAGCTACTCCTCAGTCTTCATCAGAAGGTCGGTCGCAATCACAAATGGGTAAAACATCAATTCCGTGCCATTGTGAAAACCCTCAACACGACTCAGAATGCAGTGAAGAAAAATCACTACTATCTTCATGAGGTGTTTTATCGTACCTGGGCCACCTTGGCTCATCTGAAGACTCAAGAGGAACTTGATGAATTGGAGTTTACACAGGACTTTGAGTGGCCGTGGCCTCCCAAGAAGAAATTCAAGCCAATTCCAGTTCCTGACCTTGAAGACAGTTCTTTTTCTTCATTCCGCACTTCAGAGTCTGATGAAGAACGAGAAGACACTGCTACTGGACCAAGGAAGAAGCATGTCATGGTTTGGTCATGGCATATGTCCTCGTGAAAGGACTTAGAGATGGAGCCATCGCACCTTGGTGGCGACTCAAAGAGGGTGAGCAAAAGCGAGACTCAGGTTTACCCAGGTTTGGCCCCTCCTATGGAGGTAAAAGCCTACGTCCTGCTTTGTGTATATTGATGATGGGTTCGATTACAAGGAGGGCATAACTCGCCTGACCTAGATCTCGATGGATTCTAACTTAGCCTATCTTCCCTAGAAACTCGCCTTTATATACAGGTCGAGGCCATAGGGGTTACAAAGTCCTAGCCATGTTACAAACCGTGGCTTTCCATATCTCTAAGTCTCGTGTCCGCCAAGTCATGAAACCTCCTTGGCGACTTATCTTCTTTCTTAATCTTGAACAGCCATCTAGCTCACGGGCCCCGGCGGCCCTTTATCTAAGATCTCCCAACGCACCTCAGGTCGTGGGCCAAGGCTTACACTGACCATGTATGTATGAGTCAGCCGCTTTCCTGACCCGACCCAACAGGATGGGTCATACCGCAGGTAATATCCCCAACATTAGGCCCCAGATTGACTTGAATTCATTCACGCGAATAAACCTTTACGCTTGTCTTCGGTGACTCATATTATCTCCATCTTTTCTTTAATAAGTGACGAGCCGCCAACTTTTACAAATTGCTTGAGTCACCAAGTCATTTATTGGTGACATCACCTTCTCCACTATTGCTCGTATTTTGATGACATCACTTCCAACGGATCTTTTTGTCTTTAACATGTTATCCCGAAAATCTAGGCGCCATTATTTTTGGTTTTCAATTTGTCACCTAGATTCTCGCGCTTGTCGTTTCAACCCTGCCATATGCCTTTAAATAGCCACAGGGGAGTGGGGGGCATCCCCACCTACCTTCATTCCATCTCCTCGGCTGCGTCGTCTTCCTCGAGCTCGCGTCTTGGCCACCTCGCCATCGTCGGGCCTCTGTCGAGGACCAACCGTTTCTCAGGCTGGTCGGGGGCGCGGTCTCCGGCACAGAACTTCCGCGACCTTCTTCCGTCGTTGCCTTCCCTCTTCGGGTAAGTTCCCTTTCTCCATTAGGGCTAGATCTTGAATGTTCATATCTCTTAGGGAACTCCATGAATGCTAGGTCCTCTTACCATCAACCCGTCTAAGTATGGTATTTTAGATCCTTCCTCGTAGCAATAAACTGTGGTAGTCCAATGGCGCTCTCCCAGCAAGTTTTATTCTTCCTCCATTGCTCTATAGATCCACACAGTGTTTTCGCACTATTTTTGTGTTCTTAGCACCTGAATTTTCGGCAAGTTTTATTTTACCCAATAGAACCACCCGTAGATCCATAAATTATCTCTCGGTGTTGGAAACATGTTTGTTCTCAATTGGGCATATCCTTAAGGAAACCTTTAAAGTCACAATCCGCCCTCAATGCTACGGCGAGTTACAACTCCCTTGTAGATATGCTTCCAACCGTTGGCTGGCGAGTTATCATTCCTTAGGTCCTGACAACCCGCCAATATTTTTTTTGTAGTCATGGGTACCATCTCTAAATGTAATTGGCTGCCAACAGAAGTCAATGACGCTTATCTTGAGAAATTTCTAAAAGTGGGAAATCTTGTGCCCAAGGAGGTCATCAGCTGGCGAACCGCCTTTGGGGAACAAACCCCTCAACCCGCCGAAGGGGAAGTAGTTGTTTTTGCTGATCACCTTGAGCGAGGCTTCACATCGCCCGGCTCAAAATTCTTCAGAGACGCCTTGCACTTCTTCAACGTCCATCCCTAAGACTTGGGGCCAAACTCCATCAGTAACCTTTGTCAGTTCCAAGTGTTATGTGAGGCTTATCTGCAAATAGAGCCCACTGTACTATTATTCAGTAAGTTTTTTATCTGAACCGCAAGACTGAGTTTGCCAATGGGCCTTGCCTAGAGCTTGGGGGAGTTAATATCCAACGACGTCGTGAGTGCGGGTTTCCGGCCGTTACATTGCCTAGTCATCCCAAAGGTTGGGAAAAGACTTGGTTCAACTGCCGCGACACCTCTCCATCCAATGAGAACCCTTTACTAGGTTTCAGGGAAGAACGTCTGCCCATGGACTTCAAGTTGGCGGAAAAGCTAACTGAAGAAGAAGAAGCCATGTTTGTCCCTATCTTTGCAAAGCTGAAGGCTCTTACCGTCAATGGTCTTACTGGGATCGATCTGATCCGCTGCTGGGTGGAGTGGAGAATCATGCCCTTAAGCCGCCAGAACGGCTTGATGTGTGAATACAATGGCGACTTAAACCACCCCAATGCTTTTACAATATGAGGCTTGAAGAAGAAGACATTGTCGAGATTGTGAAGAAACTAAGTGGCGAGCCCATTGAGAATTGCTCCAAAATTGGGCTTAAACCTTTTTGCGTTTCCAACCCGGCTCTAGAGGTAAACAATCCAAGTCGCCCTTTTAGCTTTTAAACGTACTCATTCATGTTTGTGATGTGAGCTTTTCATCATGTCAATCAGAGGGATTCGGCCTTTTAGTCCCGAAGGCCCAAGACACTCATCAAGAAAACGACCAAACCCGCCACTAAAACAAAGAAGAAGAACAAAGGCAAAACCGCAGCAAAAGAGTAATCCGTCATTGGTGAGTCTCGGGCCGCCGAAGAACAATCAGAGGTAAAACTCTCTTGTCTTTATTGCTTTAATCTGACTTGTACTCATGCTTTGCTACCTTTGTTTATAGGATGATGACTTTGAGATCCAGGATGAAGATGTCGAGGTAATTTCCATTTATTCCGACTCAACTTCTTCTCCCCCTCAAGCCGGCCAGGCGAATCTGTAGGAAAATTCCCATGTCTCACCCAGATGCTTATCTGGATCCCAATTTCCTTTTGAAGAAGGCGGGTTATACACCCAAACGTCACACTCGAAGCCACTCTGGGGACCTAGTGTCTGGCTTGCCTAAGAAAACAAGTCGTCGCAAACGACAGAACGACGTACATACTGCAAGCATCTTTTTCTTCTTGTGCAAGATATTCTCGTGATTTACCCAATCTTTGAATCCTTACCCAACAGGTTTCCCCTCCTTCGTTTGGCGACTCAGCTATGTCGACTCTCCCCCCAATGATTCGTCTTTAGGGGTAAGTTCCTTTACTTAACATGTTCTTTCGGATGTCAATGTTTCCGTCTCAACATTGGTCGTTGTTTCTCAAGGCGCAAGCAAAGAAGAGGAGAACCGGCGACTCATCTTCTACTCCCAAAGCGGCTGAAGTGTTTGGTATGAGTACCCCCGTCCCACAGGCTCAAAAAGAACCAGCTGAAATTTGTGACGATATTCTTGATGATTTTCCTCACATCCGGGTCAACCCTTCAAGCCCTCAAAAGGAAGTGACTGAAAACATCAACCCGCCCAATCCGTCTAAGGCGCCTGAAGACCCAGATTCAGTCGTTGTTACTGGTACCGTCTATTCTAAGCTTGCAACTGCAGTTTTCACCAAACACACGCCAAAAGTAGCCCAAGTATTTGTAGAAAAAGATATCACCAATCTGAAGCTTCGCAATTATGAAAAATTGGAGTTTGACGAACTGTACTCAGGTTTTGTGAGCCGCCTTGAGACGAGGCATGAGATGGAAAAGAGCTTGGCCAACATTATGCGGATAAAACCTGAGGTATGATCTCTTTTAACCTTCTTGACATGTCCTCCCATGTCACACCCAAGATGCGACCCTATCCTCAATTTGGCACGAAGGCCTCGTCAGGGACAGAAGCGCATCTCGTCGTGTCGCAAGAATGGATATCGTCACAAGTACATGTACTGAAAAGAAGATATATATATATATATATATATATATATATATATATATATATATATATATATATATATATAATTGGCTTACACTCGCCACAAGCTACATCATAGTCACAACAGTACAGTACATATACATCAAGAGTAATAGCAGGGTCCGACTACGGACGAAAACAAATGACAAAAGAAGAACGACGTCCATCCTTGCTATCCCAGGCTGCCGGGCTGGAACCCATCCTAGATCGATGAAGAAGAATAAGAAGAAGCAACTCCAAATGAACAATCAACGCGCTCGCGTCAAGTAACCTTTACATGTACCTGCAACTGGTGTTGTAGTAATCTGTGAGCCACAGGGGATTCAGCAATCTCATTTCCAAAGGTATCAAGACTGGCAAAGCTTAATGGGTGACGCATGGTTAAGTGGTGAGGTTGCAGCAGCGGCTAAGCATATATTTGGTGGCTAAACTTACGAGTACAAGAAATAGGAGGGGGATGATCTACGCATAGCGGACGTGACTACTGATGATCAAATGAATGATCCTGAACACCTACCTACGCCAGACATAACCCCACCGTGTCCTCGATCGGAGAAGGAACTCACGAAAGAGACAGTCACAGTTACGCACACGGTTGACATATTTTAATTAAGATAACTTCAAGTTATCTAGAACCAGTGTTAAACAAAGTTTCCACGTTTCCACATAACCGCGGGCACGGCTTTCCGAAAGATTTAACCCTGCAGGGGTGCTCCAACTAGTCCATCACAAATTACCACAAGCCGCATAGAAATCCTCGATCGCGAAGCTCGCGATCTCGTCGGATTCCTTAGTAGAAAACCTCAACTCTGAGATTACCCAAAGCATCACCGGAATCCCGATGCACAAGATATCTCGTCAAAGGTAAAACTAATCCAGCAAGGTCGTCCGACGTGTCGACGATCCCGATAGGAGCCGCGTATCTCGTTCTCAGGACACGACGGATGGAAAAGCCTACACGTACCAAACCTCGAGTTGCCCCGTGGTGGCCCAGCAGTCTACCCTTTTGGGACCAACACCATCAGCACTGGCCCCCCTGTATTATGTAGAATTACTCCTCGGGTAGCGCTAACTCCCTATGCATTTCAGTTTTAGTAGAATTATTACGTTGGGCAAAAGTAGAACCAATGTTGGGCCTTGCCAGAGCTACTTTAAGCATAAACGAATTATCAAGGGGGTCCCCATAACAACCCCGATCGTGTTAGGAGCGCTCAATTATGGAACATAACACCGGTAGCCCAAACTAAGGGGGCAAAGGTGGAACAAAACACCGTGCTAGAAACGTCGAGCCTTCCACCTTTTACCAAGTATATAGGTGCATTAAATTAAATAGCATTTAATATGGTGATATGACAAGGAACCCATGTTATCACGTGGAAGCAACTGTACCTGCAACTAGCAACGCTAACACAGGGTTAAGCAAGCGGTAACATAGCCAATCAGTAGTTTGCTAGGTTGAACAGGTAGAAGGTTTTCATGGCATTGTTGAGAGGCTGGTATTTAACATGTGGTAGGCAATGAGACATAATCAATAGAAACGGTAAAACTAGCATGACAATGATAGTAATGGTATCTGGGGAAATGGTCATCTTGCCTGAGATCCCGCTTGGAAGAAGAATGCCTCCGTGAACAGACGAACCGACGTAGTCGAATGGGTCCTCACAATCCGGCACGTTGTGGAACTCTATCGAGACGAAGCAAACCGGAAACACAAATCAACACACGGAATTCACCACACGATGCACACACATATGATGCATGAGCAGCTGAATACATGCAAGTCACGGCATGACAATTCACACAATCAAACACTACACATTAAGTGAAGTTCAATATGCAACGAGTTGCGTATTAACGAAACTCCACGTTTATTTATTTAGTTCTATCCCGATTAGATACACAGCAATATTAAATGTGGTTAAACATGGCAAGAGGTGAATCATAATTAAATTACCTATCTAGGCATTTTAAATGAGGTCGAAAATGACATATAGCACCTCCGAGAAGACCTCACATTTTAATTTACAATTCTATCCATATCTGAACTAACACATTTAATTGGTTGTTAAACAGCAAAACAAGTAGGTTCACGTGATTCTACGCATCGTTACAAGCAATTTACACATAGAGATCATCTCCAACGGAGCTACGGATCAAAAGATACGGACACCGCAAGATATGATGGCATGAATGTAATATGCATGCAACGGCGGTCACGAGCACTTCAAAACACACAACCAGCAAGAGAAAATGAAACTACACGAGATTCTAAGCAAGTTTCATATAGGACACGAACAAATCGGAGCTACGGTTCAAAAACTACGAGCAAAACAAGAAATGACTACAATCTGCCAAAATCAGCCACATAGCATTTTCTACGCCCCACAACTATGAGCTACACAACTCCGATATGCTCAAGCAAGACATGACACGAAAGAGGACAAGAAGCACTAAAACATAAAACCAACAACAACTAGCATGGCATCATGGATCACTAGGGAAAGAAGTGACAAAATGGCATCTCACACACTATTTCAGACTTAGTAAAAATTACACTTCATGAAAATGCAGTTTTCGGTCTGAAGGCATATTGACAGCAGCAAAACCATAAGCTAATGGCATGAAAATTCACAGCATGCTAGAGAAACACAAGGTATACAACTAACTCAATTGGACCAACCTCAAAACAGCTACAGATCACAAGATACAAGCAAGACAAGACAGCAACAAAATATAACAGATTTCAGACTTGGAAATATTTCAGCACCTCCAAATCAGCACTATTTCTAGCAACTTGAGAGCAAGCAAACCACACCTAAACATGCATTTCTATTGCAACAAAAATACCCGGGGCTAGACTAAACACCCAAGAACAACTCCCTAGTTGACAACTTAATCAAACGAACCACGGAATAAATCCTACGAAATAGACAAGAGGGCAACATGGCAAAATATCGCGTGAACTACCTTGCTCAAAAGCTAAAACTAATTGCACAAAAATCCCATGGATTTTTCTACCCCAAAAACATATAAAACATGTGGTGTTGCAACACAAAAATATTGCCACACGTAAATGCAAGGTAATAACCTATACACGAAAAATAAACTAGCGGCAAATCCCTACACGCAAAAATACCAATGGCTACTCTAAAATACATGGAAAAGTGGTTCCTAAAACATGGACATTTTATCTAAGGCATTCGGGCAAACCGGACACGCGTGAAAAATAAATACGGGACGCAAACATATTAGGACAGCGCGTTAATCTATGCATACGACACGCTAAACGTCGTCAAACAAATATGCAAGTTGTGAAATTGTATTCTATGCGAGAAACTACATGAAATCCATATACAATATGTCTCGAACCGACTTACGGTTTAAAAGTTACGGGCAATCTAATATATGTTTATTTTCTGAAATATTCCTAATTCGAAAAATCCTAATTATCTAATGGGCCGCACAGGCGGGCGCTACATAACAAATTTGCGCTGGGCGGGGACAGCTCACCTGAGGGTCTCTTGGGCCGGCCTGGTGGAGAGCTCGGCCTGGTCGGTAGGCCTGATGAGGAGGAGGCGAGGCGGCCTGCAGCTGGCGCCCTAGCCTAGGCCGGTTGTGGAGGCGAGGTGGGCCGGCGCCACCTGGCCCACGCGGGCGACACGGTTGGTGGCGCAGCCGACCACGGGGGCTCCTCGTCCTCCCGATCCCGCACGGGACGTACGCGGCGGCGGCAGCAGGGCTGTTCGGAGGAACTCCGACGAGCGGACAAGGGCAGGGCCGGCTAGAGATACCGGGAACGAGCAGATACAGCCGGGTTCCTTCGGATTTGGCCGCCGATGGGCTGCGACGAGGGAAAACAAGGCGGTGGCTCAGGTACGGGCGACGGGAGGCGGCCGACAGTTGCAGGTCTCGGGAGCCAAGGCGGCGCGGCTCCGTGGCAGTAGCCGGCGACGAAGGGCAGGCGGCGATCGACGGCTGGAAGCGCGGGCTCCGGTAGGGACTTGGCGGCACGGGCTGCTGCGACTCGAGGGGTTGGCCGGCGGCGCTCGGCACGGGAGGCAGAACAGGGGCGACGGTGGCTCGGGCCCGGGCGGGCCGGATCTAGGCCTGGCGGGCCCGCTCGAGGAGAGAGGAGGGTAGGCTGGCGGCTAGGGTTTGGAAGGCACGGGAAACAAGGAGAGAGGGGGGTTTGGCTGCCTTCAAAATAGGAGGGGTCTATATATAGACAAATGGGGGGCTAGGTTAACCGGAATTACGTTCCGGATCCAACCGTGGGGTCGGATTCGGATAATTCTGAACGTGAGAACGATTACGAGGCCATATAGAGGGGATATCCAGAGACGAGAGGGAGAATGGGCGGCTTGGCAATGTATTTTAAAACACCGACAAACGTCCGACGAATTACCGAAGACGGTGCCACTACGGTCGACCGTTCGGTACCAGACGGACTTCGATCGCGGCGAAATTCGACAGGCGGCCTAGCTATAACTAATAATGACCGCATGCCAAGTTTCACCCCGATCAGAGAAAGTTTTACGCACACTTTTAAAACAGGGTTTTGACGATGTCGCGGGCACGTGCATGTGCGGTCGGGCTCAGAACGGAC
Organism: Hordeum vulgare subsp. vulgare; assembly: GCF_904849725.1. Taxonomy (NCBI): domain Eukaryota; kingdom Viridiplantae; phylum Streptophyta; class Magnoliopsida; order Poales; family Poaceae; genus Hordeum; species Hordeum vulgare. Next base: position 468,601,540 of record NC_058524.1, read on the forward strand.
AACGACGAGAACCGGCAACTAACAACGGATGCAAGTTTTGAAAACTGGCGGCAACGAGATGCCGATGCAATGCTGATGATGTGCATGATGCGATGATGATGCAACAAATAAAAATACCCACACGACGGGAACGGAAAGGAAAGGGGAATCTTCTGGAACATCGGCATCGGGCTGTCACAACTCTCCTACACTACAAGAGGATCTCGCCCCGAGATCCAAGAATGAAAGGGGGAGAGCATGAGAACGAACAAGAGGTAAAAATTAATTGCTTCTTTGACAAACGAGTGAAGCCAACGATCCTTGAAGGTTGCAAAGCGATGAGGAATGATATGAGAAACAAGCAAGAATTCACGGAAAATTTCGGCAGCACTTCGGTAGGAAAATGGGACAAAAAATTCGATAAGATGGAAGAAATAGAAAATATTCATGACAAACAACTAAATAGAACAAGGGAACACCATGATCTTGATAAAACAACAAGATTGACCCAAAAGAGCAACATCAGAATGCCCCCGGAACAATAGAATAGGAACTAGATCATATGGAAGAAGAGAATGAAGAAAAGAATGACAACTACTATCTCAAATGAACTTGGCAAGCATCCTTGCGAGAAGAATTGAACGGAGTTGTTGGAAAAACAACAATGAAAAGAACAAGATAGTAGTGGGCTTATGGAAACCTTTTCAAATTAATGAAGTGACAACCAGCCACCAACAGAAACAAGGATTGATTGGGAGAAACAAGATATGGACAATTACTTACACCAAGAGGATACATTGAGAACTTGGATTAATGACAAGCCCCATGATAGCAACAATCCATAGGAAAAGCTATAGGTGAAATCCAAACCAAGATAACTCAAAGAAGAAATCATGGGTTGAAAATATCTCATGATCATAGAATTGGTGGGTTTTATTATCTCATCCTTGAAAGGAAATCTCTTTGAGGCTCCTACACTAACAAGAATGCTATAATACCACCTCAAGGATAAGGAAGAAAAAATGCACTTGGAAATGCAAGAGAAGAAAACTTGAGGTTCTCCAATAAGAATCTTGAAGAACACTTGAGAATGAATTGAAACCTTGATGAACCACCATGAAGGACCTCCGTATACAAATGAATGATGCAAAGATATGAATGTAAAAAAGAATAAGATTATGACCTTGCCAAAATTTAGATGAAGCCTCACAAAGAGATACTTAAAAGAACTTGGAACTCCGGAAAAGAAAGATAGGCACTTGAGAAAAGAATTGATATCATGAGCCCTCCGGAAGAAGAATTGAAATCTCTTGGAAGAAGGAAGAACAAGAATAAGAATTATGTTATGCTCATCCTTCATCAAGTTTAATTGATGACAAGCAACGAATTTAGCATACCACTTATTCTTCTTGAAATGATTAAGGAGAGAGATAGGTAAGCACCACTTGAAGCATAATTAAAGGAAGCACCGGTAAGAATTCACAATTGAATGGGAATACCAAGAATTAATGTAGACACAAGAGAATGAAGAGCTCATGAGCCAGCTGAGAGAAAACTTTGAACAAAGCACCGGAATAATCGAGAGACGAACGAAGAGACAACCATTGAGAAGAATTGAGGATGAAAGCTGAAAGCTGAGAACGAAGAATCTTCTGAAATGATGGCCTTCGGAGGAACGAGAAATAAAAACAACTCAGAAATGCACCGGATAGCAAGAAAGGGATTACTCACGATAGAAACAATTGAGAGGATAACACGAAGCTGAGATGACCATCTTCACAAGAATGGAGCAAGATTTGAGAGAAACATTCCTTCGAATTTGCAAGCTGAGAATGATGGCGAGAAACAACACCAAGAATACTGAGACACACCGGAATAATGAAGAATGAAAGGTTTAGCCAAAGACGAAAATAAATTCAAATTGATCTTGGAGAAGGAATATGACTGATGAAATTCATACTTATGTCATGGTTGAAAAGAATTAAAGATCTCCGGAAAGATTACAAGAGCTATATAAGATCCTGGGAAAAACCTGTGGGTTATGGGCCCACTTAAAGAAACTACCGTTGAAAAGATTGCTAGAAAGATTGATATAGCACCGGTACAAATGAAGACTAGATGAGGTTAGCACCTCGAAATAATTAAAAGGATTGGAAACAAGAACCTCTGAGATAATTTCAGCACTCCGGATGGAATAGAGAGAAATGACAATAAGAAGACTGATGAGAATTTCCAACATGGGAAAAATTACAAGGATGAATAGGATACAATGAACACGGATAATTAAATTAAATTCATCGGAAAAGATGACAGAATGAATAAAGATGAACATGAAGCTCCTGATAAACTTCACAATGAATCACCGGCTATGAAAGGAAGATGAGATAGCGGAAGCATCACTGGAATGAAATGCACTTGGATGAAATCCAATCACTGAAGAAAAAGGGCGGGAGGGCGGGGAAAGACAAAGACAACTTGGGCTAGATGAGATGAACTCCGAAATAAAATGAGAGAATGATCTTGCAAAATTGGAGAGGATTGAGTTCAGTTGAAGAGAAGCACTCCGGTTGAAAAGACTTGACATAACAACTCTGGTTGACAAGAATCGATATGACAATTGATTGAGCAAAGAGAATTAGCATTCCCACAAAAATACCGCTTAGAGAAGATCTAAAATCACCACTTGACATCGAAGCAACTTGAATTACCACATTCAACAAAACAAAGGGTGAGGCTTATGAAACAAACCAGAACAAACTCATGAGAAAGATTTCGTCCGATATTTTTGTGGACAGGATCGCACGGGCTCGATTTTACAGTAGCCATCAAGTGCAAGGCAGTGCACCCGACATACGAAGCGTCCCCGAGTCATAGCAAGCTACAAGGACTCTTTAAGACACAACGTGTACCTTTGTAAGTCGACCGTCAACAAACGAATCCACTAGATGTCGAACCCCAACCTAACATCATGCATTTGTTGGAAGATTGTCCTATAAGCAACTACTTGAATTCCCACCTATGAATTCCTGAAATTATCTGGTCATGCAATCTGGTACATGGATACAAGGAGTAATAATCACACAACTCCTATACTAACCCGTCACCTGTATCACATCCGTCAACACACAACCAGAATCTCGGACCTTCATCTACTACAGACCCTTGTGATCACAACGATACAAAGTATGGCAGTACTCCCGAACAATCTGCACCAGTACTGGGGACATCGGGGTTATCTTGCCACTACTAGTATTGAAGCAATTACGAACATCCTTTGTTCTGAGATACAAAGAAATCTGAATGATAACGATGTGCTCAAAAAATCCCCTGGAGCTCAACTCCCCAGAAGAAAATCAAGTCAGACAGGAGGCACCAAGACAGAACTCCGTCACATCGGTATCATATAGATTCCAAAAATATCCGCGTGATCCTAAAAAATTTGAGTGAGAAGAGGAGTAGAGTAAATTATTACGTCAAGATTCCTCACGAGAACATAAAAGAGGAGAACAAAGAATCCCACTCTCCGATATATAACTAGACTCAAAGCAGTTTTTCACTAGACTTGACTCGGCAAGGTCGATCAATCAAGGGGGCTCCTAGGTCGGTACTGCCCTGATACCAACTTGTCACGCCCAAGATGCGACCCTATCCTCAATTTGGCATGAAGGCCTCGTTAGGGATAGAAGCGCATATCGTCGTGTCGCAAGAATGGATATCGTTACAAGTACACGTACTGAAAAGAAGAGATATATATATAGAATTGGCTTACACTCGCCACAAGCTACATCAGAGTCACAACAGTATAGTACATATACATCAAGAGTAAGAGCAGGGTCCGACTACGGACGAAAACAAACGACAAAAGAAGAACGACGTCCATCCTTGCTATCCCAGGCTGCCGGCCTGGAACCCATCCTAGATCGATGAAGAAGAAGAAGAAGAAGAAGAAGAAGAAGCAACTCCAAATGAACAATCAACGCGCTCGCGTCAAGTAACTTTACCTGTACCTGCAACTGGTGTTGTAGTAATCTGTGAGCCACAGGGGAGTCAGCAATCTCATTTCCAAAGGTATCAAGACTAGCAAAGCTTAATGGGTGAGGCATGGTTAAGTGGTGAGGTTGCAGCAGCGGCTAAGCATATATTTGGTGGCTAAACTTACGAGTACAAGAAATAAGAGGGGGATGATCTACGCATAGCGGACGTGACTACTGATGATCAAATGAATGATCCTGAACACCTACCTACGCCAGACATATCCCCACCGTGTCCTCGATCGGAGAAGGAACTCACGAAAGAGACAGTCACGGTTACGCACACGGTTGGCATATTTTAATTAAGTTAACTTCAAGTTATCTAGAACCAGTGTTAAATAAAGTTTCCACGTTGCCACATAACCGTGGGCACGGCTTTCCGAAAGATTTAACCCTGCAGGGGTGCTCCAACTAGTCCATCACAAATTACCACAAGCCGCATAGAAATCCTCGATCATGAAGCTCGCGATCTCGTCGGATTCCTTAGTGGAAAACCCTAAGGAAAAACTAATCCAGATGCACAAGATATCTCGTCAAAGGTAAAACTAATCCAGCAAGGTCGCCCGACGTGTCGACGATCCTGATAGGAGCCGCGTATCTCGTTCTCAGGACACGACGGATGGAAAAGCCTACAGGTACCAAACCTCGAGTTGCCCCGTGGTGGCCCCGTAGTCTGCCCTTTTGGAACCAACACCATCAGCACTGGCCCCCTTGTATTATGTAGAATTACTCCTTGGGTAGCGCTAACTCCCTCTGCATTTCAGTTTTATCAGAATTATTATGTTGGGCAAAAGTAGAACCAATGTTGGGCCTTGCCAGACCAACTTTAATCTAAAACGAATTATCAAGGGGGTCCCCATAACAACCCCGATCGTGTTAGGAGCGCTCAATTATGGAACATAACACCGATAGCCGAAACTAAGGGGGCAAAGGTGGAACAAAACACCAGGCTAGAAAGGCTGAGCCTTCCACCTTTTACCAAGTATATAGGTGCATTAAATTAAATAGCATTTAATATGGTGATATGACAAGGAACCCATGTTATCACATGGAAGCAACTGTACCTGCAACTAGCAACGCTAACACAGGGTTAAGCAAGCGGTAACATAGCCAATCAGTGGTTTGCTAGGTTGAAGAGGTAGAAGGTTTTCATGGCATTATTGAGAGGCTGGTATTTAACATGTGGTAGGCAAAGAGACATAATCGATAGAAACGGTAAAACTAGCATGGCAATGATAGTAATGGTATCTGGGGAAATGGTCATCTTGCCTTAGATCCCGCTTGGAAGAAGAATGCCTCCGTGAAGCAGACGAACCGACGTAGTCGAACGGGTCCTCACAATCCGGCACGCTGCGGAACTCTATCGAGATGAAGCAAACCAGAAACACAAATCAACACACGAAATTCACCACGCGATGCACACACATATGATGCATGAGAATCTGAATACATGCAACTCACGGCATGATAATTCACACAATCAAACACTACACATTAAGTGAAGTTCAATATGCAACGAGTTGCATATTGACGAAACTCCACGTTTATTTATTTAGTTCTATCCCGATTAGATACACGGCAATATTAAATGTGGCTAAACATGGCAAGAGGTGAAGCATAATTAAACTACCTATCTTGGCATTTTAAATGAGGTCGGAAATGACATATAGCACCTCTGAGACGACCTCACATGTTAATTTACAATTATGTCCATATCTGAACTAACACATTTAATTGGTTGTTAAACAGCAAAACAAATAGGTTCACGTGATTCTACGCATTGTTACAAGCAATTTACACATAGAGATCATCTCCAACGGAGCTACGGATCAAAAGATACGGACACCGCAAGATATGATGGCATGAATGCAATATGTGTGCAACGACAGTCACGAGCACTTCAAAACACACAACCAGAAGTAGAAAATGAAACTACATGGGATTCTAAGCAAGTTTCATATAGGACACGAACAAATCGGAGCTACGGTTCAAAAACTACGAGCAAAACAAGAAATGACTACAATCTGCCAAAATCAGCCACATAGCATTTTCTACACCCACAACTACGAGCTACACAACTCCGATATGCTCAAGCAAGACATGACACGAAACAGGGCAAGAAGCACTACAACATACAACCAACAACAACTAGCATGGCATCATGGATCACTAGGGAAAGAAGTCACAAAATGGCATCTCACACACTATTTCAGACTTAGTGAAAATTACACTTCATGAAAATGCAGTTTTCGGTCTGAAGGCATATTGACAGCAGCAAAACCATAAGCTACAGGACTCCTAATGGCATGAAAATTCACAACATGCTAGAGAAACACAAGGTCTACAACTAACTCAATTGTACCAACCTCAGAAGAGCTACAGATCACAAGATACAAGCAAGACAAAACAACAACAAAATATAACAGATTTCAGACTTAGAAATATTTCAGCACCTCCAAATCAGCACTATTTCTAGCAACTTGAGAGCAAGCAAACTACACCTAAACATGCATTTCTATTGCAACCAAAAATACCCGGGGCTAGACTAAACACCCAAGAACAACTCCCTAATTGAGAACTTAATCAAACGAAGCACGGAATAAATCCTACGAAATAGACAAGAGGGCAACATGGCAAAATATCGCGCGAACTAACTTGCTCAAAAGCTAAAACTAATTGCACAGAGAAATCCCATGGATTTTTCTACACCGAAAACATATAAAACATGTGGGGTTGCAACACAAAAATATGGCCACACGTAAATGCAAGGTAATAACCTATACACGGAAAATAAACTAGCGGCAAATCCCTAAATGCAAAAATACCAACAGCTACTCTAAAATACATGGAAAAGTGGTTCCTAAAACATGGACATTTTATCTAAGGCATTCGGGCAAACTGGACACGCGCGAAAAATAAATACGGGACGCAAACATATTAGGACAGCATGTTAATCTATGCAGATGGCACGCTAAACGTCGTCAAACAAATATGCAAGTTGTGAAATCGTATTCTACGTGAGAAACTACACGAAATCCATATACAATACGTCTCGAACCGACTTACGGTTTAAAAGTTACGACCACGGGGGCTCCTCGTCCTCTCGATCCCGCACGGGACGTACGCGGCGGCGGCGGCAGGGCTGTTCGGAGGAACTCCGACGAGCGGACAAGGGCGGAGTCGGCTAGAGATACCGGGAACGAGCAGATCCGGCCGGGTTCCTCCGGATCTGGCCGCCGGCGGGCTGCGACGAGGGAAAACAAGGCGGCGGCTCAGGTACGGGCGACGGGAGGCGGCTGACAGTTGCAGGTCTCGGGAGCCAAGGCGGCGCGGCTCCCTGGCAGTAGCCGGCGACGAAGGGCAGGCGGCGGCCGGCGGCTGGAAGCGCGGGCTCCGGCAGGGACTCGGCGGCTCGGGCTGCTGCGGCTCGAGGGGTTGGCCGGCGGCGCTGGGCACGGGAGGCAGAACGGGGGCAGCGGCGGCTCGGGCCCGAGTGGGCTGGATCTGGGCCTGGCGGGCCCGCTCGAGGAGAGAGGAGGGTAGGCTGGCGGCTAGGGTTTGGGAAGGCACGAGAAACGAGGAGAGAGGGGGGTTTGGGTGCCTTAAAAATAGGAGGGGTCTATATATAGACAAATGGGGGCTAGGTTAACCGGAATTGCGTTCCGGATCCAACCGTGGGGTCGGATTCAGATAATTCCGAACGCGGGAACGGTTACGAGGCCATGTAGAGGGGATGCCCGGAGACGAGAGGGAGAACGGGCGGCCCGGCAACGTATTTTAAAACACGGACAAACGTCCGACGAATAACCAAAGACGGTGCCGCTACGGTCGACCGTTCGGTACCAGACGGACTTCGATCGCGACGAAATTCGACAGGCGGCTTAGCTATAACTAATAACGACCGCATGCCAAGTTTCACCCCGATCAGAGAAAGTTTTACGCACACTTTTAAAACAGGGTTTTGACGATGCCGCGAGCACGTGCATGTGCGGTCGGGCTCAGAACAGACAACGACGACAACCGGCAACTAACAACGGATGCAAGTTTTGAAAACTGGCGGCAACGGGATGCCGATAGAATGTTGATGATGCGCATGATGTGATGACGATGCAACAAATAAAAATACCCACACGACGGAAACGGAAAGGAAAGGGGAATCTTCTGGAACGTCGGCATCGGGCTGTCACATCACATTAGCCCTGCAAAGGCCGAGTCCTCCATGACGAATCGTGCATTTGTGCCATGTATCAACGTGTAGCCCCCAAGGGACGTGTCATGTTTGTAAAGATGAGCCGGGACTTTAATTGAAAACTTGGAATAAAATCTTCAACCAGTAGCGCCCAAGGGTCGGGTCATCTTTTTAAAGATGAGCCGGGTCTTTGACTTGTATTTGAACAAAAGCTTCAACCTTTAGCCCCCTAGGGTCGGGTCATCTTTTTAAAGATGAGTTGGGTCTTTAACTTGTATTTGAACAAAAGCTTCAACCTGTAGCCGCCAAGGGCCGGGTCATCTTTGTGAAGATGATGACTCGGGTCTTTTAGTTGATAACTTGAATAGAAGCTTCATCCTGTAGCCCCCAAGGGCCGGGTTATCTTTGTGAAGATGAGTCGGGTCTTTTAGTTGAGGAAAAATAGATCGTACATTAGCCCCCAAGTGTCAAGGATGTTGCTTGCAATGGTCCTGAGACTTTCTTTCCCGATGTTTGTGGCAAGAATCATTGACTCGGGCCGACTCAATTGTGGCCGGCTTGAAACAAAGCCTGAGGGAGCAGCAGGATGCTCGAGCCAAGTTTGAAGAGAAAATTTCGCCTTGCTATAGCTGACATGGAAAAAATGAAGGTAGAGCACAAAAAGTTTGAAGACAAGGCTCATGCTGAGCAAGCTCCGTTTTGAAAAGGGCGGAGCAAGCTGAAGAAAAACTGAAAGCCGTCGTGCAAGAACTCTCCGACTTGAAACATCACATCTCCAAGATGACCCATGCCATATTTGGTAAGGGTCAATTGCTTCCTTATGAAAGTGTTTTGTACGACCTTGCAACCACTTATGATCCTGTTTTTCACCTGTAGGTCCTCGAGCCACCACCCTACAAAATGATTGCATTCTGAAGCTGAAGGCGATCTATACTTTGACAGAGCAGCTGTACACTGGTGGTGTGATGACCATGAAGGCTTTTATGGGCAACAAGGAGCCCGTAAAATCCATCAAGCATATGCTAGGTTGTTTGTCAACATTGCCACCCCAGATAGAGGAGCTAAAGAGGTCAGCCGCCCGCAAAGGAGCGCTAACTGCCCTAAGCCGGTGCTTGGCCTATGCTCCAGAACTTAAGACGGAAGAGGTAACTCGTCGATTTCCAGAGCTGAAGGATGACGGGTCAGATTTCACTGAAGAGGACTATCACCGTTGTGTAAAAGAGTCTCTCTTTGCGGGACTCACCTAGCGGCCGGCCTAGATTTAGGCAAATATCACGCGGCTTATGATGAGCATATCAAATGGGTTACTCCTCCTTCGTATGAAATCACCATCCTGACTCCATGGCGTCGTAAGAATCCTTTTGACTTTGATGTCAATCTGTCCACCATCTTAACTGACGAAGACGAGTTCCATGCCTTGACAAATTGCAATTGGAAATTGGGCGACTTACAGATCGAAGATGGCGAAAGCTCGAGGCAGGATAACCCGGAGGCGGCTTGAGTCAAACTGACATGAAGGTTATCCGTAGAGAATACTTTGATCTTTTATGGCTGGGTTATGTTTCCTGGTATGGCCTGCTGAGCCATGTAATAGTCTAGGATTTTGAAAATAGTATTATAATTGTACCTTGTGATGGCGTTGAAAGTTTCACCCTTCATTAATATGAATCGCCTTGCCTAATGTTTTGCCATGTTTGACAAGAAAGACCTTTTGCCTTGTTCATTAGAGAAAAATAACAAGCCGGCTCAATGAGTCGCGACGGGGTATATAATAGAGTTTAAACCCTTGGGCTATGCCACAAACATAGTCATAAAGTTTGTCGGCTCAATGATTTACGACAGGATAGGACGAGTTTGCAAGACTCTAGTGCTACCCAAGGAAGGCTTTTGCAACAGCCCGACTTTTTTAGACCGGCTGATCAGCCGCAAGTCAAGCTTCGGTGAAGCAGGTTCAGTGAACCCATGGTTTGTCTATTTTCCATGTGATGGCTCCTTCATGTTTTAACCAAGGCAAGTTCAGGGTCCAAAAAGTGGATTGACTCACCAAGAGTACATGGGACCATAGGGCGAGTCGCCAAACACACAGTCCAGTATAACCATTGTAATGCGTTAATTTTTCGCTAGCCAAGAGGGTATTCAGGCTGAACTCAATGAGCGGAAGCTCCCAAGTGACCTATGATTAGGGAAAAGTCGGACATAGGATTGCAGAAGCGTGTACGCTCTTACTGCAAAACGACTTGGAAGCTAGTAGCCCCCAAGTAAGACGGCTTAATTCTCAAAACCATATAGGGTGCCTATGTTTGAACCGTGCAACGTGGCAACTTTGGTACTCTTTGACGTACCAACATCCAGTTTTGAAATAAGCGCAGCATGGTGACTTATGCTCTTCGATGTTGATAGCGTCCATGCTTGGACGACTTATGAAACAATAAAGACTCATGCTTTCCAGAAGCTGAAACGGCAAAAACCCCGAAGTTCGTGGGCGCCGGCTTTATTGCTTTATATATGTGAAAATAGATTACAAAGACTAAATTATGTACATAGATAAGGAGCCAGTGGCTCTAAGTATAGTATGGCCGTAAGTGGGCGATATTCCATGGTCCGGTCGTCTCAACCTCTGTTGTTGGCCTGTCTGGGCGGAGATCCACCAGGTAGTATAAACCGTTGTGAAGAGTCTTGCTGACGACAAAAGGTCCTTCCCACGGAGGGGATAACTTATGCATACCAATATGATCCTGAATCAACCGGAGCACTGAGTCGCCCTCGTGAAAGACTCGGCTTTTGACTCAGCGGCTATGATAGCGTTGTAAGTCATGTTGATAAATTGCCGATCGTGACGCGGCCAAGTCGCGTTCTTCCTCCAGGGCGTCCAACTAATCTTGACACGCGAGCTCGTTGTCTTGTTCCACATAAGCGGTGACTCGTGGCGAATCGTGTCTGATGTCACTTGATAGCACTGCCTCTGCTCCATAGACCAAGAAAAAGGGCGTGTAACCAGTAGAGCGATTAGGGGTGGTTCTGATGCTCCATAAAACCAAAGGCGACTCTTCAACCCAACATCCCCGAGTACGTTCCAGAGGTACCATAAGTCGGGGCTTGATTCCCTGCAATATTTCTTGATTTGCCCTCTCTGCCTGTCCGTTAGATTGGGGGTGTGCAACTACAAAAACATCAAGCCGGATGTGCTCCCTTGCGCAAAATTCTTGCATGGCGCCTTTGGATAGATTAGTACCATTATCAGTAATAATACTATGAGGATACCCGAAGCGAAAAATCAACTTTTTGAGGAACTTGACGGCCGTGTCTGCATCGCAACTGCTGACTGGTTCTGCTTCAACCCACTTGGTAAACTTGTCAACTGCCATCAATAGGTGAGTCTTTTTATTAGATGACATCTTGAAAGGACCGACCATGTCCAGCCCCCAGACCGCAAAAGGCCATGTAATTGGGATCATCCGTAATTCCTGAGCCGGCACATGCATCTGACGCCCAATTTTTTGGCATCCATCACATTTGCATACTATATCCTTAGCATCTGCATGGGCTACCAACCAGTAAAATCCATGCCCAAAGGCTTTAGCCACCAAATATCGTGACCCGGCATGATGACCATAATCGCATGCATGTATCTCATTGAGAATCGCACACCCTTCCTCAGAGGAGACACGCCTTTGAAAGATTCCAGAAGTGCTTCGCTTGTGTAACTCGCATTTATGTATGATCATGGACTTGCACCGAAGAATAATTTGGCGAGCCAGCAACTCATCAGTAGGTAATTCGCCTCACGCTAGATACGCCATGTAAGGGACCGCCCAATCCAGGGTAGCACGGAGAGCCGCCACAAGTTGAGACTCAAGGTCAGGAACCGGTGATTCCTCCTCTGAAGGCAATTTTACTAACGGGTTATGCAATACATCCAAAAAGACGTTAGGGAGAACCGGCTTACGCTGTGAGTCAAGTCGTGAAAGAGCATCAGCCGCCTCGTTGAGTCGACGATCAATATGATCAACCTGATACCATGAAAATGACCTGCCATGTCTGACACGGCACGTCTATAAGCCGTCATCAGGGGATCTCTGGAATCCCATGTGCCAGAGACTAGTTGTGCCACTCGGTCTGAGTCGCCCAAGCATCTGACTCGACTGAGGTTCATCAATTTGGCGATTCTAACCCCATGGAGCAAAGCTTCGTATTCTGCCGCATTGTTGGTACACGGGAACATGAGTCGGAGGACATAGCAAAACTTGTCACCCTGAGGTGAGGTTAATACCACGCCAGCCCCCGAGCCTTCCAGCTGCCTAGTGAAAGGATGTGGATGTCGCCTAGAGGGGGGTGAATAGGCGCTTTAAAATAATTAAGGTTTAGGCTTGAACAAATGCGGAATAAAACTAACGTTTAATATGTCAAGCACAAAACTTACAAACAACTAGGCTCACCTATGTGCACCAACAACTTATGCTAAGCAAGATAAACAACTAAGTGATAGCAAGATATATTACAATAAACAATATGTCTATCACAAGGTAAAGTGCATAAGTAAAGGGTTCGGGTAAGAGATAACCGAGGCACGGGAGACGATGATGTATCCCGAAGTTCACACCCTTGCGGATGCTAATCTCCGTTAGAGCGGTGTGGAGGCACAATGCTCCCCAAGATGCCACTAAGGCCACCGTAATCTCCTCACGCCCTCGCATAATGCAAGATGCTGTGATTCCACTAAGGGACCCTTGAGGGCGGTCACCGAACCCGTACAAATGGCAAACCTTGGGGGCGGTCACCGAACCCGTACAAATTGCTCGGGGAAATCTCCACAACCTAATTGGAAACCCCGACGCTTGCCCGGAGCTTCACACCACAATGATTGAGCTCCGAGACACCACCAAGCTTCTAGGACGCCAAAGCATCCGCGAAGAACAATATCTAGGGTACTAAGTACCAAAGGTAATAAGCTTCTCAAACTTCACTTCCACGTATCACCGTGGAGAACTCAAACCGATGCAACTAATGCAATGGCAAGAACACACGAAGTGGTCAAGTCCCTCACACTCAAATCCCTCCACAACAACGAAAGCTATGGAGAAATATGAGAGGAAGAACAAGGAGCTCACAAAGAACTCCAAGATCAAGATGCAAGGGGTTCCCCTCACATAGAGGAGAAAGTGATTGGTGGAGATGTGGATCTAGATCTCCTCTCTCTTTTCCCTCAAGAACAAGCAAGAATCATTGGAGGGATTGAGAGTAAGCAAGCTCTAAGAATGTCAACAATGGAGGTAGAACAAGAGCTCAACAGATAGATAAGACCAAGGGGGAAGAAGACCCCCTTTATATAGTGGGGGGGAAATCCACCCGTTTTCTCACTCTCTGCCCGAGCTCCAGTGGTACTACCGCTGGCTGCGGCGGTACTACCGCTGGCATTCCAGCGGTACTACCGCTGACCAGGGGCGGTACTACCGCTGGGCCCCTGGTAGTGCAAAGGCACTACTACCGCCAAGAAAGTCTTCGCAAAAATGTCCGACGCGGTACAACCGCAAAGATGACGGTACTAAAAACTTGGAGCGGTACTACCGCTGGCCAGGGGCGGTACTACCGCTGGGACAGCGGTACTACCGCCAGCTCTAGCGGTACTACCGCTAGGGCCAGCGGTACTACCGCCAACTCTAGCGGTACCACCGCTAGGTCGAGCGGTACTACCGCTTGCCACAGAAACAGCCATAACTTTCGCATACGAGCTCCGAATCAAGCAAACCCAAGCTTGTTGGAAATCTCAAGATCATGCAGATATGAAAATGCCAATGATATAGAGATGTGAGTCCTCTATGAATGAAGAACCGGCAAAAACTCTAACATCAAAAACATCATAGTAGATGCATATGGACTCCGTTTTCGATGAACTCGAGCTTGTCACGAAGATGACCATAAGCTCTAAAACTCACAAAGAGAAACATCAAACAAGAATCAATAAGTATGATGCAAGGATGCAAATGGTTTGAGCTCTCAACGAACGATACGATCAAGCTACTCACTTGAGAGCCCCCCTTGATAGTACAGAAATCTATCCTAAACAGAAAACCTATCAAGGGCAAACCTATACCTTGCACCTCGTCCTCTTGAGCTAGATGATGATGATCTTGGCTTCCTCAAGATGGACCACCTTTCTTGATTGCGTTGGCTTGATGAAGACTAGTTGATTGCTCCCCCATACTCACTATGGGTGAGCCACTCTTTAGCATATCTTCACAAGTCCATTGCCACCACAATGGACGACAAGCTTCAAGCATGATATCTTCGTGTTGATCCACTTGAACTTGCACATCGCAATCTTGATGACGATCACAACTTGACGTCATACTTCATGGGTTGTATGAGATCTTCCCTTTGACGCAAGCCCATGGAAACACACCTAACCCCCACATAGAACTCTCACGAAGACCATGGGTTAGTACAAAACACGTAATGGACAATGCTTACCATACCATGGGATCACTTGATCCCTCTCGGTACATCTTGTACGCTTTGTGTGTTGGTCATCTTGATTTACTCTTTGTCTGAGATCTTGATCAACCATGTGTCTCTATGACCATTCTTTGGATAATACCTTGAATACCATCTTGGTCATCATATAAACTCCTTGAACCCAACAGATGGACTTCAAGAAGTTCCTATGGACAAATCCTATGAATGTAACTTAAGGCAACCATTATTCCATAGGAATTGTCATCAATTACCAAAACCACATATGGAGATATATGCTCTAACACCTAGACCCATCAAAATGGATAGTCCAATACGTGTGGTCAGGACTGTCCTCTGGAATTTGTAGCTCGGTCCAATCGTTGACGAAATCCACTAAGGCATGAGACTTAATGATCGTGCGAGGGGTATATTTCACATGATGGGGTCCAAGCTCAATAGACCACTTAGCAATCCGCCTGGTTGCTTCACGGTTTTGTATAATATCACCAAGTGGCGCAGAACGGAGCATCGTGACTGGATGCTCCTCAAAGTAATGCTTTAATTTTCGAATCGCCATGAAGATCCCAAAAACTAACTTCTACCAGTGCGGGTAACGCTGTTTGGAGAGGGTTAGGACTTCGCTGACAAAGTAGACCGGTCTTTGAACCGGGTATTCCTTCCCTTCCTCTTTGCGCTCGACGAACACTGCCACGCTTACTGCTTTAGAGTTGGCAGCAATGTACAGGAGCATAGGCTCTTTGTCAATTAGAGCAGCTAAGACAGGCGGCTCAGCCAGTTGTTTCTTCAAGGCCTCGAAAGCTTCATTGGCTTCATCCGTCCAGACAAAACGATTTGTTTTCTTGAGCAGCTGATAAAGAGGGATGGCCTTCTCCCCAAGGCGACTTATGAAACGGCTTAGAACCGCAATACGACCCGCCATGCGACGAACTTGGTTGACATTGGCCGGCTTGCGAAGTGAAGTGATTGCTTCGATTTTGTCCGGGTTAGCCTCGATGCCTCGTTCTGACACCAAGAAGCCTAATAATTTTCCTGCAGGAACACCAAAACACATTTGGTCGGGTTAAGCCTCATCTGATACACGAGCAAATTGTCAAAGGTCTCCTTGAGGTCCTCCAAAAGTGACTCTTTCTTCTGGGATTTGACCACTATGTCATCAACATAGGCATGAACATTGCGCCCAATGTGACGGTGCACGCAATTCTGGATGCAGCATTGATAAGTCGCCCTCGCGCTCTTGAGCCTGAACGGCATAGACACGTAGCAAAAGGCTCCAAAGGGAGTTATAAATGACGTCTTCTCCTGATCCGCCAGAGCCATCTTGATCTGGTGATATCCTTAGTAAGCATCCAGAAAACACAGTCGCTCGCAACCCGCCGTAGAATCAATGATTTGGTCGATACGAGGGAGGGCGAAAGGGTCCTTTGGGCAGGCCCTGTTGAGGCCGGTGTAGTCAATGCACATACGGAAGGTAGCGTTCTTCTTGAGCACCAAGGTTGGATTGGCCAACCACTCGGGATGAAAAACCTCAACAATGAATCCAGCAGCCAAGAGTCGGGCGACTTCCTCCCCAATCGCTTTACGCCTTTCTTCGTTAAACCGGCTAAGATACTGCTGAACCGGCTTCATCTTAGGGTCAATGTTAAGGTGGTGCTCAGCGAATTATCTCGGTACACCTGGCTTGTCAGAAGGTTTCCATGCGAAGATGTCCCGATTCTCACGGATGAACTCGATGAGCGCGCTTTCCTATTTAGGATCCAGACCCGTCCCAATGGTGAATTGCTTGGAGGAGTCGCTAGGCACGAAATCTATCAGATTCGTGTCATCTATCGGCTTAAACTTGAGGGGCGGCTCTGAATCGATTGTGGGTTTCTTGAGTGGTGTCATATCTGTCGGGTCAACATTAGCTTGATGAAACTTGAGTTCCTCAGCTGCGCAAGCCGACTCAGCATAAGTTGCATCTCCTTCCTCGCATTCTTGAGCTATATTCCGGTCTCCGTTGATCGTGATAGTTCCCTTGCAGCCCGACATTTTGAGCTTAAGGTAGACATAGCATGGGCGGGCCATGAAACGAGTGTAAGTCGGCCGTCCGAAAAGCGTGTGATAAGGACTCTTGATCTTGACCACCTCAAACATGAGGGACTCGCTCCTGTAATTAGACTTTGTGCCAAAGGACACATTAAGCTTGATCCGTCCAACAGGGTACGCCGACTTACCTGGGACAATGTCGTGGAAGACAGTGGAGGATGGCATCAAATCGCCCTCTGAGAAATTCATCCGCCGAAAGGTATCGAAATATAAGATGTTAATGCTGATGCCCCCATCCATAAGGACCTTGGAAAGGGTATAGCCCCCAACCTGGGGTACCACGACCAAAGCTAAGTCGCCTGGGTTATCAACCCGAGGCGGGTGATCTTCTCTACTCCAAACAATGGGTTGCTTAGACCAGTTGAGGTATCTGGGGAGCGCTGACTCAATCACGCTAAAGGCTTTGTGCCTCACCTTTTGGTCCCTTTTGCAAGTACTGGTGGTGAACACATGATATTGCCTGCTGTTTAACTGCTTAGGATTATTCTGAAAGTCGTCGTTGTCATCATGCCGCTGGGAGCCGCCTTGCGGAGGCTGCTGCTGAAAAACAATATGTGCATTGTATTGCTCACTGTTCTAGACCTGATATTGCCCGGCATTAGCCCGTGACCCGCCCTACGGGCCTGGATTAGGAAATCCACCGAACGGGTTTCTGTGTGAGCCGCCCGCACCAAATTGATCCTGGTGTTCGCCATGGTTGCCTCCTTGCCCGTTTTTGAGTGCTTCAGCACGGAACTCCTGCATCACATAACAACCCTCCCAAGAGTGGGTAGATGGACCTTCCGCGACAACATGTTGTGGGCAGGGGCCCTTGAGCATCTCATGATAGTTGCGTGGCCTCTTCCCGTTGAAGCCCCTTTTCTTCTGACGTTGGTTCCTGTTCCCAGCGTTATTATTAGCAACGAAATCCGTGATGCCTTCTTGCTGCCTCTTTTTCCCTTGTCCCGCGGGGTTGTGGTTGCCTCACCCGTGGAACTAAGGGTGGCCTTTTGACGACTCGCCTCTCCTGGCGGTGATGATTTTGTCGTCATCCTCCCCAGAATCTTTGGTGTCGTATGATTCGGCGTACCTAGTCAGGGTGTCCATCAATTCCCCCATGTCATGCACCTTACGTTTGAGTCGTCCAAGATTCAGCACCAAAGGCTCGTAGTGGCAATTTTTCTCCAAGATCAGCACGGCCTGAGCCGCCGAGATGACATCTGATGAATGGATCACTTCTGTGACTCGCCGCGTCCAGTGGTGGGCCGACTCCTCTGGACGCTGGACACAGTGTTGTAAGTCGACCATGGTCATCGGGCGCTTGCAAGTCCCTCTGAAATTATTGACGAAACGTTCCTTCAACTCGGCCCAGGTGTTGATAGAATTGGGTGGTAGGTTCTTCAGCCACGTGGGCGCTGTCCCTTCAAGCATCATTGTGAAATATTGGGCACAGACCGCCTCACTCACATCGAGCATATCCATGGCAAGCTCGTAACTCTCAATCCATGCACCTGGCTCTAGATATGGCGTGTAATTGGGGACCTTTCGCGGACCTTTGAAATCTTTCGGCATACGCTCATTGCGAAGGGCGGGTGCCAGACAAGGTATCCCAATATTCCTGCCACCTGTCTTGGCCCGCGCGGGGGAAGGCAAGGTATAAGCCGGATAACCATGACCTGCCGCGGCCGCTGTCTCTATCAGGCAGGCGGCTCATGCCGCATCCACAAGCTCTTGGACCCGTGTGTCGAGAATTCTGGACGGATTGATCTACGGTAACCGTCGTCATTCGCTGGACACTGCGGGCGGATCATCATGGCGACTCCTGGTGTGACTCGCCTGGGGTGTGGAGTGTAGCCGCTCGCGGCTATATGAGTACTGCGCCTGTTGCACTACCGTTGTTTTCAGCATCTCAATGGCGTTTCTTGCCTCTACCTCAGCCGGAGAGTTTCCATGAATGGGGAGAGATTCAAGGTGGCGGGTTGCTCCTAACATGTTGTCGACGGGGTTTGAGAAGTGACCCCGTGGTGACTGGAAACGGGGCGCGTGAGCCGCTGTCAGCTGAGGTGCGTGTGGGTTAGGTGGTGGCTGAGCCAGATCATTAGCATGTTTATCAAGGAGGCAGGATCATTCAGCCTTTTTCAAGGAGGCAAGATCATTAGCATGTTTATCAAGGTTTTCACCTACTTTTGAACATAGTGCATCATTTTGTGCTTCCTCATACATGACTTTCTGCTCAAGGAGTTCATTTCTTTCCTTCTCCTCAGTGACGAGGGTTTCGAGTTCCTTGATGGTATTGGTGTGCTTACTCACCATTTCCATAAGTATGCGAAACATAGTGAGCTTCTTTCCTTTAAGAGAGCACATAAATTTGTTTATTTTAGCAAACATGGGATGATCTAAGTCATTATCCTCATAGTGATCTTCCGCATCAAGATACTCAGCAGATGGAGTAGAAGCTAGACTGAAAGAGTTTAACCGTGGAGTTACCTTAAACTTATCATGGGAGCTTTGGTCTTCCTCATCTCCCATGGCAGTCTTTGTCATCAAACACTTGTGAGCGTTGCCCTTGTAGTCCTTCATATAGTTGTAGTGAACAACATCACCAATTTTGTTGACTAGCCTCAAGGTGCTTTGTGTATCCTGAGCTACTACGGCAACTCCACCAACATCTTCTGGATTTGATTCTTCTTGTGCAACCATTGCTCTTCCATCTGTCCTCTTGAACTTGGAGTTCATAGGGTTTGGCAATTTCTTCTTTACAAAGGTCTTTGGAAACCTTGGTTTGTCTTCTCTCTTCTCATAAGGGCAGTCATTGGAGAAGTGGTTGGTTTCCTCACAGTTATAGCATTTCCTTACCTTCTTCTTTGGGAATCTTCCCTTGAACTTTCGTGCACTGAACTTCTTTACAAAGAGAACAATGTCCTCATAAGATGGGCTTTCATCAGAGTCAACATCATCACCATCTTTGTAGTCATCATCACCCTCTTCTTCTTCACTTTCTTCTTCGTCACATTCATGCTTGGCTTTCAAAGCAAGATTGATCTTTGATGTTGAAGTGCCATGCAAGGCAAGGTGCTTTGTTGCATTTGCCTTTGACTCTTCAAATAATTGGAAGGTGGATATGATGTCATCCGGAGTCATTTCTTTGAACCCATGACGCTGCCTCATGTCCCATACCATTTGATGGTGATACGGAGCAAGAGCGTGAAGTAACTTGTCCACAAGAAATCTCTTGGTCAGATTGAAGCCATCTTGCGTCTTGTCACAGTCACATGACTCAATGTCTGCGGCGAGAGTCATGATCCGTTCTAGTAGTTGCTTGGGAGATTCACCCTTTTCCATGCAGAAATTCTGTAATTGCCCCTTGGCAATTTCATATTGAGCAAGCCGAAGAGTGGAGGTACCGGTCTTGGTCCTTATGATGCTATCCCACGGTTCCTTGGCACTTGTGATGTGAATGTATGGTCTTCGTTGCTTGTCATTCATTCCTTTTCTTATGCACATGATCGCAGTGTCATTGAGATGCTTGTCATAAGTTTCTCTGGGCGTGAGGCACCTTGGATCTACAGGATTGTACCCATGCTCGAGGATGTCCAACATCTCATCATTGGCGTACCTAAGATGATCCTGCATACCAACTCTCCACAAAGCAAAATCGGAATTGTCATCAAGCAAGGGAGGTTTTCCTCTAGGATTGTACTTAGGTTTCTCAATTTGAGATCTAGCATAAAGCCATGGAACACTGGTTTGGTTCCTCTCCGGAGGTGGTTGGCCAAATGAAGTACCGTGCACATGGGGCCCTGAGGCCCTCGGGGACGTGGTTGTCCCCGTGGTTAGTGATGCTAGTCTCATTTGGACCATGGCCTCAAGAGAAGCATCATGCTCCTCTTTTTGCTTGGCAAGGGCCCGTTCCAGGTCCTCAGAGGTGAAAGACTTGACTTCCGAGGAAGTCCCGTCCCTCTGCACTGGAGCTACCGTAGCTGGATCCCCGTCCATCTCGCTCTAGGGTGGTTAAGCCACACGAATAGAGGACGAGGCTCTGATACCAATTTAAAAGGATCGAGATGGACCTAGAGGGGGGTGAATAGGTACAAATCCAAATTTTAATAATTACTTAGCAATTTTAGGCAAAAGTGTGGAATATGAGTGTAAGCCTAATAATTGCTACGACAAAGAGTAAGCTATTTAGAGTGAAGTAAGACAAGCGGTAAACAATAATCAAATACAAGTATGTAATAAGGATTAACACAAGTAGAGACTTAGGGTTAGGAATAACCGAAACTCCAAGAGAGACAAGGATGTATCCCGATGTTCACTTCCTTGGAGGGAAGCTACGTCACCGATGTCACCACGAAGACACACCAACGCCATGAAGGCTCACCCTATTCTCCCTTTGAGATAACTCCACGAAGGCGTTTCTCAACCACTAGTGGTAAGCCTTGAGGTGGCTTCCAAACCTTCACAAACTTTCCGGTGATATCACAATGGTTTGATTCCTCTCCGAGACTCCTACCGCCTAGGAGTCTCCAACCTCCAAGAGTAACAAGATCACGGGGATTGCTCAAAACTTGCTCAAATCACAAATTACTTTGGTGGGAAGTAGGAGAGGGAGACGATCTATCTTTTGATTGGAACAACACTCAAAGGGACTCACAAATGCTCTTGGGATCTAGGATTTGGTGTAGACAAGAGTGAGTGAGAGGAAAGGTGTTCTTGGGTGTATTCTAGCTGTGTTGAATGCCCTTTCACGAGGTGGGAGAAGAGTATATATAGTGGGGAGTGAAATCCAGCCGTTGGAGGTACTTTAATTCACACAGGGTCCGGACGTCCGACAGTTGCCGGAAGTCCGGGCGTCCGCGAGGGGTCGGACGTCCGACAGGGGTCGGTCGTCCGAGGCCTGTAGATACGACTGAAACTATTTTGATTTAAACAGCGACCAGACGTCCGGAGAGGACCTGAAATCCGAGTTATACAACTCAACTTCTTCTGGTGGTAGGTTCCGGATTTCCGACGGGGGTCGGACGTCCGGCCCTCGGATGTCCGGAGGGAGCCGGATTTCCGAATTATATGAGTCACAAACTTCTGGTGAAGGGCTGCGGATTTCCGAAGCCTGCCGGTCGTCCGGCCCTCGGACGTCCGGAGGGAGCCGGATGTCCGAGGCAATAGACCTGTTCTGAAATAAGAACAGAGTGGAGAGTATGTGGTATTGGGTATGATAGTAAAGATGTGGTATGAGCAAGTTCATCGCAAAACCTGTGATCCCCTCTTAATAGTGCGGGATCCCTATACTCAATATCAGTAAACTCAAAAGACTAGTCTACATCATCATTTCTTAATCCCGAGCCTTCTCGAAATATAAATCCCCAATCTTCTCAGACAACCTTTGGCACATAATTCTCAATCTACTAAAGTACTTGCCATCCTGAGATACACTCAACAAATAGGATTAGTTTCATATGTATGTGTTGTCATTAACACCAAAAGACGATTAGGGGCATAGCATGCACTTTCAACGGGAGCCCCAATCTTGCCGATGAAGACGTGAATCTTGCCGAAGGGGACCCTGTATCTAGATTCGATCGAATCAGCCTCAGGCCCCCACTGAGAGTTGTCGATGTACTACCTCCCGCGGCGGCTCTTCGTCATGATGTCGACCGCGTAGCTTCCTAACCCCGGAAGGGCTCCCTTTGAAAACTCAACTCCACCGTGCGCTTGCCCCCACGGTGGGCGCCAACTGTCGTGGTTTTGTCACGGCAGATGTCCTCATGAAAGGACTTAGAGATGGAGCCATCGCACCTTGGTGGCGACTCAAAGAGGGTGAGCAGAAGCGAAACTCGGGTTTACCCAGGTTCGGCCCCTCCTGTGGAGGTAAAAGCCTACGTCTTGCTTTGTGTATATTGATGGTGGATTCGATTACAAGGAGGGCGTAACTCGCCTGACCTAGCTCTCGATGGATTCTAACTTACCCTATCTGCCCTAGAAACTTGCCTTTATATACAGGTCGAGGCCCTAGGGGTTACAAAGTCCTAGCCACGTTACAAACCGTGGCTTTCCATATCCCTAAGTCGTCGTGTCTCCCAAGTCAGGAAACCTCCTTGGCGACTTATCTTCTTTCTTAATCTTGAACCGCCATCTAGCTCACGGGCCCCGGCGGCCCTTTATCGAAGATCTCCCAGCACACCTCAGGCACTGGGCCAAGTCTTATACTGACCATGTATGTATGAGTCGTCGCCAAGAATCCTCACGCCTCTTCATCAGCCAAGAAGTGAAAGTCTTCATGGGGCGTTAGTCCTTAGTTTTGTCCCTTTTAGTCACTTGATGACAAAGGGGGGGAAAAATGAGTTAGTCTTCACGCGGGATATATTTTGGGGCTTATGAACTTTATTAAGTTACAAACTCTTGGTTCTTCTGAAGTGTTTTATGTAATGAGTTGTAACTTAAGACCGATGGTACTCTGACGCTTTTGAAAGTTTTTCTTCGCATGCTTATTCCTCAAAATACTAATGCACGCATGCTGAAATTCGTCAGATACCATTTCTCATCATGCATTCTCATATTCCACATTTTATATGTCAAATGTATGCATGATTTACAAGATACACGGGGAGATCTCCATGATATAAATCTTCAATGTGCATCTATTGTGAAAAGCAATTTCCTTAAAATGTGCACATCTTCAGGGGGAGTCTCTCAGTATCTTGATTTCAAATTCCTCAAACTGAGTATTTACACTTCATATTTTTATCCCCGTTGAAAACTTAACCTAATTGTCATCAACCACCAAAAAGGGGGAGATTGTAAGTGCATCTAGTGCCCTTAGTGATTTTTGTGGTTTGAAGACTTATAGGTTAAGTATCTAATGTGTTTATAAGTGTACACAGGCTCTATAAGTCGCTGAGGAATTTGAGTTATACGATGAATATCAACCCCTAAAAATGTATATCTTCGGCTGAAAAAATTGGTCTTATACTGAAGATTTGGATCGCGAAGAAATTGCAATGAAATTGATATTCCTCATGAAGATACTGAAGATGAGGAACTCGGTGTGTCTTGAAGAAAATCAGTCCGAAGACTTTGAAGCATGAAGATTTTCTTTCTGTTTCATTTTCTTCACTCTTGAGTCATAGGAACACCGTACTGTTAAAGGGGGTCGAGGTAACACTACGGAATGAATTTCCTCATGATGCTCAACCCAAGCCTAATCCTACAAAAGCCTCAAATGAGGAATAGGAGATACATGAGGACTCTCACAGTTGAGAGTCTCGACCGTTGCCGCGATTCGCGCCACCTCACCGATCTTATCCACACCAACAGTCATAATATTTAAGGGAATTTATGTCAAATCATGTCAGAATGCTCCCAGGCTATAAATAGTCGCCCGCCACAACCATTAGCTGGTTGGCTGTTCCGCGACAAACTGACACTTGTCATTTAGAGCAACCCAAATTCCTCAGAGTCTTCGAGAGTAAATCATCAGTGAGGAAATACCCCAAACACCAAACCACAAACCAAAACCAAGTGATTGAGCATCACTAAAGAATTTGTTCTTGTGTGGGACTGAAGCCTTTTACCTTTGAGGATTGTGCATCCTCCAGACGATTAGGCGTCATAGTCTAGAGCAATCCAGCACTCAATTATGGATCGTCGGGTGATCGAGTTTGTGAGGGTTTGGAAGTCTGTCCTGAATACTTACCACGAGTGTTGGGCGAGGACTGTGTGTCCTTAGCTCAAGGAGAATACGGTAGGGATTGTGTGTCCCGAGACTGTGTGTCCTATGGTTTCAATACCAAGCCGCTCCAAGCGAGACGTACGACTGTCACAGCAGTTGGAACTGGGTCATCAACAATTGTCTTCGGTGTGATACGGGTTCTATTTCTTCAACTCTTTCAATTCCTCAATATTGTATGTTGAAGACTTTCATTGTCTATGTTTGAAGAATTGGCTGAAGATTTTCTCTGAACTTCCTCACCAAAATTCTTCACACCCGTTAATCCTCACCTGCTTACTCTGTGCGTGCGTACTGTGCAAACTGTTTTTCATAATCCTCATCAAGAAAACTGTTGTTGTAGTCTTTGCACCTCTGATACTTTGCTGTTTCCGCTCCAAGTTATTCATCCGTGAGGAATTTCCTCAAAAGGAATCTCCTCAGCGATGAAATTCGAAAAATCGCCTATTCACCCCCCCCCCCCCCTCTAGTCGATATAACGCACTTTCAAAAACAGCGTGACCCCAACAAGAGGTTGGCAAGTTGCAATTCGTCAACAAAGGTCTTGCAATGAGTTTAATCCTCTTAATCAATGCTTCAGCCAAACCATTTTGTGTATGGACATATGGAACAGAGTGCTGAACTTCAATCCCCAAAGCCATGCAATAATCATTGAAAGCACGTGAGGAGAATTCTGCAGCGTTGTCCATTCGAATTGACTTAATTTGACTTTTAGGGTAATGGGCTTGTAACTAAATGACTTGCCTCATTATCTTGGCAAATGCATGGTTTCGTGTCGATAGAAGACACACATGTGACCATCATGTAGATGCGTCAATCAGAACCATGAAATACCCGAAAGGTCCAGATAATGATTGAATGGGACCACAAATGTCTCCTTAAACACGTTCAAGGAACTAAAGTAGTTCAGCTTGTATTTTGATATGCGAAGGCCTCAAAATTAGCTTTCCTGTGGCACAAGATGTGCACATAAAATCAGAAGATTAAGGAAATTTTGACTCAAGCAAATTATAACCAATGGAATTGCTAGTAATTTTCTCATCATCCCGATTCCGGGGTGGACCGAGCGATCATGCCAGATTTGGAATGCGTCAACATTCTGAAAAGTTACTTTGTATGCAACATGTTCCACGGGTTTGATGTACCTATAGTACAAACCAGACAATAGAGAAGGATTTTTATCATGTACCTTTTTGCCATATCCATGATATTTAGTAAAGAGCGGATACTCCTCTTTGTTGTCTTCATGGGTTTCAGTATGAAAAACATTCTTACGAATATCTCGATAACTGGTGAGGGTACGTGATGAGTCGGGATACAATAACGCATTCTCGACCGTCACGTGTGTACCACTTGGGAGGGTGAATATGGCACGTCCAGTACCAACAATCATTGTATTATGTCCAGCGATAGTTAGAATATCTCCATTCATCATTTTCAGAGTTTGGACATATTTCATATCCCTCGGTATGGAGTTTGCGGTAGCACTGTCCACAAGGCATAATTCCTTTTCTATCGGATTGTTCCCGTAGAAAACGGCAGCGAGCACTCCTTCCCTTCTCTCTTTCTCTGTTGATATTCGCTCTCGCTGGTTGTCTACATGCGTGATAATGTGTTTGAGATTGAAATGGAAAGCTATGTTCATTCCTCTCAATGAAAACAATATTTATACAATGGGGAGAGACACGACGATCTGAAGTAAGATGTCGGTTCTAGCTCGTGGGGATGAAGCGTCGATTGCGGGAGCAACCATCCGGTCGCTACAGGAAAATGGGAGATTTTCCCTAATTAATCTTAACAGCAAGTTATAGCAACATCAATCTCAAAACATAGGTGGCGTTAGACATCGAGCCCTAACAAATTCGATAATTATTGCATAATGGGTTTTAACCAATTCTCATCCATCTACTTGGTTGGTGGGCATGATAATTTCTCAAGAAAGGAATTATCCCAACATTGCTACTCCCTCCATTTTTATATACAAGGCCACAAATCCATATTACACGTACCGAGGCAAAAGTTAATGCCTTTTAAGTTAATTTATTGCAAGACATCTTGTCTTCGTGTTTGCCGTGTAAATTAATGTGTATTTTTCTCTCTCATGCACATCAAGCCAATGATCTCATTCATGCATGCATGCAAGGAATAATTAATGTCCTCCTTTGCTAATACTACGAGGCAAACATCATTAATATTGCATCGATTAGTGTTAGTGGCCTTGTATATATGTAAATTATAATCTTGATAGTGGCCTTGTATATAAAAATGGAAGGAGTACAATTTAAGACCGTCTCAAACTTTAAGGCTAAATTTGACAATTAAATTTCTAAGACCCTCTTTGAAGCTTCATATTAAGTTTGATACCGAGGAATTGGAATTGTATATGATCAATACAAACTACGTGTACCTGGACACAGTGGGCGAATTGGAAAAATGATTTTGGGCCCAATTCCATAGACAATTAGGAGCACCCCATCCTAATAAAGAGACACACACCTATGAATTCCCTGAAATCACCCCCCCCCCCCTCGTGTTTTTCCTCACTAGACGTCGAACACGCCGCTTCTACCAACCACCTTTCTCCTCACATCCATCGACCATGTTGCTTCCCATTCTACTCATCACCTCATTGATTCATCTTCCGTGTTGCCAACGCCATCATTTCATCACGCTAACACCTCCCCCTTCGAGGCACCCCCTCTTTATTTATCTGTTATCGAAGTCACCATCTCCTCGGCCACTCGTCGAATCCTCTCCCTTTCAGCGGCACCATCATGTTGGTTGGCCACTATCAAAAAGAAAGTTGACCACCCAATAAACACTAATATGGAACTTTTTATCTTTTCCTCGCCCTTGTTGTTTCGTTGTTGCATGTCATATTTTGATGTTTAGGACCAATAGGTATTGGATTCTCTTACGGATAGGCCTTGAAAGGAGAAGAAAGGTTGTGATTGCCTTTTCTTTCTCCAAATGGCTCACATATTGCATTTGCTTAACTGGTAACCTCCTTTGTATCCTTCGCTTAAAGCTTCTGTACTGGCATTGGCATTGGCTGGAGAGCAAGGACCTTGTTGGCTTAAAGGAGAAGGGGTTATTCTATTACTATTGATGACCTAGGGGTGCTCTACCTTCTCCACTACAGATATTGACTAGCATGTTGGTAGGATAGCGGGGGAGGGGGAAGAAGTAGAGTCAGGTTTTGTTCTTGTGTGTAAGCTCTCAATCGATTTGTCTGCTCATTCACAATGTATGATTCTTATCAAATTGCTTCTTCTGAAAACGTGGCAGCGATTAATCTTTCGTATTTTCCCTTCAGGATTCCTCCTGTTGCTACCAAAAGAAATTGTTTGGACCTTGTTCATACAATCCTCGCGACTAATATTGTACGCTATAACATGGTTTTCACACGCACATGTTGTCGTACTTGCCACTTGGCAGTTCAAAGTCTAATGTTGGTCCTTAAGACATATCATGGTCCTAGTGGAGAGGGTTTGACCGCTAACAAAAACAAGGGGTTTGCAGGCAGGAAGTGAAGACCAAAATAAGAAGTGAAGTGTGTCTTCCCGATAAGGAAGCCGATAAAAGGTGTTGTCGTCTATCTTGACATGTCTCTCGAGGCATTCGAAATGAAGATTGAAGTTGCGAGCATATAATGTAGTCTTAAGAGTAGACTGGATGGGGGCATTTCCTACTATTTCAACAGGTCCTTTGTTGCAGAATTCCTTCTTACCTAACCAGGATTGCAGTAAAGATGGACCCAAATTCTTAGTATGGAACATTGTCTTTTCCAAGTAAAAATCCCTACTAGGCCTTTGGTTTTCGCCCACCGGCGGCCCTAGCAGCCTTCCTTAACAAGCCCTTGAGCCTCCTTTACGCCATCCTCCTCATAGAAGCTTATGGGTTTACCACAAAGACCAAATTCAATGGTAGAGAAGGCCTTTACACCATCTTCCTCATAGAAGCTTATGGGTTTACCACAAAGACCAAATTCAATGGACCCATTCTTCCCCATCACCCATGCTCATCCTTAAGTTTATATGATCCTTCCCATTAGTCGTGAACCAATGAAGGAGATGGTGTACAGTACCCAAGAACACAACTAAGATTAATTTCTTGGAACTAATATAATCACATAAAGATGATTATTTCAACGGTTAGAGGCTCTAGGTCTTGAGAGTTGATTAATGTTTGCCGTGGTAAAAGGCGCACTTAAGCATTAGGACAGTTTTTATACTAAAACTATCATGCAATAGAAATGATTTATGTGAAAACTTTGCTTACAATTGGTCCTCTTATGTACAAAATGGTTTCATTTTACTTTTGTGAACTATGTGCAGAATGAATTGATACACCTAGCGTAACCGTCACACAAGATATACACATTCATAAAACACATGGAAGCATACCGCGACCTGTCTCCCACAACCTCAGTGAAACTTCCAACAGGTTATAAATCATCCCTTGGAGCTCTACCAATGATGACTTTTTCTTTGATGTTTCAGGACATCGTGCAGTGTAATGAGTTCTACTGAAAGTTCATACAGCCGTGATGGCAGAACCCCTCTGGTTTTAACCACAACTCCACAAGAAGGGTTAAGCAAAAGCTGCCAGAGCGAAGTGAAATGCTTGTGTTTGCATACCTCTGATCTTCACCAGACCAGCCTTGAGGGTACAACACAACCAAGAAACAACCCAAAAGAACCAAATAATCAGATCTGCTTGACATAACATCCCAGCTGCTCACTGGACTAAAATAATACCAACATCCAATGCATAGTGGACCTGTTCATTTCAGAACATTGCAAATGTCATGACAGTTGAGGAAACAGTACGGGGAGTTTAATATTACAGGCTGGACCTGCACCGTCTTAACTAGACTTTTCTTCCCAGAGCATCAGTTCCAAGGATGTGCCCAGTCAGTTCACAACTAGTAGCGCCCATCATCCCTACCATGAAGAGCAGCGCGCCGATCATCTCGACCCTCGCCGGGGTATGGATCACCTCCTGGCCTGTAAACATGGCCCCGACCACGTCCACGCCCACGCCCAGCATCCAACCGCCCTCGGCCTGCATATGAACCCGCATACTCTAGGTCTGGTCGACCTCTGCCCAAGAAAGCACCCTTCATTGGTCTGTTGCCTGCAGGAGATCTGCTTCTGTCCCGCATATTGCTCCCCCAGTTCCCCTGAGGAGACCGGCTCCTGTCAAGATACAGCCCACCATGTGGACGCTCCCTCTGCTTGTACTCCGCAGCAGACCACTCAAACTTCACAGGGTCCCGCAACTCACGTTCACCACGGAAGCCCCTTTCCCTCTGCAATGGCTCTGGAAATCGTCCTACACGATCTGGAGGTGATCTAGCAGGATAGCTTCTAGGATCACCCACACCCCAACCACGGGGTGCTGGTTTGTACCTGGCCATTTCTCTTGGAGGGGCACGATCACTTGGTGGACCAAGCGGCCTTGCAGGCACCCGTGGAGGCGAGTCAAAGTAACCCCTGTGAGGACTGCGACTAGACTCATAGCGGTGTTTGTTGCAGTTGTTACAGTGACTTCTTCGAGCAAAGTTGAGATTTCCACAGCTGAAATAAAAAAACAATGAAAACATCAAGTTAAGGCAAGCAAGATTAAGTGAAGTAATTACGATAAGCTGAAAAACAATTTACCTTGGATTCTGGCATATCCAATCACCTTCTCTTGGTGAAAGATTTGGATCATTCCTGTGAACATATTCTCCATCAATTAGAATGAACTCCTTTCCAGGACCATTATAGCCCCCCCTCCCGTGTGACCTGCCTCCTCTTCCATATGGTGGAGAACCATCTCTGAACCTTGCACCGCCTCTACCACCCCTTTCGTATCCTCTACCACCCCCTTCATATCCCCTACCACCCCTTGCATATCCTCTACCATTCCCTTCACAGCCATGGGTGTAACGTGGACCAATAGCGTCATCAAAGTTGCTGCTTTCTAATCTGCGTTGGCGCGGAGGTGACGGTCCAGCATGCATGTCATATCCTGCAAAGAAAGTGACAGCAATTCCAAATAAACATTAGAAGACAGGAAACATGAATATTCAGCAAAGAAGTGCTTACTCCAGCCACATGGGGTTGAAACAGGCAAACCCCATCTGGAGAACCACTTCCAACAAAGTTACTCTCCACATACCGAATGAGGTAGTAATTGCAAAGGCCAATGTTTCTTAAGAATGCTCTGAGAAGGAAATACCGTTGAAACTGCTGCTCAACCCAAAACACAACTATCTGTTCATGACTACACATCCAGATAGTGTAATCAGATTCTGCTAAAGTAACGCTTATTTCCATGTGAGCCAGTAACAGCCCCATAACTTCACGCAAAGTCGGGAACTCTCGACCATTCATCATGTCAATGCATATGCGCCAAGCAGTACATCGCAGCAGTTGCCAATGGTATCTTGGAGAGTAAAGCATGCAGTCAGCCTAAAACACAAGGGCTTCTCTGTCCAAGACACTCCATAAAGCTAATCCTCCATTGAAAGCTAACGAAAAGTTCCTACATGAAGAAGGCATAAGCAACAGGCGGCAGGATTCCTATGTTATTTTCTACCATGTTATCTCTGTCTGCTTCAATCTTCCCTTCACCATCAAACAAACTTGAAATCTTACATGTGGATGCCTAAGGTCAAAGTCCCTGTACCAATTGATGATATCAACTGCTGCACTCGCTGATGTACTCTATGCTGGTATCCGCAGCGCACTGTCCTCAACCGAATCTCCAACAACTTGTTGGGAAAACGGTCAAAAGAACATCATGATGCCACTTCCAAAATGTAGCCCATGACTTGATTCATTGTAAAGTTATCATCAGAATACCAAATACTCAAAATGGAGTTGGTCAGGTTGTATTGATGCATTAAGACACAACTCAGATTCATATTAACTCCAAAAACTCAGGCAGCACCAAAACACTGACCACAGCTTCCTCGACACTACCTCAAGTTCAACTCAACTCTCTTCTCATCTCAAAAGCTCAAATGGAGCAGTTGGTCAGGTCCAACAATTGATTGTGGCAAGATGTGACTCCTCATATTCATATATCCCTAATGCCAAAGTCCCTGTACCAATTGATGACATCAATTGCTGCACTCACTGACATACTTTATGCCGGTATCTGCAGCGCATTTTTCTCAACCAAATCTCCAACGACTTGTTGATAAAATGGTCAAACGAATGCCGTGATGCTAACTCCAAAATGTTGCCCACGACTTAGTTCATTGTGAAGTTATCGGAATTACCAAATACTCAAAATGGAGGAGTTGGTCAGGTTGTATTGATCCAACAAGACACAACTCAGATTTGTATTAATGGAATTCCTATATATCCACACATCAAGTTAATTTCAACAAGACTCGTAGCTCTCAGACAAGTATGTAACCACAGACGCATCAATGCAATTCAAGTCCTCGGCCCTTCCTTGTTCTGCCACTTATCACAACTCCATCCTTGTCAGGGTTCACCAATTGCACAGCAGCTGAATTGTTTTATCATCCACGTTAAATGCCCGCAAAAAGCTAAACCAACAAGCAGACATTGCCATAAGAAGCGTCGATACTAAGATCCTGTCCCCTATATGCAGCCAAGTTGAAGACTGTTACAGTAGAACAGCCAATTCCATACTTCATTTGATACTTAGAGGGGGTTGCAGTGCTTGGCCGTAACACTGAATATCCAAGCCAGTAAAGAATTAGATAATATCTACAAACTACAATCGCTTGAAAGTCAAAGGAAATCAGGAGATCTTGCACTTCCGTCGTGCGTTATGTTCCTACATATACTGGTTCAATGGTGAAACTAAATATTCCTACATCGTATATAGGAATTTGAACTAGTCACATCAAAAGAGAAGGCAGAGTTGAAATTGATAAGTTATTAATTAATCTTGACATAGGACATCAGACTTGGTAAAGAAAAAATGGGTACAATCACATACAGAACTATGAATAAGCATAGAAATTATATACATAACCATGAATAAAAGCAGAGAAAGCCAGAGAAAATGATGGCAACAAAGAACAAACCTGTTAATATATTAGACCCCACTTCCTAAAAAATATTCTTAACTTCAGCATTGTGGAAATTTCATGTAATCAAGACCAAATGCGCAAATCTGAAGCCCAGAAATGCAATTTTATATTTATGTAAGTCTGAAGAGAGAAGCAGATCAAACCATAACTAAAGGGCTTAAGGAATCAAGCATCTATTAAGAGAAATCAAGCAATGCAACAGTAAATAAAGGCAAACCAAACAGTATGTGTAGGGGTTCTGAAGGTACACATGGCACCCAACTCACTCAAAAAAGGAATCATAACTGATGTGAAGAACATAATTTACTATGCAAAATTGCTTGCACCAAGCTCAAGATGAAACTTTTATGGAGAATGAGATCTTATTCATAGCTATCATGTTAGCTGTTTCATCAAATTTAAACTAAAACAGTGTAACTTATTTCCGAACGGAGGTAATACATCATTTACAAATGTTCTCTAGGTGTAGATCCTCTGCTACATAAATTCTGATTAACATTAGCAAGGAAGGGACCACAGCATTACCGTACATGTCAGGTATTGCACGGATCAAAGATTTTGCCAAGAGAACTTACATCAGAAATTTGTGCTTATGCAAACTATGCATAGAAAGACTAAAATCTACAGCAACTTTGACTGCAAAAAATTAAGCGAAAGCGTATCTAACCAGCACCAGCACCAGCACGTAAAACATGAAACTGGTAAATGATTATGCAGATGCAGATTTGGCATAACCTGAGGCACATATCAACAGACAGAGTTATTCGATTTATCAAGATTCTTTCCCAAACATGTTCAAAGCCTTGATCAACCTTTCAATCAAAACAACCCAAACAGATAAACAAGGCAAATATCTCACATATATGGCCATATATACAATCGAAGGATTACCAATTATCAGCTGAAGATAAGGGATGGCCGATTCATGATGTCCACCTTGAATCACCTAACGACCGAACGGATAAACAAGGCACATATACTGCATCTTGAATCATCTAACGACCGAACGGAGCATACAACATCCAAGAATAACATATAGCAGCTTAAAGGGGCAGAAGAATCCAAAAGGAACAGATCTAGAGAAAGTTGGGTGATTCGAGGAATTTCAACCGACCTTGCGGCTCGTCGTAGAATCGTGGGGGGCGAGGCTGGTAACCGGGTGGACTGAAGCGGCGGCGTTGGGGGGGCGGCGGGCTGCCAGGGCGCCGCCTCGCGGGGGGAGGCGGCGACCGGCGCCTCTCCCTGATCCGGGGGTCTGGCGAAGAGAACTCGCGACGGCGACGCGGGAGCGAGGACCCGCGGCGGCGACCCTGAGCGTCGCCGACGAGGGAGGGGGACGAACGGGCAGGGGACGGGGAGGACGCGCCGTTATCCTGCGGCGGCGGCGGCGACGGCCTGACGACTAGGCTGCTGAGGGGCGCGCGCGGGGGCTGCGGCGGCGGCGGCGCGGGCTCTTCGGGATCGGCATCGGGCCCCGAGGCGCTCCGCTGCGGGGAGGACTCGTAGTCCTCGTCATCGTCGGGGTCGTCCCCTCTGCCGCGCGGCCGCATCTCGCTGGACGTGTCGCTGCGGTGTGCGGCGCCTCTAGGGTTTGGAGTTCGGAGGGGGAGGGGGAGGAGAGAGGTTGCGGGTACAACAAGTTTGCGACGACCGCACGAGAGGGTCAAGCCGTCAAGGACCCAATGCCAAGGGGGTGGTGCGAGCGGACTGGAGATCTCGTCCAGTGTGGTTTTCAGTGGCAAGCCGCGTCCACCGTTGGATGAGGGGGGTTGTTTAGGGTGGGTCTTCACGCGGTTGATTCTGGCCGTTGATATGCATAAGAGCATCTCCACCCGTTAGGCATTCCAGGACCGAAATAGCGCAGTTTGGGGGCAATTGGCGAAAAAAACGACTTGGGGCTCGGGTTCCAGCCGCGCCCCCAAAGGTCGGCCCCAGACATCGGTTTTAAAGATAAATTCGTTCAAATCGAAAACGAAATTCGGCAAAACTTAGGCAAATTCATTGAAATTTATACAAACTTAAAAAAGTACATAAAAAAGAAACACGCCATTGTCACCGCCCTCCTGCCGCCCCTAGTTCATGCCGAGCAGCTGGTAGAAGGCGGTGTAGTCGTCGCCGCCTTCGCCGTCGTCGTCCTGCGTGTCACCGTCCTTGCTGCAGCCCTGCCCTGCGTCGTCGATGCGGGTGGGGGCAGTCTGCGCCGGCGCCTCCTTCTCGTCGTCGGAGAGGATGATGATGTCAGCCTCCTCGAGGCGGCGCCGCTCAACGATCTCCTCCATAGCGTGGCTGAAAGGACGTGGATGTCGCCTAGAGGGGGGTGAATATGTGCTTTAAAATAATTACGGTTTAGGCTTAAACAAATGCGGAATAAAACTAACGTTTAATTTGACAAGCACAAAACATAAAACAACTAGGCTCACCTATCTGCACCAACAACTTATGCTAAGCAAGATACACAACTAAGTGATAGCAAGATATATAACAATAAACAATACGGCTATCACAAAGTAAAGTGCATAAGTAAAGGGTTCGGGTAAGAGATAACTCAGACACGCTGAGACGATGATGTATCCCGAAGTTCACACCCTTAAGGATGCTAATCTCCGTTGGAGCGGTGTGGAGGCACATTGCTCCCCAAGATGCAAATAAGGCCATCGTAATCTCCTCACGCCCTCGCACAATGCAAGATGTCGTGATTCCACTAAGGGACCCTTGAGGGCGGTCACCGAACCCGTACAAATGGAAACCCTTGGGGGCGGTCACCGGTACCCGTACAAATTGCTCGGGGCAATCTCCACAACCTAATTGGAGACCCCGACGCTTGCCCGGAGCTTTACACCATAATGATTGAGCTCCGAGACACCACCAAGCTTATAGGACGCCAATGCATCCACGAAGAACAATCTCTAGGGTACTAAGTACCGAAGGGTAATAAGCTTCTCAACTTCTCACTTCCACGTATCACCGTGGAGAACTCAAACCGATGCAACTAATGCAATGGCAAGAACACACGAAGTGATCAAGTCCCTCACACTCAAATCCCTCCACAACAACAAAAGCTATGGAGAAATATGAGAGGAAGAACAAGGAGCTCACAAAGAACTCCAAGATCTGGATCCAAGGGGTTCCCGTCACATAGAGGAGAAAGTGATTGGTGGAGATGTGAATCTAAACCTCCTCTCTCTTTTCCCTTAAGAAGTAGCAAGAATCGTTGGAGGGATTGAGAGTTAGCAAGCTCTAAGAAGGTCAACAATGGGGAAGAACACTGTTAGAATTATGCCCTAGGGGCAATGATAAATAAGTTGTTATTATAATTCATGTATCAAGATAATCGTTTATTATCCATGCTATAATTGTATTGAATGAATACCTAGATACATGTGTGGATACATAGACAAAACACTGTCCCTAGCAAGCCTCTAGTTGGCTAGCCAGTTGATCAAGGATAGTCAGGGTCTTCTGACTATGTACAAGGTGTTGTTGCTTGATAACTGGATCACATCATTGGGAGAATCATGTGATGAACTAGACCCAAACTAATAGACGTAGCATGTTGATCGTGTCATTTTGTTGCTACTGTTTTCTACGTGTCAACTATTTATTCCTACGACCATGAGATCATATAACTCACTGACACCGGAGGAATGCTTTATGTGTATCAAACGTCACAACGTAACTGGGTGACTATAAAGATGCTCTACAGGTATCTCCGAAGGTGTCCGTTGAGTTAGTATGGATCAAGACTGGGATTTATCACTCCGTGTGACGGAGAGGTATCTCGAGGCCCACTCGGTAATACAACATCACACACAAGCCTTGAAAGCAATGTGACTTAGTGTAAGTCACGGGATCTTGTATTATGGAACGAGTAAAGAGAGTTGCCAGTAAACGAGATTGAAATAGGTATGCGGATACTGACGATCGGATCTCGGGCAAGTAACATACCGAAGGACAAAGGGAATGACATACGGGATTATATGATTCCTTGGCACTGAGGTTCAAACGGTAAGATCTTCATAGAATATGTAGGATCCAATATGGGCATCCAGGTCCCGCTATTGGATATTGACCGAGGAGTCCCTCGGGTTATGTCTACATAGTTCTCGAACCCGCAGGGTCTGCACACTTAAGATTCATCATTGTTTTATGCGTATTTGAGTTATATGGTTGGTTACCGAATGTTGTTCGGAGTCCCGGATGAGATCACAGACGTCACGAGGGTTTCTGGAATGGTCCGGAGACGAAGATTGATATATAGGATGACCTCATTTGATTATCAGGAAGTTTTCGGAATTACCTGGAATGTACGGGGAGTGACGAATGGGTTCCGGATGTTCACCGGGGGGCAGCCCACCCCGGGGAAGCACATAGGCCTTAGGGGTGCCGCACCAGCCCTTAGTGGGCTGGTGGGCAAGCCCAAGAAGGCCCCTGTGCAGGATAAGAGAAAATCAAAGAGAAAAAAAGGGGAAGTGGGAAGGAAGGGAAGGACTCCACCTTCCAATCCTAGTTGGACTAGGATTGGAGGAGGATTCCTCCTCCCCCCTTAGGCCGACCCCCTTGGGGCTCCTTGAGCCTCAAGGCAAGGCCCCCGCCCTCCCACCTATATATACGGAGGTATTAGGGCTGATTTGAGACAACTTTGTCACGGCAGCCCGACCACATACCTCCACGGTTTTCCTCTAGATCGCGTTTCTACGGAGCTCGGGCGGAGCCCTGCTGAGATTACGTCACCACCAACCTCCGGAGCGCCGTCACGCTGCCAGAGAACTCTTCTACCTCTCTGTCTCTCTTGCTGGATCAAGAAGGCCGAGATCATCGTCGAGCTGTGCGTGTGCGGAACGCGGAGGTGTCGTCCGTTCGGCACTAGATCGGAGCGGATCGTGGGACGGATCGCGGGACGGATCGAGGGACGGTTCGCGCAGTGGATCGAGGGACGTGAAGACATTCCACTACATCAACCACGTTTATTAACGCTTTTGCTGTGCGATCTACAAGGGTACGTAGATCTGAAATCCCCCTCGTAGATGGACATCACCATGATAGGTTTTCGTGCGCGTAGGAAATTTTTTGTTTCCCATGCAACGTTCTCCAACAGTGGCATCGTGAGCTAGGTTCATGCGTAGATGTCATATCGAGTAGAACACAAAAGTTTTTGTGGACGGTGATGTGCGATTTGCTGCCCTCCTTAGTCTTTTCTTGATTCCGCGGTATTCTTGGATCGAAGTGGCTCGGACCGACATTACTCGTACGCTTACGAGAGACTGGTTTCATCGCTACGAGCAACTCCGTTGCTCAAAGATGACTGACGAGTGTCGGTTTCTCCAACTTTAGTTGAATCGGATTTGACCGAGGAGGTCCTTGGATGAGGTTAAATAGCAATTCATATATCTCCGTTGTGGTGTTTGCGTAAGTAAGATGCGATCCTACTAGATACCCATGGTCACCACGTAAAACATGCAACAACAATTAGAGGACGTCTAACTTGTTTTTGCAGGGTATGCTTGTGATGTGATATGGCCGACGATGTGATGTGATATATTGGATGTATGAAATGATCATGTTGTAATAGTTAATATCGACTTGCACGTCGATGGTAAGGCAACCGGAAGGAGCCATAGGGTTGTCTTTAAACTAATGTTTGTGCTTGCAGATGCGTTTACTATATTGCTAGGATGTAGCTTTAGTAGTAATAGCATAAGTGGCACGACAACCCCGATGGCGACACGTTGATGGAGATCATGGTGTTGCGCCGGTGACAAGAAGATCGTGTCGGTGCTTTGGTGATGGAGATCAAGAAGCACGTGATGATGGCCATATCATGTCACTTATGAATTGCATGTGATGTTAATCCTTTTATGCACCTTATTTTTCTTAGAACGACGGTAGCATTATGAGGTGATCTCTCACTAAATTTTCAAGACGAAATTGTGTTCTCCCCGACTGTGCACTGTTGCTACAGTTCGTCGTTTCGAGACACCACGTGATGATCGGGTGTGATAGACTCAACGTTCACATACAACGGGTGCAAAACAGTTGCACACGCGAAACACTCAGGTTAAGCTTGACGAGCCTAGCATGTGCAGACATGGCCTCGGAACACATGAGACCGAAAGGTCGATCATGAATCATATAGTTGATATGATTAGCATAGGGATGCTTACCACTGAAACTATCCTCAACTCACGTGATGACCGGACTTGAGCTAGTGGAATTGGATCATGAACCACTCAAATGACTAGAGAGATGTACTTTTTGAGTGGGAGTTTAGTAAGCAATTTGATTAAGTTAAACTCTAATTATCTTGAACATAGCCCAAGTCCACTTTTAATATATTTGTGTTGTTGATCATGGCTCATGCGACAGTCACCCTGAATTTTAATACGTTCCTAGAGAAAGCTAAGTTGAAAGATGATGGAAGCAACTTTGTAGACTGGGCTCGTAATCTTAAGTTGCTCCTGCAAGCTGGGAAGAAGGATTATGTCCTTAATGCTGCGCTAGGAGATGAACCACCCGCTACGACTGACCAAGATGTTAAGAACGCTTGGTTAACACGTAAGGAGGACTACTCAGTAGTTCAATGTGCAGTCTTGTATGGCTTAGAGCCAGGACTCCAACGTCGCTTTGAGCGTCATGGAGCATATGAGATGTTCCAGGAGTTGAAGTTTATCTTTCAGAAGAACGCCCGGATCGAGAGGTATGAGACCTCCGATAAATTCTATGCTTGCAAGATGGAGGAGAATTCTTTGTCAGTGAACATGTGCTCAAAATGTGGGTACTCAAACCGTCTAGCTGAGCTGGGGATTGAACTCACGCAAGAGGCTATCACTGACAGAATTCTTCAATCACTGCCGCCAAGCTATAAGGGATTTGTGTTGAATTGCAACATGCAAGGGATGAACAAGTCACCCAGCGAGTTGTTCGCGATGCTGGAAGTCGCAGAGTCAGAACTCCGTAAAGAGCATCAAGTGTTGATGGTGAATAAGACCACTAGTTTCAAGAGAAACGGCAAAGGAAAGAAGGGTAGTTCGAAGAAGAGCGACAAGCATGTTTCCAATCCGACGAAGAAACCCAAAGCTGGACCTAAGCCTGAAACGGAGTGCTATTATTGCAAGGGTATGGGTCACTGGAAGCGCAACTGCCCCAAATATCTGGCTGATAAGAAGGCGACCAAAGAAAAATCAGGTATATTTGATATACATGTTATTGATGTGTACTTAACCAGCTCTCGTAGTAGTGCCTGGGTATTCGATATCGGTTATGTTGCTCATATTTGCAACTCGAAACAGGAACTGCGGAATAAGCGAAGGCTGACGAAGGATGAAGTGACGATGCGCGTGGGAAATGGTTCCAAGGTTGATGCAATCGCCGTCGGCACAATTTCACTTCAGTTACCATCGGGATTAGTTATGAACTTAAATAATTGTTATTTAGTGCCTGCATTAAGCATGAATATTATATCTGGATCTTGTTTATTGCGAGACGGTTACTCGTTTAAGTCAGAGAATAATGGTTGTTCTATTTCTATGAGTAATATCTTTTATGGTCATGCACCCAATGTGAGAGGATTGTTCATATTGAATCTTGATAGTGATAATACACATATACATAACATTGAGACCAAAAGAGTTAGAGTTAACAATGATAGCGCCATGTTTTTATGGCACTGCCGCTTAGGTCATATTGGTGTAAAGCGCATGAAGAAACTCCATATCGATGGACTTTTGGAGTCACTTGACTTTGATTCACTTGACACGTGCGAACCATGCCTCACGGGCAAGATGACTAAAACTCCGTTCTTCGGAACAATGGAGCGTGCTAGTGAGTTGTTGGAAATCATACATACTGATGTTTTTGGTCTGATGAGTGTGGAGGCAC
Source organism: Hordeum vulgare subsp. vulgare (assembly GCF_904849725.1). NCBI lineage: Eukaryota > Viridiplantae > Streptophyta > Magnoliopsida > Poales > Poaceae > Hordeum > Hordeum vulgare. The sequence goes on from NC_058524.1 coordinate 468,641,943, forward strand.
GCAGCGGATATCGTTATGTTCTCACCTTCACTGATGATTTGAGTAGATATGGTTATGTCTACTTGATGAAGCACAAGTCTGAAACATTTGAAAAGTTCAAGCAATTTCAGAGTGAAGTTGAAAATCATCGTAACAAGAAGATCAAGTTCCTACGGTCTGATCGTGGGGGTGAATATCTGAGTTTCGAGTTTGGTGCTCAATTAAGACAATGTGGAATTGTTTCACAGCTGACACCGCTTGGAACACCACAACGTAATGGTGTGTCCGAACATCGTAATCGTACTTTATTAGAGATGGTGCGATCTATGATGTCTCTTACCGATTTACCATTATCCTTTTGGGGTTATGCATTAGAAACAGTTGCATTCACTTTAAATAGGGCACCATCAAAATCCGTTGAGACGACACCATACGAACTGTGGTATGGCAAAAGACCAAAGTTGTCGTTTCTTAAAGTTTGGGGATGTGATGCTTATGTCAAAAAGCTTCATCCTGAAAAGCTGGAACCCAAAGCGGAAAAGTGCGTCTTCATAGGTTACCCAAAGGAGACAGTTGGGTACACCTTCTATCTCAAATCCGAGGGCAAAGTGTTTGTTGCTAAGAACGGAGCTTTTCTCGAGAAGGAGTTTCTCTTGAGAGAATTGAGTGGGAGGAAGATAGAACTTGATGAGGTTGTTGAACCTCTCATCCCTCTGGATGGTGGCGCAGGGCAAGGGGAAACCCCTGTCGTTGCGACGCCGGTTGAGGAGGAAGTTAATGATGATGATCATGAAACTCCGAATCAAGTTCCGGTCGAACCTCGCAGGTCGACGAGACCGCGTACTACTCCAGAGTGGTACGGTAATCCCGTCTTATCAATTATGTTGTTAGACAACAATGAGCCTGCGAATTATGAAGAAGCAATGGTGGGCCCGGATTCCAACAAATGGCTGGAGGCCATGAAGTCCGAGATAGGATCTATGTATGAAAACAAAGTGTGGACTTTGGAAGTACTACCTGAAGGCCGCAAGGCTATTCAGAACAAATGGATCTTTAAGAAGAAGACGGACGCTGACGGTAATGTGACCATTTACAAAAGCTCGACTTGTGGCAAAGGGTTTTTCACAAGTTCAAGGAGTTGACTACGATGAGACGTTCTCACCCGTAGCGATGCTTAAGTCCGTCAGAATCATGTTAGCAATAGCTGCATTTTTTCGATTATGAAATCTGGCAGATGGATGTCAAAACGGTGTTCCTTAACGTTTCCTGAAGGAAGAGTTGTATATGATGCAACCCGAAGGTTTTGTCGATCCTAAAAATGCTAACAAAGTATGCAAGCTCCAACGATCCATTTATGGACTGGTGCAAGCATCTCGGAGTTGGAATAAATGCTTTGATGAGGTGATCAAAGCATTTGGGTTTATACAAGTGGTTGGAGAATCTTGTATTTACAAGAAAGTGAGTGGGAGCTCTATGGCGTTTCTAATATTATATGTGGATGACATATTGCTGATTGGAAACAACGTGGAGTTTTTGGAGAGCATAAAGGATTACTTGTATAAAAGTTTCTCTATGAAGGACCTAGGAGAAGCTGCTTACATTCTAGGCATAAAGATCTATAGGGATAGATCAAAACGCCTGATAGGACTTTCACAAAGCACATACCTTGATAAAGTTTTGAAGAGGTTCAAAATGGAACAGTCCAGGAAGGGGTTCTTGCCAGTTTTACAAGGTACGAGATTGAGTAAGACTCAGTGCCCAGCAACTGATAAAGATAGAGAGCATATGAGCACCGTCCCTTATGCTTCAGCCATAGGTTCTGTCATGTATGCAATGTTGTGCACTAGACCAGACGTTAGCCTGGCCATAAGTATGGCAGGCACGTTCCAGAGTAATCCAGGAGTGGATCACTGGATGGCGGTCAAGAATATCCTGAAGTACCTGAAAATAACTAAGGAGGTGTTTCTCATGTATGGAGGTGACAAAGAGCTTGCCGTAAAAGGTTACGTCGATGCAAGCTTTGACACAGATCCAAACGACTCTAAGTCGCAGACCGGATACATATTTATTCTTAATGGGGGTGCGGTAAGCTGGTGCAGTTCCAAGCAAAGCGTCGTAGCTGATTCTACATGTGAAGCGGAGTACATGGCTGCCTCGGAGGTAGCTAAGGAGGGTGTATGGATGAAGCAGTTCATGACGGATCTTGGAGTGGTGCCAAGCACACTGAATCCAATAACCCTGTTTTGTGACAACACGGGTGCCATTGCCTTAGCAAAGGAACCACAGTTTCACAAGAAGACCAGACACATCAAAAGACGCTTCAACCTCATCCGCGACTACGTCGAAGGGGAGGACGTAAATATATGCAAAGTGCACATGAATCTGAATGAGGCACACCCGCTGACTAAACCTCTTCACGGGCAAAGCATGATCAACACTAGAACTGTATGGGTGTCAGATTTATTACAATGTAATTCGCATGGTGATGTGAGGGCTATATTATTGACTCTAGTGCAAGTGGGAGACTGTTGGAATTATGCCCTAGAGGCAATGATAAATAAGTTGTTATTATAATTCCTGTATCAAGATAATCGTTTATTATCCATGATATAATTGTATTGAATGAAGACTTAGATACATGTGTGGATACATAGAAAAAACACTGTCCCTAGCAAGCCTCTAGTTGGCTAGCCAGTTGATCAAGGATAGTCAGGGTCTTCTGACTATGTACAAGGTGTTGTTGCTTGATAACTGGATCACATCATTGGGAGAATCATGTGATGGACTAGACCCAAACTAATAGACGTAGCATGTTGATCGTGTCATTTTGTTGCTACTGTTTTCTACAACTATTTATTCCTACGACCATGAGATCATATAACTCACTGACACCGGAGGAATGCTTTATGTGTATCAAACGTCACAACGTAACTGGGTGACTATAAAGATGCTCTACAGGTATCTCCGAAGGTGTCCGTTGAATTAGTATGGATCAAGACTGGGATTTGTCACTCCGTATGACGGAGAGGTATCTCGAGGCCCACTCGGTAATACAACATCACACACAAGCCTTGCAAGCAATGTGACTTAGTATAAGTCACGGGATCTTGTATTACGGAACGAGTAAAGAGAGTTGCCAGTAAACGAGATTGAAATAGGTATGCGGATACTGACGATCGAATCTCGGGCAAGTAACATACCGAAGGACAAAGCGAATGACATACGTGATTATATGAATCCTTTGCACTGAGGTTCAAACGGTAAGATCTTCGTAGAATATGTAGGATCCAATATGGGCATCGAGGTCCCGCTATTGGATATTTACCGAGGAGTCCCTCGGGTCATGTCTACATAGTTCTCAAACCCGCAGGGTGTGCACACTTAAGGTTCGGCGTTGTTTTATGCGTATTTGAGTTATATGGTTGGTTACCGAATGTTGTTCGAAGTCCCGGATGAGATCACGGACGTCACGAGGGTTTCTGGAATGGTCCGGAGTCGAAGATTGATATATAGGATGACATCGTTTGATTACCGGAAAGTTTTTGAAATTACCGGGAATGTACCGGGAGTGACGAATTGGTTCTGGATGTTCACCGGGGGGGCAGCCCACCCCGGGGAAGCCCATAGGCCTTAGGGGTGCCGCACCAGCCCTTAGTGGGCTGGTGGGCTAGCCCAAGAAGGCCCCTGTGCAGGATAAGAGAAAATCAAAGAAAAAAAGGGGAAGTGGGAAGGAAGGGAAGGACTCCACCTTCCAATCCTAGTTGGACTAGGATTGGAGGAGGATTCCTCCTCCCCCCCTTCGGCTAACCCCCTTGGGGCTCCTTGAGCCTCAAGGCAAGGCCCCTCCCCTCTCACCTATATATACGGAGGTATTAGGGCTGATTTGAGACAACTTTGCCACGACAGCCCGACCACATACCTCCACGGTTTTTCCTCTAGATCGCGTTTCTGCGGAGCTCGGGCGGAGCCCTGCTGAGATTAGATCACCACCAACCTCCGGAGCACCGTCACGTTGCCGGAGAACTCATCTACCTCTCCGTCTCTCTTGCTGGATCAAGAAGGCCGAGATCATCGTCGAGCTGTACATATGCTGAACGCGGAGGTGCCGTCCGTTCAGCACTAGATCGGAGTGGATCGTGGGACGGATCGTGGGATGGTTCGTGGGACGGTTCGCAGGGCGGATCGAGGGACGTGAGGACGTTCCACTACATCAACCGCGTTTATTAACGCTTCTGTTGTGCGATCTACAAGGGTACATAGATCTGAAATCCCCCTCGTAGATGGACATCACCATGATAGGTTTTCGTGCACGTAGGAATTTTTTTGTTTCCCATGCGACGTTCTCCAACAAACACCAACTCAACAGATAGATTAGACCAAGGGGGAAGAAGACCCCCTTTATATAGCGGGGGAAGGAATCACACCATTACCCCCACTTACAGCCCGCGCACAGCGGTACTACCGCTGGCGAGGAGGGGTACTACCGCTGCCCCTAGTGGTACTACCGCTGGCGAGGAGCGGTACTACCACTAGGCCACGGTAGTAAAGATCTTACTGTCGGGCCTACAACCGCTTGGAAAAGTATTCGTAAAAAGTCTTACGAAGTACAACCGCTCGGATAGAGGTACTACCGTCCCGAAGCGGTACTACCGCCCACCCGGAGCAGTACTACCGCTCACCCGGAGCGGTACTACCGCTTGGCACAAGCGGTACTAACGCTCTCCATTGAAACAGCCATAACTTTTGTATACGAGCTCCGAATCGAGCAAACCCAAGCTTGTTGGATTCACGACCACCAGAGCTATCTAGACATGAAAATGCCAATGATATAGAGATGTGAGACCTCTATGAATGAAGAACCGACAAAAACTCCGACATCGAAAACATCATAGTAGATGCATATGGACTCCGTTTTCGATGAACTCGAGCTTGTCATGAAGATGACCATAAGCTCTAAAACTCACAAAGAGAAACACCAAACAAGAACCAAGAAGTATGATGCAACGATGCAAATGGTTTGAGCTCTCAACGAATGATACGTTCGAGCTACTCACTTGAGAGCCCCCTTGACAGTACGACAATCTATCCTAAAACAGAAAAACTATCAAGGGCAAACCTATACCTCACACCTCATCCTCTTGAGCTAGATGACGATGATCTTGGCTTCCTCAAGATGGACCACCTTATTGATTGCGTTGGCTTGATGAAGACTAGTTGATTGCTCCCCCATACACAACATGGGTGAGCCTCTCTTCAACATATCTTCACAAGTCCATTACCACCACAATGGACGGCAAGCTTCAAGCATGATATCTTCGTGCTAATCCAATTGAACTTGCACACCGCAATCTTGATGATGATCACCACTTGACGTCATCCTTCATGGGTTGTATGAGATCTTCCTCTAGATGCAAGCCCATGGAAACACACCTAACCCCACATAGAACTCTCACGAAGACCATGGGTTAGTACACAAACACGTAATGGATAATGCTTACCATACCATGGGATCACTTGATCCCTCTCGATACATCTTGTACGCTTTGTGTGTTGATCATCTTGATTTACTCTTTGTCTGACGATCTTGATCAACCTTGTGTCTCTATGACCATTCTTTGAATAATACCTTGAATACCATCTTTGTCATCATATAAACTCCTTGAACCCAACAGATGGACTTCAAGAAGTGCCTATGGACAAATCATATAAATATAACTTAAGGCAACCATTATTACATAGGAATTGTCATCAATTATCAAAACCACATATGGAGAAATATGCTCTAACAATCTCCCCCATTTTGGTAATTGATGACAACCACTTAAAGAGAGTTTATATAAGGAAATAAGCATAACCAAGCACAGACATGCAAAGCAGTAATGGATGCGCACAAGATGAAAATGCTTATGCAATAAAAGCAAAATCCTCTAAGCATAACCAAACTAAACTCTCTAAACTTCTCCTCCATTGGCATCGATTGCCAAAATGGACAAAAAGTTTAGAAAGCCAATATAGTAGGTGGTCCTCCAAAAAGTGTGTACTTCTCAACAAATGAGTGCAGAGAAATACACATATACAATGATAAGAAGTTGGAGGAAAACGAACTATATCGAGGACCCAAAGATTGCATATAAAAGGATCGTATGCCATAAAGACATACACAAATAGAGGCAAGCAATCAAAAGGTACCAGATGGAACAAACAATCTTATGGTCCTTCGAACCACATGAATAAAAGATATTATGATAAAGGCAACGGAGTGTTTTATCAAAACTAGAGAAGCTCCCCATAATTTGTGCACTAATAAGAGATTTTTGTATTTGATACAAGTGCAGAAAATAGGATCGTTGCTCCCCCAAAATTAATAAAAACACACAACGAGTGCAAGAAGATAGACGAGACAATAAGCATATCACTTGCACAAAACAAATGGTTGAGCAACATGTAAAAGAAGCAACTTAAGAATAGGCTCAACCAAAATAATGTGTGTGAGTCATGGCAAAGGACTTGAGAAGACTAAGATAAGGATGAGCATTACTCGTCAACATAGTCTTGATGAAATGAGAAACAAAGTGCAAGACATATCATTCCCACACACACTGGGAAATGGGTTCACAAGCTTACTAATAAACAAAATAAGAACCAATGCTTGTGAGAACCCAAGGTGAAGATAGGAAATAAGAACCTTGTCAAGAGGAGGGATACCAATCGAAATGGCAAAACCCTCATCAATACAAGCATGGGGAAAAATAATATTCACGGCCAAAGAGTGCATCAAGATGTAGAAATATAAGATATGCACTCAAGACAAATCCTTTCATGAAGCCACCAAAAACTGAAAAAGGAAATGAAACGATGGACGTGAAAGAAAAGAGGATATCAATTAGATATGTAACTTCTCTCATGTGTAAAAGATTATAAGTAGAAGACAATCATGATGATATATATCACAAAGAAGGATGTACACATGAAATGGTTACAAGAAGGAACAAACAAGATATCCAAAAGGAAGTCATAAATATATCAACAAGATCTTTGCTTAGAAGCATAGCACATGGCCTAATATTTTCTTATTGTACAATGTGAACTTCCAACATACGAACATCAAAGACATCCCAACTAGCAATAAGACATCATCGTTTGGATGCTTTGAGAAAGGAAACAAGTACTATAAGAACGAATCAAGAGATTCATGCCATGATGCAACCTGACCAAGAAAAGACAGGTTTGGGCCTTTGCAAGAAATGAATGCATGAAGTAGATACTTGTTACCGAGACAACATTGGATTGATGTAGTAGATAATTGTTCGTTGATCATCCTAACTTGGCTCCAATAATCACATGGTCTCAACACCTTCCTTTTAGGTGAGTCTAGCATTCAACGCATCTCCAATTGTTCCTAGAACAACAGAACAAACAAAATGGTGCCCAAACTCATTGGGACCAAAGAGTTAGAAAACCAACAATACATAGGACAAACTCCGCATACATATGTGCACATAGATATGAATTTGAATTGCATGCACACTTTAGCCAATTTATGACAAGGTGGAGTTTCCCCTATATATTGGGTCAAATAAAGAAAGCAAGCAAAAGAAGCTATATATGGTAAATATGCATGCTCAAGGCTTTCAAGAATCAACTCAACACAAAGTTGATAATACACCAAAAGACAAGGTATCAAGTGATAATAAGATACCTAATGAAAAACTATCACTTGAAGGATATCATTTAAAAGATACCTCAAGGAATGAGATATTCATTGACACATGCCAAATAAAAGGAAACAAGATACCAATTGAAGGAAAACAAACATGAGGTATCTAGTTTCCAAAAGAGAGCTAGGTTCCAACAAACCAAACCCTCGACAAATTTTCATGATGGCACAAAGCATCATAAAGAGCAAGACTTGCCTCCCATCAACACACACTTGATGGGGATCAAAAGATTTTATGATGGGCGAATAAAGAGAGTGTTCTAAAGAAATTAGGATAGCTCCCCCAAGGGATGTGCATTATATAGAATTTGCATTTAAATAGAAAATGCACAAGATGGGATCATCACTTTTGTCTATATCTATAAAAACATTAGACATGTTAAAATAGATCCACAAGAGGCAAGGAAGACAAGCGAAACACAAAATCCAATATAAAGACGATTAGCAATTTCTACCACATGATGGGAATACCAATTGTCAAGGACAAGAAGTATTTTGAAAATAATACTCATTGGTAGATCGCAAATATATCCAACATCATCTTTACCCCTAAAACGCAAACAAATGACACTTTAGAGCTAACATGCCACCTAGGAACAAGATAATTTACAATATCAACACTAAGTGGCAATACCTCAAACATACACATTTTCTAGGCTTGTAATATGCACATGGTATATTACTCCCCCATAATGTGATAACCAACAATATTAACAAGTGGAAAATTAAAACCAACAAGAGATAATTAATGGACCATATATAATTTGAATTTTTCATGAGTAAGACATACCACATAAAAACTAGATAATCTTGAAATATCAATACTAAGTGGTATTCCCCATGTATAAATATTTATAGGATTGTGAGGTGTGCAAAGCACATCACTCCCCCACAATGGGATAATCCATTAATCTCTCACAAGAGCCAACAAAGATACAAACAAGATGCAAAAAGGCTCAATACAAGACACACATGTACATGATATGCAAACCAACATACACATACTCGATTACTCAAGATAAGCAAGTTGGAAGCACAACATATACAAACACATGCAAGGTACCAAACCACAACATGCAAAGGGGCAAGCAACTAACAATGTAAACCGTTTAGGTACAAGTTATCGTAAGGAGGCACATTGGATATAAGGTAGAAACTCGATAATCCAAATGACTTGGCTTGAGATAATATGAATGATGAAGACCCATTAATTCTTCATTATGTATCCAAGTCTCCATTGTCCTCCACAATCACCTACTGATCAAGTTTGAGCTTGTTGGTTCCCAACCACGTTGGGTCCTAAGAGGTTAGTCACAATAGGCTTGGCAACCCAAACGGTATTTTTCTTGACACCACTTTGAGTACCAACAAACTTGGCAAACACATTGCCAACCTTATCCTTCCCAAGAGAATAGATATCATCAATAATGATTGGGTTGGATAAATTACCTCTCGTGCAAGAAGAAGCGAAGTGACCCTTCTCACGACATAAGTAGCTACATCTACCCTTTAATTTCTTCCCTATTGATTTCTCAACATGAGGAGTGTTGGCTTGGGTCTTCTTGGGAAGGGGCCTTTCTTCAAATTGTAGTTGAGTATGTGATTGAACTTGTGGCCGCTTCCCTTGTTGCTTGTGACTTTGGGGCTTCTTCTTTAGTGGGCAAGATCTAACATGGTGCCCTTCAATTTTGTACTTGTAGCAAATAGTTTTGGCCAAATTCTTGATTTGTTCTTGGCCCTTCTTCTTGAAGCTTTTGGACTTATTCTTCTTGTTGGAGTTGAAACCAAGTCCATCTTTGTTATTTGGGGATTTTTGCCCACACAAGACATTGTTTAGTGTGGACATTCCTTCATGACTCTTTTCCAAGTCTTTCTTCAAGGAAGTGACTTGGGCCTTGAGCTATTTGATTTCCTATACATGGTTAGTATCAACACAAGTACTAGAGGAAGTATAAGCTTCATTGTTAGAGCAACAAGGCATGGAAAGTAACTCATCACAAGATGTAGCAACATTATGAGTAGATGAATTACGAGGACTAGCACATGGAAATATAGCATTTTGACTAGAAGTAGTGCTAGTGTCCACATGAGGCTCACTCGATGTTACCTTGGTAGTAATAGCCTCATGAGATAATTTTAGCACATTATGGGATACTAGAAGATCATCATGAGAGCTTGTGAGCATTACATGACTTTCTTCCAATTTCCCATAATTGCTAGATAGCAACTCAAGTTGAGCCCTTAGCTCAACATTTTCCTTTAACATGGATGCTTCACAAGAAGTAGAGTTAGTAGCACAAGAATCATTATTAACAGTAAGAGAAGAAGGCAACTTGGCAAGCTCTTTATCATATGAAGCTTTAAATTGAGCATGAGACTCGAGGAGTTCAATGAGCGAACTCTTAATAGCCCTTGAGCCATTTTCGAGGTGCTCATAGTCCTCGACGAGTTTAGCATGTGGAACTTCAAGCTTATCGTTTTTAGTTCTAAAATCATTAGCCACCTCGAGAGCTCTATCATGGGTTCCCTTTAATCTAGATAATTCTATAGCAAAGGTTTCCTCAAGAGATTCCTTGGTGGTGTGTTCATTTTCAAGAGCTTGAGATAGCTCCGCGACCTCGTTAGCGTAATCATGCTCATGACCTTCCATTGTCTCAATGGTGGCCTCATGCTCCTCGAGATGAGCTTCCAACTCCTCAATGTATTTCTTGCCCTGAGTGGCAATAGACATGACTTCCAAGAAGTTGGAACAAGCAAGTTTATTCTTATAAAGAGATTTAAAAATCATTTCACCCTTAATTTTTAAGGATGCAATAATATCACTCTCTTCATAATTATTATCATCCTCATTATCATCAACATCATCATCATGAGATACATTGGGATTCAAAGTAGGAGATATCTTTGAAGCCTTAGCCATAAGGCAAAAGTGAGTAACAACAGATGATGATGTAGGATCCCTTGAAGCATCATTGAAGGCCACATCTTGTTCCATGGAGTGATGAATTTCCTCTACATTGTAAGCACAACAACTCGAGGAAATATATACATTTTTATCATGGCAACAAGATATAGGAAGCATATCATCATGAGATTTAGTCAAGCGTTTTTTACATGATATGCAAGGACTATCAACACAAGCATGTAAAACATTTAGAGTGCTCGAAGTGTTAATGCCCAAAGATGAAGCATTGCAATAATATAGTGATGAAGGATCGTCAACAATAAACCCACTATCATCAATGCAATGATCACCACTACTCACCATATCATTACCTTGTGGCAATCCACATGTAGGTGAAGTAGATGAAGCTGAGAATACCACATGAGCGGAGGTGGAGGGAGAACAATCATTCCCACAAATCTTGGACGTACCATATTTATCTTGAAGATTTGTCCACAACTCATGAGCATCCTAGAATGGCATGAGTTGAAATATAACTACATTGCTCAAAGCATCAAAAAGCACATTAGAAGCTTGAGCATCGAGATTAGAGTTTTTCTCATCCTCTATAGATATATTTTGAGAATCATTTGGAAGATAAAAACCCATATCGACAATTCACTCTAAATTTGGGTCCAAGACCCGAAAGTGATTAAGCATGCGAATTACCCAAACATCAAAATTTGTGCCATTGAAACTAAGAGTGTCAATGAATCCTAAACCCCTAGTCAGCATCCTTACTCTCTAGGTGGTTAAAACTATAAAGAGAGACCTAGCTCTGATACCAATTGAAAGGACGTGGATGTCGCCTAGAGGGGGGGGGTGAATAGGCGCTTTAAAATAATTATGGTCTAGGCTTGAACAAATGCGGAATAAAACTAACGTTTAATTTGTCAAGCACAAAACCTAAAACAACTAGGCTCACCTATGTGCACCAACAACTTATGCTAAGCAAGATACACAACTAAGTGATAGCAAGATATATGACAATAAACAATACGACTATCACAAAGTAAAGTGCATAAGTAAAGGGTTCGGGTAAGAGATACCCGAGGCACGCGGAGACGATGATGTATCCCGAAGTTCACACCCTTGCGGATGCTAATCTCCGTTGGAGCGGTGTGGAGGCACATTGCTCCCCAAGATGCCAATAAAGCCACCGTAATCTCTGCATGCCCTCGCACAATGCAAGATGTCATGATTCCACTAAGGGACCCTTGAGGGCAGTCACCGAACCCGTACAAATGGCAACCCTTGGGGGCGGTCACCGGTACCCGTACAAATTACTCGGGGCAATCTCCACAACCTAATTGGAGACCCTGATGCTTTCCCGGTGCTTTACACCACAATGATTGAGCTCCGAGACACCACCAAGCTTCTAGAACGCCAATGCATCCACGAAGAACAATCTCTAGGGTACTAAGTACCAAAGGGTAATAAGCTTCTCAACTTCTCACTTGCATGTCTCACCATGGAGAACTCAAACCGATGCAACTAATGCAATGGAAAGAACACACGAAGTGGTCAAGTCCATCACACTTAAATCCCTCCACAACAAAAAAAGCTATGGAGAAATATGAGAGGAAGAACAAGGTGCTCATAAAGAACTCCAAGATCTAGATCCAAGGGGTTACCCTCACATAGAGGAGAAAGTGATTGGTGGAGATGTGGATCTAGACCTCCTCTCTCTTTTCCCTCAAGAACTAGCAAGAATCATTGGAGGGATTGAGAGTTAGCAAGCTCTAAGAAGGTCAACAATGGGGGAAGAACACCAGCTCAAAAAATAGATGAGACCAAGGGGGAAGAAGACCCCCTTTATATAATGGGGGAAGGAATCAGACCATTACCCCCACTTACAACCCGCGCACAACGGTACTACCGTTGGCGAGGAGCAGTACTACCGCTGCCTCTAGCGGTACTACCACTGGCGAGGAGCGGTACTACCATTGCCTCTAGTGGTAGTACCGCTGGCGAGGAGCGGTACTACCGCTGCCCCTAGCGGTACTACCGCTGGCCAGGAGCGGTACTACCGCTAGGCCAAGGTAGTAAAGATCTTACTGTCGGGCCTACAACCGCTTGGAAAAGTATTCGCAAAAAGTCCGATGAAGTACAATCGCTCAAAGAGAGGTACTACCGTCCCGAAGCGGTACTACCGCCCACCCGGAGCGGTACTACCGCTAGGGAGCGGTACTACCGCTTGGCACAAGCGGTACTGTCGCTCGCCACTGAAACAGCCATAACTTTCGCATACGAGCTCCGAATCGAGCAAACCCAAGCTTGTTGGATTCAGGACGACCAGAGCTATCCAAACATGAAAATGCCAATGATATAGAGATGTGAGACCTCTATGAATGAAGAACTGGCAAAAACTCCAACATCAAAAACATCATAGTTGATGCATATGGACTCTGTTTTCGATGAACTCGAGCTTGTCATGAAGATGACCATAAGCTCTAAAACTCACAAAGAGAAACACCAAACAAGAACCAAGAAGTATGATGCAAGGATGCAAATGGTTTGAGCTCTCAACGAACAATATGATCGAGCTACTCACTTGAGAGCCCCCTTGGCAGTACGACAATCTATCCTAAAACAGAAAAACTATCAAGGGCAAACCTATACCTTGCACCTCGTCCTCTTGAGCTAGATGACGATGATCTTGGCTTCCTCAAGATGTACCACCTTCTTGATTGTGTTGGCTTGATTAAGACTAGTTGATTGCTCCCCCATACACAACATGGGTGAGCCTCTCTTCAGCATATCTTCACAAGTCCATTGCCACCACAATGGACGGCAAGCTTCAAGCATGATATCTTCGTGCTAATCCACTTGAACTTGCACACCGCAATCTTGATGACGATCACCACTTGACGTCATCCTTCATGGGTTGTATGAGTTCTTCCTCTAGACGCAAGCCCATGGAAACACACCTAACCCCACATTGAACTCTCACGAAGACAATGGGTTAGTACACAAACACGTAATGGACAATGCTTACCATACCATGGGATCACTTGATCCCTCTCGGTACATCTTGTACGCTTTGTGTGTTGATCATCTTGATTTACTCTTTGTCTGACGATCTTGATCAACCTTGTGTCTCTATTACCATTCTTTGGATAATACCTAGAATACCATCTTGGTCATCATATAAACTCCTTGAACCAAACAGATGGACTTCAAGAAGTGCCTATGGACAAATCATATAAATATAACTTAAGGCAACCATTAGTGCATAGGAATTGTCATTAATTACCAAAACCACATATGGAGAAATATGCTCTAAAAGTGGCGCTGGCGCTCCATCTCCTCGCGGACGTAGTCATTGCACGCCCACGGAGAGCCAGTGTCGAGGTTGGCGGCCATGGTAGTGTGGTCGGGCTTGACGGCGGCGAGCGTCAGCGGCTTCTTCTTCGGCCGAACAAGCCAAGGGCGTCCATTGTTGGGGGCTCCCTCGTTTATGACGAGGGTTGCCGCCGGTTTGGCGTCTCCACGCGCATGTCCGACGGCGTGGGGTAGTTGGCCTCATGTAGGGCATACGCTTCCCACTCGTGTAGCGAACATCGGTCAAAGTCGTTTGCCGTCGCTTGGGAACCTCTCAGTTATTGGAGAAAGGTGGTTCTGTCGGCGGTGTTTCTCTTGCGAGTGAGAGAGGAGAAGGGGCGTGACGGGAGGGGGCAGAGACTAGTGTGTGGCGTGCGATGGCGAGGCTCGACTTTTATAGACACGGGAAGGGCGGGAGTAATGCGGACGTGTGACGGGTTCGCCATTACTCCGCCGCCAGGCCTTGGGATCTGCGGCATTGAACCGGCGCTGGAGCCAAGGTGATGAAGATGACGACGGTTCGCGAGCACCTGGTCTCGCTGACTCGGCGGGTCCACGCGAGGAGATTTTGGGGGCGCCTTGTTTTCTCTCCTAATTTCTTTCGCCCGGCGCCCCCAGGCGCCCCCATCGTGTTGGATTCGGCATGGGTCCGCCGACGCTAATTTCGACCAAAACCGACGGAAACGAGGTCCTGGAGGCGCGACTGGCCATAGTTTTGGCGCCGACGATAAAAGAGGGGCCTCGTGGGGCTTGTTGGGGGCACGACTGAAGATGCTCTAGGCTTGTATCAGAGCCGGGGAGGTTGATAGTTGATAATCTCTACTCCTAAATGCTCAGTTGTTAATTGAGCGACTCACATTAAGATTGTCTTTATGTGAAAGAATCAATCACAATCAATCTTTAATGGATCTTTAAAAACTAAATCTAAATTAATTAACATTACCGTAAGTTGCTCAATTGTTTTAATTAATCTTTTCACACGTCATCAAAATTAAATCATATGTCGTCTAATCACATTAATGTCGCGTGACACATCCTACCAAATCTCTACTTGGTAGCTTCCGTTTCACGATTTTTGTCTCACCTCCCTCCCTTTCTTCACCTTGACTTTTTCTCTTTTTTTTCGTATCGCCACCAGCGTCGTGGTTCCCAACCTCTACCGCCTAACTTTGTTATCCTCCGCCGACCTCCAAGATCGTTGTCGCCAGTGTCATCACAACCCCAGGTCAGGACGGGGCGCAAGCGAGGTCGTGGCTCCCCCCAATCCGTCTCAATCCCACCACCCCTCCCAGGAGGACATGCAACGACATGCGTTGGCATGTCATTGTGGGTGGCAGCAAGGAGGACGACATGTGGCAGCCCCTGAAGCAGCACCAGACGACACCTCGTCGCGGCCCCTCGACATGAGTTGGCGCCCGTGTCCAAGATATGGGAGCTCTTGTGATTCGCACTCGACCCCCTCCCCTGAATTCCTAGATTGCTTGTGCTCTCCACCAACCGCTTGAGTGGGCGGAGAGTGGGTTTAATCTCGATTTCACTGTGGATGTGCAATTTCGTCTAACAATTAGGACGAGATATATAATGTGTCGGCTTGGATCTGCTTCATTGTGGATGTGTATGCAGTTGTCAATTATATGATTTGCCTCTGGTAAATGTGAGTGATCACTGGTCCATAGTCATATGGCTGCTAAAATGAGTTGTTGTTGTGATTAAAATTGTGTTGGTGCTACAGGAATATAGGCACTAAGGAGGGAAAGGAGCTCCTGATTGATCATGAGGCTTATAAGTATCTCCTTGGTGAATATCAGGTTGTGTTCTCTCTCTACTTCATGTTTTGTCTTAGAAGCAAATATAGTATGCAATTTTTTTACAGACAGTAAGGGACAGTCTTTTGTTCAATTGTTATTTACAATCATGTGTCTGTAGACACCATTTATTTGTGTGATGCATTCTTAAGTTACAAAATTAACTATGGGCTTTAGCTAATGTTGCAGCAACTCACCGTGTAAATGCATGTTTGGCTTTTGGCAACATTACATTAATATTTGCAGACCTTCTTTCCAGTGTACCATACTATCGTCAATCAAGTCTTCAGTAAAAACCAGACATTAATCACCATACTATTGTCAATCAAGTCTTCAGTAGAAACAAGACAATAATCATGTCACCTGCATGTCCACTAGCGAGTCTCCACCTTGTTCAAGGGTGGTATGTCCCATCAGAAGTGGTTGTTGTGAGAGTCCCACTGCTCCATCTTTAAAACGTCTAGATAAATCATTTCCCTCCATTCCCGGTCCAAAAGAAGATAAATAAACTGTGTGAACTTTTGACAAAAAACTAAAAGCTACCCAATTATGATTTTGATGCTCCCTTCTGATAGTACGATAAAATGGCATGTTCATGAGCTAGAGGTCGTGTCTCATCAAGTTGTTACTAAAATTTCCCCTAAAATCAGGGGGCAAGAGATTAGAGAGGCGCACAACCATCCGCGCCCTTAAAATCAAGGGAGATGGATTAATGAGATTAGATACTGAGCCCAATAACTGAAATCGAGGGGATTAGGATTGCGCTCGCAAGCCTATCGCGTGTTGCAACGCATGCACGCGTAATAGTCTTTTCGTGTAATCCATAAAGGTAATCGATAGGAAGGGTAGACATGATGGCAGCTACATCAGACTTGACTTGGGCGGCCGGGGAAAATGAGTAGAAGGTTGCATTGCCTTGGCGGTCGCCCCTGGTATGACAATGTGCACTCCTTGGCACCAAAAACCGTCCTCGGGTGAGCAGCCTTGACGATGAAGGTGTACCCCTCCTCGCAGTGCCACACCACTATGCATGAGGTTCTCCCACCCACATACAAATGAAGCAACTACGTGGATGGCACTAAAAGAGGGTTGCGGTTCCTTTTGCACCTCTTAAATGGATCCAGCTACCCAGGATGCTAACCTGGTGGGCTAGTGTGACACCCCGAGGCCGACGCTCCAAAAGATTCCCCTTTTATTCCGTTCTCGTCGTGTGGTTCGTTTGTCTACCGCATTCATCATTGCATCATTCATGTCATTCGCATTGCATCGATACTCCGTTGTCGATTGTTTTCAAAACTTGCATCCGTTATTAGTTGCCGGTTCTCTCCGTGTTCGTCGTTGACCGTTTCGAGACCAACCACACACACACATGCCCGCGACATCGTTAAAACCTTGTTTTTAAAAGTGTGTATAAAATATACTCGAATTGGGTCTAATGACCCACAAGTATAGGGGATCAATTGTAGTCCTTTCGATAAGTAAGAGTGTCGAACCCAACGAGGAGCAGAAGGATCTAACAAGTGGTTTTCAGCAAGGTAAAATCTGCACGCACTGAAATTGTCGGTAACGAGTGATTGTGTGGTGAGATGATTCGTAGCAAGCAACAACTAACAAAAGTAGCAACGATGCAGCAAAGTGGCACAATCGCTTTTGTAGCAAGGGACAAGCCTCGACAAATTCTTATAGGAGGAAAAACGCTCCCGAGGACACACGGGAATTTCTGTCATGCTAGTTTTCATCATGTTCATATGATTCGCGTTCGTTACTTTGATAGTTTGATATGTGGGTGGACCAGCGCTTGGGTACTGCCCTTACTTGGACAAGCATCCCACTTATGATTAACCCCTCTCGCAAGCATCCGCAACTACGAAAGAAGAATTAAGACAAAGTCTAACCATAACATTAAACTACTGGATCCAAATCATCCCCTTACGAAGCAACACATAAACTAGGGTTTAAGCTTCTGTCACTCTAGCAACCCATCATCTACTTACTACTTCCCAATGCCTTCCTCTAGGCCCAAATAATGGTGAAGTGTTATGTAGTCGACGTTCACATAACACCACTAG
Source organism: Hordeum vulgare subsp. vulgare (assembly GCF_904849725.1). Lineage (NCBI taxonomy): Eukaryota > Viridiplantae > Streptophyta > Magnoliopsida > Poales > Poaceae > Hordeum > Hordeum vulgare. The sequence goes on from NC_058524.1 coordinate 468,659,781, forward strand.
AGGAAAAACAACATACAACACATCAAAATATCGAACGAATACCAAATTCACATGACTACTATTAGCATGACTTATCCCATGTCCTCAGGAACAAAAGTAACTACTCACAAAGCATAATCATATTCATGACCAGAGAGGTAATGAGTAGCATCAAGGATCTGAACATAAACTCTTCCACCAAGTAATCCAACTAGCATCAACTACAAAGAGTAATCAACACTACTAGCAACCTTACAAGTACCAATTGGAGTCGCGAGACGAAGATTGGTTACAAGAGATGAACTAGGGTTTGGAGATGAGATGGTGCTAATGAAGATGTTGATGGTGACGAGTCCCCTCCGATGAGAGGAGTGTTGGTGATGACGATGGCGACGATTTCCCCCTCCGAGAGGGAAGTTTCCCCGGCAGGATTGTCCCGCCGGAGCTCTAGATTGGTTCTGCTCAAGTTCCGCCTCGTGGCGGCGACGAATCCACGAAAAAGCTCCTCCCTGATTTTTTTCCTGGATGAAACCCTTCATATTGCAGAAGAGGGGGGCCAGTGGGCCAGCAGGCTGCCCACAAGCCCTGATGGCGCGGCCTGGGGGGTGGTCGTGCCGTGCAGGCTTGTGGCCATGTGCACACGCCCCTCTGGCACTTCTTCGGCCCGGTATTTTTTATAAATCAGGAAAAAATCCTCGTTGATTTTTACGGCATTTGGAGTTGCGCAGAATAGGTATCTCAAACTTGCTCCACTTTCAGGCCAGAATTCCAGCTGCCGCCATTCTCCCTCTTCATGTAAACCTTGCAAAATAAGAGAGAAAAGGCATAAGTATTGTACCGTGAAGTGAAATAACAACCCAAGAAGCGATAAATATCAACATGAAAACATGATGCAAAATGGACTTATCAACTCCCCCAAGCTTAGACCTCGCTTGTCCTCAAGCGAAAGCCTAGCTCAATAAATATGTCCACATGTTTAGGGAGAGAGGTGTCGACAAAACAAGATACGAACATGCATGCATCATGATCAGAACAACAATACCAAAATATAATCTCTCATGCTAAAGTGATAATTCCTTCACAAGGTAAAGCATGGATCAAGAACCTTATCGAGAAGTAACAACCGATAGCCTTTAGTCATTGAAGCAATTACAATTTATCACAACATCGGAAAGAGTCAAATAAGAGCTTGTAAAGCAAATCCACATACTCAATCATTCTTTCGTTCTCTACAATTGCTACAACTCACATGGTACTCATGAGATCAAAGTTTCAGCTGGACACAAAGAAATATAGGGGCTTATAGTTTTGCCTCCCAACTGCTTACCTCAAGGGTAATGTCAACAATAATAATTCATGAATACTTACCTCCAAGTTGGCATATGAATATAGATCTTTCCCAAGCATATGACGTTAGCCAAGATAAATGCGAGATATGGAATTAGTGAAGATCACCATGACTCTTTCAAGGGCAAAAGGTAAAGGTACAAGATAGGCCCTTCGCAGAGGGAAGAAGAGGTTGTCATGCGCTTTTGAGGTTTGGATGCGTGTCCTCTTTGCGGAGGAACGTCACTTTATATTGCCTCCTGTGATAAAGAACTTTATTATGCAGTCTGTCACTTTTATGTCTTCCTCATCACAGGTTCGTACAAAGCTTATTTTCCACACACTAATAGATCATACATTTTATAGAGCAATTTTTATTGCTTGCACCGATGACAACTTACTTGAGGGATCTTATTCAATCCATAGGTAGGTATGGTGGACTCACATGGCAAAACTGGGTTGATGGTTTATGGATGCACAAGTAGTATCTCTACTTAGTGCCGGAGGTTTGGCTAATGTGAGGTGGAAGCAATCGTCACATGCTAAGGGATCTCTAATCATATAACATTGTTCGGAGCCAAGCAAACACAATTCATTATGTTGTCTTCCTTGTCCAACATCTACTTCTAGGCATGTAATAGTTTAGTGAGTGTTCACAATCATAGATGGTGTCAGAGATGATATATTTATATGTGAACCTCTCCTTCTTTATCACTTCGTATTAATTGCAACAATGACCAAGGTCTACGGTTGCCTACCCTCAACAAGTTTCAATCCCCATTCTTTTTATATGTGAAGCCATCACTTCCCATAAGATCATTACATGATCTTTCATGCTTTTGTTCTATTCTCACTCTTTTGATCATGGCAAGAGGCAAAGCCCTTCAACTAAGACACTCTTTATTATATGGCTCACGAGCTCAAATACATCAGGGGTGACACAAAGCAAAACTCAAGACTAAAACACTAAGACTTTTAATCTACTAGAGAAAGAGAAAACTGAAAAGGAAAACTAAAACGAAGGTAAAGGCAAAAGATGTGATGGTGATACGATACCGGGCAACTCCCCCAAGCTTGGCACAAGCCAAGGGGATTGCCCATACCAATGCTCAGTTGTCTTCCTTTGGTGGTGATGGTGGAGTTGTTGCCACATGAGTTTGATCCTCCGTCTTCCAAGGCATAGGTGCTCCATCATGGAAAGATGAACGAGTCTCCGGAATCCTCAAATCTGTAGCCAACCGTATTGATTTAAATATATACTCATACTCACAGTTTTGGTTCTGCAGGTCATAGATCTGGGCCTGGAGTTGATCAATCCTGTCATAGAGCCTGGAGAGGTGCTTCCCAATGTCATTGGCATCAATCTTGTGCTTGCTGGTGAACTCCGTGATCATCATGTGGTTGGCGTTGAGTCCACGCTCCACCATCCCTTGGCACTTGAAAACTTGTTGCTCCATTGCTTCGAGCCTCGTCTCCACGCTTCTGATCTTCTTAGGCCCCTTAATATCACAGATGTGCAACATCCCCTCACACATCTCGATAGATTGAGGGTGTTGCAGCACTCCCGTGAGGTAGGGATTGATGACCTTCTCGAAGATCTTGTCCTTCGGAGCTTTTGGGGAAGTCATAGCGATCTAGATGTGCAATAGAAACAAGATCGAAACGAAAAATAGAGGAAATCTGCGTGATGCAGGGGTCAGACCAAACGGGGGTATATACAATGATTTTTTCAGACCAGAAGGGGTACCCCGTACGAAAATGGAGTCCGGGAGGTGCATGAGGTGGCCACAAGCCCTCACGGCGCGACCAGGGGGTGGGCCCGCGCCGTGCAGGCTTGTCGCCTCCTCGCGCACTTTCTGGACTACTTCCAATTTTTGTATTTTTTCAAATATTCCAAAACGGAGAAAATTTCCTACTGGAAAAGTTTTGGACTATGTTTTCTTACCGAATCACATACATCTTCGTTTCCGGAGTCTGAAACAGGCTGATAAATGTTCGTTACGTATTCTTCCGGAGTTATGGTATTGATAATATTGCTTTCAACATTTATGGGAGTACCTGAGATATAATGCTTGATTCTCTGCCCATTTACCACTCTCGGACAACTACCTTTCGTGTTGTTGATCTTAATAGCACCGGAACGATATACTTCCTCAACAACATAGGGACCTTCCCGTTTAGAGAGAAGCTTGCTTGCAAAGAATCTTAAACGAGAGTTATATAGCAAGACATAATCTCCTACATTGAACTCACGCTTTTGTATCCTCTTATCATGCCACCTCTTAACCTTCTCTTTGAACAGCTTGGCATTCTCATATGCCTGAGTTCTCCATTCATCAAGCGAGCTAATATCAAATAACCTCTTCTCATCGGCAAGTTTGAAATCAAAGTTGAGCTCTTTGATTGCCCAATAATCTTTATGCTCTATCTCAAGAGGTAAATGACATGCTTTACCGTACACCATTTTGTACGGAGACATGCCCATGGGATTCTTATAGGCAGTTCTATAAGCCCACAGTGCATCATCGAGCTTGTTAGACCAATTCTTTCTAGACCTGTTGACAATCTTTTGCAGAATTAGTTTAATCTCTTTGTTGCTTAGCTCTACTTGACCACTGGACTGAGGGTGGTAGGGAGACGCAATTCTATGGTTGAGATCATACTTAGCAAGCGTTTTACGGAAAGTACCATGAATGAAGTGTGAACCACCGTCGGTCATTAGATATCTAGGGACTCCAAATCTAGGGAAAATAACTTCTTTAAGCATCCTGATAGAAGTGTTGTGATCAGCACTACTAGTGGGGATAGCTTCTACCCACTTAGTGACATAATCAACAACAACTAGGATATGAGTATACCCATTGGATTTGGGAAAAGGTCCCATATAATCAAAGCTCCAGACATCAAATGGTTCAATGACAAGTGAATAGTTCATAGGCATTTCCTGACGTTTGCTAATATTACCTATTCTTTGACATTCGTCACAAGACAATACAAACTTATGGGCATCCTTGAAGAGAGTGGGCCAATAGAAACCTGATTGCAATACCTTGTGTGCAATTCTATCTCCCGCATGGTGTCCTTCGTAGGCCTCGGAGTGACACTTCTGTAGGATCTGTCCATGTTCATGTTCAGGTACACAACGTCTAATAACACCATCTACTCCTTCCTTATAAAGGTGAGGATCATCCCAAAAGTAGTGTCTTAAGTCAAAGAAGAATTTCTTCTTTTGCTGGTACGTAAAACTAGGTGGTATGTATTTGGTAACGATATAGTTTGCATAATCAGCATACCACGGGGCACTACGTGAAGCATTGATGACATTCAGTTGCTCATCGGGAAAGCTATCATCAATAGGTTGTGGGTCATCAAGAACGTTCTCCAACCTAGACAAGTTATCTGCTACTAGGTTATCAGCTACTGGGTTATAAGCACCCTTCGTGTCAACAACATGCAATTCAAATTCTTGTAGCAGGAGAACCCATCTGATAAGTCTAGGTTTAGCGTCCTTCTTCTCCATGAGGTACTTAATAACAGCATGATTAGTGTGAATAGTGACTTTGGAATCAACTATGTAAGACCTGAACTTTTCACATGCAAACACGACTCCTAAAAATTCCTTCTCCATAGTAGCATAGTTTCTCTGGGCACTGTCTAGAGTTTTACTAGCGTAGTGAATAACATTCAACTTCTTATCGACTCTTTGCCCTAGAACAGCACCAACGGCATAATCACTAGCATCACACATGATCTCAAAAGGCAAGTTCCAATCAGGTGGTTGAACAATAGGTGCAGTTATCAAAGCCCTCTTAAGTATTTCGAAGGCTTCCTCACAATCATCGTCAAAAACAAAAGGAATATCCTTTTAGAAGAGATTGGTAAGAGGCCTAGAAATCTTAGAGAAGTCTTTAATGAACCTTCTATAGAAACCAACATGACCAAGGAAGCTTCTTATACCTTTGATATTTGTGGGGTATGGCATTTTCTCGATTGCATCAACCTTAGCCTTATCGACTTCAATACCTCTTTAAAAAATTTGATGTCCTAAGACGATGCCTTCATTAACCATAAAGTGGCACTTCTCCCAATTCAAGACAAGATTGGTGTCTTTACATCTCTGTAAGACTCGATCAAGGTTGCTGAGGCAATCATCAAAGGAAGACCCGTAAACGGAAAAGTCATCCATGAAAACCTCAACAATCTTTTCACAAAAGTCAGAGAATATAGCCATCATACATCTTTGAAAGGTGGCAGGTGCATTACATAAGCCAAAAGACATACGTCTATAAGCAAAGGTACCGAAAGGGCAGGTGAAAGTGGTTTTCTCCTCATCAGATTGTGCAACTGGTATTTGGGAGAAACCAGAATAACCGTCTATCAAGCAGAAGTGTGTGTGTTTGGACAACCTTTCTAGCATTTGGTCGATAAAAGGCACAGCGTAATGATCTTTCCTAGTGGCTTTATTCAGTTTCCTAAAATTGATCACCATCCTATAGCCACTAATAATCCTCTGTGGGATCAATTCATGCTTATCATTAGGGACAACGGTAATGCCTCCCTTCTTAGGGACGCAATGCACCAGACTCACCCAATCGCTATGAGCAACAGGATAGATAATACCCGCTTCAGGAGCTTTAGTATTTCTTTTCTTACTACTTCTTTCATCTTAGGATTCAATCTCCTTTGATGATCAGCAACTGGTTTGAAATCAGGATCGGTTTTAATCTTGTGCTGGCATAGAGTGGGACTAATGCCCTTAAGATCATCAAGAGTATATCCAATAGCAGCACGGTGCTTCCTTAGAGTTTTTAGTAACTTCTTTTCTTCATGCTCTGAGAGGCTAGCACTAATTATGACATGATATATCTCTTTTTCATCAAGATAGGCATACTTAAGAGTATTAGGCAACTGTTTAAGCTCGAACACAGGATCACCCTTTGGTGGGGGTGGATCCCCAAGCAGTTCAACAGGCAAGTTATTCTTAAGGATAGGATATTGTTCCAAGACAACTCTATCTATTTCATCCATATGCATATCAATTTCGTGCTCAAGAAAGTATTGCTTTAAGGGATCAGTAGGAGACACGGCAATAGAAGCTAAGGCAATAGTTTCATCCTTACTAGGCAACTTCTTTTCATGAGGTTGTCTACCATAATTGGAGAAGTTGAACTCATGTGACACGCCTTCAAAGCCAACAATGAGAGTTTGCTTCTCACAGTCAATATGAGCATTGACGGTATTGAGAAAAGGTGTGCCAAATATGATGGGACAAAAGCTATCTTGAGCGGTAGCAAGAACGAAGAAATCAGCAGGATACTTCCTTTTACCACACAAGACTTCAACATCCCTAACAATTCCCATAGGGCAGATAGTATCTCTATTGGCAAGCAGAATAGTGACATCAATATGCTCTATCTCAACAGGTGCAATCTCGTCTTTGATTTCATCGTATAAGGATTGAGGTATTGCACTAACACTAGCACCCACGTCACATAAACCATGATAACAATGATCTCCTATCTTAACAGAAACCACACGCATGCCAACAATAGGCCTATGTTTGTCTCTAACGTGAGGTTTAGCAATTCTAGCAGCATCTTCAGAGAAGTGAATATTATGTCCCTCAACCTCGTCGAACAGAAGATCTTTGATAATAGGAATGCTAGGTTCAACTATAATTTTCTCAAGGGGTGTAGGTGTTCTAATATAGCCTCTACGTATCACCGTTGAAGCTTTAGAATGATCCTTTATCCTAACAAGGAAAGGTGGTTTCTCAATGTAAGCACTGGGAACCACATGATCTTTATAGGCAATGACTTTCTATTCAACTGGAGTGGGTTTAACTACATTGACTTCTAAAGGAGGATGATATTTGAACCACTTCTCTTTGGGGAGATCAATATGAGCAGCAAAGGATTCACACAATGAAGCTACTATCTCAGAGTCAAGTCCATACTTAGCGCTAAAGTCACAAAAAGTATTTGTCTCAACAAAGGATTTAACGCAATCAAACGTGAAATTCATACCTGACTCCTTACCTTCTTCAAGCTCCCAATCTTCAGAGTTGCATTTAATTCTCTCAAAAAAATTCCATTTGAAGTCAATATCTCTCTTCATAAAAGAATCGGTACAACAAGTGTCAAGCATGGTGCGATCATCATGAGAAAGTCGAGCATAGAAGTTCCGAATGATAATTTCTCTCGAGATCTCATGATTGGGGCATGAATATAGCATTGATTTAAGCCTCCCCCAAGCTTTAGCGATGCTTTCTCTATGACGAGGCCAAAAATTATAAATATAATTCCGATCACGATGCACTAAATGCATAGGATAAAACTTTTGATGAAATTCCAATTTCAACCGATTGTAGTCCCATGATCTAGTATCATCACATAGCCTATACCATGTCAATGCCTTATCCTTCAAAGATAAAGGAAAGACCTTCTTATTGACCTCATCCTCGGGAAAACCTGCAAACTTAAATAAACCACAAACTTCATCTACATAGATTAGATTGCAAGTCTGGATGTGATGTTCCATCTCGTTTAAAAGGATTAGCCAATAGTTTCTCAAGCATACCCGAAGGAAATTCAAAGAAAATATTTCCAGTAGGTGCAGCAGGTTGAGGAGCAACTCTCTGTGCTTCCGTTCGAGATGAAGATACCCCTAACAAGCCCCTCAAAGGATTAGTATCCATAGTGACAAGTGACAATAAATTTCAGCACACTATATGAAAGTTTCCTTACCAAGTTCCACTTACCAAAGGCGCTTCACTCCCCGGCAATGGCGCCAGAAAAGAGTCTTGATGACCCACAAGTATAGGGGATCAATCGTAGTCCTTTCGATAAGTAAGAGTGTCGAACCCAACAAGGAGCAGAAGGATCTGATAAGTGGTTTTCAGCAAGGTAAAATCTACAGGCACTGAAATTGTCGGTAACGAGTGATTGTGTGGTGAGATGATTCATAGCAAGCAACAAGTAACAAAAGTAGCAACGGTGCAGCAAAGTGGCCCAATCACTTTTGTAGCAAGGGACAAGCTTGGACAAATTTTTATAGGAGGAAAAACGCTCCCGAGAACACACGAGAATTTCTGTCATGCTAGTTTTCATCATGTGCATATGATTGACGTTCGTTACTTTGATAGTTTGATATGTGGGTGGACCAGCGCTTGGGTACTGCCCTTACTTGGACAAGCATTCCACTTATGATTAACCCCTCTAGGAAGCATCCGCAACTACGAAAGAAGAATTAAGACAAAGTCTAACCATAGCATTAAGCTAGTGGATCCAAATCAGCCCCTTACGAAGCAACACATAAACTAGGGTTTAAGCTTCTGTCACTCTAGCAACCCATCATCTACTTACTACTTCCCAATGCCTTCCTCTAGGCTCAAATAACGGTGAAGTGTTATGTAGTCGACGTTCACATAACACCACTAGAGGAAAAACAACATACAACACATCAAAATATCGAACGAATACCAAATTCACATGACTACTATTAGCATGACTTATCCCATGTTCTCAGGAACAAAAGTAACTACTCACAAAGCATAATCATATTCATGACCAGAGAGGTAATGAGTAGCATCAAGGATCTGAACATAAACTCTTCCACCATGTAATCCAACTAGCATCAACTACAAATAGTAATCAACACTACTAGCAACCTTACAAGTACCAATCGGATTCGCGAGACGGAGATTGGTTACAAGAGATGAACTAGGGTTTGGAGATGAGATGGTGCTGATGAAGATGTTGATGGTGACGAGTCCCCTCCGATGAGAGGAGTGTTGGTGATGACGATGGCGACGATTTCCCCCTCTGGGAGGGAAGTTTCCCCGACAGGATCGTCCTGCCGGAGCTCTAGATTGGTTTTGCTCAACTTCCGCCTCGTGGCGGCGGCAAAACCACGAAAAAGCTCCTCCCTGATTTTTTCCTGGACGAAACCCTCATATAGCAGAAGAGGGGGCAAGTTCCGCGCTAGATTAGCTCTACATTCGTCACAAGATAAGACAAACTTACGGGCATCCTTGAAGAGAGTGGGCCAATAGCAACCTGATTGCAATACCTTGTGTGCAGTTCTATCTCGCGCATGGTGTCCTCCGTAGGACTCGGAGTGACACTTCTGTAGGATCTGTCCCTGTTCATGTTCAGGTACACAACGTCTAATAACACCATCTACTTCTTCCTTATAAAGGTGAGGATCATCCCAAAAGTAGTGTCTCAAGTCAAAGAAGAATTTCTTCTTTTGCTGGTACGTGAAACTAGGTGGTATGTATTTGGTAACGATATAGTTTGCATAATCAGCATACCACGAGTCACTACGTGAAGCATTGATGACATTCAATTGCTCACCGGGAAAGCTATCATCAATAGGTTGTGGGTCATCAAGAACGTTCTCCAACCTAGACAAGTTATCTGCTACTGGGTTATCAGCACCCTTCGTGTCAACAACGTGCAAATCAAATTCTTGTAGCAGGAGAACCCATCTGATAAGTCTAGGTTTAGCGTCCTTCTTTTCCATGAGGGACTTAATCACAGCATGATCGGTGTGAATAGTGACTTTGGAATCAACTATGTAAGACCTGAGCTTTTCACATGCAAACATGAATGCTAAAAAATCCTTCTCCGTAGTAGCATAGTTTCTCTGGGCAGTGTCTAGAGTTTTACTAGCGTAGTGAATAACATTCAACTTCTTATCGACTCTTTGCCCTAGAACAGCACCAACAACATAATCACTAGCATCACACATGATCTCAAAAGGCAAGTTCCAATCAGGTGGTTGAACAATAGGTGCAGTTATCAAAGCCCTCTTAAGTATTTCGAAGGCTTCCTCACAATCATCGTCAAAAACAAAAGGAATATCCTTTTGCAAGAGATTGGTAAGAGGCCTAGAAATCTTAGAGAAGTCTTTAATGAACCTTCTATAGAAACTAGCCTGACCAAGGAAACTTCTTATACCTTTGATATCTGTGGGGTATGGCATTTTCTCGATTGCATCAACCTTAGCCTTATCGACTTCAATACCTCTTTCAGAATTTTATGTCCTAAGACGATGCCTTCATTAACCATAAAGTGGCACTTCTCCCAATTCAAGACAAGATTGGTGTCTTTACATCTCTGTAGGACTCGACCAAGGTTGCTGAGGCAATCATCAAAGGAAGACCCATAAACTGAAAAGTCATCCATGAAAACCTCGACAATCTTTTCACAAAAGTCAGAGAATATAGCCATCATACATCTTTGAAAGGTGCCAGGTGCATTACATAAGCCAAAAGGCATACATCTATAAGCAAAGGTACCGAAAGGGCAGGTGAAAGTGGTTTTCTCCTGATCAGATTGTGCAACTGGTATTTGGGAGAAACCACAATAACCGTCTAGAAAGCAGAAGTGTGTGTGTTTGGACATCCTTTCTAGCATTTGGTTGATAAAAGGCAGAGGGTAATGATCTTTCCTAGTGGCTTTATTCAGTTTCCGAAAATCAATCACCATCCTATAGCCAGTAATAATCCTATGTGGGATCAATTCATCCTTATCATTAGGGACAACGGTAATGCCTCCGTTCTTAGGGACGCAATGCACCGGACTCACCCAATTGCTATGAGCAACAGGATAGATAATACCCGCTTCCAGGAGCTTTAGTATTTCTTTTCTTACTACTTCTTTCATCTTAGGATTCAATCTCCTTTGATGATTAGCAACTGGTTTGAAATAGGATCGGTTTTAATCTTGTGCTGGCATAGAGTGGTACTAATGCCCTTAAGATCATCAAGAGTATATCCAATAGCAGCAAGGTGTTTCCTCAGAGTTTTTAGTAACTTCTTTTCTTCATGCTATGAGAGGCTAGCACTAATTATGACATGATATATCTCTTTTTCAGCAAGATAGGCATACTTAAGAGTATCAGGCAACTGTTTAAGCTCGAACACAGGATCACCCTTTGGTGGGGGTGGATCCCCAAGCAGTTCAACAGGCAAGTTATTCTTAAGGATAGGATACTGTTCTAAGACAACTCTATCTATTTCATCCCTTTCATCCATATGCATATCATTTTCATGCTCAAGGAAGTATTGCTCCAAGGGATCCGTAGGAGGCACGACAATAGAAGCTAAGGCAATAGTTTCATCCTTACTAGGCAACTCCTTTTCATGAGGTTGTCTACCAAACTTGAAGAAGTTGAACTCATGTGACACGCCTTCAAAGCCAACAATGACAGTTTGCTTCTCACAGTCAATATGAGCATTGACGGTATTGAGAAAAGGTCTGCCAAATATGATGGGACAAAAGCTATCTTGAGCGGTAGCAAGAACGAGGAAATCAGCAGGATACTTCGTTTTACCACACAAGACTTCAACATCCCTAACAATTCCCACATGGCAGATAGTATCTCTATTGGCAAGCTGAATAGTGACATTAATAGGCTCTATCTCAACAGGTGCAATCTCGTCTTTGATTTCATTGTATAAGAATTGAGGTATTGCACTAACACTAGAACCCATGTCACATAAACCATGATAAAATGATCTCCTATCATAATAGAAACCACATGCATGCCAACAATAGGCCTATGTCTGTCTCTAACGTGAGGTTTAGCAATTCTAGCAGCATCTTCACAGAAGTGAATATTATGTCCCTCAACCTCGTCGGACTGAAAATCTTTGATAATAGCAATGCTAGGTTCAACTCTAATTTGCTCAGGGGATGTAGGTGTTTTAATATAGCCTCTACGTATCACAGTTGAAGCTTTAGAATGATCCTTTATCCTAACAGGGAAAGGTGGTTTCTCAATGTAAGTACTTGGAACCACATGATCATTATAGGCAATGACTTTCTCTTCAACTGGAGTGGGTTTAACTACATTGACTTCTAAAGGAGGATGATATTTAAACCACTTCTCTTTGGGGAGATCAATATGAGCAGCAAAGGATTCACACAATGAAGTTACTATCTCACAGTCAAGTCCATACTTAGCGCTAATGTCACAAAAAGTATTTGTCTCAACAAAGGATTTAACACAATCAAACGTGAAATTCGTACCCGACTACTTACCTTCTTCAAGCTCCCAATCTTCAGAGTTGCGTTTAATTCTCTCCAGTAAATTCCATTTGAAGTCAATATCTCTCTTCATAAAAGAACCGGTACAAGAACTGTCAAGCATGGTGCGATCATCACGAGAAAGCCGAGCATAGAAGTTCTGAATGATAATTTTTCTTGAGAGCTCATGATCGGGGCATGGATATAGCATTTATTTAAGCCTCCCCAAGCTTGAGCGATGCTTTATCTGTCACGAGGCCAAAAAATATAAATATAATCCGATCACGATGTACTAAATGCATAGGATAAAACTTTTGATGAAATTCCAATTTCAACCGATTGTAGTCCCATGATCGAGTATCATCACATAGCCTATACCATGTCAACGTCTTATCCTTCAAAGATAAAGGAAATGCCTTCTTCTTGACCTCATCCTCGGGCAAACCTGCAAGCTTAAATAAAGCACAAACTTCATCTACATAGATTAGATGCAAGGCTGGATGTGATGTTCCATCTCGTGTAAAAGGATTAGCCAGTAGTTTCTCAAGCATACCCGAAGGAAATTCAAAGCAAATATTTTCAGTAGGTGCATCAGGTTGAGGAGCAACTCTCTGTGCTTCCGTTCGAGGTGAAGATACCCCTAACAAGCCCCTCAAAGGATTAGTATCCATAGTGACAAGTGACAATAAATTTCAGCACACTATGTGAATGTTTCCTTACCAAGTTCAACTTACCAAAGGCACTTCAGTCCCCGGCAACGGCGCCAGAAAAGAGTCTTGATGACCCACAAGTATAGGGGATCAATCGTAGTCCTTTCGATAAGTCAGAGTGTCGAACCTAACGAGGAGCAGAAGGATCTGATAAGTGGTTTTCAGCAAGGTAAAATCTGCACGCACTGAAAATGTCGGTAACGAGTGATTGTGTGGTGAGATGATTCGTAGCAAGCAACAAGTAACAAAAGTAGCAACGGTGCAGCAAAGTGGCCCAATCCCTTTTGTAGCAAGGGACAAGCCTGGACAAATTTTTATAGGAGGAAAAACGCTCCCGAGAACACACGGGAATTTCTGTCATGCTAGTTTTCATCATGTTCATATGATTCGCGTTCGTTACTTTGATAGTTTGATATGTGGGTGGACCAGCGCTTGGGTACTGCCCTTACTTGGACAAGCATCCCACTTATGATTAACCCCTCTAGAAAGCATCCGCAACTACGAAAGAAGAATTAAGACAAAGTCTAACCATATCATTAAACTAGTGGATCCAAATCAGCCCCTTACGAAGCAACACATAAACTAGGGTTTATGCTTCTGTCACTCTAGCAACCCATCATCTACTTACTACTTCCTAATGCCTTCCTCTAGGCCCAAATAATGGTGAAGTGTTATGTTGTCGACGTTCACATAACACAACTAGAGGAAAAACAACATACAACACATCAAAATATCGAACGGATACCAAATTCACATGACTACTATTAGCATGACTTATCCCATGTCCTCAGGAACAAAAGTAACTACTCACAAAGCATGATCATATTCATGACCAGAGAGGTAATGAGTAGCATCAAGGATCTGAACATAAACTCTTCCACCAAGTAATCCAACTAGCATCAACTACAAAGAGTAATCAACACTACTAGCAACCTTACAAGTACCAATCGGAGTCGCGAGATGGAGATTGGTTACAAGAGATGAACTAGGGTTTGGAGATGAGATGGTGCTGATGAAGATGTTGATGGTGACGAGTCCCCTCCGATGAGAGGAGTGTTGGTGATGACGATGGCGGCGATTTCCCCCTCCGGGAGGGAAGTTTCCCCGACAGGATCGTCCTGCCGGAGCTCTAGATTGGTTCTGCTCACAAGCCCTCATGGGGGGCCAGTGGGCCAGAAGGCTGCCCACAAGCCCTCATGGCGCGGCCTGGGGGGGGGGGATGGCCGCGCCGTGCAGGCTTGTGGCCACCTGCACGCGCCCCTCTGGCACTTCTTCGGCCTAGTATTTTTTATAAATCAGGAAATTATTCCTCGTTGATTTTTACGGCGTTTGGAGTTGCGCAAAATAGGTATCTCAAACTTGCTCCACTTTCAGGCCAGAATTCCAGCTGCTGGCATTCTCGCTCTTCATGTAAACCTTGCAAAATAAGAGAGAAAAGGCATAAGTATTGTACCGTGAAGTGAAATAACAGCCCAAGAAGCGATAAATATCAACATGAAAACATGATGCAAAATGGACGTATCAGGGTCGAAACTTGGCGTGCGGTCTTATTCTAGTGTAGGTAGGCCGCTTGCCAAATACCTCGCAAATCGGAGTTCGTTTGATACCGAACGGTCGACCGTAGCGGCACCGTCTTCGGATTATCAGCGAACGGTTTTTCGGTATTTCAAAATCCGGTGTCGAGCCGCAAACCTCCCTCTCTTCCCAACCCAGCCTATTCTACACACCCCAAAACATCCGCCAAGCCCACCCCTTCGTTTTGGACCGTCCGATCTTGAGATCCGATGGCCCAAAAACGGATGAAAACCCAAACCCTAGCCCGTTTTCTATAAATGGACACCCCACGTACATAATAGCTTTCTCCCACCTCTGCCTTGAAAACGATGCCCCCAAAACCCTAGAACCGCAGTCTCTTTCCTCATCCGAGCCGCTAGGCCCGCGAGGCCTAGATCGAGCCCTCCCGAGACCGGATCCGCCGGCATCGTGCCCGTAGGCAGCTCCCGTGGGTAGAGCCCGAGCGCAGCTCCCTCCTCCCGCGGCTCTCTGGGCAGCTCCCCAAGCGCCACGTCGCCGCCTCCCGCCGCCGACAAGGCGCTGCCTCCCACTGTCGCACTCGGTTCCCGCGTCGGTGCTGCCGGTAGGCCACCCTCCTTCTGTCGCGTTGCTGGGTGATACGTCTCCAATGTATCTATAATTTTTGATGGTTTCATGCTATTATCCTCTCAAACTTTGGATGTTTTGTATGCCTTTTATATCTTTTTGGGACTAACTTATTAACTCAGTGCCAAGTGCCAGTTCCTGTTTTTTTCGTGTTTTTGACACCTTTCAGAGGAGGATTTTAAACGGAGTCCAAACGGAATGAAACTTCCAAAAGGATTTTTTTCCGAAAAAGAAGAAGATCGAGAAACTTGAGAACCAAGGCAGGGGCCCACCAGGGACCCCACAACCCCCCTAGCCGCGGTCAGGGGGGCCCGCACCTCCCAGGTTTGTGGGCTCCCTAGGCCACCTCTGCCCTAGGTCTTTCGCCTATATATTCCCAATAATTCCAGAAAAAATCAGGAGATCATTGAAAGTACTTTTCCGCCGCCGCAAGCTTCTGTCTCCGCAAGATCCCATTTGGGGCACGTTCTGGTGCCCTGCCGGAGGGGGGATTCGGATACGGAGGGCTTCTTCATCAACACCATGACCTCTCCGATGATGCGTGAGTAGTTCACCATAGACCTACGGGTCCATAGCTAGTAGCTAGATGGCTTCTTCTCTCTCTTGGATCTTCAATACAAAGTTCTCCATGATCTTCATGGAGATCTATCCGATGTAATATTCTTTTGTAGTGTGTTTGTTGAGATTCGATGAATTGTGGATTTATGATCAGATTATCTATGAATCTTATTTGAGTTTCTTCTGATCTCTCTTATGCATGATTTCATATCCTTGTAATTCTCTTCGAGTTGTGGGTTTTGTTTGGCGAGCTTGATCTATGATTCTTACAAATGGAAAACCTTGGGGGCGGTCACCGAACCCGTACACGTGGTAACCCTTGGGGGCGGTTACCGGTACCCGTACAAATTCCTCGGGGCAATCCCCACAACCTAATTGGAGACCCCGACGCTTGTCCGGAGCTTCACACCACAATGATTGAGCTTCGAGACACCACCAAGCTTCTAGGACGCCAAAGCATCCGCGAAGAACAATATCTAGGGTACTAAGTACCAAAGGTAATAAGCTTCTCAAACTTCACTTCCACGTATCACCGTGGAGAACTCAAACCGATGCAACTAATGCAATGGCAAGAACACACGAAGTGGTCAAGTCCCTCACACTCAAATCCCTCCACAACAACGAAAGCTATGGAGAGATATGAGAGGAAGAACAAGGAGCTCACAAAGAACTCCAAGATCAAGATCCAAGGGGTTCCCCTCACATAGAGGAGAAAGTGATTGGTGGAGATGTGGATCTAGATCTCCTCTCTCTTTTCCCTTAAGAACAAGCAAGAATCATTGGAGGGATTGAGAGTAAGCAAGCTCGAAGAATGTCAACAATGGAGGTAGAACAAGAGCTCAACCGATAGATTAGGCCAAGGGGGAAGAAGACCCCCTTTATATAGTGGGGGAAGGAATCAGACCGTTACCCCCACTTACTGCCCGAGCCCAGCGGTACTACTGCTGGCTCCAGTGGTACTACCGCTGACCCTCCGGCGGTACTACCGCTGACCCTCCAGCGGTACTACCGCTGCCTGCAGTGGTACTACCGCTGAGCCCATGGTAGCGCAAATATACTACCGGGCCAACCACCGCCAAGAAAGTCTTCGCAAAAATGTCCGACGCAGTACAACCGCAAAGATGACGATACTAAAAACTTGGAGCGGTACTACCGTTGGCCAGGGGCGGTACTACCGCTGGGACAACGGTACTACCGCCAGCTCTAGCGGTACTACCGCTAGGTCCAGCGGTACTACAGCTCGCCACTGAAACAACCATAACTTTCGCATACGAGCTCCGAATTGAGCAAACCCAAGCTTGTTGGATTCAGGACGACAAGAGCTATCCAAACAGCGATATAGAGATGTGAGTCCTCTATGAATGAAGAACTGACAAAAACTCCAACAACGAAAACATCATAGTAGATGCATATGGACTCCGTTTTCGATGAACTCGAGCTTGTCATGAAGATGACCATAAGCTCTAAAACTCACAAAGAGAAACACCAAACAAGAACCAAGAAGTATGATGCAAGGATGCAAATGGTTTGAGCTCTGAACGAACGATACGATCAAGCTACTCACTTGAGAGCCCCCCTTGATAGTACATCAATCTATCCTAAACAGAAAACCTATCAAGGGAAAACCTATACCTTGCACCTCGTCCTCTTGAGCTAGATGATGATGATCTTGGCTTCCTCAAGATGGACCACCTTTATTGATTGCGTTGGCTTGATGAAGACTAGTTGATTGCTCCCCCATACTCACTATGGGTGAGCCACTCTTCAGCATATCTTCACAAGTCCATTGCCACCACAATGGAAGGCAAGCTTTAAGCATGATATCTTCGTGCTGATCCACTTGAACTTGCACATCGCAATCTTGATGACGATCACAACTTGACGTCATACTTCATGGGTTGTATGAGATCTTCCATTTGATGCAAGCCCATGGAAACACGCCTAACCCCCACATAGAACTCTCACGAAGACCATGGGTTATTACACAAACACGTAATGGACAATGCTTACCATACCATGGGATCACTTGATCCCTCTCGGTACATCTTGTACGCTTTGTGTGTTGATCATCTTGATTTACTCTTTGTCTGAGATCTTGATCAACCATGTGTCTCTATGACCATTCTTTGGATAATACCTTGAATACCATCTTGGTCATCATATAAACTCCTTGAACCAACAGATGGACTTCAAGAAGTGCCTATGGACAAATCCTATAAATGTAACTTAAGGCAACCATTAGTCCATAGGAATTTTCATCAATTACCAAAACCACATATGGAGATATATGCTCTAGCATAGGTACTATGGACTTGACGAGATTCTCCTACTGGATTGATACCTTGGTTCTCAAACTGAGGGAAATACTTACTGCTCTTGTGCTGCATCGCCCTTTCCTCTTCAAGGGAAAAACCAATGCAAGCTCAAGAGACGATAGAACATTTTTGTCACCGTAGCAGAAGAAT
This sequence comes from Hordeum vulgare subsp. vulgare, assembly GCF_904849725.1. NCBI lineage: Eukaryota > Viridiplantae > Streptophyta > Magnoliopsida > Poales > Poaceae > Hordeum > Hordeum vulgare. The sequence continues at coordinate 468,678,015 of NC_058524.1, forward strand.
TTCTGGCGCTGTTGCCGGGGAGGATCAAGTCAAGAACTTATCCAAGTAAGTGTCGCAAACTCATCTCTTGCATTTACCTTTTTTGCCACTCGTTTTCCTCTCCCCCACTTCTGAAAAACAAAAATTTACAAAAAAATATTTGCCTTTTTCCTTTGCCTTTTTTGTTTGCCTTTTTCGTTTGCCCTTTTCTCTCGCTTGTTGTCTGTTCATTTGTGTGGGATAGTCTACTTGTCCTCATGGCTAGATCCACCACTTAGAACGATACTCCCGAGAAGGAAGTTCTCAATTTCAAACAAATTGAGGAAGAAAACTTAAAGGACGCTTGGTATAGGATTTGCAATGCTCAGAGTAGATCTACTCATAAGCAATCCACTACCGTCCTGCTTCACAGTTTTTATGTGGGTATTTCTCCTTGGAATAGGTATATTCTTGACACCATCGTAGGCGGAAATTTCTTGGGTAGGCATACTGTTGATTCTTACGGAGCTGTAATAAATTTCGTAGGCTCACCCCCACTCATGGTTAATGGAACTACCTTAACTCTGGAACATGTGATGCGTAGGCTGGACGTCATTGAAAATAAAGTTGCTACGATCGAACTTATTGAGAATTTGGATAAAAAGATCCACAATCAAATCACTCAGTACGGATACAAGGTGGGAATGATTTTGAAAAATTTAAAGGAGAAGGAACCCACAGTTAATGAAAAACTAGGTCATGATTCCGCTAGGATTGGCAAACTAGAGGACGTTATAACCAACTTGGGTTCCGCTTTTGCCGTTGTGCAGAATACTCCAAACTTTGCCCACAATAAGGCCACCAAGTCTGTTTTTGTTCCTAAAAATAGTGGTGAATCATCTAGCAAGAAAGATGAAAACCTTAAGATGATAAGTGATCACGCTACTTATGATTTGAGCACCAAACACGACGATACGTGATTCCATCACCTTATGCCTAGCTAAGGGCGTTAAACAATAGCGCTTGTTGGGAGGAAACCCAATGAATTTATCCTTTTCTTTCTGTTTTGTTGCGTCCACACTATCATAATTCTGTTGTGATTGTGTCTTTTATGTTTTTTTGTGTTTGAGCCAAGCAAAACCTTTATGATTAGTCTTGAGTGGAAAGAGCTCAAGCTTAGGGATGCCCAAGGCATCCCAAGCCAAATTCAAGGACACCAAAAAGCCTAACCTTGGGGATGCCCCGGGAAGGCATCCCCTCTTTCGTCTTCAATCCATCGGTAACATTACTTGGAGCTATATTTTTATTCACCACATGATATGTGTTTTGCTTGGAGCGTCTTGTATCGTAGGAGTCTTTTATTTTTGTTGTGTCACAATCATCCTTGCTGCACACCCTTTGAGAGAGACATGCACTCATCCTGATTTTGCTAGAATGCTCATAGTGCTTCACTTATATCTTTTCAGCCAGATAATTTTTCTCTATGTGCTTCACTTAGATCTTTTAGAGCACGACAGTGCGTGACTTGGTAGTTGGCTTGTTCTATGAAAATAGTCCCCAAAGGTGATAGGTACCCAAAGAGGATTCAAAAACCTCCATCTTCATGTGCATTGAGTAGAAAGAGAAGTTTTGATTCCTCTCACTTAGTTTTGAGACGTGGATTTGGTAATACTAAGAGTTATGTTAGTAGGGTGTTGTGAATCTAGAAATACTTGTGTTGAAGTTAGTGATTCCCGTAGCATGCACGTATGGTGAACCGCTATGTTAGGAAGTCGGAGCATAATTGATCTATTGATTGTCATCCTTTGTGTTGCGGTCGGGATCGCGCGATGGTTAACACCTACCAACCCTTCCCCTAGGAGTATGCGTTTGACACTTTGTTTCGATTACTAATAAAAAATTTCGCAACAAGTATGTGAGTTCTTCATGACTAATGTGAGTCCATGGTATAGATGCACTTTCACCTTACACCATTGCTAGCCTCTCTAGTGCCGCGCAATTCTCGCCGGTGCACAAACCCACCAATGCCTTCCTCAAAACATCCACCATACCTACATACTATGGCATTTTCATAGCCATTCCGAGATATATTGCCATGCAACTCCCACCGTTCCGTCTCATGACTTGTGCTGTCACTCTCATATTGCCATTGCATGATCTTAAGATAGCTAGCGAGATGTTTCAACGTCATACGCCAAGCTAGATCTTTGCACATCCCGGTACACTGCCGGAGGCATTTCCTATAGAGTCATCATCGTTCTGAGCTTTGAGCTGTGAGTAAATAAAAGTGTGATGATCATCATTATTAGAGCATTGTCCCATGTGAGAAAAAAAGAGGCCAAAGAGCCCAAATAAAAAAGGAGAAAAAAAGAGGCCCAAGAGCCCAACAAAAAGAGAGAGAAAAAGAGAGAAGGGACAATGCTACTATCTTTTTCCACACTTGTGCTTCATAATAGCACCATGTTCTTCATGATTGAGAGCCTCTCGTTTCATCACCACCATATGCTAGTGGGAATCTTTATTATATAACTTGGCTTGTATATTCCAATGATGGGCTTCCTCAAAATTTCCCTAGGTCTTCGTGAGCAAGCAAGTTGGATGCACACCCACTAGTTCTCCTTTTGAGCTTTCACATACTTATAGCTCTAGTGCATCCTTTGTATGGCAATCCCTACTCATTAACATTGATATGTATTAATGTGCGTCTCCAAAGCCCTTTGATACGCCGAGTCAATGTGACCATCTCCTCCCTTTTTTTCTTACAACCACCACCACACTCTATTCCACTTATAGTGCTATATCCATGGCTCACGCTCATGTATTGCGTGATAGTAATAAAAGGTTTGAGAAAGTAAGAGTGCGAAAACAATTAGTTGGCCAATACCGGGGTTGTGCATGATTTAAATTAGTTGTGTGGGCATTATGGAGCATAGCTGGACTATATGATTTTGTAGGGATAACTTTCTTTGGCCTTGTTATTTCGAAAGTTCATGATTACCTTGCTAGTTTGCTTGAAGTATTATTGTTTTCATGTCAATAGCAAACTATTGTTTTGAATCTTACGGATCTGAACATTCATGTCACATGAAAGAAGTTGCAAAGGACAAATATTCTAGGTAGCATTCCACATCAAAAATTCAGTCTTTATCACTTCCCTACTCGAGGACGAGCAGGAGTTAAGCTTGGGGATGCTTGATACGTCTCCAACGTATCTATAATTTTTGATGGTTTCATGCTATTATCCTGTCAAACTTTGGATGTTTTGTATGCCTTCTATATCTTTTTGGGACTAACTTATTAACTCAGTGCCAAGTGCCAGTTCCTGTTTTTTCGTGTTTTTGACCCCTTCCAGAGGAGGATTTTAAACGGAGTCCAAGCGGTCGAAACTTCCAGAAAGATTTTTTCCGAAACAGAAGAAGATCAGGAAGCTTGAGAACCAAGGCAGGGGGCCACCACGGACCCCACAAACCCCCTAGTCACGGTCAGGGGGCCCGCGCCTCTCAGGCTTGTGGGCTCCCTGGGCCACCTCTGCCCTAGGTCTTTCGCCTATATATTCCCAATAATTCAGGAAAAAATCAGGAGATCATCGAAATAACTTTTCTACCGCCGCAAGCTTCTCTCTCCGCAAGATCCCATCCGGGGCACGTTCTGGTGCCCTGCCGGAGGGGGATTCAGATACGGAGGGCTTCTTCATCAACACCATGACCTCTCCGATGATGCATGAGTAGTTCACCATAGACCTACGGGTCCATAGCTAGTAGCTAGATGGCTTTTTCTCTCTCTTGGATCTTCAATACAAAGTTCTCCATGATCTTCATGGAGATCTATACGATGTAATCTTCTTTTGCGATGTGTTTGTTGAGATCCGATGAATTGTGGATTTATGATCAGATTATCTATGAATCTTATTTGAGTTTCTTCTGATCTCTCTTATGCATGATTTCATATCCTTGTAATTCTCTTCGAGTTTTGGGTTTTGTTTGGCCAACTTGATCTATGATTCTTGCAATGGGAGAAGTGCTTGGTTTTGGGTTCATACCATGCGATGACCTCACCCAGTGACAGAAGGGGTAGCGAGGCACGCATCGTGTTGTTGCCATCAAGGGTAAAAAGATGGGGTTTTCATCATTGGTTTGAGTTTATCCCTCTACATCATGTCATCTTGGTTAAGGCGTTACTCTGTTCGTCATGAACTCAATACACTAGATGCATGCTGGATAGCGGTCGATGTGTGGAGTAATAGTAGTAGATGCATAAAGTATCGGTCTACTTGTCTCGGACGTGACGCCTATATGTATGATCATTGCCTTAGATATCGTCATGACTTTGCGCGGTTCTATCAATTGCTCGACAGTAATTTGTTCACCCACCGTAATATTTGCTATTTTGAGAGAAGCCTCTAGTGAACACTATGCCCCCCGGGTCTACTTCACACCATATTTTCAGCCTTACACTTTTTCTTCGTTGCACTTTCCGCCTTCAGATCTCACTTTGCAATCAATCTTGAAGGGATTGACAACCCCTTTATAGCGTTGGGTGCAAGCTCTTTTGTGTTTGTGCAGGTACTCTGGACTTGATGAGATTCTCCTACTGGATTGATACCTTGGTTCTTAAACTAAGGGAAATACTTACTGCTCCTGTGCTACATCGCCCTTTCCTCTTCAAGGGAAAAACCAATGCAAGCTCAAGAGACGACAGAAGATTTTTTTCGCCGTAGCACTGGGCGCCTTCATCGCCGCCTCGCTCTCGATCTAGATCGGGGGGAGCATTCCCCGCTGACCGCAGGACCCCGAGTGGGCTGGCCACCCTCCGGCCCAGCCGCGAGCCGCTCGGCCTAGCTGGCGACAACCTCGTCACGACCCACTCGAGTCGAGCCAGTGCGTGGGCCACCTCTCGCGCTGCCTTGGGCCGCCTCCCTCATGCCAGCCCAGCCTCCTCTCGGACCACGATCCGTTCCGCCCTCCTCTCTAGGCCGGCCCATGTGGCCGAGAGGTGAGCCTCCCCCGAGCATCTGAATCGTGCCCGATCACTATTTTGCTATCCAACGCTTAGTAGATTCGGCCCGTTAGTTTTGTTTTTAGGTTTGCGAATTTAGTATTTTCAGAAAAAGGCATACTTTTAAAACAGTCGTAGTTTTTAAAACGTGCGTCGGATCGCGACAAATTATACATGTAGAATGTATAGAATTTCGTGTAGACTAATATTTTCCAACTCTCATGCATATTTAAAGCTGTTTAGCATGCTGTTTGCATCGTTTTGCATGTCGACATGATAAAACGGTTTAGTTCATAGTTAATTAATCGTAGCTTCGTTGGAGATGAGCAATATATGTAAATGGACTAGAACGACGAGTAGAATCATGTGAACCACTTTGTTTTGTCGTTTAACAAATATAAAATATGGTTAGGACAAATCTGAACATGTTACAAAGTTAATGTGTGGGGTCAGTTCAGAGACGCTATATGTCGTTTCTGGCCTCATTTAAAATGCCTAGATAGGTAGATTATTTGTGCTTCACCCCTTGCCATGTTTAACAACGTTTAATATTGTCGTGTAAATAAACGAAAGTGAACTAAATAATTAAATATGGAGTTTCGACAATATGCAACTCGTTGCATATTGAGCTTCACTTAATGTGCAATGTTTGATTGTGTGAATTGCCATGCCATGCCTTGCATAATTGAAATGGACATGCATCATATTAGGTTGTGCATCATATCGTGCATGTCCTGTGGTGAATATTGTGTGTTGATTCATGTTTCTGATTTGCTTCGTCTCGATAGAGTTCCGCAAGCGTGTCGGAATGTGAGGACCTGTTGGACTACGTTGGTTCGTCTTCTTCATGGAGTCGTTCTTCTTCCAAGCGGGATCTCAGGCAAGATGATCATTTCCCCACATATCATTACTATGATTGCCATGCTAGTTGTCTCGTTTCTTTCGCTATGTCTCGCTGCCTACCACCTGTTAAATATCAGGCTCCCAACATTGCCATGAAAACCTCTAACCTTTTCCACAACCCAGCAAAACACTGTTTGGTTACCACTTGCTCAGCCTTTTTTTAGTGTTGCTAGTTGCAGGTACAATTGCTTCCATGTGAAAACGCGGGTTCCTTGTTATATCACCATATTATTGCTAATTAATTTAATGCACCTATATACTTGGTAAAAGGTGGAAGGCTCAACCTTTCTAGCCTGGTGTTTTGTTCCACCTTTGCCTCCTTAGTTTCAGCTACCGGTGTTACGTTCCATAAATGAGCGCTCCTAACATGCTTGGGGTTGTTATGGGGACCCCCTAGATTCTCATTTTCGGATAAAGCTCGTCTGGAAAGGCCAAACATTGATACTACATTTGCCCAACATAATAATTTTGTTAATACTGAAAAATATAGGGCGTCATGAACCCGAGGAGTAATTCAACATAATTCAGGGGGCAATGCTGATGGTGTTGGTCCCAAATGGGCTGCATGCGGAGCAACTGCGAAGAAACCCGAGGTTTGGTTTTAGTCGTAGCTAGTCCGATTCAGTCGTGTCCTGAGAACGAGATATGCGGCTCCTATCGGGTTCGTCGATACGCCGAGCGGCCTTGCTGGATTTGTTTTACCTTTCTCGAGCGTCTTGTGCGAGGGATTCCGAAGATTCTTTGGGTTATCTCGAGGTTGAGGTTTTCCAATAGGAACCCGAGGAGATCACGGGTTTACCTGATCGAGGTCATTCCATCGCAGCGTGTGGTAGTTTGTGATGGACTAGTTGGAGCACCTGTGGAGGGTTAAATCTTTCGGAAAGCCATGCCCACGGTTATTTGGCAATGTGGAAACTTTTTTTAATATCCGGTTCTAGAGAACTTGAAGTAAACTTAATTAAAACTTGCCAACTGAGTGCGTAACCGTGACTGTCTATTTTGTGAGCTCCTTCTCCGATCGAGGACACATGGGGTTATGTCCGACGTAAGTAGGTGTTTAGGGTCATTCATTTGATCATCAGTAGTTCACGTCCGCTATGCGTAGATCATCCCCCTCTTTATTCTTGTACTCGTAAGTTAGCCAGCTTAAATAAATGCTTAGTCGCTTGTTGCATCCTCACCGCTTAACCATACCTCACCCATTAAGCTTTGCTAGTCTTGATACCTTTGGAAATGAGATTGTTGAGTCCCTGTGGCTCGCAGATTACTACACCAGTTGTAGGTACATGTAAAGGGTTACTTTGACGTGAGCACGTTGATTGTGCTATTTGGAGTTTCTTATTCTTCTTCATCGTCGATCTAGGATGGGTTCCAGGCTGACAGCATGGGATAGCAAGGATGGACGTCATTCTTTTATCGTTTGTTTTCGTCCGTAGACGGACCCTGCTCTTCTTCATGATGATTGTATGTATTGTACTGATGTAGCTTGTGGTGAGTGTAAGCCAACCCCTTATACTCATCTTTTCAGTACATGTACTTGTAACGATATCCATTCTTGCGAAACGACGAGATGCATTTCTATCCCCGTCGAGGCCCTCGCGCCAAAATAAGGATATGACTGCATCTTGGGCGTTACAACTAGCTCGGTGACAAGGTGGCGACACGAGAGGTTGTTGGAGGAGAAGGAGGCAGACGACATTGTGACATGGAGAGGAGGGGGGCTGGCTGCGCCATGAATGAAAGGGCAAGTGGTGGAGAGAATAGTGGATGGGCTTCATGATGGCATGGAGGTGAGGTGCATGGGAGATATGGCGACGACAATGTTGTGATGGGGAGATGAGATGTGGCGACAATCGATGGCTGGTTGGTTGTGCAGGTAGAGTAGAAGGAGGTTGTGCGGTGCATGAATGAGAGGAGTGGCTGCTTTCTTCCTGTCGATTTTTTAGAAAGGAGGAGCTTCTATACGTTGACATCAATGCCACATAGCATAACAAGTCTTTTGTAGGAAAAAATACCAACCAAATGATCTCTATGTAGCATACAATTTAAAACTTGCCAAAATCATGATGTGGCTCACATTGTGCCATGCAATGAAGTTAAAGCAACATTCCTCGCATTGTACAAAAATATCTTAAACACATCTAGTAGATCTTAGTGTGTAAGAGATAATTAGTTGAAACATTGAAGCGAATTTCAATTATTTCTCATTGTTACATGCTATAATTTTTATGCATGCAAATTTTTACATGCATTATGATCATGTTTGAAACTCATAAAAATATATTCATGGCCCGTGGAAATACACGAGCATTATACTAGTGTGTTAACCACGTATGCTTTATCTATATATAATACTACCTAAAATACTTCATCCCACTAACCTATTTCTCTTAATATGCAGCCTATCCACATCAGTAGCAGTGCCATGTCACCAATTAGTTAGAAGCTTACAAGTGGGCCTGCCACAGTACAAAACACATGTTGGCTTCAGTTACTACTTTTACGACCCATGATAGAACATGTCCATGGACGATGGGTTGGGTTGGATTTTCTCTTTCCCCTGTTTCCCCTATCTCAACTCCGGACATGTTGTCCCCGCTTTCCTCTCTCCCCCTCTTTCCCTTCTCGCAACTCTTGCGCGTCGTCTGCCCATGATCCCATCTCACATACAGGACCGATGGGTCGACTCCCTTATCCATACGCCATGCCCTACCTTGCAGCCCCGCCTCACCACCCAAGACCCTTTGGGAACTCCCCTCGCCGCTCCCTCCTTCCCCGTCATGCCTCACTCCCATGCCGGCATGCACCCTTCCTCCGGCCGCACACTACTCGTGCCACGGCAGCCACCTCCTTCCCTCATCTCCCCTTCACTCTCCTTATCCATATACTCACGATGCTTACCATGTGTGACCGACGGATATCGGGTAGGGGGTCCCGAGCTGTGGGTCTAAGACCAATATAACAGAAAGAGTAGGGAGACGATGTTTACCCAGGTTTGGTCCCTCTCGAAGAGGTAAAAACCTACATCATGCTTTGGTTATATTGATGATGGCGTATCGAGTATAGGTTAATGATCTACCTCGAGATCGTTTTGTAAGCTCTAAACCCTAAGGTGAATAAGTTGCCCCCTACAGACTAAACCCTTGGGCTTATATAGATACCCTAGGGAGCTAGGTTATATATTTAGGTCGGTTATAGGCATGCAGAACATAAAGTTATCCTTGAGGTGCACGTCAAGTCTTCTGAGGTTTCCCTTCTTTACATGGGCAAGTCTTGATGCTCCCACTGTCCTTCGGGCGGCGACTTAATGGGACCTTAGTTCAGCCCACTCAGAGCGGTCACTTCAGGATGGTACCCCCTAGTCCAGGACACCCTCAATAGCCCCTGAACTAGTCTCCAATCACTGACGACAAAAACACTCTTCGTATCCTCTGGCTTCAGATGTCTTTGGTTCGGCAAGCGAGTTGTCCTAGGTAAAACTATTCAGATTTGAAGTCTATGCACTACCTTAATTCTGAAGGGTCCTCGTAGAAGTATAAATGGTCAGTTTCACAACTAACACCTTTTACTGAACTGCCACCGCTTAAAATCGGTTTAGGTCAGTCATGATGAGAAACATCGCCCTTCGACGCAGTTGCCTTACTAGCTTGTCCCCCCAAAAGTGGAGATCATGCCCCGGGTTTCACGGGATATCATGAGAGAGTTTTGTTTTGGCCAAGGCCGGCTTAATGACAACAGTGAAACATGGAAATTTTAACGGCACGTCATGGGGGTTGTTGGTTGATGACTGATACGTCCATTTTGCATCATGTTTTCATGTTGATGTTTATTGCTTCTTGGGCTGTTATTTCACTTCACGGTACAATAATTATGCCTTTTCTCTCTTATTTTGCAAGGTTTACATGAAGAGGGAGAATGCCGACAGCTGGAATTCTGGCCTGAAAAAGGAGCAAAGTTGAGTTACCTATTCTGCGCAACTCCAAACGCCGTAAAAATCAACGAGGATTTTTTTCCGGATTTATAAAAAATACTGGGCCGAAGAAGTGCCAGAGGGGCACCAGCAGGTGGCCACAACCCTGCTAGGCGCGACCACCCCCTGGCCACGCCTAAGGGGCTTATGGGCACCCATCTGGCCCACTGGGCCCCCTCTTCTGCTATATGAAGGGTTTCGTCCGGGAAAAAAAATCAGGAGGAGGCTTTTTCATGGATTCTCCGCCGCCACGAGGCGGAACTTGAGCAAAACCAATCTAGAGCTCCGGTAGGACGATCCTGCCGGGGAAACTTCCCTCCCGGAGGGGGAAATCGTCGCCATCGTCATCACCAACACTCCTCGCATCGGAGGGGACTCATCACCATCAACATCTTCATCAGCACCATCTCATCTCCAAACCCTAGTTCATCTCTTGTAACCAATCTCCGTCTCGCGACTCCGATTGGTACTTGTAAGGTTGCTAGTAGTGTTAATTACTCTTTATAGTTGATGCTAGTTGGATTACTTGGTGGAAGAGTTTATGTTCAGATCCTTGATGCTACTCATTACCTCTCTGGTCATGAATATGATTATGCTTTGTGAGTAGTTACTTTTGTTCCTGAGGGCATGGGATAAGTCATGCTAATAGTAGTCATGTGAATTTGGTATTCGTTCGATATTTTGATGTGTTGTATGTTGTTTTTCCTCTAGTGGTGTTATGTGAACGTCGACTACATAACACTTCACCATTATTTGGGCCTGTAGGAAGGCATTGGGAAGTAGTAAGTAGATGATGGGTTGCTAGAGTGATAGAAGCTTAAACCCTAGTTTATGCGTTGCTTCGTAAGGGGCTGATTTGGATCCACTAGTTTAATGCCATGGTTAGACTTTGTCTTAATTCTTCTTTTGTAGTTGCGGATGATTGTGAGAGGGTTTAATCATAATTGGGATGCTTGTCCAAGTAAGGGAAGTACCCAAGCGCCAGTCCACCCACATATCAAACTATCAAAGTAACGAACGCGAATCATATGAACATGATGAAAACTAGCATCACAGAAATTCCCGTGTGTCCTTGGGAGCGTTTTTCCTCCTATAAGACTTTGTCCAGGCTTGTCCCTTGCTACAAAAGGGATTGGGACACTTTGCTGCACCGTTGCTACTTTTGTTATTTGTTGCTCGCTATGAATCATCTCACCACACAATCACTTGTTACCGATAATTTCAGTGCTTGCAGATACTTCCTTGGTGAAAACCACTTGTCAAATCCTTCTGCTCCTCGTTGGGTTCGACACTCTTACTTATCGAAAGGACTACGATTGATCCCCTATACTTGTGGGTCATCAAGACTCTTTTCTGGTTCCATTGCTGGGGAGTGAAGCGCCTTTTGTAAGTGGAACTTGGTAAGGAAACATTCATATAGTGTGCTGAAATTTATTGTCACCTGTCACTATGGATACTAATCCTTTGAGGGGCTTGTTCGGGGTATCTTCACCTCGAACGGAAGCACAAAGAGTTTCTCCTCAACCTGCTGCACCTACTGAAAATATTTGCTTTGAATTTCCTTCGGGTATGCTTGAGAAACTGCTGGCTAATCCTTTTACAGGAGATGGAACATCACATCGAGACTTGCATCTAATCTATGTAGATGAAGTTTGTGGTTTATTTAAGCTTGCAGGTTTGCTCGAGGATGAGGTCAAGAAGAAGGTTTTTCCTTTATCTTTGAAGGATAAGGCGTTGATATGGTATAGGCTATGTGATGATACTCGATCATGGAACTACAATCGGTTGAAATTGGAATTTCATCAAAAGTTTTATCCTATGCATTTAGTACATCGTGATCGGAATTATATTTATAATTTTTGGCCTCGTGACAGAGAAAGCATTGCTCAAGCTTGGGGGAGGCTTAAATCGATGTTATATTCATGCCCCAACCATGAGCTCTCGAGAGAAATTATCATTAAGAACTTCTATGCTCGGCTTTCTCAAGATGATCGAAACATGCTTGACACTTCTTGTACCGGTTCTTTTATGAAGAGAGATATTGACTTCAGAAGGAATTTATTGGAGAGAATTAAATGCAACTCTGAAGATTGGGAGCTTGAAGAAGGTAAGGAGTCAGGTATGAATTTCAAGTTTGATTGCGTTAAATCCTTTGTTGAAACAAATAATTTTTGTGACTTTAGCGCTAAGTATGGACTTGACTGTGAGATAGTAGCTTCATTGTGTGAATCATTTGCTGCTCATATTGATCTCCCCAAAGAGAAGTGGTTTAAATATCATCCTCCGTTAGAAGTCAATGTAGTTAAACCCAATCCAGTTTAAGAGAAAGTCATTGCCTATAATGATCCTGTTGTTCCCAATGCTTACATTGAGAAACCACCTTTCCCTGTTAGGATAAAGGATCATTCTAAAGCTTCAACTGTGATACGTAGAGGCTACATTAGAACACCTACACCCCTCAGCAAATTAGAGTTGAACCTAGCATTGCTATTATCAAAGATCTTCTGTCCGACGATGTTGAGGGACATAATATTCACTTCTGTGAAGATGCTGCTAGAATTGCTAAACCTCACGCTAGAGACAAACATAGGCCTGTTGTTGGCACGCCTGTTGTTTCTGTTAAGATAGGAGATTATTGTTATCATGGTTTATGTGACGTGGGTGCTAGTGTTAGTGCAATACCTCAATCCTTATATGATGAAATCAAAGATGAAATTGAACCTATTGAGATAGAGCCTATTGATGTCACTATTCAGCTTGCTAGTAGAGATACTATCTGCCCTCTGGGAATTGATAGGGATGTTGAAGCCTTGTGTGGTAAAACAAAGTATCCTGCTGCTTTCCTCGTTCTTGCTACAAAACAAGATAGCTTTTGTCCCATCATATTCGGCAGACCTTTTCTCAATACCTTCAATGCTCATATTGACTGTGAGAAGCAAACTGTCACTATTGGCTTTGAAGGTGTGTCACATGAGTTCAATTTCTCCAAGTTTGGTAGACAACCTCATGAAAAGGAGTTGCCTAGTAAGGATGAAACTATTGCCTTAGTTTCTATTGCCGTGCCTCCTACTGATCCCTTAGAGCAATACTTGCGTGAGCATGAAAATGATATGCATATGGATGAAAGAGATGAAATAGATAGAGTTGTCTTAGAACAATATCCTATTCTTAAGAATAACTTGCCTGTTGAACTACTTGGGGATCCTCCCCCACCAAAGGGTGATCGTGTGTTCGAGCTTAAACAGTTGCCTGATACTCTTAAGTATGCTTATCTTGATGAAAAAGAGATATATCCTGTTATCATTACTGCTAGCCTCTCAGAGCATGAAGAAAAGAAGTTACTAAAAACTCTGAGAAAGCACCGTGCTGCTATTGGATATACTCTTGATGATCTTAAGGGCATCAGTCCCACTCTATGCCAGCACACGATTAAAACCGATCCTGATTCCAAACCAGTTGCTGATCATCACAGGAGATTAAATCCTAAGATGAAAGAGGTAGTAAGAAAAGAAATACTGAAGTTCCTCGAAGCGGGTATTATCTATCTTGTTGCTCATAGAGATTGGGTGAGTCCGGTGCATTGCGTCCCTAAGAAGGGAGGCATTACCGTTGTTCCTAATGATAAGGATGAATTGGTCCCATAGAGGGTTATTACTGGCTATAGGATGGTGATTGATTTTAGGAAATTGAATAAAGCCACTAGGAAAGATCATTACCCTTTGCCTTTTATCGACCAAATGCTAGAAAGGCTGTCCAAACGCACACACTTCTGCTTTCTAGACGGTTATTCTGGTTTCTCCCAAATACCGGTTGCACAATCTGATCAGGAGAAAACCACTTTCACCTGCCCTTTCGGTACCTTTTCCTATAGACGTATGCCTTTTGGCTTATGTAATGCGCCTGCCACCTTTCAAAGATGTATGATGGCTATATTCTCTGACTTTCGTGAAAAGATTATTGAGGTTTTCATGGATGACTTCTTCGTTTACGGGTCTTCCTTTGATGATTGCCTTAGCAACCTTGATCGAGTCTTGCAGAGATGTAAAGACACCAATCTTGTCTTGAGTTGGGAGAAGTGCCACTTTATGGTTAATGAAGGCATCGTCTTAGGACATAAAATTTCTGAAACAGGTATTGAAGTCGATAAGGCTAAGGTTGATGCAATCGAGAAAATTGTTGGGGAACGTCGCATGGGAAACAAAAATTTTCCTACGCGCACGAAGACCTATCATGGTGATGTCCATCTACGAGAGGGGATGAGTGATCTACGTACCCTTGTAGATCGTACAGCAGAAGCGTTTAGAGAACGCGGTTGATGTAGTGGAACGTCCTCACGTCCCTCGATCCGCCCCGCGAACAATCCCGCGATCAGTCCCACGATCTAGTACCGAACGGACGGCACCTCCGCGTTCAGCACACGTACAGCTCGACGATGATCTCGGCCTTCTTGATCCAGCAAGAGAGACGGAGAGGTAGAAGAGTTCTCCGGCAGCGTGACGGCGCTCCGGAGGTTGGTGATGATCTCGTCTCAGCAGGGCTCCGCCCGAGCTTCGCAGAAACGCGATCTAGAGGAAAAACTATGGAGGTATGTGGTCGGGCAGCCGTGAGAAAGTCGTCTCAAATCTGCCCTAAAAGCCCCATATATATAGGAGGAGGGAGGGGGACCTTGACTTGGGGTCCAAGGGATCCCCAAGGGGTCGGCCGAGCCAGGGGGGAGGACTCTCCCCCCCCAAACCGAGTCCTACTTGGTTTGGTGGGAGGGAGTCCTTCCCCCTTCCCACTTCTTCCTTTTTTTTTCCTTTCCTTTGATTTTTCTATCTTGGCGCATAGGGGATTGGTGGGCTGTCCCACCAGCCCACTAAGGGCTGGTGTGACCCCCCCAAATGTCTATGGGCTTCCCCAGAGTGGGTTGCCCCCCTCTGGTGAACTCCCGGAACCCATTCGTCATTCCCGGTACATTCCCGGTAACTCCGAAAAACCTTCCGGTAATCAAATGAGGTCATCCTATATATCAATATTCGTTTCCGGACCATTCCGGAAACCCTCGTGACGTCCGTGATCTCATCCGGGACTCCGAACAACATTCGGTAACCAACCATATAACTCAAATACGCATAAAACAACGTCGAACCTTAAGTGTGCAGACCCTGCGGGTTCGAGAACTATGCAGACATGACCCGAGAGACTCCTCGGTCAATATCCAATAGCGGGACCTGGATGCCCATATTGGACCCTACATATTCTACGAAGATCTTATCGTTTGAACCTCAGTGCCAAGGATTCGTATAATCCCGTATGTCATTCCCTTTGTCCTTCGGTATGTTACTTGCCCGAGATTCGATCGTCAGTATCCGTATACCTATTTCAACCTCGTTTACTGGCAAGTCTCTTTACTCGTTCCGTAATACAAGATCCCGCAACTTACACTAAGTTACATTGCTTGCAAGGCTTGTATGTGATGTTGTATTACCGAGTGGGCCCCGAGATACCTCTCCGTCACACGGAGTGACAAATCCCAGTCTAGATCCATACTAACTCAACTAACACCTTCGGAGATACCTGTAGAGCATCTTTATAGTCACCCAGTTACGTTGCGACGTTTGATACACACAAAGCATTCCTCCGGTGTCAGTGAGTTATATGATCTCATGGTCATAGGAATAAATACTTGACACGCAGAAAACAGTAGCAACAAAATGACACGATCAACATGCTACGTCTATTAGTTTGGGTCTAGTCCATCACGTGATTCTCCTAATGACGTGATCCAGTTATCAAGCAACAACACTTTGTTCATAATCAGAAGACACTGATTATCATCGATCAACTGGCTAGCCAACTAGAGGCATGCTAGGGACGGTGTTTTGTCTATGTTATCCACACATGTAAATGAGTCTTCATTCAATACAATTATAGCATGGATAATAAACTATTATCTTGATACAGGAATTATAATAATAACTATACATTTATTATTGCCTCTAGGGCATAATTCCAACAGTCTCCCACTTGCACTAGAGTCAATAATCTAGCCCTCACATCACCATGTGAATTACATTGTAATAAATCTAACACCCATACAGTTCTGGTGTCGATCATGTTTTGGCCGTGGAAGAGGCTTAGTCAGCGGGTCTGCTACATTCAGATCCGTGTGCACTTTGCATATATTTACGTCCTCCTCCTCGACGTAGTCGCGGATGAGGTTGAAGCGTCGTTTGATGTGTCTGGTCTTCTTGTGAAACCTTGGTTCCTTTGCTAAGGCAATGGCACCAGTGTTGTCACAGAACAAGGTTATTGGATCCAGTGCACTTGGCACCACTCCAAGATCCGTCATGAACTGCTTCATCCAGACACCCTCCTTAGCTGCCTCCGAGGCAGCCATGTATTCCGCTTCACATGTAGAATCTGCTACGACGCTTTGCTTGGAACTGCACCAGCTTACTGCACCCTCATTAAGAATAAATACGTATCCGGTTTGCGACTTAGAGTCGTCCGGATCCGTGTCAAAGCTTGCATCGACGTAACCTTTTACGGCGAGCTCTTCGTCACCTCCATACACGAGAAACATCTCCTTAGTCCTTTTCAGGTACTTTAGGATATTCTTGACCGCTGTCCAGTGATCCACTCCTGGATTACTCTGGAATCTGCCTGCCATACTTATGGCCAGGCTAACATCCGGTCTAGTGCACAGCATCGCATACATGATAGAGCCTATGGCTGAAGCATAGGGGACGGAGCGCATATGCTCTCTATCTTCATCAGTTGCTGGGCACTGAGTCTTACTCAATCTCGTACCTTGTAACACTGGCAAGAACCCTTTCTTGGACTGTTCCATTTTGAACCTCTTCAAAACTTTATCAAGGTATGTGCTTTGTGAAAGTCCTATCAGGCGTTTTGATCTATCCCTATAGATCTTAATGCCTAGAATGTAAGCAGCTTCTCCTAGGTCCTTCATAGAGAAACTTTTATTCAAGTAACCTTTTATGCTCTCCAAAAGCTCTACGTTGTTTCCAATCAGTAATATGTCATCCACATATAATATTAGAAACGCCACAGAGCTCCCACTCACTTTCTTGCAAATACAAGATTCTCCAACCACTTGTATAAACCCAAATGCTTTGATCACCTCATCAAAGCGTTTGTTCCAACTCCGAGATGCTTGCACCAGTCCATAAATGGATCGCTGGAGCCTGCACACCTTGTCAGCATTTTTAGGATCGACAAAACCTTCGGGTTGCATCATATACAACTCTTCCTTAAGGAAACCGTTAAGGAACGCCGTTTTGACATCCATCTGCCAAATTTCATAATCGAAAAATGCAGCTATTGCTAACATGATTCTGACGGACTTAAGCATCGCTACGGGAGAGAAAGTCTCATCGTAGTCAATTCCTGGAACTTGTGAAAAACCCTTTGCCACAAGTCGAGCTTTATAAACGGTTACATTACCGTCAGCGTCCGTCTTCTTCTTAAAGATCCATTTGTTCTGAATGGCCTTGCGGCCCTCAGGCAGCATCTCCAAAGTCCACACTTTGTTCTCATACATGGATCCTATCTCGGATTTCATGGCTTCTAGCCATTTGTTGGAATCTGGGCCCACCATTGCTTCTTCATAATTTGCAGGTTCGTTGTTGTCTAACAACATGATTGATAAGACGGGATTACCGTACCACTCTGGAGCAGCGCGTGATCTCGTCGACCTGCGTGGTTCAACAGAAACTTGAACTGGAGTTTCATGATCATCATCATTAACTTCCTCCTCAACCGGCGTCGCAATGACAGAGGTTTCCCCTTGCCCTGCGCCACCATCCAGAGGGATGATAGGTTCGACAACCTCGTCAAGTTCTATCTTCCTCCCACTCAATTCTCTCGAGAGAAACTCCTTCTCGAGAAAAGTTCCGTTCTTAGCAACAAACACTTTGCCCTCGGATTTGAGATAGAAGGTGTACCCAACTGTCTCTTTTGGGTAACCTATGAAGACGCACTTTTCCACTTTGGGTTCCAGCTTTTCAGGCTGAAGCTTTTTGACATAAGCATCACATCCCCAAACTTTAAGAAACGACAACTTTGGCCTTTTGCCATACCACAGTTCGTATGGTGTCGTCTCAACGGATTTCGATGGTGCCCTATTTAAAGTGAATGCAGCTGTTTCTAATGCATAACCCCAAAACGATAACGGCAAATCAGTAAGAGACATCATAGATCGCACCATTTCTAATAAAGTACGATCACGACATTCGGACACACCATTACACTGTGGTGTTCCAGGCGGTGTTAACTGCGAAACAATTCCACATTTTCTTAAGTGAGTACCAAACTCGAAACTCAGATACTCACCCCCACGATCAGACCGTAGGAACTTGATCTTCTTGTTACGATGATTTTCCACTTCACTCTGAAATTGCTTGAACTTTTCAAATGTTCCAGACTTGTGCTTCATCAAGTATACATAACCATATCTACTTAGATCGTCAGTGAAGGTGAGAAAATAACGATATCCGCCGCGTGCCTCCACGCTCATTGGACCACATACATCGGTATGTATGATTTCCAACAAGTCACTTGCACGCTCCATTGTTCCGGAGAACGGAGTCTTAGTCATCTTGCCCATGAGGCATGGTTCGCACGTGTCAAGTGAATCAAAGTCAAGTGACTCCAAAAGTCCATCAGCATGGAGTTTCTTCATGCGCTTTACACCAATATGACCCAAGCGGCAGTGCCACAAAAATATGGCGCTATCATTGTTTACTCTAACTCTTTTGGTCTCAATGTTATGTATATGCGTATCTCTATCAAGATTCAATATGAACAATCCTCTCACATTCGGTGCATGACCATAAAAGATGTTACTCATAGAAATAGAACAACCATTATTCTCAGACTTAAAAGAGTAACCGTCTCGCAATAAACAAGATCCAGATATAATGTTCATGCTCAACGCAGGCACTAAATAACAATGATTTAAGTTCATCACTAATCCCGATGGTAGTTGAAGTGACACTGTGCCGACGACGATTGCATCAACCTTGGAACCCTTTCCTACGCGCATCGTCACTTCGTCCTTCACCAGCCTTCGTCTATTCCGCAGTTCCTGCTTCGAGTTGCAAATGTGAGCAACAGAACCGGTATCGAATACCCAGGCACTACTACGAGAGCTGGTTAAGTACACATCAATAACATGTATATCAAATATACCTGATTTTTCTTTGCCCGCCTTCTTATCCGCCAGATACTTGGGGCAATTGCGCTTCCAGTGACCCATACCCTTGCAATAGAAGCACTCTGTTTCAGGCTTAGGTCCAGCCTTGGGTTTCTTCGGCGGATTGGCAACAGGCTTGCCGCTCTTCTTCGAATTGCCCTTCTTGCCTTTGCCGTTTCTCTTGAAACTAGTGGTCTTGCTCACCATCAACACTTGATGTTCTTTACGGAGTTCAGACTCTGCGACTTTCAGCATCGCAAACAACTCGCCGGGAGACTTGTTCATCCCTTGCATGTTGTAGTTCAACACAAAGCCTTTATAGCTTGGCGGCAGTGATTGAAGGATTCTGTCAGTGATAGCTTCTTGCGGGAGTTCAATCCCCAGTTCAGCTAGACGGTTTGAGTACCCAGACATTTTGAGCACATGTTCACTGACAGACGAGTTTTCCTCCATCTTGCAAGCATAGAATTTATCGGAGGTCTCATACCTCTCGATCCGGGCGTTCTTCTGAAAGATGAACTTCAACTCCTGGAACATCTCAAATGCTCCATGACGCTCAAAGCGACGTTGAAGTCCCGGTTCTAAGCCATACAAGACTGCACATTGAACTATTGAGTAGTCCTCCTTACGCGCTAACCAAGCGTTCTTAACATCCTGATCAGCCGTAGCGGGTGGTTCATCTCCTAGCGCAGCATTAAGGACATAATCCTTCTTTCCAGCTTGTAAGATTAGCTTAAGATTACGAGCCCAGTCTACAAAGTTGCTTCCATCATCTTTCAACTTAGCTTTCTCTAGGAACGTATTAAAATTGAGGATGACACTTGCGTGAGCCATGATCTACAACACAAATATATCCAAAGTGGACTTAGACTATGTTCAAGATAATTAGAGTTCAACTTAATCAAATTACATGCTAAACTCCCACTCAAAAAGTACATCTCTCTAGTCATTTGAGTGGTTCATGATCCACCTACACTATCCCAAGTCCGATCATCACGTGAGTCGGGAGTAGTTTCAGTGGTAAGCATCCCTATGCTAATCATATCATCTATATGATTCATGATCGACCTTTCGGGCTCATGTGTTCCGAGGCCATGTCTGCACATGCTAGGCTCGTCAAGCTTAACCCGAGTGTTCCGCGTGCGCAACTGTTTTGCACCCGTTGTATGTGAATGTTGAGTCTATCACACCCGATCATCACGTGGTGTCTCGAAACGACGAACTGTAGCAATGGTGCACAGTCGGGGAGAACACAATTTCGTCTTGAAATTTTAGTGAGAGATCACCTCATAATGCTACCGTCGTTCTAAGCAAAATAAGGTGCATAAAAGGATTAACATCACATGCAAATCATAAGTGACATGATATGGCCATCATCACGTGCTTCTTGATCTCCATCACCAAAGCACCGGCACGATCTCCTTGTCACCGGCGCCACACCATGATCATCCATCAATGTGTTGCCATCGGGGTTGTCGTGCTACTTATGCTATTACTACTAAAGCTACATCCTAGCAAAATAGTAAACGCATCTGCAAGCACATATGTTAGTATAAAGACAACCCTATGGCTCCTGCCGGTTGCCGTACCATCGACGTGCAAGTCTATATTTCTATTACAACATGATCATCTCATACATCCAATATATTACATCACATCATTGGCCATATCACATCACAATCATACCCTGCAAAAACAAGTTAGACGTCCTCTAATTTTGTTTGTTGCATGTTTTACGTGGTGACCAAGGGTATCTAGTAGGATCGCATCTTACTTACGTAAACACCACAACGGAGATATATGAGTTGCTATTTAACCTCATCCAAGGACCTCCTCGGTCAAATCCGATTCAACTAAAGTTGGAGAAACCGTCACTTGCCAGTCATATTTGAGCAAAGGGGGTTACTCGTAACGATGAAACCAGTCTCTCGTAAGCGTACGAGTAATGTCGGTCCAAGCCGCTTCAATCCAACAATACCGCGGAATCAAGAAAAGACTAAGGAGGGCAGCAAAACGCACATCACCGCCCACAAAACCTTTTGTGTTCTACTCGAGAAGACATCTACGCATGAACCTAGCTCATGATGCCACTGTTGGGGAACGTCGCATGGGAAACAAAAATTTTCCTACGCGCACGAAGACCTATCATGGTGATGTCCATCTACGAGAGGGGATGAGTGATCTACGTACCCTTGTAGATCGTACAGCAGAAGCGTTTAGAGAACGCGGTTGATGTAGTGGAACGTCCTCACGTCCCTCGATCCGCCCCGCGAACAATCCCGCGATCAGTCCCACGATCTAGTACCGAACGGACGGCACCTCCGCGTTCAGCACACGTACAGCTCGACGATGATCTCGGCCTTCTTGATCCAGCAAGAGAGACGGAGAGGTAGAAGAGTTCTCCGGCAGCGTGACGGCGCTCCGGAGGTTGGTGATGATCTCGTCTCAGCAGGGCTCCGCCCGAGCTTCGCAGAAACGCGATCTAGAGGAAAAACTATGGAGGTATGTGGTCGGGCAGCCGTGAGAAAGTCGTCTCAAATCTGCCCTAAAAGCCCCATATATATAGGAGGAGGGAGGGGGACCTTGACTTGGGGTCCAAGGGATCCCCAAGGGGTCGGCCGAGCCAGGGGGGAGGACTCTCCCCCCCCAAACCGAGTCCTACTTGGTTTGGTGGGAGGGAGTCCTTCCCCCTTCCCACTTCTTCCTTTTTTTTTCCTTTCCTTTGATTTTTCTATCTTGGCGCATAGGGGATTGGTGGGCTGTCCCACCAGCCCACTAAGGGCTAGTGTGACCCCCCCAAATGCCTATGGGCTTCCCCGAAGTGGGTTGCCCCCCTCCGGTGAACTCCCGGAACCCATTCGTCATTCCCGGTACATTCCCGGTAACTCCGAAAAACCTTCCGGTAATCAAATGAGGTCATCCTATATATCAATCTTCGTTTCCGGACCATTCCGGAAACCCTCGTGACGTCCGTGATCTCATCCGGGACTCCGAACAACATTCGGTAACCAACCATATAACTCAAATACGCATAAAACAACGTCGAACCTTAAGTGTGCAGACCCTGCGGGTTCGAGAACTATGCAGACATGACCCGAGAGACTCCTCGGTCAATATCCAATAGCGGGACCTGGATGCCCATATTGGATCCTACATATTCTACGAAGATCTTATCGTTTGAACCTCAGTGCCAAGGATTCGTATAATCCCGTATGTCATTCCCTTTGTCCTTCGGTATGTTACTTGCCCGAGATTCGATCGTCAGTATCCGTATACCTATTTCAACCTCGTTTACTGGCAAGTCTCTTTACTCGTTCCGTAATACAAGATCCCGCAACTTACACTAAGTTACATTGCTTGCAAGGCTTGTATGTGATGTTGTATTACCGAGTGGGCCCCGAGATACCTCTCCGTCACACGGAGTGACAAATCCCAGTCTCGATCCATACTAACTCAACTAACACCTTCGGAGATACCTGTAGAGCATCTTTATAGTCACCCAGTTACGTTGCGACGTTTGATACACACAAAGCATTCCTCCGGTGTCAGTGAGTTATATGATCTCATGGTCATAGGAATAAATACTTGACACGCAGAAAACAGTAGCAACAAAATGACACGATCAACATGCTACGTCTATTAGTTTGGGTCTAGTCCATCACGTGATTCTCCTAATGACGTGATCCAGTTATCAAGCAACAACACTTTGTTCATAATCAGAAGACACTGATTATCATCGATCAACTGGCTCGCCAACTAGAGGCATGCTAGGGACGGTGTTTTGTCTATGTTATCCACACATGTAAATGAGTCTTCATTCAATACAATTATAGCATGGATAATAAACTATTATCTTGATACAGGAATTATAATAATAACTATACATTTATTATTGCCTCTAGGGCATAATTCCAACAAAAATACCATACCCCACAGATATCAAAGGTATAAGAAGTTTCCTTGGTCATGCTGGTTTCTATAGAAGGTTCATTAAAGACTTCTCTAAGATTTCTAGGCCTCTTACCAATCTCTTGCAAAAGGATATTCCTTTTGTTTTTGATGATGATTGTGAGGAAGCCTTCGAAATACTTAAGAAGGCTTTGATAACTGCACCTATTATTCAAACACCTGATTGGAACTTACCTTTTGAAATCATGTGTGATGCTAGTGATTTGTAGCGACCCGACTCAAGACGAGTCAAGCCTCTGTGTTTCTATGCCATCCCTGGATCAGTATGCTGGCACACACAGTACATCAATGTATATATCAAAGTGCAATCACATGTAAAATAGTGTAAAACTGATATATACCTTAAATATTTCAGCGGAAGCAGTCAAGGGAGTGGAGTCCCAAAACACCAACGACAAGTTGAGTGTAGACCGTAACCCTGAATCGTACCCTTACTCGTCGAAGAAAAATATCTGCAACATAAGACGTTGCAGCCATGTAGGTCAGCATATTGAATATGCCGGCAAGTCACATAAGAGAGGGGTGAAAAGTAATCATCTATACTATATGCATATATGGCAGGTGGGGCTATAAATTTTTAGCGAAAAGCAAGTTTTCTCCTACATCAAGAGAGGGCTAAAAGCAAAATGTTACTACATTGTTGGTTGTTAACGAGATGGTTCCACCAACCAATTCTCGTACCCGAGTTGTCAATAATTACCCTCATCAAATATATATATATAATGGTGTTGAGAAATCCAGATAACTTCAGTTCCTTTGGCTCAAGTTATCCATGACCGTCGACACGGCTAATCGATTAGGTTTGAGTACTCTGCAGAGTTTTGCACACGTTCCCCACAAGATTTGATCGCCTCTGTGTATGTCCTCGCACTTCAGGGTGTTTGAAGACCGGATGATCAAAACATGGTCTTTCAACGGGTCCCTCTGGATCCCTGTCGGTGCCCATCCATTCCTACCGTTCTTCTACATCTGCTAGCACCGCCTGTCCAGAGTCGCCGCGTTGTCCAACCAAGCCAGAGCCCATAATGACTTGTGGCTATGCAGGTAAGCCTTGGGTCTTGAAAATATCCGTCCGTCTCTTTGAGCCTGGGTGAAGCTTTCCGCAGGATGTCATGGCCTCTCCAGCATCCCGGGTCATCCACTGGGTTCTCCAGGGAGCCGATCAACCGTCCTTCACCCAGAGTTGCATTGCGTCCGAGGTCTTGAAAATCTTGTCTTAACCGGTCTTGAATATTTAATCAACCTCGCATCACTCGTGTTATGCACTCAACCGAAATCCCGTCTACTCAAGCATAGCAATATGAAATTTGTCGTCCCGGGGCCAAGTATCGGGGTTGTTGTGTGCCTACCACATGATACTACAATCTATACTAAAATTTCCAAGTACCTAAGCAGCATGCAAATTTGGGCATAGGATGGTAGAACTACGATACATAAAACATAGGTGATAGTATGATCAAAGTGACTTGCCTGGTGATGTTGACGAAGAAGAATTTCTCGAGAAATAACTTGATAGACTACTCGTCACTCTCCGATGAAATCTATATAACAAACATATCATTCACATAAGCACTTATACTAGCAATCATTCTAGCAATCAAAACAAAAGAGAGAGCGAATAAGAATCCGAAAGAAACTTCAAATAAGACTAGGGAGTCTTCTACTACGTCAAACACTAAATAGTTTTTGTCTAACAGAAAATAATAACAAGGAACTAAGATATAAGTTTAACTAAGATAAAATAAAGTATTTTTTCACAAAACTATTTGAAAGTACTTCCAAACGGGATTTGAAACAGTGGGGAAACCAATTGCAAGTTACTAAGGAACTAGAATTGATTTCGTGATAACAAATAAAAATAAAATCAACACTTGTTGCAAAACTACTGTTAACTAACATAAAAAAACAATAATCTTTCTTAAATATAAAAGAAAATAATTTAAAACAATTTACAGAAAAAGGAAATAGCCATAGTCCAAAAAAGGTGAAACAGAAATTGTTTCACAAGAAACGGTGAGCTAAAATACTCAAACAAATATGAAATTTTTGCCACTGATAAATAAGATCACTAGTGATCAGTAGCAAAAGGAATCAAATTAAAAGCTATTTTGAAACTCCTGGAATAAGCAAAACAAGGTTTAAACTAAATCTGATCTAATTCAAATTTGCAAATTTCAAACATAGACAAATTATATGTTTTTAAAAACTACAGGAAATTTGTGAGCTACTGGAGAAAGAATCAACATCATTGGACTTATGGATCAAAAGTTATGGGCTAAACAAGATTGGAACTTTTCTGTTTTTGAACTAAATCTGAAAAATAAAACAAACAGGAAATCCATGTGGCGGCTTCTGATTGGCTGATGGGTGTGCGTGGCATAGGCTAAACATCGGATGGCCGCTAAATAAGAAAAACCCTTTCGGTCTAAAATTACTAACAGGGAACCGGTATGGTTTTATAACTAAAAACGAAGGGGTAAGTTACTCTAATCTACACCGTTGAAAATAGATCTAAGGGTAAAACTACACAATATAAAAAAAACAAAACAAGTAAAAGAAAAAAAAGAAAGGAAGGAGGAGAGGGGGCTTACCGTGCCTGGCAGGGGCTGGGGTGCAGCGAGGTGGGCAACTCCGCCGGGGTGGGGGTCGCCGGCGAGGGTGGGGAAGGGGCCGATGGAGGAGGGGGGGGGGGGCGGCGAGACTCCACGAGAGGTTCAGCACGGAGGGGGAAACCTGCACGGGGGGGGGGGGGGGGACGTGGTGAAGTTCTTGGCGACGAGTCTGGCAGGAGCTTCTCGTGGGGATGTGGAGGGGGTGCAGGGGGGGGGGGGGGGGCGACGGGGTGGGGTGGTGGAGGAGGGGCCGAAGTGGTGGAGGGGTGGCGGCGGGGTGGGGTGGGCTCGGTAGGGAGGGGAGGGAGTGCAGGGGCGATGGGGTGGGGCTCCGGTGAGCTCTCTGGTGGCCGACTCTGGCGAGGTGCAGGGGGAGGAGGAGGTGGGGAGAGGTGGCGGTTTCAACGGGAATGGAACGAGGAGAACGTGGGGCTTCTTATAGGGGCGACGGGAGAGGCTAGGAGGGAAAGGATTTCGCGAATCCCGGAGGTGGGGATTCCTCTATCCATGGCAAGGAAAGCTTCTGTGACGTGAGGGAGAGGCAGAGGAGGAAGAAGATCTTGTTGGACCAGAGAAAAGGAAAGGTCTTAATGGGCCACCTGGAGTTTCCAAATAAAAATGATTCCTTTCCTATTTTTAAAACTAGGAAACTAAAACGATAAAAGGGAATTCAAATCAATTCGGAATAAAGAGTTTCTATATACTAAAATTATCAGAAAAATAAAATCTAAAAGATGGGCATTTTTCCACGGCCAAAATAAAAACTAAAAAAAATGTTTTTTCCAAAAATCCCTAAAAGCATTATTTATTTTTGCAATTATTTTCTCAAATTAAATTTTGTTTCCTTGGCTCAAAATAGTTCAACAAATGCCCCTGGCTTTGGAGGGTCATGTTCCTCCTCTCTTTTCTGTTTGATAGAATATTATTCCCCAGCATTTCTCGAGTGGAGGGAAAATAGAAATGCAAAAGCAAAAGTCGAAGGAATTCAAATGCAAATCTCCGTTCAAATTCTTTATAGTTGAAGAAGTCACGTCATCTTCTCTTTTTGTTTTTAACTCGCTGAATTTGAATTTACCGGAGAAGGGGAAAGTCATTTTATTCCCTCTCATTCAAAAGTTTTAAATTTTTTCAAATTTCACTCAAGTTTCAATCACCCAATCAAACAAACAATCATTCTAATAATATTATTAACATTCCAAAATTTGGGATGTTACAAACCTACCACACTTAAAATGAATCTCGTCCTCGAGATTCGAAGAAGCTAGAAAGAAAGGTTAGGGTTTGGGGGTCTTCTAACAATTCCAATCTCCGGCAAGGTGGGATGCTACCACACTTAAAATGAGAGATACTGGTCCCTCAAAATGCTTTAACGATCCTCTGGGGTTTTGGCAACTGACATCGCACAGTCTTCATATTAAATCCTTTGGTGATGCTCTCCCGTTGATATAAGCTTCTTCCATCACTGGGTCTTCTTAACTGACAGTCTCGTGATCAATTCTAAATAACATATCGATGGTTCTCATGGTGGTCTACCATTTGTGGTTATCCTGCAGAGAAAGGGGTCTTGGTTTCATCCTCACTGTAAAATTTCCTACGCGTGACAACAGGTGCCATGTACATGGGCTTTTCTTATACCACTCTAAGGCTTAAACAAAAGCTTCAAAGAACGTCGTCTCTCTATATGGGTAAGTCTATCAGATTTACCATTCCGAATAGCAAATGCAAATCTCCGTTCAAATTCTTTATAGTTGAAGAAGTCACATCATCTTCTCTCTTTGTTTTTAACTCGCTGAATTTGAATTTACCGGAGAAGGGGAAAGTCATTTTATTCCCTCTCATTCAAAAGTTTTGAAAAGTTTCAAATTTCACTCAAGTTTCAATCACCCAATCAAACAAACAATCATTCTAATAATATTATTAACATTCCAAAATTTGGGATGTTACATGATTATGCGGTTGGTGCTGTCTTAGGGCAAAGAGTTGATAAGAAGTTGTATGTTATTCACTATGCTAGTAAAACTCTAGACAGTGCCCAAAGAAACTATGCTACTACACAGAAGGAATTTTTAGTAGTCGTGTTTGCATGTGAAAAGTTCAGGTCTTACATAGTTGATTCCAAAGTCACTATTCACACTGATCCTGCTGCTATTAAGTACCTCATGGAAAAGAAGGACGCTAAACCTAGACTTATCAGATGGGTTCTCTTGCTGATAACCCCGTAGCAGATAACTTGTCTATGTTGGAGAACGTTCTTGATGACCCACAACCTATTGATGATAGCTTTCCCGATGAGCAACTGAATGTCATCAATGCTTCACGTAGTGCACCGTGGTATGCTGATTATGCAAACTATATCGTTGCCAAATATATACCACCTAGTTTCACATACCAGCAAAATAAGAAATTCTTCTTTGACTTGAGACATTACTTTTGGGATGATCCTCACCTTTATAATGAAGGAGTAGATGGTGTTATTAGACGTTGTGTACCTGAACATGAATAGGGACATATCCTACAGAAGTGTCACTCCGAGGCCTACGGAGGACACCATGCGGGAGATAGAACTACACACAAGGTATTGCAATCAGGCTTCTATTGGCCCACTCGCTTCAAGGATGCCCGTAAGTTTGTCTTGTCTTGTGACGAATGTCAAAGAGTAGGCAATATCGGTAAACGTCAGGAAATGCCTATGAACTATTCACTTGTCATTGAACCATTTGATGTTTGGGGCTTTGATTATATGGGACCTTTTCTAAAATCCAATGGGTATACTCATATCCTAGTTGCTGTTGATTATGTCACTAAGTGGGTAGAAGCTATCCCCACTAGTAGTGCTGATCAAAACACTTCTATCAGGATGCTTAAAGAAGTTATTTTCCCTTGATTTGGAGTCCCTAGATATCTAATAAACGACGGTGGTTCACATTTCATTAATGGCGTTTTCTGTAAAACGCTTGCTAAGTACGATGTCAACCATGGAATTGCGTCTCCTTATCACCCTCAGTCGAGTGGTCAAGTAGAGCTAAGCAATAGAGAGATTAAACTAATTCTGCGAAAGACTGTCAACAGGTCTAGAAAGAATTGGTCTAAGAAGCTCGATGATGCATTGTGGGCTTATAGAACTGCCTATAAGAATCCCATGGGCATGTCTCCGTACAAAATGGTGTACGGTAAAACATGTCATTTACCTCTTGAGCTAGAGCATAAAGCTTATTGGGCAATCAAAGAGCTCAACTTTGATTTCAAACTTGCCGGTGAGAAGAGGTTATTTGACATTAGCTTGCTTGATGAATGGAGAACTCAGGCATATGAGAATGCCAAGTTGTTCAAAGAGAAGGTTAAGAGGTGGCATGATAAGAGGATACAAAAGCGTGAGTTCAATGTAGGTGATTATGTCTTGCTATATAATTCTCGTTTAAGATTCTTTGCACGCAAGCTTCTCTCTAAATGGGAAGTTCCCTATATTGTTGAGGAAGTATATCGTTCCGGTGCTATCAAGATCAACAACACGGAAGGTAATTGTCCAAGAGTGGTAAATGGGCAAAGAATCAAGCATTATATCTGAGGTATTCCCATAAATGTCGAAAGCAATATTATCAATACCATAACTCCGGAAGAATACCTAAGGGACATTTATCAGCCTGTTTCAGACTCCGAAAACAAAAAGGTATGTGATTCGGTAAGAAAACAGACTCCAAAACTTTTCCAGTAGGAATATTTCTCCGTTTTGGAATATTTGAAAAAATACAAAAATTGGAAGTAGTCCGGAAAGCGCGCGAGGAGGCGACAAGCCTGCCAGGCGCGGGCCCACCCCCTGGCCGCGCCTGGGGGGCTTGTGGCCACCTCGTGTGCCTCCTGGACTCCATTTTCGTGCGGAGTACTCCTTCTGGTCTCGAAAAAATCAATATATATGCTCCCGTGAGGTCTGACCCTCGTATCACGCAGATTTCCTTTGTTTTTTGTTTCGAGCCTGTTTGTGTTGCAGATCTAGATTGCTATGACGTCCCCAAAAGCTCCGAAGGACAATTTCTTCGAGAAGGTCATCAATCCCTACCTCACGGGAGTGCTGCAACACCCTCAATCTATCAAGATGCGTGAGGGGATGTTGCACATCCGTGATGTTGTGGGGCCCAAGAAGACCGGAAGCGTGGAGACGAGGCTCGAAGCAATGGAGCAACAAGTCTTCAAGTGCCAAGGGATGGTGGAGCGTGGACTCAACGCCAACCACATGATGATCACGGAGTTCACCAACAAGCACAGGATTGATGCCAATGACATTGGGAAGCACCTCTCCAAGCTCTATGACACGATTGATCAACTCCAGGCCCAGATCTATGACCCGCAGAACCAAAACTATGAGTATGAGTATAGATTTAAATCAATACGGTTGACTGCAGATTTGAGGATTCCGGAGACTCGTTCATCTTTCCATGATGGAGCACCTATGCCTTGGAAGATGGAGGATCAAACCCATGTTGCAACAACTCCACCACCATCACCTCCAAAGGAAGACAACTAAGCATGGGTATGGGAAATCCCCTTGGCTTGTGCCAAGCTTGGAGGAGTTGCCCCGGTATCGTATCACCATCACATCTTTTGCCTTTACCTTTGTTTTAGTTTTCCTTTTCAATTTTCTCTTTCTCTACTAGATTAAAAGTCTTAGTGTTTTAGTCTTTAGTTTTGCTTTGTGTCACCCCCGATGTATTCGAGCTCGTGAGTCATATAATAAAGAGTGCCTTTGTTGACGGGCTTTGCCTCTTGCCATGATCAAAAGAGTGATAAAAGAACAAAAGCATGAAAGATCATGTAATGATCTTATGGGAAGTGACGGCTTCACATATAAAAAGATTGTTGATACGTCTCAAAAGTATCTATAATTTTTGATGGTTTCACGTGTTATCTTATCAACTTTGGATGTTTTATATACCTTTTATATCTTTTTTGGGAGTAACTTATTAATTCAGTGCCAAGTGCCAGTTCCTGTTTTTCTGTGTTTTTGACTCTTTTTAGATCTGATTTTGGAACGGAGTCCAAACGGAATAAAATCCCCGAAATAAATTTTTCCAGAACAGAAGAAGGTCGGGGGACTTAAGGGCCAAGGCAGGAGGCCCACAGGGAGCCCACAAGCCCTGACGCCGCGGCCAGGGGGGGGGGTGCGGCAACGAGGCTTGTGGCCTCCCTGGCGCTCCACTGCCCTAGATCTTTGGCTTATAAATTCCCTAAAATCCCAGAAAAAATCAGGGCATCCACGAAAACACTTTTCTGCCGCCGCAAGCTTCCGTTTCCGCGAGATCTCATCTGGAGACCCTTCCCGGTGCCCTGCCGGAGGGTACTTTGGAATTGGAGTGCTTCTACATCAACATCAACGCCTCTCCAATGACTCGTGAGTAGTCCACTTCAGACCTACGGGTCCGTAGTTAGTAGCTAGATGGCTTCTTCTCTCTCTTGGATCTTCAATACAAAGTTCTCCATGATCTTCATGGAGATCTATCCGATGTAATCCTCTTTGGCGGTGTGTTTGTCGAGATCCAATGAATTGTGGATTTGTGATCAGATTATCTATGATTTATATTTGAGTCTTTGCTGATTTCTTATATGCATGATTTTATATCCTTGTAAGTCTCTCCAAGTCTTGGGTTTTGTTTGGCCAACTAGATCTATGATTCTTGCAATGGGAGAAGTGCTTGGTTTTGGGTTCATACCGTGCGGTGACCTTTCCCAGTGACAGATGGGGCAGCAAGGCACGCATCGTGTTGTTGCCATCAAGGGTAAAAAGATGGGATTTATCATAGATTTGAGATTGTCCATCTACATCATGTCATCTTGCTTAAGGCGTTACTATATGCTTATGAACTCAATACACTAGATGCATGCTGGATAGCGGTCGACGTGTGGAGTAATAGTAGTAGATGCAGAAAGTATCGGTCTACTTGTTTTGGACGTGATGCCTATAGATATGATCATTGTTATAGATAATGTCGGGGGGATAACCCCGGGGTAGGCTCATCAAGCCTGTTCCTTCATTTCCGGCCCAATGGACATGAAGGCATGAAGATTCCCAAGGCCCAAGTCTTCTGACCGGCTAGGCATCGCGTGCCGGCTCGAAGATGAGGCGGCCACCTTTCTGGCCGGCCAGGAAACACCTGCCGACTGACTCGAGGCGGCCTCCCCTTCAGAGCCGGCCTGGTCCCGCCAGCCGTACTAAGGAGGAGGCGGCCACACTCTAGCCGGCTGAGGATCACAAGTCACATCAGATCATAGGTCAGGAAGAGACCTCACGATTAAAGGTAGCTACACGTCAGCAAAGGTACATGATCAGGGCGCCCGGCAGGTACGGGCGTTGGCGACCACGCCGCTGACCTACCTCGGCTCTGATCCATCACCTAACATAGTGTCGGACCGTCACACTCCCACTCCATTACTACACTTGGCGTGGGGAACAGTGGAGGCGGCTGTACTACCTGCCCATGAAGAATCTCGCGGGCGACGCTTGACGTACATCGCGTGCTCAACGTTAGCCTTACGCGAGAGCCTCATTGGCCAGCCGGCGGGTCCCACAGGCAATCGAGACCATGCAGCCGGCGGGCCCCTCATCGACAAGACAAGACCCTTGTGGGCCCCTGGCCAGCCGGCGAAGCAGCCAGCCGGGTCCCACACTTGTACCCTTTATCCATATTGTAGGCCGGTGGGTTCGTCTATAAAACCCCCCGGTCGCCCCCCATGCAAGGGGGCCGATCACTTGCCAGTCATTCAACACTACACACTCACCAACCAGCAGAGAGCGAGGTAGAGACGAGCCGGCTGCTCCCCTCTTCCTCGTCCCAACACAGCTCCAGGAGCAACATTGTACTCTGTTCCCATACATCAAAACACACCAACATGATTAGGGGTATTATATCTACGGAGAGCCCTGAACCTGGGTACATCATGCGTCCCATGCGTGTACCAACCTCGTTCCCTGCGCCCACCTTTGTCCCTTCGGTTCTCACCGACTTTAGCCTACCTATGGCATATGTTTTGAGTATTCACCGACATTTGGCGCCCACCGTGGGGCCGATCGCGACATCGGCTGGCTTTACGCGCTGGGCGGGGCCCCGCACCTACACCACCGGATGCATCTCGTCCGGATTAGTTTGCATGCCTGTGGAGCTCGCTTTCGACGAGGCGACACCCATGATGATCGACGTCCCCGTCCGCCATGCGGATTCGGACGAAGATTCGGATGACGAGGCGCTCCCTAGCGTCGTCATCGCTGCTATGGAGAACCTCAGCATTCTCTTCAGCGACCTTTGCCTCAACGATGGCCCGCGCTACTGCGGCGAGGACTACGATGTTGAGGCGCTCTGCGCCATCTTCAGCAGACTCTCTATCGCTGAGATGCCTGCCCACGATGTTTACCCTAGTAACGTCCTCATCTTCGACGCCCCCCGCCGTCGGTGGGGTTCTTCACCCCATACCACGTTGCTGCCGTCTCCAACGCCATTGAGGTGATGGTTATCGGCGCTGGCACGAGCACGGCTCCCGGCAAGGCCTCCACAGGCGCCGGCGAGCCTGCTGCGGCCGCCGCTGATACTCTTCGGGACGCCACCGCCGGCCTGAAGACACCGGTCACCGCTTCCACTGATCCTGCAGACGCTCGGGCCTCACTGGAGGAGGCTCGCAAGCGTATCTTGGAGGAGGGCATCGCCGTGGCCTCGGCGAAACGTCGGTTGGAGGCTACACATTGTGAGTATAACTCCGCATACGGTCTTACTCCGATTTCCAAGGCCCCCAGCCGGCTTGGATCGGTCCGCAGCCGCAGACGGTTCATCGCCGAGGTTCTAGGCGGGGACCTGCCCACCTACGAGACTCCTGCGGCCAACATGCGGGCGACGCATGCAACGATGGAGGAGATGGCAAGCCTAGAAGGCGAGGAGCGCGCCTTCCAGGAGAAGCGTGTCAAGGATCTCCTTGACGCCGCCAACCAGCAACACGCTCGGTTCGACCCCAGCCAAGCTCAGTCAAAGTCCTCGGGACCGAACTCAGGGGCTCGCCGCAACCCTAGCGGCCAGCACCACGCAGAAGGATCTTCCTCGCATCGCCCTTCCGGCTGAAGGGGCGAGGGAAGCCAAGACCGGTGCTCCCCGCGCCAGAGCGAGCACACTTCGAGCTTGCGTCGCGGTGGCGACGAGGGTGACTCGGAGTATGGGAATCTTCCCTCGCGAAGAACTCACGCCTCAGGCTCCCAAGGCGCCTCCCCTCTCACCACCGGGGCTGGCGGCCCCGCCTCCCAAGACGAGTGGGACGCCTGCCGGCGTATCATCGCCCTGGCCCATTTGGCCCTCCTAGAGGAAGACGGACCCGTCGGTCCGGCTTGCTTCGGCCCCCGGATCCGAGGGGAGCCGTTCCCCCGAGGTTTCACCCTGCCTCGGGATACGCGGGAATACAACGGCACGGCCAAGCCAGAAGACTGGCTGATCGACTACACCACGGCCGTAGGCATCGCCAGGGGCAACAAGCGCGTAGCGGTTCGCTACGTGCCACTCATGCTGGCCGGCTCGGCCCGGACCTGGCTTAACAGCCTCCCGACCGGCAGCGTCAACTCCTGGGTGGACTTCGAGGAGGCGTTCGTTCACAACTTCACTGGCACATACAAGCGCCCTGGCCGGCCCCGCGAGCTGGCCATGTCCGTCTAGAAGGCCGACGAACCCCTTCGCGACTACGTCACCCGGTGGACCGAGCTCCGCAACTCCTGCGAGGGTGTGCATGAGGTACAAGCCATCTAGTACTTCATCGACGGATGCCGAGACGGCACCCTCCTCAAGCACAAGATCATGTGCGCCGAGCCCACCTCTTTGGCGGTGCTCATGGCCAAGGCGGACAAGTACGCCATGGCCGACTCCGCGATGCGCATCAAGGTGACCGCCTTGGACAAGGTCGTGCCTGCACCGGCTACTCCCAAGCCGACTGGGGACAACCGAGGCGGCCAGAACAACTACAAGCGCAAGGCGAATCAGATGGATCCCCGCTCCAACAACAAGCTAGTGGACAATGTGGAGGGCGAGGCGTGGGCTTCTCAAGCCGGCCCTCCACGAAAGCGCCGCAATCAGGGCAACCCCAACTGGCTGCCCAAGCAGTCTCTCGAGCAGCTGCTCGACGCCCCCTGCAAGATACATTCTGGGGCAACGCTGTCTACCCATACCCTTCAACAGTGCAGCATCGCACGCCGGCTGTCGCAAGGGAAGGGCCTGCTGGCTCCTCCGGGTACGCAGGCGGCGCTCCGTGCACCGGCTCCCCATCACGCTCCGCTTCCGCCGCCACCGCCTCGCGATGACGGTCCTCACCCTGACGACTATCCTCATCATGACTGAGCGTTCGTTGTCTTCACGAGCGAAGGCGACGACAAACATAGCCTGCGCCAAAGACGGCGCGAGGTAAACGCCACTGTCCCCCCGGTTCCCCAATACATGCATTGGTCTGACAAACCAATCACATGGAGCCGGGTGGACCATCCTGCGGTGATGCCTAACCCGGGATCATGCGCACTCGTCCTCGACCCCACCTTCGCCTCCAAAAGGCTCACCTGCCGATTCTCTCGGGTGCTGGTTGATGGCGGCAGCAGCATCAACATCCTCTACCTCGACACTCTTTGAAAGCTCGGGCTCAACAAGACGGACGTCCTGCCAACCAGCACTGTTTTCCATGGCATTGTGCCTGGACAGTCATGCTCGCCCATCGGCAAGATCCAGCTGGACGTCCTCTTCGGCGACAAGGCCCACTTCCGCCGAGAGTCCATATGGTTCAAGGTAGTGGACCTCAGTAGCCCGTACCACGCGCTGCTGGGGAGACCGGCTCTGGCCAAGTTCATGGCTATTCCGCACTACACCTACCTGAAAATGAAGATGCCGGGTCCCAAGGGCATCATCACTGTTGCTGGCGACTACAAGAAGTCGCTCGAGTGTGCCCAAGATAGCAGCCACCTCGCCGATGCCTTGGTGATTGTTGTGGAGAAGCGGCAGATCGACCGGCTCGTGGCCCAGGCTACCGAGCAGCCGGCGATTCCTTCTCCTCCGTCCCATTCGGCCGGCGAGGGCTCTTTCAAGCCGGCTAAAGAGACCAAGCAGGTCCCACTCGACCCTGCCAACCCGAAGCAGTGCATCACCATCGGGGCTGGCCTCAGCCCCAAATAGGAAGGCGAGCTCGTCGACTTCCTCCGTGAGAATCGGGACATCTTTGCATGGTCCCCCAAGGACATGCCGGATGTTCCGAGGAAGTACGCCGAGCACAAACTTCACATGCGACCGGATGCAAAGCCGGTGAAACAACCTTTGCGCCGCTTCGCCGAGGGGAAGCGGCGCACAATCGGAGAAGAGATCACCCGGCTCCTTGCAGCCGGCTTCATCATGGAGGTTTTCCACCCGGACTGGCTGGCGAACCCAGTCCTGGTGCTGAAGAAGAACAACACGTGGCGAATGCGTATCGACTACACTAGCCTGAATAAGGCCTGTCCGAAAGACCCCTTCGCGTTGCCTAGGATAGATCAAGTGATCGACTCCACTGCAGGCTGCGAACTGCTGTCGTTTCTGGATGCTTATTCGGGCTACCATCAAATCAAGCTGGATCCAGCTGACCGTCTGAAGACCTCCTTCATCACGCCCTTCGGGGCCTACTGCTACACCACCATGATGTTCGGTCTGAAGAACGCAGGTGCAACATTCCAACGCTGCATGCAGCAGTGCCAACTGCCACAGATTGGCAGAAACATCCACGTCTATGTGGATGACGTCGTCGTCAAGACAAAGCAGCACTTCAGCCTCCTCGACGACCTGCAGGAGACATTCGCCAATCTGCGCGAATACAAGATCCGACTCAACCCCAAAGAGTGCGTCTTCGGGGTCCCAGGCGGCAAACTCTTGGGGTTCTTCGTGTCCGCCCGTGGCATCGAAGCAAACCGTGAGAAGATCAGCACCATCGAGCGGATGGTGCGGCCGGCTCGGACCCTCGACGTCCAGAAGTTCGCCGGCTGCTTGGCTTCCCTCAGCCGGTTCGTCAGCCGGCTTGGCGAGAAGGCCCTTCCACTCTACCAGCTCATGAAGAAGATGAAGAAGTTCAAGTGGAACGACCAGGCGGACGAAGCCTTCCGCGACCTCAAGCGGCTAATCTCAAGCCTGCCAATCTTGGCAGCCCCATCTGAAAGGGAACCCATACTCATATACATCGCAGCGACCACTCGCATGGTCAGCGTAGTGTTGGTAGTGCAACGCAAAGAGGAAGGCAAGGCCCTGCCAGTGCAGCGCCCTGTCTACTACCTAAGCGAGGTCTTGTCCGCCTCTAAGCAGAACTACCCTCATTATCAGAAAATGTGTTATGGTGTTTACCTTGCTGCAAAGAAATTAAAACAATACTTCCAAGAGCATGCCATCACTATGGTGAGCACGGCTCCGCTTTTAGAGATCATGGGTAACCGTGATGCCACGGGCAGAATTGCCAAATGGTCCATCGCCATGGCGGACCATGATATCCGGTACGAACCTCGCACCGCCATCAAATCACAGGTGGTGGACAACTTCCTAGTCGACTGGGCTGAGACCCAGTTCGAGCCACCGCCTTCAGACTCCACGCATTGGCGGATGCACTTCGACGGCTCGAAGATGCGGACAGGACTGGGAGCCGACATCATCTTGACGTCCCCGAAAGGGGACCAACTCAAGTACGCTCTCCAGATCCATTTTGCCGCCTCCAACAACGTCGTCGAGTACGAAGCACTGGCTCATGGCCTTCGGCTCGCCAAGGAGATTGGCATCCGGCGGCTCATATGTTTCGGCGGTTCGGACTTGGTGGTGCAGCAGGTCTCTGGCGAATGGGATGCCAGGGACGCCAACATGGCGAGCTACCGCTTCCTCATCCAGTAGCTCAGCGGCCCCTTCGAGGGTTGCGAGTTCCATCATGTTCCCAGGGCGGAAAATGAGGCGGCCGATACGCTGGCGAAGATTGGCTCCACGAGGCAGGCCATCCCAGCCGGCGTCTCCCTCGAGCAACTCCACAAGCCGTCTATCAAGCCGTCTCCTCAGTCGGCATCAATCTTCGTACCGGCCGACTCTACGATGCAAGCGCCACCGGCTCCGCCAGTTACATCGGATGTGGACCCCACGCCAGCTGCGCTGGCGGCACCGACTCCAAATGCGGCACCGACTGAGTCTACGGTGCAAGTGCCGTCGGCTCCACCAACTACGCCGGCTTCGGATCCTAATCCGGCTCCATTGGTCCAACCAACTCCAATAGCGGCGCCAGCTACAACGACAACCCCGACTCTATCTGGGCTCGAATCCTCCTAGTGGGTGGACATCATGGAGATGGACGGTGAGCCGGCTGCAGTAATAACACCATCAAGCTCGGGGGCTGCAGAAGCCCCCAACAGTCAAAACGAAGCAGAGGCGACCCTTGTGTCGGCTCCATCATGGTCTCAGTCCATTCTGGCCTTCCTTCTTCGCGGCGAACTTCCTCAGAATGAGGCGGAGGCGAGATAGATCCAGCGCAGGTCCGCCGCCTATGCCATCATCAATCGTGAACTGGTGCGACGCAGCGCGACTAGCGTGTTCCAACGCTGCGTCGAATCAGAAAAAGGGCAGGAGATCCTCAGAGACATCCACCAGGGGGAGTGTGGGCATCATGCCGCCTCCAGAATCCTGGTGGCCAAAGCATTCCGCCATGGATTCTACTGGCCCAGGGTCCTTGAGGAGGCCGTGGATCTGGTGGACAAATGCGAAGGCTGCCAACGCTTCAGCGCACAAAGCCATATGCCGCCTTCAGCGCTGAAAACCATTTCCTTATCATGGCCATTCGCCGTCTAGGGACTGGACATGGTTGGGCCCTTCAAGACGGCTCGCGGAGGGATGACACATCTTTTGGTAGACGTCGACAAGTTCACCAAGTGGATCGAAGCCAGGCCTATCAAGAAGCTTGACGGCCTCACTGCTGTCAGGTTCATCACAGACATCTCTGTCCGATATGGCGTTCCCCACAGCATCATCATCGAGAACGGCACCAACTTCGCCAAGGGCGCCCTGGCGCTCTACTGTTCCAAGATAGGCATCCGGCTCGACTTGGCCTCAGCGGCACACCCTGAGTCAGACGGCCAAGCAGAGAGGGCCAACGACCTGATCCTAGCCGGCATCAAGCCAAGGCTGGTGGCACCACTGGTCAGGTCAGCCGGCTGCTGGATTGAAGAACTGCCGGCTGTACTATGGAGCCTCCGCACCACGCCCAACCGGTTGGCCGGCTTCACTCCATTCTTTCTGGTATATGGGTCCGAGGCTATTATCCCCACGGATGTCGAGTTTGACTCGCCTCGGGTCAACCTATACACAGAAACAGAGGCGAAGGAGGCCAGAGAAGATGGTGTGGATCTCCTCGAAGAAGCAAGGGACTTGGCTTTGAGCCGGACGGCCATCTACCAACAGAAGCTGAGATACTACCACAACAAAAGGATCAGGCCTCTCTCTTTCAGAGAGGGAGACTTGGTCCTCAGAAGAATCTAGCACACTGCCGGCCAGCACAAGCTCTCACCCCCCTGGGAGGGGTCCTTCATCATCAGTAGGGCGCTGCACAACAATGCTTACTACCTGATTGACGCCCAGAAGCCAAGGAAGTGCAAGAGGGACGACTCCGGCCAAGAAACGGAGCGCCCATGGAACGCGGCGTTGCTTCGCCCGTTCTATTGCTAGAAGGCAGATATCAAGCAAAGGAAAGAGCATGCACATGTATCTTCCTCCCTCTTCAGGGAACAAAGAAGGCAATAAAAAGAACATGCTCCATGATTCTTTTTGTCAAGAGTTTTCACTCAGTGTACGGGCTACACAACGTACCACCTCTTGCCGGCTTAATCAAGCTCAGAGGCTACGCAGCGCGGCTCCTTGCTAGCTTTAAACAAGCTCGGGGCTCGCCAGCCGCCTGAACGGTCCACCCTTATAACGGACACATAGTTTACCTGCTGACTTGTGGTCCGTCGCTTTAGCCTGCGGGCTGACTCCGGTCGCTCGGTTCGCGATATGACGCCAGGTAAGGTCGAACATGCAATGTCCGGCTATACTTGGGACGACCGGCTCGGGTTGGCTCGATCGCATACACGATCTCCTTCAAGACTCAAGACGGCCTGTGATGACCGAGACTCAAGACGGCCTCTGACTACCGG
Source organism: Hordeum vulgare subsp. vulgare (assembly GCF_904849725.1). Classification (NCBI taxonomy): domain Eukaryota; kingdom Viridiplantae; phylum Streptophyta; class Magnoliopsida; order Poales; family Poaceae; genus Hordeum; species Hordeum vulgare. Next base: position 468,717,791 of record NC_058524.1, read on the forward strand.
GAACAACAAATATGATAAAAAGAGCATACTCCATGCTTCTTCTCGCTAAAGAGTTTTCACTCAGTGTACGGGCTACACCACGTAGCACCTCTTGCTGGCTTAATCAAGCTCGGAGCCTACGCAGCGCGACCCCTTGCTAGCTTTAAACAAGCTCGGGGGCTCGCCAGCCGCTCGGACGGTCAATCCTTGTAGACGGGCACATAGTGTACCGGCTGACTCGTGGTCCTCTGCTCGAACCTGCGGGCTGGCTCCAGTTGCTCGGTTCGTGATATGACGCCAAGTCAGGTTGAATACATGCACAGTCCGGCTATACTAGCGATGACCGGCTCGAGTTGGCTCATTCAAGCCGGCCTCTGATTGTCTTATGTCTTGTTCTTTATGTCTTGATGGCTTCGGATAAGAGAAGTCAACCAGGAATCAAAAGACAGGATCATAAGACAACACGCTTGGTGACGAATATAATGCTGAATATCTACATTCATAAAAGCATTGGCCCATGGCCCACGTTCGTTACATCCCTCCGGGGGTAGAACCAAAAACACAGAAGGACACCAGTTACAGGACAGCGGCCTCAGTGGTCATCTCGGCTGCTGCTCCTGATGTGGTAGCATCACCACCTCCGACTCCTCCCGAGGTGGTTGTACCGTCTCTCCCGTTGCGGCCCCTGGCTCCGTTAATCCCGGAGTCGGCATACGCCCCACCGCTGGAGGCGGCTGCAAATTCGGCAGCCCGGACCGCCTCGTCGGAGCTGCCATCGGCGTCCTTGGGCTGAAGGCCATGCAGATCTTCAGCAATCACGCCGCCGTCTTCACCCCGCTCCAAGGCGAAGTCATCCCAGGCTGCGTACTCGGCGACGGTGCTGGCTCTCACCCGGAGCTCCTCCTCCATGCCTTGCAGCTCCGCTTCTGAGCCGTCCCGCTGGGCAGCCAGCTTGCCCAAGTTTAGGTTACGATACCATGACTTGGCCAAGCGCAGGGCCATATAAGCCCCAGATCGCGCTGCGGAGGCACGCCAGGCGTCCAGGCGCTCTCCACCCGCCGCGAGCCAGCGGGCAAGCCGACTCATGGTCGTCGGCTCCACGCCCTCCGGCCACAGGGCCGCCACCATCGACGAACCTGCAACCTGGAGCTGAGTCACAAACTCGCCCAGGACGTGCAGGCGGGCCCGAAGGCCCACCCCGATCTCCTCTATGCTCCAGCCGGAGGTAGTATCTACCTCATGCCCGGCCGCACGGCGCTCCTCGCGGCACACCTCAACGGCAGTGTCGGCTGCGACCTGGGTCTCAGGGAAGAGATCTGGAGTAACGGCTACCAGGACGTAAGAACACAACAAGAGGAGGAGACGGCAAAGAGACCAAACACAAAAGAAGGAAAAGAGACCCATGCTGGAAGGCGCCGTCGGTCTCATAAGAGACCTCGAGGACCTCGCGCTCCCGCACCTCACCCGCATGAGTGAGACGGGCGATTTCCTCCTGGAGGGTCGCGTCGGACTCCAGCGCCTTGGCCAGCTGCGCTTGCTTTTGGGTAAGGGTTTCATCCTTCGCCCTCAAGGCGGCGTCCTTGAGGTTCACCTCCTCAAGGTGAAGCGACGCGAGGCGGTCCACGTCGGCAGAGTAGGAGGCCTCCTTCTCCTGCAGCGTGGCCCGCAACCGCTCCAACTCGACCTGGCTGGCCGCCTCAAGCTCCTTCTTCTCCACCTGAAGAAGGTCCAACTGCTCTTGGAGCCGGCCACCGGCGTCGCGCAGGGCACCACGCTCCGCGGCAACCTCGCCCAGCCGGGCTTCAAGCTCGGCAATCCGGCTATCAGCCCCCAAGTGCTGGTCCCGAAGCTCGTTGTACGCCTGTACACGAGCATCGTAAAGAGCCTGCCAAAGGGGAGGGAAAGGGAACATGATTAAGATTCGACCTGGTTAAAAGCCTAACCAGCCCGATTCTCGGGGGATACACCCAGTGGGTGCACTTGCGCGCCCCCACTGAAGAAAACTGCGCAGGGAAAAAGGCCTCCAAGAGATTCGGACCGGTTGGCAATCAACCCGCTCGATTCTCGGGGGCTACACCCAGTGGGTGCGCTGTCGCACCCCCATTGACGTCAAGAGAAGAAAAAAAGCACAAAGAAAAACCAAAAAAGGCAAGGCCTACCTGGGTGCGGGCTTCCAGGCGCTCCATGTCGCCGCATACCACGCGTGCCGCCTGCTCCACCTTCGACCGACCGCTGGAAAACAACGTCACCAGCTCCGGTACGCCGGAAAAAACGGTGCCGGCGGGCATTCCCAGGCGGGCCAAGTGCGCCGCCCGCCATGTCTTCATGGGCCGGCTCCCAGCCCGGCCCCCGGCCCTTGGCGCAACAGGGCCGTGCTGGGGAACGACGATGGCGCCGGCTCCTGGTGCCGGCTCGACGGCCGGCTCGGGCGCCATCCCAGCCGGCGCTACCTCCTCCGTAGGAGGCGGATGAGCCGCGTCCGGCGCATCCATGGTCGCCCCTGGGGCATCAGGGGCCGCGTCCGGCACGGTCAGATCCAGCACCGGCGCGTCAGGAGCCGCTTCGGCCCTGGGAGAAACCGGGATCGTCTCCAGGTCCACCTGCTCCGGGGCTGCCGGTTCAGACGGCTGGGCCCCTTCGGTCCTTGGGGCCGGCCTGGAGGCGGCCTCGCTAGCTGTCTCCTCCGCACGGGCATGTGCGGAGGGGTACTATCTAGCCTTCACACGCTTCTCGGCCGGTCTCTCGACCCGGCTGGGGCGAGGCTGACCCACGGCGGTCTTCCCTGCAGCCGTGTCCCACCGGTGCTTGGATTCTATCTCGAGCTCCCTCTCGGCAGCATCAGCTGCTGCCCAGCCGGCCCGTTCGGCTGCGGAGGCGATGTCTTCATCCGCATCCTCCGCCTCCCTGGCAAGCCAAGCTTCTCAGGAACAAAGCTCATCTCAAGATGGGGAAGGGAGAAGAGGAGGAAACCATACCCTGCAACTACCAGGACCTGCCCCCGGCCACCGCCACGGCGCGTCTTGGCGCCGTGTGCTCGCTGCCCGGCTGGGGGACCCGGCGTCGGTCGCTTAGAGGCCGACCGGGAAGCTGTGGCACCCTTGCCCTTCTTCCCGGCTGCCTCGTCAACAGCGGTCGCTCCGCCACCTTAACGCCGGCCGCGCGTCAGTAGTGGGCTGGTGACCTCCTCCACCTCGTCAGAGTCTTCCTCGAAGGCTGCATCAGAATAGAATGAGGCTTCCTCATCGTCGTCCGTCCAGTCTGCTACGGCGTGCCGCGGGTACTCACCAGACGGCTCGGTCCCTTCCGACTCCAGGGGATCTTCCAAGCTGGCGGAGGAGTCTGAGCGGGGCTCCATCGCACCCTCGTCCTCCATCTCGGAGGCGTCAGACACCTCCACGTCAGGAGCAGGCTGACGGAGGGACCCCTGCAGGGTCTTGAACATCTACAAGAAAGGAATTCAACCAGGATCAGCAACGCCACCGGCTTCAAAACAAAACGACATAAAAGAAGGGAGTAAGGCTACCATCGGAGGCGGGTGAGCCTGGTTGAACGGGGACATCCCCCATGTCCATTCCCTGCCCTCATCCATGCGGGCGGTGGAGATCAGGTTCACCCTTCGCGCTACAGCGCCCGGGGTGAACCTCTTGGTGGAGAGCCGGCATGGATCAAGCCGACTGCTCATGTGGCAGACCAGATGCGGCCGCCTCTGCACAGGCAGAATCCGGCGGACCACCATGGTGGCGAGAAGGTCGCGGCCGAGGAGGCCGCTCTTCCCCAAGATGTCGAGGTGGGCACAGATAAGCGCCACCTTAGGATGCGGCCTGGGAGTCTTCGCATCCCAGTTCCGCCGTGTCGGAGGAGCGATGGCGAACGAGGGCATGTTGAGGGCGTCCTGGGCCGGGTAGGCACTCTTCACATAGAAGAAGCCCTTCTGCCAATGCTTGATGGAGTCTTGCAGAGGCATCTGGGGGAAGCCGTACTTCAGGAGATGATGCAGCAACGCGGCTCCACACGGCGTCATGGGGCACGGCCCCTTGAGCTTCTCCACCTCGTATTTCTCCATGGCGATGGACTATTGCTTGAAGAAGAACAGGCTGCACCACAGATTGACGCGAGGCTCGATCCCCACGAAGCCCTCGCACAACACCACAAAGGCGGCCAACTGCAGTATGGTGTTCGACGCCAGGTGGTGCGGCTGCAGACCAAAGAACTGGAGCCATTCGGCAAAGAAGGAGCTAGCCGGGAGCCCGAAGCCCCGGTAGAAGTGCTCGACGAAGACCATAACCTCTCCCACGATGGGTGCGGGAGAGGTCACGGAGCTAGGAAGGCGCACCGACACTTGGGAGGCCGGGGCCAGCAGTCGATGTTGACGGAGTGCATCGATGTGCCCCTCGTCGACGTCGCTGCCCAGCCAGGCCCCTTGCGAGGACGCCTGCTGCGCCGATGACTTCTTCGAGGAAGATCCGCCGGCCATGGCTGCGGGTGGCGAGAGCTCAAAGCGGTCGACGGAGGTCTCGATGATGAAGAGGAAGAAGACGAAGGACGCGAGCTCTTCTTCTCAGGACGCAAGGAGGAGGAGAGCATGGAGCAGGGCGAGAAGATGGGGCGAATGGCCTCCTCGAAACCCTCGCGTCCCATTTAAACCCCCACGAAGCGTCGTGGGGAGGGGATCCGGTGCGCACCGGGCCCCATTAATTCCGTGTATTACGGGCGGTAACGCCCCCCTAAGCCCAACCGTCATGGACTAAATCCACAGAGGATCTCCCGCGGAGGCCGAGGGGGCATCGCGACGGGACCCAGGGCCCAAGCCCGGTCCTGTCAGCAGTAATTGCCATCATTACGCCAGACAGGGCCTGGCACATGGCGTTCTTCGGGCCAGTTACGACTAGACCGAGGCGTCGCTTCGAAGCCACCCGGTTCCGAAGCCGGCATCCTTCGCCGCGAACAAGAGCCAAAATATCAAGACAAACCTACAAGGCGGTGAGGCCGCCCGCCCGCAGGCGACAGGCCTCGCCAGCTTCGGGGACTACTGTCGGGGGGATAACCCCCGGGTAGGCTCATCAAGCCTGTTCCTTCATTTCCGGCCCAATAGACATGAAGGCATGAAGATTCCCAAGGCCCAAGTCTTCTGACCGGCTAGGCATCGCTTGCCGGCTGGAAGATGAGGCGGCCACCTTTCTGGCCGGCCAGGAAACCCCTGTCGGCTGACTCGAGGCGGCCTCCCCTTCAGAGCCGGCCTGGTCCCGCTAGCCGGACTGAGGAGGAGGCGGCCACACTCTAGCCGGCTGACCAAGCAGGCTAACCGGCTGAGGATCACAAATCACATCAGATCGTAGGTCAGGAAGAGACCTCACGATTAAAGGTAGCTACGCGTCAGCAAAGGTACAAGATCAGGGCGCCCGGCAGGTACGAGCGTCAGTGGCCACGACGCTGACCTACCCCGGCTCTCATCCATCACCTAGCATAGTGTCGGACCGTCACACTCCCACTCCATTACTACACTCGGCGTGGGGAACAGTGGAGGCGGCCGTACTACCTGCCCATGAAGAATCTCGAGGGGCGACGCTTGACGTACAACGCGTGCTGAGCGTCAGCCTTACGCGAGAGCCTCATTGGCCAGCCGGCGGGTCCCACAGGCAATCGAGACCATGCAGCCAGCGGGCCCCTCATCGACAAGACAAGACCCTTGTGGGCCCCTGGCGAGCCGGTGAAGCAGCCAGCCAGGTTCCACGCTTGTACCCTTTATCCATATTGTAGGCCGGTGGGTTCGTCTAGAAAACCCCCCGTCCGCCCCCCATGCAAGGGGGCCGATCACTTGCCAGTCATTCAACACTACACACTCACCATCCAACAGAGAGCGAGGTAGAGACGAGCCGACTGCTCCCCTCTTCCTCCTCCCAACACAGCTCCAGGAGCAACATTGTACGCTGTTCCCATACATCAAAACACACCAGCAGGATTAGGGGTATTATCTCTACGGAGAGCCCTGAACCTGGGTACATCGTGCGTCCCATGCGTGTACCAACCTCGTTCCCAGCGCCCACCTTTGTCCCTTCGATTCTCACCGACTTCAGCTTACCTATCGCATATGTTGTGAGTAGTCACCGACATATAACGTCATGACTTTGCGCGGTTCTATCAATTGCTCGACAGTAATTCGTTCACCCACCGTCTACTTGCTTTCACGAGAGAAGCCACTAGTGAACACTACGGCCCCCGGGTCTATTCACAACTATCGTCTCCACTTTTACTTTTACTTTGCTTTGTTTCCTTTTTTGCTTCCAGTTCTCACTTTGCAAACAATCTATAAGGGATTGACAACCCCTTAACAGCGTTGGGTGCAAGCTCTTTGTGTTTGTGCAGGTACTTGTGACTTACGCGATCCTCCTACTGGATTGATACCTTGGTTCTCAAACTGAGGGAAATACTTACCGCCGCTGTGCTACATCACCCTTTCCTCTTCAAGGGAACACCAACGCAAGGCTCCAAGGCCGTGGGGGAATCCTTTGCATATTTGCCAAGGAAGTCCCTGTAGGCGTAGCCAGGAGCAGAAGGATTCCTGGCGCCATTGCCGGGGAAGGTCTTTTGTCGCAGTAGCAGAAGGATTTCTGGCACCGTTGCCGGGGAGGAGAGATCAAGTCAAGATCTATCCAAGTAGGTGTCACAAACTCATCTCTTGCATTTACCTTTTTTGCCAGTTGCCTCTTGTTTTCCTCTCCCCCACTTCACATTTGCCGTTTTCATTTGCCTTTCTCCCTTGCCGTTTTCATTTGCCTTTTTGCCTTTCTCCTTTGTAGTTTTCTTTTGTCTTTTGCCTTCTTTTTCCGCCCGTTTTCCTCGCTTACTTCCGGCTCGTTTGTGTATGGGATAGTCCATAAATGGCTAGATCCACCACTCCAAACGATACCCCTGAGAACGAAGTTCTCAATTTCAAGCAGAATGAGGAAGAAAATTTAAAGGACGCTTGGTACAGGATTTGCAATGCTCAAAGTAGATCTACTCGTAAGCAATCCACTACTGTTCTTCTTCGTAGTTTTTTATGTTGGAATCTCTCCTTGGAATAGGTATATTCTTGATACCATCGTAGGCGGGAATTTTTCGGGGAGCCATATTGTTGACTCCTATGGAGCTATCATGAAGTTGGTAGGCTCACCCCCGCTCATGGTTAGTGGAACTACCTTAACCTTGGAACACGTGATGCAAAGGCTTGACGGTATTGGAAACAAAACTGCCACAATTGAACTTATTGAGGGTTTGGATAGAAAGATCGACAATCAAATTACTCAATACGGATCCAAAGTGGGAATGGTTTTGAAAAATTTAACGGAGAAGGAACCTATAGTTAATGATTCCTCTAGAATTGGCAAACTAGAAGATGTCATAACCAACTTGGGTTCCGCTTTTGCCGCTGTGCAAAATACTCCAAATCTCACTCTCAAAAAGACCGTCAAGTCTGTTTTTGTTCCTAAAGCTAGTGGTGAGTCATCCAGTAAAGACGAAGATCTTAAGATTATAAATGATCACACTACTTGTGGTTTGAGCACCAAAGATGACTATACGTGATTCCATCACCTTAAGCCTAGCTAAGGGCGTTAAACAATAGCGCTTGTTGGGAGGTAACCCAACAAATCTATCCTTTTTCTTTCTGTTTTGTGTTTTCCACACTTTCATAATTCAGTTATGATTGTGTTTTTTGTGTTTCTTTTGCGTTTGTGCCAAGTGAAACCGTTAAGATTAGTCTTGGGGATGATCGTTTGGTCATGCTGGAAAAGACAGAAACTTTCTTCTCACGAAAAGAATTTTATTTTTTGTTCTGTAAGAGCTTCTCAGTTGATTCTTTTTGCTTCTGATTGCTACGCCAATTCTTCAGACTGTCGTAAGTTTTCAGAATTTTTGAAGTACCAGAAGTATACGAAGTATACAGATTGCTACAGACTGGTCTGCTGTTAACATATTATGTTTTTGTTGAGTTGGTTGCTTATTTTGATGAAACTATGGATAGTATCGGGGGGTATTAGCCATGGAAGATTGAAAATACAGTAACCCAACATCAAAATAAGTAGAATTTAAGTTTGCTACAGTACCTAAGGAAGTGGTGGTTTGCTTTCTAATACTAATGTTATCACGAGTTTCTGTTTAAGTTTCGTGTTGTGAAGTTTTCAAGTTTTGGGTGAAGTTCTTATGGACAAAGAGATAAAGAGTGGCAAGAGCTCAATCTTGGGGATGACCAAGGCACCCCAAGTTGATTCAAGGATGCCGTAAAATCCTAAGCTTGGGGATGCCCCGGGAAGGCATCCCCTCTTTCGTCTTCAACCCATCGGTAACGTTACTTGGGGCTATATTTTTATTCACCACTTGTTATGTGTTTTGCTTGGAGCATCTTGTATCGTAGGAGTCTTTTATTTTTTTTGTGTCACAATCTTGCTTGCTGCACACCTAGAGAGAGAGGCATGCACTCACCGTGATTTTGTCGAGCTTCACTTATATCCTTTGGTTAGACAATTCAGCTCACATGTGTTTCACTTATATCTTTTGAGCTAGTTGATTTTGCTCTATGTGCTTCACTTCTATCTTTTAGAGCACGAAAGCGCGTGGCGTGGTAGTTGATCTATGCTATGAAAGTAGTCTCAGAAGGGGTAGTTATCCAAAGGGATATGAAAACTTCCACCTTCATGTGCATTGAATAGTTAGAGAAGTTTGATTCATCTCAATTAGTTTTGAGTTTTGGTTGTGGTAATATTGAAGTTATATTAGTAAGGTGTTGTGGATCTAGAAATACTTGTGTTGAAGTTAGTGATTCCCGTAGCATGCACATATGGTGAACCGCTCTGTGATGAAGTCTGAGCATGATTAGTCTATTGATTGTCATCCTTTGTGTGGCGGTCGGGATCGCGCGATGGTTTATACCTACCAACCCTTCCCCTAGGAGTATGCGTTCAATGCTTTGTTTCGATTACTACTAAAACTTTTGCAACAAGTATTTGAGTTCTTCATGACTAATGTTGAGCCCATAGTTTAGATGCACTTTCACCTTCCACCATCACTATCTTCTTTAGTGCCGTGCAACTTTCGCCGGTGCACAAAACCCACCATATAGCCCCCCTCAAAACAGCCACCATACCTACCTACTATGGCTTTTTCAAAGCCATTCTGAGATATATTGCCATGCAACTACCACCATGACATGTGCCACCACTTCTACATTGCCATTGCATGATCATAGGATAGCTAGCATGATGTTTCCATTGATGTCTATCCCATGCTAGATCATTGTCACGGTACACTACCAAAGGCATTTCATATAGAGTCATCATTGCTCTAAGTTTTGAGTTGTAAGTGTGATGATCATCATTGATGGAGCATTGTCCCATGTGAGGAAATAAAAGAGGCCAGCGAATCCGATTTACAAAAAGAGGCCAAAGATGCCCACCAAAAAAAAAGAGAGGCCAAAGAGCCCACCAAAAAAATGAGAGAAAAATAGAGAAGGGACAATGCTACTATCTCCTTTCCACACTTGTGCTTCATATTAAGCACCGTGATCTTCATGATTGAGAGCCTCTCGTTTTGTCACCACCATATAGCTAGTGGGAAATTTTCATTATATAACTTGGCTTGTATATTCCAATGATAGGCTTCCTCAAAATTGCCTTAGGTCATCGTGAGCAAGCAAGTTGGATGCACACCCACTAGTTTTCTTTAAGAGCTTTCACATACTCTTAGCTCTAGTGCATCATTTGTATGGCAATCCCTACTCATTCACATTGATATCTATTGATGAGCATCTCCATAGCTCATTGATATGCCTAGTCAATGTGACCATCTTCTCCTTGTTTGCCTTGCAACCTCCACCACACTCCATTCCACTTATAGTGCTAAAACCATGGCTCACGCTCATGTATTGCGTGAGAGTTGAAAAAGTTTGAGAAAGTAAAGGTGTGAAAACAATTACTTGGCCAATACCGAGGTTCTGCATGATTTAAATTCGTTGTGCAAGGATGATAGAGCATAACCAGACTATATGATTTTGCAGGGATAACTTTCTTTTGGCCTTGTTATTTTGAAAGTTCATGATTACCTTGCTAGTTTGCTTGAAGTATTATTGTCTCCACATCAATAGCAAACTATTGTTTTGAATCTAATGGATCTGAACATTCACGTCACATAAGAGGAGTTACAAAGGACATCTATGCTAGGTAGCATGAAAGCATAAAAAATTCATTCTTTATCACTTCCCTACTCGAGGACGAGCAGGAGTTAAGCTTGGGGATGCTTGATACGTCTCAAACGTATCTATATTTTTTGATGGTTTCACGTTGTTATCTTGTCAACTTTGGATGTTTTATATACCTTTTATATCTTTTTTGGGACTAACTTATTAATTCAGTGCCAAGTGTGAGTTCTTGTTTTTTCTGTGTTTTTGACTCTTTTCAGATCTGATTTTGGAACGAAGTCCAAACGGAATATAATCCCTGAAATAATTTTTTCAAGAACAGAAGAAGATCGGGGGACTTGAGGGCCAAGGCAGGAGGCCCACAGGGAGCCTACAAGCCCTGACGCCGCGGCGAGGGGGGGGCCTGCGACGACCAGGCTTGTGGCCTCCCTGGCGCTCCCCTGCCCTAGCTCTTTGACCTATAAATTCCCTAAAATCCCAGAAAAAATCAGGGCATCCACGAAAACACTTTTCCGCCGCCGCAAGCTTCCGTTTCTGCGAGATATCATCTGGAGACCCTTCCCGGTGCCCTGCCGGAGGGGACTTTGGAGTTGGAGGGCTTCTACATCAACATCATCACCTCTCCAATGATTCGTGAGTAGTCCACTTCAGACCTACGGGTCCGTAGTTAGTAGCTAGATGGCTTCTTCTCTCTCGTGGATCTTCAATACAAAGTTCTCCATGATCTTCATGGAGATCTATCCAATGTAATCCTCTTTGGCGGTGTGTTTGTCGAGATCCGATGAATTGTGGATTTGTGATCAAATTATCTATGATTTATATCTGAGTCTTTGCTGATTTCTTATATGCATGATTTGATATCCTTGTAAGTCTCTTCGAGTCTTGGGTTTTGTTTGGCCAACTAGATCTATGATTCTTGCAATGGGAGAAGTGCTTGGTTTTGGGTTCATACCGTGCGGTGACCTTTCCGAGTGACAGAAGGGACAGCAAGGCACGCATCATGTTGTTGCCATCAAGGGTAACAAGATGGGCTTTCATCATAGATTTGAGATTGTCCATCTACATCATGTCATCTTGCTTAAGGCGTTACTCTGTTCTTATGAACTCAATACACTAGATGCATGCTGGATAGCGGTCGACGTGTGGAGTAATAGTAGTAGATGCAGAAAGTATCGGTCTACTTGTTTTGGACGTGATGCCTATAGATATGATCATTGCCATAGATAACGTCATGACTTTGCGCGGTTCTATCAATTGCTCGACAGTAATTCGTTCACCCACCATGTACTTGCTTTCATGAGAGAAGCCACTAGTGAACACTACGGCCCCCGGGTCTATTCACAACTATCGTCTCCACTTTTACTTTTACTTTGCTTTGTTTTCTTTTTGCTTTCAGTTCTCACTTTGCAAACAATCTATAAGGGATTGACAACCCCTTCATAGCGTTGGGTGCAAGCTCTTTGTGTTTGTGTAGGTACTTGTGACTTGACGCGATCCTCCTACTAGATCAATACCTTGGTTCTCAAACTGAGGGAAATACTTATCGCCGCTGTGCTACATCACCCTTTCCTCTTCAAGGGAACACCAACGCAAGGCTCCAAGGCCGCAGGGGAATCCTTTGCATATTTGCCAAGGAAGTCCCTGTAGGCGTAGTCAGGAGCAGAAGGATTCCTGGCGCCATTGCCGGGGAAGGTCTTTTGTCGCAGTAGCAATTGTTGATTGAAACTTGTTGAGGGTAGACAAACATAGACCTTGGTCATTGTTGCAATTAATAAGAAGTGATAAGGAAGGAGAGGTTCACATATAAATATATCATCTTTGACACCATCTATGATTGTGAATACTCGCTAAACTATTGCATGCCTTGAAGTAGATGTTGGACAAGGAAGACAACATAATGAATTGTGTTTGCTTGGATCCGAACAATGTTATATGACTAGAGATCCCTTAGCACGTGACGATTGCTTCCACCTCATATTATCCAAAACTCCCGCACCAAGTAGAGATACTACTTGTGCATCCACAAACCTTCAACCCAGTTTTGCCATGAGAGTCCACCATACCTACCTATGGATTGAATAAGATCCCTCAAGTAAGTTGTCATCGGTGCAAGCAATAAAAAATTGCTCCCTAATATGTATGATCTATTAGTGTGTGGAAAATAAGCTTTGTACGAGCATGTGATGAGGAAGACATAAAAGCGACAGACTGCATAATCAAGTTCTTTATCACAGGAGGCAATATAAAGTGACGTTCCTCCGCACTAAGAGGACACGCATCCAAACCTCAAAAGCGCATGACAATCTCTGCTTCCCTCTGCAAAAGGCCTATCTTGTATCTTTACTTTTTTCCCTTGAAAGAGTCACGGTGATCTTCACCAATTCCTTGTTTCGCCTTTATCTTGGCTAACGTCATATGCTAGGGAAAGATCTATATTCATATGTCAACTTGGAGGTAAGCATTCATGAATTATTGTTGTTGACATTACCTTTGAGGTAAGCGGTTGGGAGGCGAAACTATAAGCCCCTATCTTTCTCTGTGTCCAGCTGAAACTTTGATCTCATGAGTACCACGTGAGTTGTAGCAATTGTAGAGAATGAAAAGATGATTGAGTATGTGGATTTAGTTTACAAGCTCTTATTTGACTCTTTCGGATGTTGTGATAAATTGCAATTGCTCCAATGACTAAAGGCTATCGGTTGTTACTTCTCGGTAAGGTTCTTGATCCATGCTTTACTTTGTGAAGGGATTATAACTTTAGTATGAGGGATTATATGTTGGTATTGCTGTTCTGATCATGATCATGATGCGTGCATGTTTGTATCTTGTTTTGTCGACACCTCTCTCCCTAAACACGTGGACATATTTATTGAGCTAGGCTTTCGCTTGAGGAGAAGCGAGGTCTAAGCTTGGGGGAGTTGATACGTCCATTTTGCATCATGTTTTCATGTTGATGTTTATTGCTTCTTGGGCTGTTATTTCACTTCACGGTACAATACTTATGCCTTTTCTCTCTTATTTTGCAAGGTTTACATGAAGAGGGAGAATGAGGGAGAATGCCGGCAGCTGGAATTCTGGCCTGAAAAAGGAGCAAAGTTGAGTTACCTATTCTGCGCAACTCCAAACGCCGTAAAAATCAACGAGGATTTTTTTTCCGGATTTATAAAAAATACTGGGCCGAAGAAGTGCCAGAGGGGCGCGAGCAGGTGGCCACAAGCCTGCTAGGCGCGGCCACCCCCTGGCCGCGCCTTGGGGGCTTGTGGGCACCCAGCTGGCCCACTGGCCCCCCTCTTCTGCTATATGAAGGGTTTCGTCCGGGAAAAAAATCAGGAGGAGGCTTTTTCGTGGATTCGCCGCCGCCATGAGGCGGAACTTGAGCAGAACCAATCTAGATCTCCGACAGGACGATCCTGCCGGGGAAACTTCCCTCCTGGAGGGGGAAATCATCGCCAACCTCATCACCAACACTCCACTCACTAGAGGGGACTCATCACCATCAGCATCTTCATCAGCACCATCTCATCTCCAAACCCTAGTTCATCTCTTGTAACCAATCTCCATCTCGTGACTCCGATTGGTACTTGTAAGGTTGCTAGTAGTGTTAATTACTCTTTGTAGTTGATGCTAGTTGGATTACTTGGTGGAAGCGTTTATGTTCAGATCCTTGATGCTACTCATTACCTCTTTGGTCATGAATATAATTATGCTTTGTGAGTAGTTACTTTTGTTCCCGAGGACATGGGATAAGTCATGCTAATAGTAGTCATGTGAATTTGGTATTCGTTCGATATTTTGATGTGTTGTATGTTGTTTTTCCTCTAGTGGTGTTATGTGAACGTCGACTACATAACACTTCACCATTATTTGGGCATAGAGGAAGGCATTGGAAAGTAGTAAGTAGATGATGGGTTGCTAGAGTGACAGAAGCTTAAACCCTACTTTATGCGTTGCTTCGTAAGGGGCTGATTTGGATCCACTAGTTTAATGCTATGGTTAGAATTTGTCTTAATTCTTCTTTCGTAGTTGCGGATGCTTGCGAGAGGGGTTAATCATAAGTGGGATGCTTGTCCAAGTAAGGGAAGTACCCAAGCGCCAGTCCACCCACATATCAAACTATCAAAGTAACGAACGCGAATCATATGAACATGATGAAAACTAGCATGCCAGAAATTCCCGTGTGTCCTTGGGAGCGTTTTTCCTCCTATAAGACTTTGTCGAGGCTTGTCCCTTGCTACAAAATGGATTGGGCCACTTTGTTGCACCGTTGCTACTTTTGTTACTTGTTGCTCGCTACGAATCATCTCACCACACAATCACTTGTTACCGATAATATGAGTGCTTGCAAATACTTGCTGAAAACCACTTGTCAGATCCTTCTGCTTCTCGTTGGGTTCGACACTCTTACTTATCGAAAGGACTACGATTGATCCCCTATACTTGGGGGTCATCAATGACCCACAAGTATAGGGGATCAATCATAGTCCTTTCGATAAGTAAGAGTGTCAAACCCAACGAGGAGCACAAGGAAATGACAAGCAATTTTCAGCAAGGTATTCTCTACAAGTGTTGTGAGTAAAAATAGCAGGTAGTTTTAAAGCGAGATAATTCGTAACAAGTGACAAGTAACAATAGTAACCAAGGTGGAACAAGGTAGCCCAATCCTATTTATAGCAAAGGATAGGCCAGAAAGTACTCTTATATGAAGCAAGCGCTCCCGAGGACACGTGGGAATTTTTGTCTAGTCGTGTTCATCATGTTAAGTTGATTTGCGTTTGTTACTTTTATATTTTGATATGTGGGTGGACAGGTTCTAAGGTTTTATTCTTACTTGAACAAGAAACCCACGTATGATTACCCCCTCTCGCAAGTATCCGAAACTATGAAAGAAGAATTAAGATAAATCTAACCATAACACGAAACGTGTGGATCCAGAGCCCCTCATGAAGCAATGCATAAACTGGGTTTGAGCTTGTGTCACTCTCGCAACCCATCATCTACTTGTTACTCCATAATGCCTTCTCTTAGGCCCATAACATGGTGAAGTATCATGTAGTCAATGTTCACATGACAACGCTAAGGGAAACAACAACATACACATCATCAAAATATTGAACGAATACCAATTTCACATGGTTACTTTTAACAAGACTTCTCCCATGTCGTGAGGAATAATAGTAACTGATCACACCTCATCAACATGTTCAAGATCAGAGGTATAATAATGGATATCAAGGATCTGAACGTAATATCTTTCACCAAGTAAACCAACTAGCATCAACTACAAGATGTAATCAACACTAGTAGTAACCCACATGTACCAATCTAAGGTTTTGAGACAAATATTGAATACAAGAGATGAACTAGGGTTTGAGATGAGATGGTGCTGGTGAATATGTTGGTGAATATTAGTCCTCCCACGAAGGAGGAAGCATTAGTGATGACGATGGATTCGATTTCCCCCTCTCTGAGGGAAGTTTGCCAGACAAAATCTCTTTGTCGGAGAGCAAAAGGGCCTCCGCCCTGGTTTCTACTTCGAGATAACGGTGCTTCATCCCGAAAGTATCCTTATGATATTTTTCTAGGCTAAAACACACCATATAGGAGAAGAGGGGGTCGGGAGAACTGTTGGCCCCTCACAAGCCATCAAGGCGTGCCCAAGGGGGTGAGCGCGCCCTCTTGGCTTGTGGCCAGAAAGTAGTCCCCCTTTGGTATATTTATAGACTAGTAACTCGTATATATTCCATAAAAGTTATCCATGAACTTTCAGGTCATTTGGAGTCCAGTGAATTTTCAACCATTTTCTTGGTTTTCAGGCCGAGAATTTCAGTTTCCAGTGATTTCCCTCTTTGTGATCTACCTTACATATTCAGAGAGAAAAGGCATAAGAATTGTATCATAATGAGGAATAATGGACAAGAATAACATAAATATCAATAAGAATTCATGATGCAGAATGAACTTATCAATAGGCACATGCATCAGTGAAGGATAACAACCTTAAAGTATGAAGCATAAACTTTATCGACAATCAACAAACTATGTTCTCAGTCATTGAGATAATCACAATTCATCATATTCCAGAGAAGAGCCTATGTAAGAGCTTTAATTCTAGAAAGTTCACATACTCAACTATCATTCAGTCTTCTATGATTGTTGACACTCATTGCATATGTGGATCTATCGCCAACATATGATGCTTGCCAACTAGAGAGTTAATAGGTTGGAATAAGGATAAACTTTATTGACTTGCATAGAAGTAAAATCATGAATACAAAAGGTAGGCCCTTTGCACAGGGAAGCACAGATTGTCATGCGCTTTTAAGTTGGATGTGCAAACTATTAATGCAAAGGAATCACTTTGTGTTCCCCTTATGATAACAAACTTTATTATGCAATTTGTTACTTTTATTTTTTTGCCATCACAAGATCATACAAATCTTATTTACTGTTGGGGATATTATCCCGCTATGAGACCCGCACTAGGGGTCTGGGTCAAGACGATGGCGGCTCAACATTTCATACTCAACGGTCCCTGAGTTAGGAAGCAGAAGGCACAAGGCATTTACAACAAGAGCCTGTTGTGGCCCAAGACCAGAAGAACGCGGCTCATGGCCCATGCAGGAGAAGGGTCGCCAGGAGTTTCCTTGCTTAAGGGGCAAGGCGAGTTAGAGACACACCGGTCACGAATCATAGCGCGACTCGGACTCTTGGAAAACCTAGAACCTCGACCTGTATATAAAGGTGGGTCTCTAGGGCTGGTAGTTATAAGTGAACATCAATCGAGAGCTAGGTCACGCGAATACGCACCCCTTGTAATCGATTTCCAGGCTTTTACCTCAATCTGAGGGGCCGAACCTCGGTAAACTCGTCTCCCGCTCCCAATTAACCCCTTTGAGTCGCCACATAGTTGTGATGGTTTCCCAGTGGAAGCGATCTCTGAAGGGCCATAGGAGCCGCCCCGCCAAGTCGCCATCTATATGGCAGGGGCCGCGGCGGCTCAGAATCAGCCAAACGCGGCAAACCCCAATGGGGCTAGCGGATCTGGGAAGACGCCAGCTCAGGCCATGTTAGATTTGATGGTTGAGATGTCAAAACTCATGGCAGTAGCCGTGACGGCTGATAACCAAGAGGAAGTTAACACTGAATTGGCCAAGCTTCATGAAGAGATGGTTCAGATACAACGCCAGATCGATGCACACAAGAGCCAGATGGTGGATCAGCACGCTCAGATTGACAAAGAGGTGGAGCGTTTGAATGTGGAGGCGTGGCGACTTGAACGCGAGCGAGCCGCCTCGGATGCCATTTATCAGAGAAGGCGTCAGAGTCGCGTCCCACCCAACCTTAACCCTACTCGCCTATTCAGCAGCCCGCATACACGCGGCATGGACCATAACCCACCTCGCCAAAACGATCCACATGTTGATATTGTCCAACATCTGATGCAACCCCCGTTGAACCCGTAGACGACTCAGCACTTCCAAATGCCTCAAGGTCACTTCTCCAACCCGGTGGATAATGTGCTGGATGCGACCCGCCATTTGGAGTCTCTTCCTATTCATGGGAGTACCGCATTGGAAGTGGAGGCAAGGAACACCATTGAGATGTTAAAAATGGTGGTAGTCCAGCAAACGCAATTTTGATACAGTGGTGATTGTCTGCACTGCACGCCACAGGCAAGCCACACGAAGAGTTGCCCAGATGACCCTCCGGTGGTTTCAGTGATGCTCGTCGACACCAACCTCAGATCAATCCACCAGAGCCGCCAGCGTCAAACGCTCAGGCGCTTGTCAATGTTGCACGAGCCGCCCGACAGGCAGAGGCAGAGGCAACGACGACATTGGCGGGTCAGGGAGTTCCACCATATACCCAGCTGGTTCGTGGATATAGTGGGCAAGGAGGAAGGAATGTAGGTGTCCCCTGGCTATCCTTTGCTCTACGTAATGAGCACATGCCAAGAGACTTTAAGGGCCCTCATAAGGTACCCAACAATACACTTGATCTTGAGCCACGGGCGCGGGTTGAGAGCTATGAGCTGGCTATGGACATGCTTGACGCTAGCGATACAGTCTGCGCCAAGT
The DNA here is from genome assembly GCF_904849725.1 of Hordeum vulgare subsp. vulgare. Classification (NCBI taxonomy): domain Eukaryota; kingdom Viridiplantae; phylum Streptophyta; class Magnoliopsida; order Poales; family Poaceae; genus Hordeum; species Hordeum vulgare. The sequence continues at coordinate 468,736,019 of NC_058524.1, forward strand.
ATTTCACCATGATGTTGGAAAGGCCGGCTCGCACGTGGTTGAAGAATCTACCCCCAACTCCATTAACACTTGGGCGGAACTCAAGGAGCGCTTCGTCAAAAACTTTCGAGGACCCTTCAAGCGTCCGATGACCATTGTAGATCTGCAACATTGTGTTCAGCGGGCGGATGAATCAGCTCATCATTGGACAAGGCGGGTTGCGGAGATCATCCACTCTTCGGATGACATTACGGCGGCTCAGGCTATGTTGTGGAGAAGAACTGTCATTTTCAGCCCGTGGTGTTGAAGCTTGGCCGCCTCTTGCGGAAGGTGCAAGATATGGGCGAGTTAATGGACACCCTCACCAGGTATGTGATATGTCTCCAACGTATCTATAATTTTTGATGGTTTCATGCTATTATCTTGTCAAACTTTGGATGTTTTGCATGCCTTTTATATATTTTTTGGAACTAACTTATTAACTCAGTGCCAAGTGCGAGTTCATGTTTTTTCCATGTTTTTGACCCCTTTCAGAGGAGATTTTGAAACGGAGTCCAAACGGAATAAAATCCTCCAAAAGAATTTTTGCATAACGGAAGAAGATCAGGAGACTTGAGAGCCAAGGCAGGGGAGCCCAGGGGCCCCACAACCCCCACCCCGTGGCCACGGGGGAGGCCGCGGCCCACAGGCTTGTGGGCCCCCTTGGCGTCCTTTGCCCTAGGTTTTGCGCCTATTGTTGGAAATATGCCCTAGAGGCAATAATAAAATGGTTATTATCATATTTCCTTGTTCATGATAATCGTCTATTGTTCGTGCTATAATTGTATTAACAAGAAACAGTAATACATGTGTGAATAAATAGATCACAATGTGTCCCTAGCAAGCCTCTAGTTGGCTAGCTCGTTGATCAATAGATGATCATGGTTTCCTGATCGTGGGCATTAGATGTCACTGATGACGGGATCACATCATTGGGAGAATGATGTGATGGACAAGACCTAATCGTAAGCATAGCACTAGATCGTATTGTTCGTATGCTAAAGCTTTTCTAATGTCAAGTGTCTTTTCCTTCGACCGTGAGATTGTGCAACTCCCGGATACCGTAAGAGTGCTTTGGGTGTATCAAACGTCACAACGTAACTGGGTGACTATAAAGGTGTACTACGGGTACCTCTGAAAGTGTCTGTTGAGTTGGTACGAATCGAGATCGGGATTTGTCACTCCGCGTGACGGAGAGGTATCTCTGGGCCCACTCGGTAGAACATCATCATGAGCTCAATGTGACTAAGAAGTTAGTCACATGATGACGTGCTACGGAACGAGTAAATAGACTTACCGGTAACGAGATTGAACAAGGTATAGGTATGCCAACGTTTGAATCTCGGGCAAGTTCTATACCGACAGACAAAGGGAATTGTATACGGGATTGATTGAATCCTTGACATCGTGGTTCATCCAATGAGATCATCGTGGAGCGAGTGGGAGCCACCATGGATATCCAGACCCCGCTGATGGTTATTGGCCGGAGAGGTGTTTCGGTCATGTCTGCCTGTCTCCCGAACCCGTGGGGTCTACACACTTAAGGTTTGATGACGCTAGGGTTATAGGGAATTGTTATACAAGGTTACCGAAAGTTGTTCGGAGTCCCGGATGAGATCCCGGACGTCACGAGGAGCTCCAGAATGGTCCGGAGGTAAAGATTGATATATAGGATGGATGATTTTGGACACCGGAAATGTTTCGGGCGTCACAGGTAATGTACCGGGACCACCGGGACCACCGGTAATGGTCCCGGGGGTCCATCGGGAGGGGCCACCAGCCCCAAGAGGTAGCATGGGCCAAAAGAGGGTGGGCAACCAGACCAAAGTGGGCTGGTACGCCTCCCACAAGGAGGCCCAAGGCGCAGGAGGTGGATGGGGGGGGAACCCTAGGCGCTGGTGGGCCTAAGGCCCACCTAGGGGTGCGCCACCCCCTCCCCTTGCCCTGGCCGCCGCACCTCCCATCTGGGGGGGCTGCCACACCACCTAGGGTGGGAACCCTAGGGGTGGCACCCCTCCCCTCCTCCTATATATAGTGGGGTTTTTTGGGGCTGTTTGACACACAGTTTTCCATCTCCCTCGGCGCAGCCCTGCCCCCTTTCTTCCTCCTCTCCCACGGTGCTTGGCTAAGCCCTCCCGGGAGACCTCGTCTCTCCATCGACACCACGCCGTCGTGCTGTAGGAGATCTTCCCCAACCTCTCCCTCCTCCTTGCTGGATCAAGGTGCGGGAGACGTCACCGGGCTGCACGTGTGTTGAACGCGGAGGTGCCGTGGTTCGGCACTAGACCAGAATCACACCGCGATCTGAATCGCCGTGAGTACGACTCCATCAACCATGTTCTAGCAACGCTTCCGCTCAGCGATCTTCAAAGGTATGAAGATGCACTCACCCCTCTCTCGTTGCTGGTCTCTCCATAGGAAGATCTGAATATGCGTAGGATTTTTTTTGAATTTATGCTACGTTACCCAACACCTATATATCCCCAAAAATTCCACAAAAAATCAGGAGATCATCGAAAGTACTTTTCCGCCGCAGAAAGCTTCTGCCTCCGCAAGATACCATCTGGGCATGTTCAGGTGCCCTACCGGAGGGGGATTCGGACACGGAGGACTTCTTCATCAACACCATGACCTCTCCGATGATGCGTGAGTAGTCCACCATAGACCTACGGGTCCATAACTAGTAACTAGATGGCTTCTTCTCTCTCTTGGATCTTCAATACAAAGTTCTCCATGATCTTCATGGAGATCTATCCGATGTAATCTTCTTTTGCGATGAAGATCCGATGAATTGTGGATTTATGATCAGATTATCTATCAATCTTATTTGAGTTTCTTCTGATCTTTCTTATGCATGATTTCATATCCTCGTAATTCTCTTCGAGTTGTGGGTTTTGTTTGGCCAACTAGATCTATGATTCTTGCAGTGGGAGAAGTGCTTGGTTTTGGGTTCATACCGTGCGGTGACCTCACCCAGTGACAGAAGGGGTAGCGAGGCACGCATCATGTTGTTGCCATCAAGGGTAAAAACATGGGGTTTTCATCATTGGTTTGAGATTATCCCTCTACATCATGTCATATTGCTTAAGGCGTTACTCTATTCGTCATGAACTCAATACACTAGATGCATGCTGAATAGCGGTCGATGTGTGGAGTAATAGTAGTAGATGCAGAAAGTATCGGTCTACTTGTCTCGGACGTGATGCCTATATGTATGATCATTGCCTTAGATATCGTCATGACTTTGCGCGGTTCTATCAATTGCTCGACAGTAATTTGTTCACCCACCGTGATATTTGCTATTTTGAGAGAAGCTTCTAGTGAACACTATGGCCCCCGGGTCTGCTCCACACCATATTTTTAGCTTTACACCTTTTTACTTTGTTGCACTTTCCGCCTTCAGATCTCACTTTGCAAACAATCTTGAAGGGATTGACAACCCCTTTGAAGCGTTGGGTGCAAGCTCGTTTGTGTTTGCGCAGGTACTGTGGACTTGACGAGACCCTGCTTCTGGATCGATACCTTGGTTCTCAAACTGAGGGAAATACTTACTGCTCCTGTGCTGCATCACCCTTTCCTCTTCAAGGGAAAAACCGACGCAAACAAGAGAAGTAGCAAGAAGAATTCCTAGCGTTGCCGGGGTAGGAGTTTTGTTGCCGTAGCAGTATGCTGAGCGGACGGTACGAAGGATGCCACCTCTGATGACAAGAAGGACGGTGAGGTTAAAAGGGGAGACGGAACTAAAGGTCACTTCCAGAATCTTGGGCGCAATAACAACCAGGGAGGTCAAGGAAAGAGAAGGCAACAAGATGGCGCATTTGATTTTGTTGCTAACACCAATGGCGGACCCCGGAGCGAGCGTCTGAACATGAGTCAGGGCGGTTTTCAGGACCAGGGTTTTAGCGGAACGAAGCCATGCAATTATGAAGAATTGCTCGAAGGACCTTGCCCTAAGCATAGTACTCCTGATGCCCCGTTAACTCACTCTTGGGAAAACTATTTTGTGATGCAGGAATTTCGTCTCCAGACGTCCAGGGATCACCAAGGATGTAACAATGGTGCCTAGTAGGGTCAATTTGGCCCGGGCGGGTCACGAGGAGGCTCGTTCAGTGACTTTCCTAATCCAGGTCCTCAAGGACGAGGCGGCTCACATCATAATGGTGGACAGTCATCTGGCCAAGGCAGTCAGTAGTATATTGACCATGTCAGTTTTGAGCAGCAAAATAGCCAAGGCGATTTCCACAGCAATCCTAAGCATTTGAATGGCGGGCAATACCATGTCTTCACCACTCGTACCTGTAAGAGGGATAAGAAGGTAAAGCACAGGGCCATCAATATGGTGAGCCGGTGGTCCCTATATACTTAAACTGGTGTGAACAGCGTGTCACGTGGAGTAGAGCCGACCACCCGCCTCAGATTGATAACCCTGACGACTTGGCATTGGTGGTGGCACCTTAGGTTGGGGGATACACGCTCTCTAAGGTCCTTATGGATGGAGGTAGCAGTATCAACGTCCTGTACTATGACACCTTCCGGTGGATGAACTTTGATGAGAAGGACTTGATGCCCTCAACCACGGTTTTCCATGGCATTGTTCCGGGCAAGTCGACATATCCTCTTGGACGGATCAAGTTGAATGTGGCTTTTGGTGATGAGTCCAATTACAGGAGTGAGTCATTGATGTTTGAGGTGGTCAACATTAAAAGTCCTTATCATGCTTTGTCCGGGCGACCGTCTTATGCTTGCTTCATGGCTCGGCCTTGTTATGCGTACCTTAAGCTTAAAATGCCAGGTCTGAAGTGCACCATCAGAGTCACTGGGGATCGAAAAATAGCTCAGGAGTGTGAAGAAGGAGACGCCGCATATGCTGAGTCGGCGTGCGCTGCCGAAGAGTGGAAGTTCCACAAGGCCAATGTGGATCTAGCTGACATGATCCCTCTCAAGAAGCCAACGGTTGATTCTGAGCCGCCCCTTAAGTTCAAACCAGCAGATGATACCAAGCAAGTTGATTTCGTCCTTGGCGACTCTTCCAAGCAGTTCACTATTAGGACCGGCTTAGATCCCAAATAGGAAAGCGCACTCATCGAATTCACCCGTGAGAATCAGGACATCTTTGCATGGAAACCTTCTAACATGCCTGGAGTACCGAGATAATTCGCTGAGCACCATCTCAATGTTGATCCCAAGATGGATCCAGTCCGTCAGTACCTTCGTCGTTTTAACGAGGAGAAACGTAAGGCAATTGGAGAAGAAGTTGCCCGATGATACGTCTCAGTCGTATCTACTTTTCCAAACTCTTTTGCCCTTGTTTTGGTCTCTAATTTGCATGATTTGAATGGAACTAACCCGGAGTGACGCTGTTTTCAGCAGAATTGCCATAGTGTTGTTTTTGCACAAAAATAAAAGTTCTCGGAATGACGTGGAAATTTATGAGGATTTTTTGTGGAATATATAAAAAATACTGGCGCAATAATCAACTGGAGGGACGGAGCCAGGAGCTCACAAGCCCACCAGGCACGCCCCCCCCCGGCCGGGCCTGGCAGGCTTGTGAGCCCCTTGGGGCTCTGCCGCCTCCAATTCCAGCTCTATATATCCTCCTTCGACCGGAAAAAAATTTCAAGGAGAAGAGTTCATTGCATTTTACAATACGGAGGCGCCGCCACCACCTGTTGTTCCTCTGGAGGGCAGATCTGGAGTCCGTTCTAGGCTTCGGAGATTGTGATCTCCGTTCATCACCAACCTTCCTTCATCGCCAATTCCATGATGCTCTTCATCGTTTGTGAGTAATCTCATCGTAGGCTTGCTGGACGGTGATGGGTTGGATGAGATCTATCATGTATTCGAGTTAGTTTTGATGGGGATTGATCCCTAGTATCCACTATGTTCTGAGTTGCTACTACTTTGCTATGCTTAATGCTTGTCACTAGGGCCCGAGTGCCATGATTTCAGATCTGAACCTATTATGTTCTCGTCAATATATGTGTGTTCTTGATCCTATCTTGCAAGTTGTAGTCACCTACTATGTGTTATGACCCGACAACCCCGGAGTGACAATAGCCGGAACCACTCTCGAAGATGACCATAGTATGAGGAGTTCATGTATTCACTATGTGCTAATGCTTTGTTTCGGTTCTCTATTAAAAGAAGAACCTTAATAACCCGAAGTTTCCATTAGGACCCCGCTGCCACAGGAGGGATGTACAATAGATGTCATGCAAGTTCTTTTCCTTAATCACGTATGACTATATACGGAATGCAGGCCTACGTTACATTGGCGAACTGGAGCTAGTTACTTATCTCCCCATGTTATAACTGTTGCATGATGAATGTCATCCGACATAATTATCCATCACCGATCCAATGCCTACGAGTTTTTCCTACTGGTCCTTGCTACGTTACTTTGTCGCTACTGCTGTCACTGCTACTACTGTTACCGCTACTGCTGTCACTGATGCTACTGTTGCCATTGCTACCGTTGCTATCACACTACTTTTCTACTCAAACTTTGCTGCAGATACTAAATCTTTTAGGTGTGGTTGAATTGACAACTCAACTGCTAATACTCGAGAATATTCTTTGGCTTCCCCTTGTGTCGAATCATCAAATTTGGGTTGAATATTCCACCCTCAAAAACTGTTGCGATCCCCTATACTTGTGGGTTATCAAGACCATTTTCTGGCGCCGTTGTCGGGGTGGCATAGCTCTATTCTGGGAGTCACTTGGGATTTACGTCTGTTGATCACTATGAGGAATCCGAGAGATCCAAAAACTAAACTCTTGCCCTCAACTACGAGGACAGTTAAGGAACTGCCATCTAGCTCTGCACTTGATTCACCTTCAGTTATGAGTAAGTTTGCGACACCACCTCCTGCTAGAAATTTTGATATGTCGCCTGTGCTTGATGATGCTACTTCTGCTATCCATGATGCTTTGCTTGATACTGCTTTGCCACTAGGTGCATTTCTTGGTGCACAAATTGCTAGAGTTGCTGCTGAATGTGATGATACTTCTGAGATTGCTGATATTATTGAATTAGAACCTGATATTTCACCTGTTAGAACTAGCTCTCCTAGATAGGAATTGCCTGATATACCTGAGGGTTATGTTATGGAGGGAGAGGTAGATGAGGACTTTCTTGCTTGTAAGGATAGCTATGATCTTGAGAAATTACTGCGCAAGTGGAAGGAAAAGTCTCTGAATGCTAGAATGAAATACAATCCTAAGTTTGCTACTTCGCCTATCTTTGTGACTGATAAGGATTATGAATTCTCTGTCGACCTTGAGTTAATCACTTTGGTCAAATATGATCCTTTTCATGGTTACGAGTCTGAAACGGTTGTAGCACATCTTACTAAGCTGCATGATATAGCCACCCTATTCACGAGTGAGGAAAAGATCCGCCACTACTATATCCTTAAGCTGTTTCCTTTCTCGCTAAAGGATGATGCTAAGACTTGGTTCACTTCTCTTGCTCCTTGTTGTGTGCGTAGTCCCAGGATATGATCTACTACTTTTTTGAGAAATATTTTCCCGCCCATAAGAAACAAGCTGCCTTGCAGGAAATATATAACTTTGTGCAAGTTGAAGAAGAGAGTCTCCCACAAGCTTGGGGGAGGCTTGTCCAGCTGCTGAATGCTTTGCCCGATCACCCTCTTGAGAAAAATGAAATACTTGATATATTTTATAATGGACTAACCGATACTTCTAGGGACCACCTAGATAGTTGTGCTGGCTGTGTTTTCAGGGAACAAACTGTGGAACAAGCTGATATTCTATTGAATAATATCTTGTGCAATGAGAATGCTTGGACTATTCCCGAACCACCTCCGAAGCCAACTCGGAAGAAAATAGGTATCCTATTCCTCAGTCTTGAAGATATGCAAGAAGCTAAGAAATCTATGCTAGAGAAAGGCATTAAATCTGAAGATGTCAAGAATGTACCACCTATCGAAGAAATACATGGTCTTGATAACCCGACACAGGTAGTAGAGGTAAATTCTCTTCGTAGATTCAATGAGAGTGATATTCCTTTTGATAAACCTGCTAGCTTATGCTTAGATGAATTTGATAACTTTGTTGCCAAACAACAAAGTTTCAATGATTATCTTAGCAGACATTTGGAACAGAATGCTCGTATGCTTAGTCATTTAAGTGCTTGTGTGGATAGAAATGTCAATGATCTTAAGATTTTGATTAAACATGCCTCTATGGTCACTACTCAAGTAGAACAAGTACTTAAGGCTCAAAATGACTTGCTCAATGAGTTGAATGACATTCCGTTAGAGTTGTCACTAGAGGTGGTAGAATGACTCAGTAACCTTTGTATCATGAGGGCCATCCTAAGAGAATTGAACAAGATTCTCAAGGCATTAGCACTGATGCACCTAGTCATCCTGGTTATAGGAAGAAAAAGAAAGATGATAGGAACTTGCATGCTAACAACCCTGTTGCTGTCACACCCGAGAATCCAAACGATGTCTCTGTTTCTGATGCCGAAACACAATCTCATGATGAACATGAGCCTAGTGATAATATCGATAGTGTTGTTCATGATGATGCTCAACCTAGCAATAATAAGGATGTGGAGATTGAACCTGTTGATCTTGATAACCCACAACCTAAGAATAGGAGATACGATAAGAACGACTTCATTGCTAGGAAGCATGGTAAAGAAAGAGAACCATGGGTTCATAAACCCATGCCCTTTCCTCCCAAACCATCCAACAAAAAGGATGATGAGGATTTTGAGCGCTTTGTTGAAATGATTAGACCTGTCTTTCTGCAAATGCGTCTGATAGATATGCTCAAAATGTCTCTGTATGCTAAGTACATGAAAGATATTGTGACCAACAGAAGGAAGATACCTGAGGTTGAGATTTCCACCATGCTTGCCAACTACACCTTCAAGGGTGGAACTCCTAAGAAACTAGGTGATCCCGGAGTGTCCACTATACCTTGCTCCATTAAAGGAAACTATGTTAGAATTGCTATATGCGATCTTGGAGCCGGTGTTAGTGTTATGCCTCTCTCTCTTTATCGTAGGATTGAATTGGATAAGTTGACACCCACTGAAAGCTCCTTGCAAATGGCCAACAAATCAACTGCTTTCCCTATCGGCATTTGCGAGGATGTGCCTATTGTGGTTGCTAACGTTACTATCTTAACGGACTTTGTTATTTTGGATATTCCCGAGGATGATGCCATGGCGGTCATCCTTGGAAGACCCTTTTTAAACACTACAGGGGCTGTTATTCATTGCAACAAAGGCAATGTCACTTTCCATGTCAATGGTAGTGAGCATACGGTGCACTTTCCGAAGTAACAATATCGAGTACATTGCATCAATGCTGTTGAAAAAACTTCATCGATTCTTATTGGGAGCTTTGAATGCCCTATACCTAATGTTAAGATGAAGTATGATTTGCTTGTTGGGGATATGCACATCCCCATTGAGGTAACCTAGTGACTATTCAAAAATTCTCTGGTTTTATGCGATTCGAAAAAAGTTTGTCAAGGAGACTTGGTCAACCTCATTGACAGATTTCTTTTGATGACCATGAGATGGATGAATCTAGGAGTCACAGCCCTCTGTTCCGAAAGTTTTACTTTCGGTTGTTCAGAAGAAAAATGATAGCTTTACCTTTAGTTTTTCCTATTTTCCGCTTTTTGCGTCCCTTAGAAAAGTGTCCCAAAAATAAAATTTCTTCAAATGCCCCGAAAAGAAAGTATGATTTTTTCTGGAATTTTTGAAAAATTCTGAAACAGAGAGCTAGTCAGGGGGATGCGCTAGTGGGTCACAAGCCCACCAGGCCTGGCCACCCCCCTGGCCGGCCCTGGCAAGCTTGTGGGGCCCACGTGCCCCCTCCACTTATTCCAGCTCCCATCTCCTTCTCCTACCTCCAGAAAAATTCATTCCAGAGCTCAAACCCGTGTTCTTGCTCCTCTTGCTACATTTTTCGATCTCCTTGTGCAAAGCCCCATTCACCGAACTATTTTGGGTAAATTGTTCCTTGGTATGTGACTCCTCCATTGGTCCAATTAGTTTTGCTCTAGTGCTTTATTCATTGCGTATTTTTGCTGCCTTGGTGACCCTGTTCTTGAGCTTGGCATGTTCATTTTAGTTGCTCCCAAGTAGTTTTGAAGCGTGATATTGCCTCTAGGCACTTGCAGGAGTAGTTGCTATGAGTTTTGTTGAGCCTCATTCACTTTTCTCTTGAGTCACTAAAAATTTCAGAAAAAAAGATGTTGTGGAGAAACTATCATGGTGGTTCCTCAAGCAAAAGGGGTCCCCGTCTCTCGATTCGGGAACCCGGTTCTTATTAGCCGAGGAACACACAGGTACAACCATGTGAATGGCCTTCCGATGAATTCATGATTGATGCAAGTTTCAAAGACGAGTTTGATGCATTTGTTCACAACGCCGGGCTCGAAGAATTCATCTCCAACAAATGCGAACAATATACTATGCTCACTGCCTCTTTTGTTCGTAGGTTCAGATTTTCAGTTGGCCGTGACTCATCCATACTGTTTGATCTTTATGACAAATCGTATACCATGGATTTAGAGGATTTTAATAGAATTTGCAAGATACCTGATTGGGGTAGTCCTAATGATCCTCCTAAGTCTTCGGTTAGAGATTTCTTTTCTAGTATAACTGTTGGAGAAACTAGAGATATTACGCAGGCTACCTTGGGGAGCATTCAATTCCCTGCCTTACGTTATTTTTCCCTCTTCATAGGTAGATGCATTAACGACAAGATTGATCATTTTCACCTCTGTGCACCTGACCTTAGTATTCTTAAGAGCGTAGTAACGGGTGATAGAAGTTTCAACATGGGATCTATAATCGCGAGGAGGCTGAAAAATAATGCTAATGAAGGGGATTTCTTTGATGGGATCTATGCCAGTCGCATAGCAAATTTTCTTGGAGTACCCATCCGAGAAGGAGATCCCCTGCTCCATACAGCTTTCCTTGATCACGCCGCTATGACACGTTATCAGTTCCTTGAGAGCGATAATGAATCCCTCCTATACCGGTTGATATTTAACCGACATCGTGTTTTCCATATTACCCTTCCTGCTCCTGCCTTCTTTGACTTTCACGTAAAACGGAGATATTACATAACCAGAGGAGAGGCAGAGGAGTATGAGAGGGAGGCGAAGGCTGCTCGCCTTCGTGAGGCAGCTATTCAGGCGGTAGCTGCCTTGATCCCGTACAACCCCCATCATGATTTTGGATATCGCCCGGACCAGCCGTGGGAGTAGACCAACTTAGGCCAAAAGCCTAAGCTTGGGGGAGTACGTGTTTCTCACCGACTTTATATTCTTGCTCACACTTTCCTTTTGTTAGTCGGTGTTCACACCTTGCCATTGTATCATCCATGCTAGTTTATTTATTTTGCTCACTTTCTTCTCGCGTGTTTGTCTAGCTTGAGAAAAACAAAAAAAATAGTTGTAAGTTTACTTTTCTTCTTGCTTAGTGGTTTTTAGAGAAAAACCCAAAAGGTTTTCCCTTTCTTCTTTTGCTTGTTGGGAGCTTTCCCGTGTAAATAGTTTTCTTTTTCTTTGGGTCAAGGTAGAAGACCATGGTTACAATGTTTAGTGGCTCTCGCATGCATATCTGTTTATCTGTCAAAGAGCCATATTACTTTGTCTTCTCCTTTGTGTTTGCTTGTAGATTCCAGCGTAGTCCAATGCATGAGCACTCTTATTATTGTGCACATCATTCGGTCGTGCAAGTGAAAGGCAATAATGACGATATATGATGAAGTGACTGAGCCTGGAAAAGCTGGTATGAACTCGACCTATTTTGTTTTTGTAAATATGACTAGCTCATGATTCCTAATTCAACTTTGTTATGACAGAAACATGTTTGCAAGGACAACTTAGAGATCATAGTTTCTGCTGCCATGCTTAATTAGCTAGGAGCTTATAATAGTTTGTCTTGGATGCCAACATGAATTTCAAGATGATTATGATGGGATCCTTCTTTGAATGATTCAAGTGGCTTGACTTGGCACATGTTCATGCATGTAGTTGAAACAAAATCAACATAGCCTCTATGATATTCATGTTTATGGTTATTTATGTCCTACTCATGCTTGCACTCAATGTTGGTTAATTTCAATGCATATTGATGACTGTTGTCGCTCTCTAGTTGGTCTCTTTTGCTAGACTTCACTTGTACTAAGCGGGAATACTGCTTGTGCATCCACTTCCATAAACCCAAAGTTGTTCCACATGAGTCCACCATACCTACCTATACGCGGTATCTACCTACCGTTCCAAGTAAATTTGCATGTGCCACTCTCTAAACCTTCAAGAAATAATCTGTTTTGCATGCCCGAACCGCGCATGTGGTGACAAGGGGCAATCAATATCTTCCATGCTAGGTGTGTTATCCTCGATATGTGTTTATTCACTATCACTCACGAGAAAGGGGCCGGTAATTGGAATGCCCAGTTCCATGCTCAAATCGAAAAGATAATTGCAAACAAAACTCCCCCTGGATTGTTGTTGGTATGGACGGCACCCGAGTATTCGGGTAGCCGTGGGGTGTGATTGCTCGGTGGTGGGGGAGTCAAAACTTCTCGTTTCTGTTTGGGAACCGCCTATAGTATGTGTAGCATGGAAGATGGTGAAAACTCTTGGTCATCACGTTGACAATCGAAGCATGCCACCCAAAATTATTTATCTCTGTTTTAAAAGCTTGAGCTCTGGCACCTCTGCAAATCAATGCTTCCCTCTGCGAAGGGCCTATCTATTTATGTTTCTGTTGAGTCATCCTCTTCTTATAAAAGCACCAATTAGAGAGCACCTACGTCATTTCTATGCTTTGGTTTTAATTGATATTGAGTATGACTGTGACTGGATCTTCTTTGCCATGAATTACAATGTTCGGTCAGCCCTTGGTCTCTGAAGGTGCTCTGTATTTATGTTTTGCGGTCTCAGAAAGAGCTAGCGAGATACCATCTGTTCATATTGCTTCATGATTGTTTTGATTGAAGTGTTGACGTTTGAAACTCATTATTATTGCTCGCTAGTCGATTATGCCATTGATATGAGTACTTCATGAGACCTATATGTCATTGCTTACGTGGTTAGCTTATGATCTTGCTGAAAATTTGAATATGAGTTAGACATAATTACAAGAACAAGATCAAACAGAGTTCGTAAAAGTTTTTATTTTGTCTCTTTCAGTTTTTCAACTGAATTTCTTGAGGACAAGCAATGCTTTAAGCTTGAGGGAGTTGATACGTCTCCGTCGTATATACTTTTCCAAACACTTTTCCCCTTGTTTTGGTCTCTAATTTGCATGATTTGAATGGAACTAACTCGGACTGATGCTGTTTTCAGCGGAATTGCCATGGTGTTGTTTTTGCGCAGAAATAAAAGTTCTTGGAATAACCTGGAAATTTACGAGGATTTTTTGTGGAATATATAAAAAATACTGGCGCAAGAATCAACTGGAGGGACGGAGCCAGGAGCTCACAAGCCCACCAGGCCCGCCCCCCTGGCTGGGCCTGGCAGGCTTGTGAGCCCCTCGGGGCTGCGCCGCCTCCAATTCCAGCTCTATATATCCTCCTTCGACCGAAAAAAATTCAAGGAGAAGAGTTCATCGCGTTTTACGATACGGAGGCGCCGCCACCACCTGTTCTTCCTCTGGAGGGCAGATCTAGAGTCCGTTCTAGGCTCTGGAGAGGGGAGATCGTCGCCGTCGTCATCACCAACCTTCCTTCATCGCCAATTCCATGATGCTCTTCATCGTTCGTGAGTAATCTCATCGTAGGCTTGGTGGACTGTGATGGGTTGGATGAGATCTATCATGTAATCAAGTTAGTTTTGATGGGGATTGATCCCTAGTATCCACTATGTTTTGAGATTGATGTTGCTATTACTTTGCTATGCTTAATGCTTGTCACTAGGGCCCAAGTGCCATGATTTCAGATCTGAACCTATTATGTTCTCGTCAATATATGTGTGTTCTTGATCCTATCTTGCAAGTTGTAGTCACCTACTATGTGTTATGACTCGGCAACCCCGGAGTGACAATAGCCGGAACCACTCCCGGAGAAGACCATAGTATGAGGAGTTCATGTATTCACTATGTGCTAATGCTTTGTTCCGGTTCTCTATTAAAAGGAGAACCTTAATATCCCGTAGTTTCCATTAGGACCCCGCTGCCACGGGAGGGATGGACAATAGATGCCTTGCAAGTTCTTTTCCTTAAGCATGTATGACTATATACGGAATGCATGCCTACATTACATTGATGAACTGGAGCTAGTTACTTATCTCCCCATGTTATAACTATTGCATGTTGAATGGCATCCGACATAATTATCCATCACTGATCCAATGTCTACGAGTTTTCCTATTGGTCCTTGCTATGTTACTTTGCCGCTACTGCTGTCACTACTACTACTGTTACCGCTACTGCTGTCACTACTACTACTGTTACCGCTACTGCTGTCACTGCTGCTACTATTACCGTTGCTACCGTTGCTATCACACTACTTTGCTACTGAAACTTTGCTGCAGATACTAAATCTTTCAGTTGTGGTTGAATTGACAACTCAACTGCTAATACTCGAGAATATTCTTTGGTTTCCCCTTGTGTTGAATCAAAAAATTTGGGTTGAATACTCTACCCTCGAAAACTGCTGCGATCCCTTATACTTGTGGGTTATCACCCGACTCTTGGCCGCTGGGTTCATCATCGAGGTTTTCCACTCGGAGTGGTTGGCTAACCCGGTCTTAGTTCTCAAGAAGAACGACACTTTTCGCATGTGCGTTGACTATACAGACCTCAACAAAGCTTGTCCGAAGGATCCTTTTGCCATTCCCCGTATTGATCAAATCATTGACTCTACGGCAGGTTGTGAGTGTTTGTGCTTTCTGGATGCATACTCTGGTTATCATTGGATCAGGATGGCCAAGGAGGATCAGGAGAAGACGGGCTTTATCACCCCCTTTGGTGCTTTTTGCTATGTCTCAAAGCGTTTTGGGCTCAAGAGCGCGGGGGCGACATATCAGCATTGCATTCAGAATTCTTTGCACAACTAGATTGGACGTAACGTCCATGCTTATGTTGATGACATCATGGTGAAATTGCAAAAGAAGGAGACACTTCTAGGTGACCTCAAGGAGACGTTTGACAACCTTCGGGTGTATCAGATGAAGCTTAACCCGACCAAGTGCATGTTTGGGTTCCTGCGGGAAAATTGCTGGGATTCCTCGTGTTCGAGCATGGCATAGAAGCTAACTCGGACAAGATCAAGGCGATAACTTTGCTTGGGAAGACGACTAATATCAATCAGGTCCAGCGTATGGCTGGTCGTATTGCGGCACTGAGTCGTTTCATAAGTCGCCTTGGTGAGAAGGCTATCCCTCTTTATCAGTTGCTTAGGAAAACAAATCACTTCGTTTGGACCGATGCGGATAATGAGGCTTTCGAGGCCCTTAAGAAGCAACTTGCTAAGACGCCCGTGCTGGCAGCCCCCGGCTGACAAAGAGCCAATGCTCTTGTACATTGCCGCCAACTCTAAGGCGGTGAGTGTGGTGGTGGTTGTTGAACGCAAGGAAGAAGGCAAAGAGTATCCTGTTCAGCGTGCAGTGTATTGCATCAGTGAAGTATTGACCCTGTCCAAACAACGATATCCGCATTGGCAGAAGCTGGTCTTTCAGATTTTCATGGCAAGCCGGAAGTTGAAGCACTACTTCCTGGAGCACCCAATCACTATGGTCAGTTCTGCCCCAATTGGGGACATTATACAGAACCCAGAAGCCACTGGGCGGATTGCGAAATGGGCAATAGAGCTTGGTCCTCATCATGTGAAGTATATGCCTCGCACAACCATCAAATCGCATGCTCTGGTAGACTTCATCAACGATTGGACCGAGTTGCAGATTCCGGAAGATAGGCCTGATAACACATATTGGACTATTCATTTTGATGGTTCTAGGGAGTTGGAAGGATCAAGAGCTGGAGTGGTGTTATCGTCCCCAAGAGGTGACAAGTTTTGCTATGTTCTGAGGCTCATGTTTCTTTGCACAAACAATGCAGCTGAGTACGAGGCATTGCTCCATGGGCTCAAGATAGCTAAGGAGATGAACTTGAGTCGGGTCAGGTGCTTAGGCGACTCATATTTGGTGGCTTAGCAAGTATCAGGGACCTGGGATTCCAAAGATCCATTGATGGCGGCTTATAGGCATGCGGTAACCGAGCTGGTGGGTGATTTCCATGGCTACCAGGTTGATCATATTGATCATTGACAGAACGAGGCGGCTGATGCTCTCTCCCGTCTTGGATCACAACGTAAGATCGTTCCCCCTAATGTGTTCTTGGACGTCTTGCATAATCCTTTTGTGAAGCTGCTTTCTGAAGAATACATAGCGGTTCCTGAGCCGGAGTCACAATTGGTGGCAGCTCTCCGGGCGATTCCTGACTGCACGGTACCTTACACATGGCTTATCTAGCTCGAGGCGAGTTGCTAGCTGATGAAGTTTTTGCTAGGCAAATTGTGCGGCGATGCAAGTCCATGGTCATACACAAAGGCGAGTTGCACAAAAGAAGTACCCGTGGGGTTTTTCAGCGCGCTGTTTTGCCGGGAGAAGGGCGAGATATTCTCAATGAGATACATGCTGGCGACTGTGGACATCACGCCGGGTCACGGTGTTTGGTGTCAAAAGCTTTTCGCCATGGTTTTTACTGGTTGACGGCTCACGCCGACGCAGAGGATATAGTGTGTCGATGTGATGGATGTCAAAAGTTTGGACGTCAATCACATGTGTCGTCTCAGGAGTTGCGCATGATCCCAATTACATGGCCTTTTGCAGTTTGGGGTCTTGATATGGTTGGCCCATTTAAAATGTCTTCTGACAAAAAGACCCATCTATTGGTGGCGGTTGATAAGTTTACCAAGTGGGTTGAAGCAGAACCATGCGAAGCAGAAACGACAGTCAAGTTCCTCAAGAAGCTGATTTTCCATTTTGGCTATCCCGACAGCATCATTACTAATAATGGTACTAACTTGTCTAAGGTGGCAATGAAGGAGTTTTGTCAAAGGGAACACATATGGCTTGATGTATCCGCAGTAGCTCATCCATAGTCCAATGGTCGGGCTGAGAGGGCTCATACGTCTCCTACGTATCTATAATTTTTGATGGTTCCATGCTATTATCTTGTCAACTTTGGATGTTTTGTATGCATGAATATGCTATTTTATATCTTTTTTGGGACTAACCTATTAACTTAGTGCCAAGTGCCAGTTCCTGTTTTTTCCGTGTTTTTGACCCTTTTCGGAGAAAAATATTAAACGGAGTCCAAACGGAATAAAACCTTCGGAATGATTTTTTCCGTAACAGAAGATACGCAGGGAACTTGAGAACCAAGGCAAAGGACCCCGGGGGAGGTCACAAGCCCCATAGCCGCGGCCTCGGGGGGGGGGGGGACCTACCAGGTTTGTGGGCCCCACATGGATCATTTTCCCTACTTCTTCCACCTATAAATTCCCTAAAATTCCAGAACCACCAAAGAGAGCCACGAAATACTTTTCCGCCGCCGCAAGCTTCTCTCTCCACAAGATCCCATTTGGGGCACGTTCTGGTGCCCTGCCGTAGGGGGGATTCGGACACGGAGGGCTGCTTCATCAACACCATTTCCTCTCCGATGATGCGTGAGTAGTTCACCACAGACCTTCGGGTCGATAGCTAGTAGCTAGATGGCTTCTTCTCTCTCTTGGATCTTCAATACAAAGTTCTCCATGATCTTCATGGAGATCTATCCGATGTAACCTTCTTTTGTGTTGTATTTGTCAAGATCCAATGAATTGTGGCTTTATGATCAGATTATCTATGAATAATATTTGAGTCTCCTCTGATCTCTTATATGCATGATTTCGTATACTTGTATTTCTCTTCGAGTTATGGGTTTTGTTTGGCCAACTTGGTTTATAATTCTTGCAATGGGAGAAGTGCATGGTTTTGGGTTCATACCGTGCGGTGTCCTCACCCAGTGACAGAAATGGTAGCGAGGCACGCATCGTGTTGTTTCCATCAAGGGTGAAAAGATGGGATTTATATCATATTGCATGAATTTATCCCTCTACATCATGTCATCTTGCTTAAGGCGTTACTCTGTTTGTTATGAACTCAATACACTAGATGCATGCTGGATAGCGGTCGATGTGTGGAGTAATAGTAGTAGATGCAGGCAGTATCGGTCTACTTGTCTCGGACGTGATGCCTATATGTATGATCATTGCCTTAGATATCATCATGACTTTGCACAATTCTATCAATTGCTCAACAGTAATTTGTTCACCCACCGTAATACTTGCTATCATGAGAGAAGCCTCTAGTGAACACTATGGCCCCCAGGTCTACTTCACATCATATTTTCAGCTCTACACTTTTACTTTGTTGCACTTTCCACCTTCAGATGTCACCTTGCAATTAATTGTGAAGGGATTGACAACCCCTTTATAGCGTTTGGTGCAAGTTTTTTTTTTGCGCAGGTACTTTGATGACTTGTCTTGATACTCCTAGTTGATTGATACCTTGGTTCTCAAACTGAGGGAAATACTTACTGCTACTATGCTGCATCACCCTTTCCTCTTCAAGGGAACAACCAACGCAAGCTCAAGAGGTAGCAAGAAGAATTTCTGGCGCCGTTGCCGGGGAGTATCAAGTCAAGAATAGTCTCCCTTCAACGTGTCAGTTTCTGGCGCCGGGGATTATTCTAAGTGAAGCTTATCCAAGTAACTATCGCAAACTCATCTCTTGCATTTACTTTTTTTCCCTTTGCCTCTCGTTTTCCTCTCTCCCACTTCTGAAAAAAACAAAATTTACAAAAATATTTGCCTTTTTCGTTTGCCTTTCCTTTGCTTGTGTGCTATGTGCCTTCAATATGCTTGCATCTTTGCTTGCTAAAAATCTATTGATATGGATCCTCACCCACTTGCTAATCTCTTTAAGAGATCCAATTATGTTGAACCAATTGCTAGTGAGTTTTGTGCACTAGATTATCTTTATGAAGTTTTGCTTGAGATGCGTGAATCTGAAAATTGTGATGAAGAAATTTATGAAGTGATTCACGAGGGCTCCTTGAATGAAAAGCATGATTGCAATGGTTTCACTATAAATTCTATTAATGACAGTCATGCTAAAAATATGCAAAACCCTAAGCTTCGGGATGCTAGTTTTGCTATGTCCACTACTTGTTGCAATGATCATGATTGGGGTGATGATTTTTATTATGATCTTGAAAATTTGTTTAAGCCTCATGATGAATATGATATTGATAATAATGTTTGCAATAAGATTGAAAGTGGGTTTGGAGAAGGCATGACTCTAGTTGATGATAATCCCACTATTTTTGAAGAGCGTCAACTTTGCATGCATGTGGATCATGAAAATAATATCCTATGTGATAGTTATATTGTTGAAATTGAATATGATCCCACATGTAATTATTATGAGATAGGAAAATATGGTTGTAGAAATTCTCATATAACTAAATCACCTCTCATTATGTTGAGATTGCTATTGTCTCTTTCTTCTTCCTTGCATATGGTAACTATTGGTTGTCTTGACAATTTGTTTTACTATAAAATATCTATGCATAGGAAGTATGTTAGACTTAGATGTGATTTTCACATGCTTTATGATGCTCTCGTTGTGCTTCAATTCTTGTCTTTTGTGTGAGCATCATTGAATTATCAATGCCTAGCTAAGGGCGTTAAACAATAGCGCTTGTTGGGAGGCAACCCAATGAATAAATTTACTTTTGCTTTTTTTCTTTCTATTTTATTGTGTCCACACCATCATAATTCTGTTATGATTGTGTTTTTTATGTTTCTTTTAGTGTTTGTGCCAAGTAGAACCTTTATGATTAGTTTTGGTGATAGTTGTTTGATCATGCTGAAAAAGACAAAAACTTTGCGCTCACGAAATTATTTTCAGTTCCTATCCAGAAAGAGATTATAGGAGTATTTTTGTTTTGTTTGGTCACAATCATCCTTGCTGCACACCTTTTGAGAGATACATGCACTCATCGTGAATTTGCTAGAATACTCATTGAGCTTCACTTATATCTTTTGAGTCAGGCAATTTAGCTCGCATGTGCTTCACTTATATCTTTTGAGCTAGATAACTTTGCTCTAGTGCTTCACTTAGATCTTTTTAGAGCACGACGGTGTCATATTTTGGAGAAATTAGAACTCTCGATCTTCACTTATATCTTTCTGAGAGTGCTCTCTCTGAGTAACTTGGTAGTTGGCGTGTGCCATGAAAGAGTCCTAAAGATGATAGGCATCCAAAGAGGATATAATATAAACTTCCATATTCAAGTGCATTGATTAGTAAAGAGAAGTTTGATTCCTCTCAATTAGTTTTGAGATATGGATATGGTAATATAGAGTTATGTTAGTAGTGTGTTGTGAATCTAGAAATACTTGTGTTGATGTTAGTGATTGCCGTAGCATGCACGTATGGTGAATCGCTATGTTAGGAAGTCGGAGCATCATTGATTTATTGATTGTCATCCTTTGTGTGGCAGTCGAGATCGCGCGATGGTTAACACCTACCTATCCTTTGTTGGAAATATGCCCTAGAGGCAATAATAAAATGGTTATTATTGTTGGAAATATGCCCTAGAGGCAATAATAAATTAGTTATTATTATATTTCTTAGTTCATGATAATCGTTTATTATCCATGCTATAATTGTATTGATTGGAAACACAATACTTGTGTGGATACATAGACAAAACACTGTCCCTAGTAAGCCTCTAGTTGACTAGCTCGTTGATCAAAGATGGTCAAGGTTTCCTGGCCATAGGCAAGTGTTGTCACTTGATAACGGGATCACATCATTAGGAGAATCATGTGATGGACTAGACCCAAACTAATAGACGTAGCATGTTGATCGTGTCATTTTGTTGCTACTGTTTTCTGCGTGTCAAGTATTTGTTCCTATGACCATGAGATCATATAACTCACGGACACCGGAGGAATGCTTTGTGTGTATCAAACGTCGCAACGTAACTGGGTGACTATAAAGATGCTCTACAGGTATCTCCGAAGGTGTTCGTTGAGTTAGTATGGATCGAGACTGGGATTTGTCACTCCGTGTGAACGGAGAGGTATCTCGGGGCCCACTCGGTAATACAACATCACACACAAGCCTTGCAAGCAATGTGACTTAGTGTAAGTTGCGGGATCTTGTATTACGGAACGAGTAAAGAGACTTGCCGGTAAACGAGATTGAAATAGGTATGCGGATACTAACGATCAAATCTCGGGCAAGTAACATACCGAAGGACAAAGGGAATGACATACGGGATTATATGAATCCTTGGCACTGAGGTTCAAACGATAAGATCTTCGTAGAATATGTAGGATCCAATATGGGCATCCAGGTCCCGCTATTGGATATTGACCGAGGAGTCTCTCGGGTCATGTCTACATAGTTCTCGAACCTGCAGGGTCTGCACACTTAAGGTTCGACGTTGTTTTATGCGTATTTGAGTTATATGGTTGGTTACCGAATGTTGTTCGGAGTCCCGGATGAGATCACGGACGTCACCAGGGTTTCCAGAATGGTCCGGAAACGAAGATTGATATATAGGATGACCTCATTTGGTTACCGCAAGGTTTTCGTGCATTACCGGAAAAGTTTCGGGCTCATCGGTAGTGTACCGGGAGTGCCGGGAGGGGTGCCGGGGACCATCGGGAGGGGTGTCACGCCCCAAGGGGTCTCATGGGCTATGGGAAGAGATAAACCAGCCCCTAGTGGGCTGGAATAAGTTCCCACTAAGGCCCATAAGGTTTGAGAAGGAAAAATACAAGGTGGAAAGAGTTTCCAAGTGGGAAGGTGGAATCCTACTCCAAGTAGGATTGGTGTAGGACTCCTCCACCTCCAATTTTGTCCAAACCTTTAGGCTTTGAGGCTTCCTCCTCCCCTCCCTCCCTCCTATATATAGTGGGGTTTTAGGGCTGATTTGAGACGACTTTTCCACGGCAGCCCGACCACATACCTCCACGGTTTTTCCTCTAGATCGCGTTTCTGCGGAGCTCGGGCGGAGCCCTGCTGAGACAAGGTCATCACCAACCTCCGGAGCGCCGTCACGCTGCCGGAGAACTCTTCTACCTCTCCGTCTCTCTTGCTGGATCAAGAAGGCTGAGATCATCGTCGAGCTGTACGTGTGCTGAACGCGGAGGTGCCGTCCGTTCGGTACTAGATCGTGGGACTGATCGCGGGATTGTTTGCGGGGCGGATCGAGGGACGTGAGGACGTTCCACTACATCAACCGCGTTCTCTAAACGCTTCTCATCCCCTCTCGTAGATGGACATCACCATGATAGGTCTTCGTGCGCGTAGGAAAATTTTTGTTTCCCATGCGACGTTCCCCAACAATTATCATATTTCCTTGTTCATGATAATTGTCTATTGTTCATGCTATAATTGTATTAACAGGAAACAGTAATACATGTCTGAATAAATAGATCACAATGTGTCCCTAGCAAGCCTCTTGTTGGCTAGCTCGTTAGTCAATAGATGATCATGGTTTCCTGGTCATGGGTATTAGATGTCATTGACAACGGGATCACATCATTGGGAGAATGATGTGATGGACAAGACCCAATCCTAAGCATAGCACTAGATCATGTTGTTCGTATGCTAAAGCTTTTCTAATGTCAAGTGTCTTTTCCTTCGACAGTGAGATTGTGCAACTCCCGGATACCGTAGGAGTGCTTTGGGTGTATCAAACGTCACAATGTAACTGGGTGACTATAAAGGTGCACTATGGGTACCTCTGAAAGTGTTTGTTGGGTTGGTACGAATCAAGATCGGGATTTGTCACTATGCGTGACGGAGAGGTATCTCTGGGCCCACTCGGTAGAACATCATCATGAGCTCAATGTGACTAAGAAGTTAGTCACACAATGACGTGCTATGGAACGAGTAAATAGACTTACCGGTAACGAGATTGAACAAGGTATAGGTATACCGACGATCGAATCTTGGGCAAGTTCTATACCGACAGACAAAGGGAATTGTATACGGGATTGATTGAATCCTTGACATTGTGGTTCATCCGATAATATCATCGTGGAGAAAGTGGGATCCACCATGGGTATCTAGCCCCCGCTGATGGTTATTGGCCGGAGAGGTGTCTCGGTCATGTCTGCCTGTCTCCCAAACCCGTAGGGTCTACACACTTAAGGTTCGATGACGCTAGGGTTATAGGGAATTGTTATACGAGGTTACTGAAAGTTTTTCGGAGTCCCGGAAGAGATCCCGAACGTCACGAGGAGCTCCGGAATGGTCCGGAGGTAAAGATTGATATATAGGATGGATGGTTTTGAACAACGAAAATGTTTCGGGCGTCATCGGTAATGTACGGGGACCACCGGGACCATCGAAAATGGTCCCGGGGGTCCACTGGGAGGGGCCACCAGCCCCAAGAGGTAGCATGGGCCAAAAGAGGGAGGGAAACCAGCCCAAAGTGGGCTGGTGCGCCTCCCACAAGGAGGCCCAAGGCTCAGGAGTTGGAGAGGTGAGCGGGGAACCCTAGGCGCTGGTGGGCCTAAGGCCCACCTAGGGGTGCGCCATCCCCTCCCCCTGCCCTGGCCGCCGCACCTCCCATCTGGGGGGGGGGGCTGCCGCACCACCTAGGGTGGGAACCCTCGGGGTGGCACCCCCTCCCCTCCTCCTATATATAGTGGTTTTTTTGGGGCTGTTGGAGACACAGTTTTCCATCTCTTTCGGCGCAGCCCTGCCCCCTTCTTCCTCCTCTCCCATGGTGCTTGCTGAAGCCCTACCGGGAGACCTCGTCTCTCCATCGACACCACGCCGTCGTGCTGCCGGAGATCTTCCCCAATCTCTCCCTCCTCCTTGCTGGATCAAGGTGCGGGAGACGTCACCGGGCTGCACGTGTGTTGAACGCGGAGGTGCCGTGGTTCGGCACTAGATCGGAATCACACCGCGATCTGAATCGCCGCGAGTACGACTCCATCAACCGCGTTCTAGCAACGCTTCCGCTTAGAGATCTTCAAAGGTATGAAGATGCACTCACTCCTCTCTCGTTGCTGGTTTCTTCATAGGAAGATCTGAATATGCGTAGGATTTTTTTTTTGAATTTATGCTACGTTACCCAACAGTGGCATCCGAGCCAGGTTTTCGGTGCGTAGATTCTATGCACGAGTAGAACACAAAAGGTTGTGGGCGATGATTTGTCAATTGCTTTCCGCTACTAGTCTTATTCTTTTCCGGCGGTATTGTGGGATGAAGCGGCCCGGACCGACATTACACGTATGCTTACGTGAGACTGGTTCCACCGACAGACCTTCACACCGTGCATAAAGGTGGCTAGTGGGTGTCTGTCTCTCCTACTCTAGTCGGATTGGATTTGATGAAAAGGGTCCTTATGAAGGGTAAATAGCTTTGGCATATCATCGTTGTGGCTGTCACGTAGGTAAGAAAGCGTTCTTGCTTGAAACCCAAATCTGCCACGTAAAACTTGCAACAACAATTAGAGGACGTCTAACTTGTTTTTCAGGGTTTGGCATGTGATGTGATATGGCCAAAGTTGTGATGTTGCATGTATGATGTATGAGATGATCATGTTATTGTAATAGGTTTCACGACTTGCATGTCGATCAGTATGACAACCAGCAGGAGCCATACGAGTTGTCTTAATTTATTGTATGAGATGCAACGCCATGTGCTTACTACTTTTACTTCATTGCTAACGGTTAGCTATAGTAGTAGTTGGCGTGACGACTTCATGGAGACACGATGATGGAGGTCATGATGATGGAGATCATGGTGTCACGCCGATGACAATGATGATCATGCGATGCGTGAAGATGGAGATCGAAAGAGCAAAGATGATAATGGCCATATCATGTCACTATATGATTGCATTGTGATGTTTATCATGTTTTTCATCTTATTGCTTAGAACGACGGTAGCATAATAAGATGACCCCTCTTAAAATTTCGAGAACGTATTCCCCTAAGTGTGCACCATTGCGAAGGATCATTGTCTCGAAGCACCATGTGATGATCGGTTGTGATAGATTCTAACGTTCGCATACAACGGGTGTAAGCCAGATTTACACACGCGAAACACCTAGGTTGACTCGACGAGCTTAGCATGTACAGACATGACCTCAAATACAAGAGACTGAAAGGTCGAACATGAGTCGTATGGTTGAATACGATCAGCATGAAGTTGCTCACCATGGTGACTAGTCCGTCTCACGTGATGATCGGACACGGGTTAGTCAACATGGATCATGTATCACTTAGATGACTAGAGGGATGTCGATTTAAGTGGGAGTTCATACTTAATTTGATTAAATGAACTTAATTGTCATGAATTTAGTATAAAAGTTGTCTTTATAAATATTGTAGATGGCCAATGTCAACCTCAATTTCAACGCATTCCTAGAGAAAAACAAGCTGAAAGATGATGGTAGCAACTATGCGGACTGGGTTCGCAAATTGAAGCTCGTCCTTGAAGCAGCTAAAAAGGCTTATGTCCTTGATGTGCCGCTAGGTGACCCTCCCGCTCCCGCAGCAGCCCATGACATTCTGAACGTCTGGCAAACGCGAAGTGATGACTACTCTGTGGTTAGGTGTGGCATGTTATACAGTTTGGAAACGGGGCTCCTAAGGCGTTTTGAGCAACACGGTGCATATGAGATGTTCCAAGAGTTGAAACTAGTTTTTCAAGCTCATGCCCGTGGAGAGAGATATGAAGTCTCCGACAAGTTCTTTAGTTGTAAGATGGAGGAGAACAGTTCTGTCAGTGAGCACATACTCAAAATGTCTGGGTTACACGGTCGTCTGACTTCACTTGGAGTCGAACTTCCGGATGATGCTATAATTGACAGAATCCTCGAGTCTCTCCCACCAAGCTACAAAGGTTTTGTGCTGAACTACAACATGCAAGGAATGGAGAAGACCATTCCCGAGTTGTACTCGATGCTCAAGTCTGCAGAAGTAGAAATCAAGAAAGAGCATCAAGTGTTGATGGTCAACAAGACCACTAGTTTCAAGAAGGGCAAGGGTAAGAAGAACTTCAAGAAAGATGGCAAAGCCGGTGCCGCGCCCGGTAAGCCAGATGCCAGGAAGAAGAAAAGAATGGACCCAAGCCTGAGACTGAGAGCTTCTATTGCAAGGGAAAAGGTCACTCGAAGCGGAACTGCCCCAAATACTTAGCGGACAAGAAGGCCGACAACGTTAAAGGTATATGTGATATACATGTTATTGATGTGTACCTTACCAGCGCTCATAGTAGCTCCTGGGTATTTGATACCGGTGCTGTTGCTCACATTTGCAACTCAAAGCAGGAACTGCGGAATAAGCGGAGACTGGCCAAGGACGAGGTGACGATGCGCGTCGGGAATGGTTCCAAGGTCGATGTGATCGCCGTCGGCACGCTACCTCTACATCTACCATCTGGAATAGTTTTAAACCTTAATAATTGTTATTTAGTACCAGCTTTGAGCATGAATATTGTATCAGGGTCTTGCTTAATGCGAGAGGGCTACTCATTTAAGTCAGAGAATAATGGTTGTTATATTTATATGAGTGACATTTTTTATGGTCATGCCCCGTTGGTGAATGGTTTATTCTTGATGAATCTCGATCGTGATGTTACGCATATTCATAGTGTGAGTACCAAAAGATGTAAAGTTGATAATGATAGTCCCACATACTTGTGGCACTGCCGCCTTGGTCATATCGGTGTTAAGTGCATGAAGAAGCTCCATACTGATGGAATATTAGAGTCTCTTGACTTTGAACCATTTGACACATGAGAACTGTCCCTCATGGGCAAGATGATTAAGACTCCATTCTCAGGAATAATGGAGAGAGCAACCGACTTATTGGAAATAATACATACTGATGTGTGTGGTCCAATGAACGTTGAAGCTCGCGGTGGCTACCGTTATGTTCTCACTCTCATCAATGATTTGAGTAGGTATGGGTATATCTACTTGATGAAGCACAAATTTGAGACGTTTGAAAAGTTCAAGGAATTTCAGAGTGAGGTTGAGAATCAACGTGACAGAAAAATTAAGTGTCTACGATCTGATCGTGGAGGAGAATATTTGAGTCACGAGTTTGGCACACACCTAAGGAAGTGTGGAATCATTTCACAACTGACGCCGCCTGGCACACTGCAACGTAACAGAGTGTCTGAACGTCGTAATCGCACTTTATTAGATATGGTACGATCTATGATGTCTCTTACCGACTTACCTCTATCATTTTGGGGATACACGTTAGAAACTGCAGCATTCACTTTAAATAGGGCACCGTCTAAATCTGTTGAGACGACACCGTATGAACTATGGGTTGGCAAGAAACCTAAGTTGTCGTTTCTTAAAGTTTAGGGCTGCGATGCTTATGTGAAGAAACTTCAACCAGAAAAGCTCGAACCCAAAGCGGAGAAGTGCGTATTCATAGGATACCCTAAGGAAACTATTTGGTATACCTTCTATCTTAGATCCGAAGGTAAAACCTTTGTTGCCAAGAACGGATCCTTTCTAGAGAAAGAGTTTCTCTCGAAAGAAGTAAGTGGGAGGAAAGTAGAACTTGATGAGGTAATTACACCCCCTCTCGAACAGGAAAGTAGCGCAGCGTGGGAAATTGTTCCTGTGGCGCCTGCACCAACTGAAGAGGAAGTTAATGATAATGATCATGAAGCTTCGGATCAAGTTACTACTGAACCGCGAAGGTCCACAAGGGCACGCTCCGCACCAGAGTTGTACGACAACCCTGTGATGGAAATCATGTTGTTAGACTAAGGTGAACCTTCGAACTATGAAGAAGCAATGGCGGGCCCGGATTCCAACAAATGGCTTGAAGCTATGAAATCTGAGATAGGATCCATGTATGAGAACAAAGTATGGACTTTGGTGGATTTGCCCAATGACCGGCGAGCCATAGAAAATAAATGGATCTTCAAGAAGAAGACTGATGCAAAGGGTAATGTAACCGTTTATAAAGCTCGACTTGTCGCAAAGGGTTTTCGACAAATTCAAGGAATTGACTACAAAGAGACTGACTCTCCCGTAGCAAAGCTGAAATCAGTCCGAATCATGTTAGCAATTGCCGCTTTTTATGATTATGAAATTTGGCAAATGGCCGTCAAAACAGCGTTCCTTAACGGGAACCTTAAGGAAGAGTTGTATATGATGCAACCAGAAGGTTTTGTCGACCCTAAGGGTGCTAACAAAGTGTGCAAGCTCCAGCGCTCCATCTATGGGCTGGTGCAAGCATCTCGGAGTTGGAACATTCGCTTTAATGAGGTAATTAAAGTGTTTGGGTTCATACAGGTTTACAGAGAAGCCCGTCTGTACAAGAAAGTGAGTGGGAGCTCTATAGCTTTCCTCATACTGTATGTGGATGACATATTATTCATGGGGAATAATATAGAGATGTTGGAGAGCATAAAGGCCTATTTGAACAAGAGTTTTTCAATGAAGGACCTTGGAGAAGCTGCATACATATTAGGCATCAAGATCTATAGAGATAGATCGAGACGCCTCATAGGTCTTTCGCAAAGTATATACCTTGACAAGATATTGAAGAAGTTCAATATGGAAAACTCAAAGAAAGGGTTCTTGCCAGTTTTGCAAGGTATGAGATTGAGTAAGACTCAGTCACCGACCACGGCAGCAGATAGAGAGAAGATGAGTACTGTCCCCTACGCTTCAGCCGTAGGCTCTCTTATTCATGCCATGACGTGTACCAGACCTGATATAAACCTTACCATAAGTTTGGTAGGGAGGTACCAAAGTGATCCCGGTATGGAACACTGGACAACGGTCAAGAATATCCTTAAGTACCTAAAGAGGACTAAGGAAATGTTTCTCGTTTATGGAGGTGACGAAGAGCTCGTCGTAAAGAGTTACGTCAATGCTAGCTTCGACACAGATCCGGATGACTCTAAGTCACAGACCGGATACGTATATGTTTTGAATGGTGGGGCAGTGAGCTGGTGCAGCAGCAAGCAAGAAGTCATGGCAGCATCTACATGTGAAGCGGAGCATATAGCTGCTTCAGAAGCATCTCATGAAGGAATTTGGATGAAGGAGCTCATCACCGACCTTGGAGTGGTTCCAAGCGCGTCGGGTCCAATGACACTCTTCTGTGATAACAGTGGGGCCATTGCCATTGCCAAGGAGCCCAGGTTTCACCGGAAGACGAAGCACATCAAACACCGCTACAATTCCTTCCAGGACCATGTCCAGAGTGGAGTAATAGAGATTTGGAAAGTACATACGGATCTGAATAGAGACCCGTTGACTAAACCTGTTCCACGAGCAAAACATAATCAACACCATAATGCTATGGGTGTTCGATACATCACAATGTAACTAGATTATTGACTCTAGTGCAAGTGGGAGAGTGTTGGAAATATGCCCTAGAGGCAATAATAAAATGGTTATTATCATATTTCCTTGTTCATGATAATCGTCTATTGTTCATGCTATAATTGTATTAACAGGAAACAGTAATACATGTGTGAATAAATACATCACAATGTGTCCCTAGCAAGCCTCTTGTTAGATAGCTCGTTAGTCAATAGATGATCATGGTTTCCTGGTCATGGGCATTAGATGTCATTCACAACGGGATCACATCATTGGGAGAATGATGTGATGGACAAGACCCAATCCTAAGCATATCACTAGATCGTATTGTTCGTATGCTAAAGCTTTTCTAATGTCAAGTGTCTTTTCCTTCGACCGTGAGATTGTGGAACTCCCAGATACCGTAGGAGTGCTTTGGGTGTATCAAACATCACAACGTAACTGGGTGACTATAAAGGTGCACTACGGGTACCTCTGAAAGTGTCTGTTGGGTTGGTACGAATCGAGATCGGGATTTGTTACTCCGCGTGACGGAGAGGTATCTCTGGGCCCACTCGGTAGAACATCATCATGAGCTCAATGTGACTAAGAAGTTAGTCACATGATGACATGCTACAGAACGAGTAAAGAGACTTAACGGTAACGAGATTGAACAAGGTATAGGTATACCGACGATTGAATCTCGGGCAAGTTCTATACCGACAGACAAAAGGAATTGTATACGGGATTGATTGAATCCTTGACATCGTGGTTCATCCGATGAGATCATCGTGGAGCAAGTGGGATCCACCATGGGTATCTAGCCCCCGCTGATGGTTATTGGCCGGAGAGGTGTCTCAGTCATGTCTGCCTGTCTCCCGAACCCGTAGGGTCTACACACTTAAGGTTCGATGACGCTAGGGTTATAGGGAATTGTTATACGAGGTTACCGAAAGTTGTTCGGCATCCCGGATGAGATCCCGGACATCACGAGGAGCTTCGGAATGGTCCGGAGGTAAAGATTGATATATAGGATGGATGGTTTTGAACACCGGAAATGTTTCGGGCGTCACTGGTAATGTACCGGGACCACCAGGACCACCGGAAATGGTCCCCGGGGTCCACCGGGAGGGGACACTAGCCCCAAGAGGTAGCATGGGCCAAAAGAGGGAGGGCAACCAGCCCAAAGTGGGCTGGTGCGCCTCCCACAAGGAGGCCCAAGGCGCAGGAGGTGGAGGGGGGGGGAACCCTAGGCGCTGGTGGGCCTAAGGCCCACCTAGGGGTGCGCCACCCCCTCCCCCTGCCCTTTCCGCCGCACCTCCCATCTAGGGGGGGGTTGACGCACCACCTAGGGTGGGAACCCTAGGGGTGGCACCCCCCTCCCTTCCTCCTATATATAGCGGGGGTTTTTGGGGCTGTTGGAGACACAGTTTTCCATCTCCCTCGGTGCAGCCCTGCCCCCCTTCTTCTTCCTTTCCCACGGTGCTTGGCGAAGCCCTGCCGGGAGACCTCGTCTCTCCATTGACACCA
This sequence comes from Hordeum vulgare subsp. vulgare, assembly GCF_904849725.1. NCBI lineage: Eukaryota > Viridiplantae > Streptophyta > Magnoliopsida > Poales > Poaceae > Hordeum > Hordeum vulgare. Next base: position 468,766,947 of record NC_058524.1, read on the forward strand.
CGCCGTCGTGCTGCCGGAGATCTTCCCCAACCTCTCGCTCGTCCTTGCTGGATCAAGGTGCGGGAGACGTCACCGGGCTGCACGTGTGTTGAACGCGGAGGTGCCGTGGTTCGGCACTAGATCGGAATCACACCGCTATCTGAATCGCCGCGAGTACGACTCCATCAACCGCGTTCTGGCAACGCTTCCGCTTAGCGATCTTCAAAGGTATGAAGATGCACTCACCCCTCTCTCGTTGCTGGTCTCTCCATAGGAAGATCTGAATATGCGTAGGAATTTTTTTGAATTTATGTTACGTTACCCAACAGCCTTCCCCTATGAGTATGCGTTTAGCACTTTGTTTCGATTACAAATAAAACTTTCGCAATAAGTATATGAGTTCTTCATGACTAATGTGAGTCCATGGTATAGATGCACTTTCACCTTCCACCATTGCTAGCCTCTCTAGTGCCGCGCAACTTTCATCGGTGCACAAACCCACCATATACCTTCCTCAAAACAGCCACTATACCTACCTATTATGGCATTTTCATAGCCATTCCGAGATATATTGCCATGCAACTCCCACCGTTCCGTCTCATGACATGTGCCGTCACTTTCATATTGACATTGCATGATCGTAAGATAGCTAGCAAGATGTTTCAACGTCATACGCTAAGCTAGATCGTTGCACATCCCGGTACACTCCTGGAGGCATTTCCTATAGATTCATCATTGCTCTAAGTGTTGAGTTGTAAGTAAATAAAAGTGTGATGATCATCATTACTAGAGCATTTTCCCATGTGAGGAAATAAAAAAAAGATGCCAAAGATGCCCACCAAAAAAAATGAAAAGAGGCCAAAGAGCCCAAACAAAAAAAAGAGAAAAAGAGAGAAGGGACAATGCTACTATCTTTTTCCACACTTGTGCTTCAAAATAGCACCATGTTCTTCATGATAGAGAGTCTCTTGTTTTGATACTTCCATATACTAGTGGGAATTTTCATTATATAACTTGGCTTGTATATTCCAATGATGGGCTTCCTCAAAATTGCCCTAGGTCTTCGTGAGCAAGAAAGTTGGGTGCACACCCACTAGTTCTCCTTTTGAGCTTTCACACACTTATAGCTCTAGTGCATCCGTTGCATGGTAATCCCTACTCATTCACATTGATATCTATTGATGGGCATCTCCATAGCCTGTTGATACGCCAAGTTGATGTGACCATCTCCTCCTTTTTGCCTCACAACCTTCACAACACTCTATTCCACCTATAGTGCTATATCCATGGCTCACGCTCATGTATTGCGTGAGAGTTGAAAAAGTTTGAGAAAATAAGAGTGCGAAAACAATTACTTGGCCAATATCGGGGTTGTGCCTGATTTAAATTCGTTGTGTGGGCATGATGGAGCATAGCCAGACTATATGATTTTGTAGGGATAACTTTCTTTGGCCTTGTTATTTCAAAAGTTCATGATCACTTTGCTAGTATGCTTGAAGTACTATTGTTTTCATGTCAATAGTAAACTATTGTTTTGAATCTTACGGATCTGAACATTCATGTCTCAAGAAAGAAGTTAGGAAGGACAAATATGTTAGGTAGCATTCCACATCAAAAATTCAGTCTTTATCACTTCCCTACTCGAGGACGACCAGGAGTTAAGCTTGGGGATGCTGATACGTCTCCAACGTATCTATAATTGTTTATGGTTCCATGCTATTATCTTGCCAACTTTGGATGTTTTGTATGCATGAATATGCTATTCTATATGTTTTTTGGGACTAACCTATTAACTCAGTGCCAAGTGCCAGTTCCTGTTTTTTCCGTGTTTTTGACCCTTTTTAGAGAAGAATATTAAACGGAGTCCAAACAGAATAAAACCTTCGGAATGATTTTTTCCGTAACCGAAGATACGCATGGAACTTGAGAACCAAGGCAAAGGACCCCGGAGGAGGTCACAATCCCCCTAGACGCGGCCTGGGGGGCGCCTACCAGGCTTGTGGGCCCCACGTGGCTCCTTTACGCTACTTCTTCCGCCTATAAATTCCCTCAAATTTCAGAACCACCAGAGAGAGCCACGAAAATACTTTTCCACTGCCGCAAGCTTCTGTCTCCGCAAGATCCCATCTGGGGCATGTTCTGGTGCCCTGCCGGAGGGGGGATTCGGACACGGAGGGCTTCTTCATCAACACCATTGCCTCTCCGATCATGCGTGAGTAGTTCACAACAGAGCTTCGGGTCCATAGCTAGTAGCTAGATGGCTTCTTCTCTCTCTTGGATATTCAATACAAATTTCTCCTTGATCTTCATGGAGATCTATCTGATGTAACCTTCTTTTGTGGTGTGTTTGTCGAGATCCGATGAATTGCGAATTTATGATCATATTATCTACGAATATTTTTTGAGTCTCCTCTGATCTCTTATATGCATGATTTCGTATCCTTGTAATTCTCTTCGAGTTGTGGGTTTTGTTTGGCCAACTTGGTCTATAATTCTTTCAATGGAAGAAGTGCTTGGTTTTGGGTTCATACCGTGTGGTGTCCTTACCCAGTGACAGAAAGGGTAGCGAGGCATGCATCGTGTTGTTGCCATGAAGGGTAAAAAGATGGGGTTTATATCATATTGCATGAATTTATCCCTCTACATCATGTCATCTTGCTTAAGGCATTACTCTATTTGTTATGAACTCAATACACTAGATGCATGCTAGATAGCGGTCGATGTGTGGAGTAATAGTAGTAGATGCCGACAGTATCGGTCTACTTGTCTCGGACGTGATGCATGTATGTATGATCATTGCCTTAGATATCATCACGACTTTGCGCGGTTCTATCAATTGCTCGACAGTAATTTGTTCACCCACCGTAATACTTGCTATCATGAGAGAAGCCTCTAGTGAACACTATGGCCCCCGGGTCTACTTCACATCATATTTTAAGCTCTACACTTTTACTTTGTTGCACTTTCGACCTTCAGATCTCACCTTGCAATTAATCGTGAAGGGATTGACAACTCCTTTATAGCGTTGGGTGCAAGTTTGTTTATTTTTGCGCAGGTACTTTGGTGACTTGTTTTGATACTCCTACTGGATTGATACCTTGGTTCTCAAACTGAGGGAAATACTTATTGCTACTATGCTGCATCACCCTTTCCTTTTCAAGGGAAAAACCAACGCAAGCTCAAGAGGTAGAAGCCGCCTCGGACGCCGTTTATCAGAGAAGGCGTCAGAGCCGCATCCCACCCAATCTTAACCCTACTCGCCTGTTCAGCAACCCGCATACGCGCAGCGCAGACCATAACCCACCTTGCTAGAACGATCCACAGGTTGAGATCGTCCAGCAGCCGATGCAACCCCCGTTGAACCCACAGACGACTCAACACTTCCAAAAGCCTCAAGGTCACATCTCGAACCCGGTGGATAATGTGCTGGCTGCGACCCGACATTTGGAGTCTCTTCCTATTCGTGGGAGTACCGTGTTGGAAGTGGAGGCAAGTAACGCCATTGAGATGTTAAAAATGGCGGTAGTCCCGCAGGCACAGTTTTCATACAGTCGTGACCGTCTGCACTCCACGCTGCAGGAAATCCACACGAAGAGTCGCCCAGATTACCCTCTAGCGGTTTCCAGCGATGCTCGTTGACACCAACCTCAGATCAATCCACCAGAGCCGCCAGCGTCAAATGCTCAGGCGCTTGTCAATGCTGCACGAGCAGCCCGGCAGGCAGAGGCAGCGGCGACATTAGCGGGTCAGGGAGTTCCACCATATACCCAGCTGGCTCGTGGATACAGTGGGCAAGGAAGAAGGAATGTAGGTGTCCCCTGACTATCCTATGCTCTACGAATGAGCACATGCGCAGAGAGTTTAAGGGCCCTCGTAAGGTACCCAAATGTACACCTAATCTTGAGCCAGGGGTGTGGGTTGAGAGCTATGAGCTGGCTATGGACATGCTTGACGCTAGCGATGCAGTCTGCGCCAAGTATTTCACCATGATTTTGGAAAGGCCAGCTCTCACGTGGTTGAAGAATCTACCCCCAACTCCATTAACACTTGGGCGAAACTCAAGGAGCGCTTCATCAAAAACTTTCGAGGAACCTGCAAGCGTCCGATGACCATTGTAGATCTGCAACATCGTGTTCAGTGAGCGAATGAATCATCTCATCATTGGACAAGGAGGGTTGCGAAGATCATCCACTCTTCAGATGACATTACGGCGGCTCAGGCTATGCTGATCTTGGAGAAGAACTGTCATTTTTAGCTCCTGGTGTTGAAGCTTGTCCGCCTCTTGCTATAGGTGCAAGATATGGGCGAGTTGATGGACACCCTTACCAGGTATGCTGAGTCAGACGGTACGATGGATGCTGGCTCTAATGACGAGAAGGTCGGTGAGGTTAAAATGGGAGACAAAACTAAAGGTCACTTCCAGACTCTTGGGCATAATAACAACCAGGGAGGTCAAGGAAAGAGAAGGCAGCAAGATGGCGCATTTGATTTTGTTGCTAACACCAATGCCGGACCGTGGAACCAGCGTCGCAACATGAGTCATGGCGGTTTTGAGGACCAGGGTTTTAGCAGAACGAAGCCACGCAGTTATGAAAAATTGCTCAAAGGACCTTGCCCTAAGCATAGTACTCCTAATGCCCCGTCAACTCACTCTTGGGAAAACTGTTTTGTGATGCAGGAATTTCGTCTCCAGGTGTCCAGGGATCACCTTGGAGGTAACAATGGTGCCCAGCAGGGTCAATTTGGCCCAGGCGGGTGACGAGGAGGCTCGTTCAGTGACTCCTAATCCAGGTCCTCAAGGACGAAGCGGCTCACATCATAATGGTGGATGATACGTCCATTTTGCATCATGTTTTCATGTTGATATTTATCGCTTCTTGCGCTGTTATTTCACTTCACGGTACAATTCTTATGCCTTTTCTCTCTTATTTTGTAAGGCTTACATGAAGAGGGAGAATGCCGGCAGCCGGATTTCTGGCCTGAAAGTGGAGCAAAGTTGAGATACCTATTCTGCGCAACTCCAAACACCGTAAAAATCAACGAGGATTTTTTTTCTGGATTTATAAAAAATACTGGGCCGAAGAAGCACCAGAGGGGCGCCAAGGGTTGGCCACAAGCCTGCACGGCACGGCCACCCCCCAGGTCGCGCCATGAGGGCTTGTGGGCAACCTGCTGCCCACTTTCCCCCCTCTTCTGCTATATGAAGGGTTTCGTCTGGAAAAAAAATCAGAGAGGAGCTTTTCGTGGATTCTCCGCCGCCACGAGGTGGAACTTGAGCAGAACCAATCTAGAGCTCCGGCAGGACGATCCTGCCAGGGAAACTTCCCTCCCGGAGGGGGAAATCGTTGCCATCGTCATCACCAACACTCCTCTCATCGGAGGGGACTCATCACCATCAACATCTTCATCAGCACCATCTCATCTCCAAACCCTAGTTCATCTCTTGTAACCAATCTCCGTCTCGCGACTCCGATTGGTACTTGTAAGGTTGCTAGTAGTGTTGATTACTCTTTGTAGTTGATGCTAGTTGGATTACTTGGTGGAAGAGTTTATGTTCAGATCCTTGATGCTACTCATTACCTCTGTGGTCATGAATATGATTATGCTTTGTGAGTAGTTACTTTTGTTCCTCAGGACATGGGATAAGTCATGCTAATAGTAGTCATGTGAATTTGGTATTCGTTCGGTAATTTGATATGTTGTATGTTGTTTTTCCTCTAGTGGTGTTATGTGAACGTCGACTACATAACACTTCACCATTATTTGGGCCTAGAGGAAGGCATTGGGAAGTAGTAAGTAGATGATGGGTTGCTAGAGTGACAGAAGCTTAAACCCTAGTTTATGCGTTGCTTCGTAAGGGGCTGATTTGGATCCACTAGTTTAATGTTATGGTTAGACTTTGTCTTAATTCTTCTTTCGTAGTTGCGGATGCTTGTGAGAGGGTTTAATCATAAGTGGGATTCTTGTCCAAGTAAGGGAACTAACCAAGCGCCGGTCCACCCACATATCAAACTATCAAAGTAACGAACCCGAATCATATGAACATGATGAAAACTAGCATGACAGAAATTCCCGTGTGTCCTCAGGAGCGTTTTTCCTTCTATAAGAATTTGTCCAGGCTTGTCCCTTGCTACAAAAGGGATTGGGACACTTTGCTGCGCCGTTTCTACTTTTGTTACTTGTTGCTTGCTACGAATCATCTCACCACACAATCACTTGTTAACGACAATTTCAGTGCGTGCAGATTTTACCTTGTTGAAAACCACTTGTCAGATCCTTCTGCTCCTTGTTGGGTTCAACACTCTTACTTATCGAAAGGACTACGATTGACCCCTTATACTTGTGGGTCATCAAGACTCTTTTCTGGCGCCGTTGCTGGGGAGTGAATCGCCTTTGGTGAGTGGAACTTGGTAAGGAAACATTCATATAGTGTGCTGAAATTTGTTATCACTTGTCACTATGGATACTAATCCTTTGAGGGGCTTGTTCGGGGTATCTTCACCTCGAATGGAAGCATAAATAGTTGCTCCTCAACCTGCTGCACCTACTGAAAATATTTACTTTGAATTTCCTTCGGGTATGCTTGAGAAACTGCTGGCTAATCCTTTTACAGGAGATGGAACATCACATCCAGACTTGCATCTAATCTATGTAGATGAATTTTGTGGTTTATTTAAGCTTGCAGGTTTGCCCGAGGATGAGGTCAAGAAGAAGGTCTTTCCTTTATCTTTGAAGGATACAGTGTTGACAAGGTATAGGCTATGTGATGATACTAGATCATGGGACTACAATCGGTTGAAATTGGAATTTCATCAAAAGTTTTATCCTATGCATTTAGTACATCGTGATCGGAATTATATTTATAATTTTTGGCCACATAACAGAGAAAGCATCGCTCAATCTTGGGGGAGGCTTAAATCAATGCTATATTCATGCCCCAATCATGAGCTCTCGAGAGAAATTATCATTCAGAACTTCTATGCTCGGCTTTCTCATGATGATCGCACCATGCTTGACACTTCTTGTACCGGTTGTTTTATGAAGAGAGATATTGACTTCAAATGGAATTTATTGGAGAGAATTAAACGCAACTCTGAAGATTGGGAGATTGAAGAAGGTAAGGAGTCAGGTATGAATTTCACGTTTGATTGCGTTAAATCCTTTGTTGAGACAAATACTTTTTGTGACTTTAGCGTTAAGTATGGACTTGACTCTGAGATAGTAGCTTCTTTGTGTGAATCCTTTGCTGCTCATATTGATCTCCCCAAAGAGCAGTGGTTCAAATATCATCCTCCTTTGGAAGTCAATGTAGTTAAACCCACTCTAGTTGAAGAGAGAGTCATTGCCTATAATGATCCTGTGGTTCCCAGTGCTTACATTGAGAAACCACCTTTCCCTGTTATGATAAAGGATCATTCTACAACTTCGACTTTGATACGTAGAGGCTATATTAGAGCACCTACACACCCTGAGCAAATTAGAGTTGAACCTAGCATTGCTATTATCAAAGATCTTCTGTCCGACGATGTTGAGGGACATAATATTCACTTCTGTGACGATGTTGAGGAACCTAGCTAAACCTCACGTTAGAGACAAACATAGGCCTGTTGTTGGCATGCCTGTGGTTTCTGTTAAGATAGGAGATCATTGCTATCATGGTTTATGTGTGGTGGGTGCTAGTGTTAGTGCAATACCTCAATCCTTATACGATGAAGTCAAAGATGAGATGGCACCTGTTGAGATAGAGCCTATTGATGTCACTTTTCAGCTTGCCAATAGAGATACTATCTGCCGTGTGGGAATTGTTAGGGATGTTGAAGTCTTGTGTGGTAAAAGAAGTATCCTGCTGATTTCCTCGTTCTTGCTACCGCACAAGATAGCTTTTGTCCCATCATATTTGGCAGGCCTTTTCTCAATACCGTCAATGCTCATATTGACTATGAGAAGCAAATTGTCACTGTTGGCTTTGAAGGTGTGTGACATGAGTTCAATTTCTCCAAGTTTGGTAGACAACCTCATGAAAAAGAGATGCCTAGTAGGAATGAAACTATTGCCTTAGCTTCTATGGCCGTGCCTCCTACTGATCCCTTAGAGCAATATTTGCTTGAGAATGAAAATGATATGCATATGGATGAAAGGGATGAAATAGATAGAGTTGTCTTAGAACAATATCCTATCCTTAAGAATAATCTGCCTGTTGAACTGCTTGGGGATCCACCCCCACCAAAGGGTGATCCTGTGTTCGAGCTTAAACAGTTGCCTGATACTCTTAAGTATGCTTATCTTGATGAAAAAGAGATATATCCTGTCATGATTAGTGCTAGCCTCTCGGAGCATGAAGAAAAGAAGTTACTAAAAACTGTGAGGAAGCACCGTGCTGCTATTGGATATACTCTTGATGATCTTAAGGGAATTAGTCCCACTCTATGCCAGCACGAGATTAAAACTGATCCTGACTTCAAACCAGTTGCTGATCATCAAAGGAGATTGAATCCTAAGATGAAAGAAGCAGTAAGAAAAGAAATACTAAAGCTCCTGGAAGCGGCTATTATCTTTCCTGTTGCTCATAGCGATTGGGTGAGTCCGGTGCACTGCGTCCCTAAGAAGGAGGCATTACCGTTGTCCCTAATGATATGAATTGATCGCACAAAGCATTATTACTGGCTATAGGATGGTGATCGATTTCAGGAAACTGAATAAAGCCACTAGGAAAGATCATTACCCTCTGCCTTTTATCGACCAAATGCTAGAAAGGTTGTCTAAACACACACACTTCTGCTTTCTAGACGGTTATTCTGGTTTCTCCCAAATACTAGTTGCACAATCTGATCAGGAGAAAACCACTTTCACCTGCCCTTTCGGTACCTTTGCTTATAGACGTATGCCTTTTGGCTTATGTAATGCACCTGCCACCTTTCAAAGATGTATGATGGCTATATTCTCTGACTTTTCTGAAAAGATTGTTGAGGTTTTCATGGATGACTTCTCCGTTTACGGGTCCTCTTTTGATGATTGCCTTAGAAACCTTGATCGAGTCTTACATAGATGTAAGGACACCAATCTTGTCTTGAATTGGGAGAAGTGCCACTTTATGGTTAATGAAGGCATCGTCTTAGGACATAAAATTTGTGAAAGAGGTATTGAAGTCGATAAGGCTAAGGTTGATGCAATCGAGAAAATGCCATACCCCACAAATATCAAAGGTATAAGAACTTTCCTTGGTCATGCTGGTTTCTATAGAAGGTTCATTAAAGACTTCTCTAAGATTTCTAGGCCTCTTACCAATCTCTTGCCAAAGGATATTCCTTTTGTTTTGACGATGATTGTGAGGAAGCCTTCGAAATACTTAAAAGGGCTTTGATGACTGCACCTATTGTTCAACCACCTGATTGGAACTTGCATTTTGAAATCATGTGTGATGCTAGTGATTATGATGTTGGTGCTGTCCTAGGGCAAAGAGTTGATACGAAGTTGAATGTTATTCACTATGCTAGTAAAACTCCAGATACTGCCCAAAGAAACTATGCTACTACGGAGAAGGAATTTTTAGTAGTCGTGTTTGCATGTGAAAAGTTCAGGTCTTACATAGTTGATTCTAAAGTCACTATTCACACTGATCATGCTGCTATTAAGTACCTCATGGAGAAGAACGACGCTAACCCTAGACTTATCAGATGGGTTCTCTCGCTGATAACCCCGTAGAAGATAACTTGTCTATGTTGGAGAACGTTCTTGATGACCCACAACCTATTGATGATAGCTTTCCCGGTGAGCAAATGAATGTCATCAATGCTTCACGTAGTGCACCATGGTATGCTGATTATGCAAACTATATCGTTGCCAAATATATACCACCTAGTTATTTTCCCTAGATTTGGAGTCTCTAGATATCTAATGACCGACCGTGGTTCACACTTCATTCATGCTTTCCGTAAAACGCTTGCTAAATACGAGGTCAACCATAGAATTGCGTCTCCCTATCATCTTCAGTCCAGTGGTCAAGTAGAGCTAAGCAAGAGAGAGATTAAACTGATTCTGCAAAAGACTGTCAACAGGTCTAGAAAGAATTGGTCTAAGAAGCTCGATGATGCGCTGTGGGCTTATAGAACTGCCTATAAGAATCCCATGGGCATGTCTCCATACAAAATGGTGTACGGTAAAGCATGTCATTTACCTCTTGAGCTAGAGCATAAAGCTTATTGGGAAATCAAAGAGTTCAACTTTGATTTCAAACTTGCCGATGAGAAGAGGTTTTTGATATTAGCTCGCTTGATGAATGGAGAACTCAGGCATATGAGAATGCCAAGTTGTTCAAAGAGAAGGTTAAGAGGTGGCATGATAAGAGGATACAAAAGCATGAGTTCAATGTAGGTGATTATGTCTTGCTATATAACTCTCGTTTAAGATTCTTTGCTGGCAAGCTTCTCTCTAAATGGGAAGGTCCCTATGTTGTTGAGGAAGTATATCGTTCCGGTGCTATCAAGATGAACAACACGAAAGGTAATTGTCTGAGAGTTGTAAATGGGAAGAGAATCAAGCATTATATCTCAGGTACTCCGATAAATGTTGAAAGCAATATTATCAATACCATAACTCCAGAAGAATACCTATGGGATATTTATCAGCCTATTTCAGACTCCGAAAACGAAGTGGTATGTGATTCGGTAAGAAAACAGAGTCCAAAACTTTTCCCGTAGGAATTTTTCTCCATTTTGGAATATTTGAAAAAAAATACAAAAATTGGAAGTAGTCCAGAAAGTGCGCGAGGAGGCGACAAGCCTGCACGGCGCAGGCCCACGCCATGGCCGCGCCGTGAGGGCTTGTGGCCACCTCGTGCGCCTCCCAGACTCCGTTTTCGTGCAGGGTACTCCTTCTGGTCTAGAAAAATCAATATATATACTCCCGTTTGGTTTGACCCCTGCATCACGCAGATTTCCTCTATTTTTCGTTTCGAGCATGTTTTCTGCCACAGATCTAGGTCAAGATATCTTCTCAGGATTCAGAGGGGGAGAACTATGTGGCTTATTACCTTGCTAACCCCAAGGTCTATGGGGATTTTGATCCTTTTGGGTGGACCCCTGATGAGGAAGAAGATTATGATCTCATGGGGAAGGAACAAACGAGTTCCGATGAAGAGGAGGCCACTCTACCTCAACCTGGACGCATGCATGTGGAGTTCAAGAAGTCGAGTCTCCTTGACACAAGGAAGAAGCCTAAGACCTTGTTTATCCCTTCTCGTTTCTTGCAGGAGAGTAAGCAGGAATTATGCCAATGCGTGTTGAAGCTTGAAGAGGAAAATGACGATCTGAGGGAGAAGAATTTTATGCTCAAGTGGAAATTAAACAAGCTCAAGACCTCTTTAACAACTCCTCCACCACCATCAAAGAAAGACAACTGAGCATTGGTATGGGCAATCCCCTTGGCTTGTGCCAAGCTTGGGGGAGTTTCCCCGGTATTGTATCACCTTCACATCTTTTGCTTTTCTCTTTGTTTTAGTTTTCCTTTTCAGTTTTCTCTTTCTCTAGTAGATTAAAAGTCTTAGTGTTTTAGTCTTTAGTTTTTCTTTGTGTCTCCCCCGATGTATTCGAGCTCGTGAGCCATATAATAAAGAGTGTCTTAGTTGATGGGCTTTGCCTCTTGCCATGATCAAAAGAGTGAGAATAGAACAAAAGCATGAAAGATCATGTAATGATCTTATGGGAAGTGATGGCTTCACATATAAAAAGAATGATGATTGAAACTTGTTGAGGGTAGACAAACGTAGACCTTGGTCATTGTTGCAATTAATAGGAAGTGATAAAGAAGGAGAGGTTCACATATAAATATATGATCTCTGACACCATCTATGATTGTGAACACTCACTAAACTATTACATGCCTAGAAGTAGATGTTGGAGAAGGAAGACAACATAATGAACTGTGTTTGCTTGGTTCCGAACAATGTTATATGACTAGAGATCCCTTAGCATGTGACGATTGCTTCCACCTCATAGTAGCCAAAACGTCCCGCACCAAGTAGAGATAGTACTAGTGCATCCATAAACCTTCGACCCAGTTTTGCCATGAGTGTCCATCATACCTACCTATGGATTGAATAAGATCCCTCAAGTAAGTTGTCATTGGTGCAAGCAATAAAAATTGCTCTCTAATATGTATGATTTATTATCATGTGGAAAATAAGCTTTGTACGAACCTGTGATGAGGAAGACATAAAAGCGATAGACTGCATAATAAAGTACTTTATCACAGGAGGCAATATAAAGTGACGTTCCTCCGCACTAAGAGGACACACATCCAAACCTCAAAAGTGCATGACAACCTCTGCTTTCCTCTCTGAAGGGCCTATCTTGTACCTTTACTTTTTCCCTTGATAGAGTCATGGTGATCTTCACCAATTCCTTATCTCGCCTTTATCTTGGATAACGTCATATGCTTGGGAAAGATCTATATTCATATGCCAACTTGGAAGTAAGTATTCATGAATTATTATTGTTGACATTACCCTTGAGGTAAGTAGTTGGGAGGCAAAACTATAAGCCCCTATCTTTCTCTGTGTCCAGCTGAAACTTTGATCTCATGAGTACCACGTGAGTTGTAGCAATTGTAGAGAAGGAAAGAATGATTGAGTATGTGGATTTGCTTTACAAAGCTCTTATTTGACTCTTTCTGATGTTGTGATAAATTGGAATTGCTTCAATGACTAAAGGCTATCGGTAGTTACTTCTCGGTAAGGTTCTTGATCCATGCTTTACTTTGTGAAGGAATTACCACTTTAGCATGAGAGATTATATCTTGGTATTGCTGTTCTCATCATGATCATGATGCATGCATGTTCGTATCTTGTTTTGTCGACACCTCTCTCCCTAAACATGTGGTCATATTTATTGAGCTTGGCTTTCGCTTGAGGACAAGCGAGGTCTAAGCTTGGGGGAGTTGATACGTCCATTTTGCATCATGTTTTCATGTTGATATTTATCGCTTCTTGGGCTGTTATTTCACTTCACGGTACAATTCTTATGCCTTTTCTCTCTTATTTTGCAAGGTTTACATGAAGAGGGAGAATGTCGGCAGCTGGAATTCAGGCCTGAAAGTGGAGCAAAGTTGAGATACATATTCTGCGCAACTCCAAACGCCGAAAAAATCAATGAGGATTTTTTCCGGATTTATAAAAAATACTGGGCCGAAGAAGCGCCAGAGGGGCGCCAGGGGTTGGCCACAAGCCTGCACGGCGCGGCCACCCCCAGGCCACGCCATGAGGGCTTGTGGGCAACCTGCTGGCCCACATTCCCCCTCTTCTGCTATATGAAGGGTTTCGTCTGGAAAAAAACCAGGGAGGAGATTTTTCGTGGATTCGCTGCCGCCACGAGGCGGAACTTGAGCAAAACCAATCTAGAGCTCCGGCAGGACGATCCTGCCGGGGAAACTTCCCTCCCGGAGGGGGAAATCGTCGCCATCGTCAACACTTCTCTCATCGGAGGGGACTCGTCACCATCAACATCTTCATCAGCACCATCTCATCTCCAAACCCTAGTTCATCTCTTATAACCAATCTCCCTCTCGCGACTCCGATTGGTACTTGTAAGGTTGCTAGTAGTGTTGATTACTCTTTGTATTTGATGCTAGTTGGATTACTTGGTGGAAGAGTTTATGTTCAGATCCTTGATGCTACTCATTACCTCTCTGGTCATGAATATGATTATGCTTTGTGAGTAGTTACTTTTGTTCCTGGGGACATGGGATAATTCATGCTAATAGTAGTCATATGAATTTGGTATTCGTTCGGTAATTTGATATGTTGTATGTTGTTTTTCATCTAGTGGTGTTATGTGAACGTCGACTACATAACACTTCACCATTATTTGGGCCTAGAGGAAGGCATTGGGAAGTAGTAAGTAGATGATGGGTTGCTAGAGTGACAGAAGCTTAAACCCTTGTTTATGCGTTACTTCGTAAGGGACTGATTTGGATCCACTAGTTTAATGCTATGGTTAGACTTTGTCTTAATTCTTCTTTCGTAGTTGCGGATGCTTGCGAGAGGGGTTAATCATAAGTGAGATGTTTGTCCAAGTAAGGGTAGTACCCAAGCGCCGGTCCACCCACATATCAAACTATCAAAGTAACGAACGCGAATCATATGAACATGATGAAAACTAGCATGACAGAAATTCCCGTGTGTCCTGGGGAGCGTTTTTCCTCCTATAAGACTTTGTCCATGCTTGTCCCTTGCTACAAAAGGGTTGGGCCACTTTGCTACTCCGTTGCTACTTTTGTTACTTGTTGCTTGCTACGAATCATCTCATCACACAATCACTTGTTACCGACAATTTCAGTGCGTGCAGATTTTACCTTGCTGAAAACCACTTGTCAGATCCTTCTGCTCCTCGTTGGGGTCGACACTCTTACTTATTGAAAGGACTACGTTTGATCCCCAATACTTGTGGGTCATCAGTGGATAGTCATCTAGCCAAGGTAGTGAGCAGTATAATGACCAGGGAAGTTTCAAGCAGCTAAACAGCCAAGGCGGTTTCCAGAGCAATCCTAAGTAGTTGAATGGCGGGCAATACCATGTCTTCACAAGTGGTACGTGTAAGAGGGATAAGAAGGTAAAGCAGAGGGCCACAATATGGCTGAGCCGGCGGTCCCTAGATACTTATACTGGTCTGAACAGCTTGTCACGTGGAGTAGAGCCGACCACTCGCCTCAGATTGATAACCCTGGCGACTTGACATTGGTGGTGGCGCCTCAGGTTGGGGGTACACGCTCTCTAAGGTCCTTATGGATGGAGGTAGCGGTATCAACATCCTGTACTATGGCACCTTCCGGGAGATAAACTTTGATGAGAAGGACTTGATGCCCTCAACCACGGTTTTCCACAACATTGTTCTGGGCAAGTGGGCATATCTTGTTGGGCGGATCAAGTTGAATGTGGCTTTTGGTGATTAGATCAGTTACAGGAGTGAGTCATTGATGTTTGAGGTGGTCAAAATTAAAAGTCCTTGTCATGCTTAGTTTGGGCGGCCGACTTATGCTCGCTTCGTGGCTCGGCCTTGTTATGTGTACCTTAAGCTTAAAATGCCACGTCTTAAGGGCACCATCATAGTGACTGGGGATCAAAAGACAACTCAGGAGTGTGAAGAGAGAGACGCCGCATATGCTGAGATGGTGTGCACTGCCGAAGAGTCTCCTCCCAGCCCTTGGGGGCTACAGAGGGATATATGGGGTAACTAATGACACGACACCATACCTCGTATCTTTTCTTCATCATGTTTACCAGACCGGCTTCAAGGTCCCGGCTAATGGAAAGGCGGTTTAGGTATCCCGCATGCATCTCTTCAAAGTTCAACTTCTCGATATTGGGAAACTCAAGTGTTGCTTTCCCTTTGGCTATCTTGGTTAAGACGTCCTCGATAGTATGCTTGGTCAACACATTATGAACGGGCCTTGTGTGACCCGTCCAGTAATGAGAACAACATCTTCTTCGAACATGGCGTCTTTTGATGACTTCAAGGGGCATGGCTGGTTGCAATCTTCTTTCTGACTCGGATCCATGGTCACATCATCAGATTTTGGTGGATAGGCTTGAATATCAGGGATGTTATCCATGGCAGTACTCTCTGGAGTTTCAGTATAAGTTCTAGCTGTTTCAGCCGGAATGTCATGGGTACAAGAATCTATTTCTTCCACTTCAGGTGTTTCAATGTTTGGAGCTGACCCGCCGGTTTTTCGCTTCTTCGCTTGAGCTCTAAAAAATGAAAGGACAAGGTACATGTGGTGACATGTGAATGACGCGTGAAGTATTGAAGCAAGTGCTGATAGAACAAATAGTAACATTGTCGGTGTTGTGGGAACGTGGGTACCCAAACTCGCCTGTCTGCGGCCCACGGCTGGCCCACTCCATCAACCAAGCATCGAGAGGCGAGCAACAGATGGCAGGATGGGGCAGTTTCCCCTTTGGTGCGAAGGAAGCGGGAGCATACAGGGGTTCAAAATGCATCTTCCAAAGTTTTCCCTTCTAGTACAATGAAACCGCCGCCGCCCGCCAGTAGGGCAAACGTCATCCTCGGGCCTGCCTATGCAGCGCTGACAATTACTTTGCAGGCGAAGAGCACCTTTGGGCAGGGGAGCATGTTCCCCTATTCCCCTTCAAAATTGGCTGATGTGGGATCCCTTCCCGCCGAAACTATGAGGGAAGAGCACCCGGGCCTTCGCTATAAATAGAAAGGGTAGAATACTTGGTAGGGGGGATTCATTCTACCGTAGGGCAATACACCTAGCCACTTGGCCTCCAGAGGCTTGAGAGCACTGTACGAGATCATCCACCACCTCCGCGAGAGGCAATCCACGAAAAGTAGGAGTACAGTTTTACGCTTCGCAGCGACCCGAACCTGGGTAAACTGTCGCGTCCCCTGTCTCACTAACCATCGCGTGAGTTCTTAGCCTTGCTCACCAAGAAACGGGTCCGGTAAAGCGAATCTGTTGAGTGGCCTCCGTGCGCGCCCCTGTGTTCGAATCATTGGGGTTTTGCGGAGCCCGAAATCCAACATTTGGCGCGTCGGGTAGGGGGCGCGTGTCGGAGCCTCCACGCTAACAGCAGGAAACAGATCTCGACTCGGCGACACCATGGCAAGTGCAACCACCGATGACCGCCGGTCCACGGCGGTGGACGGCGCCGAGCATGTAGGGCCGTCTCCGCGGTCGCTTGTATTCTTGGCGGATCGCAGACGCTAACCTCCTGCCGCCACATCAAGCATTTCCTACAGCACGGGGGGACGGCTCGCCTAAGGTCCGAGCCCCTGGAACGCCGTGTGTGGCCAGAGGTCAACATCACCTTCGGCCCCGACGACCACCCTAAAGCCACGACCGCTGCCGGGGCGCTTTCCATGCTATGCACGCCGACCATCTCCGGTGTGGCTGTCTCCAAGACCCTCATCAACGGCGGCGCGGGCCTCAACGTCATCCCAATGGAGGCCTTCGACGCGCTATGGCTACCCCGAGACCAGCTCGCGCCCTCGAAGCCCTTTTCTAGGGTAGTGGCGGGATCCGTTATTCCCGTCAGACGGATCCGTCTCCCTGTCACGTTCGGCACATGCTCCAACTTCCACACCGAGCAGATCGACTTCACCTCGCTCACATCCACCTTCCATGCAATGCAATACTCAGCTACCCCGCCCTCGCACGGTTCATGGCGGCGACACACCCGGGCTACAACGTCGTCAAGATGCCAGGGAGCGGCGGCATGCTCACCGTCGTGGGGGACATCAAATACACCTCACGGGTGCTCGGGCTATCCCATAAGGCCGCGGCTGCAGCGCGTGCCGACTCCAGGGGCGAGGCGTGTGCCATGGAGGACCCAGGAGACGTCCACGACATCGCGCCCGTGAAGAAGAAGCAGTTGTTTTCCTAGGACCAGGCGGAGAAGAAGCAAGTGCCGGCGGACGAAGGAAGCCTGGGCCCCACCTTCACCATCGGCGCGAACCTCCCCAAAGACCAAGAGAAGGCACTCGTGGATTTCCTCAGGGCGAACAAGGGCGCGTTTGCCTGGAGCGCCTCCGATCTTGTGGGGGTTCCGAGGGACGTCATCGAGCACCACCTCATGGTGTGCCTGAACGTGCGTCTGGTGAAGCAGAAGGCGAAGGAGGCAAGCCCCGAAGAAGCATGCGTTCATCACTCAAGAGGTGCGCAAGCTGAAGGAAGCATGGGTCATAAGGATGGTGCACGACCCAGAATGGGCGGCCAACCCGGTGGTTGTCCCGAAGAAATGTGGGAATGAGAACATGTGTGTCGACTTCATGGACCTCAACAAGGCTTGCCCTCAGGACCCGTTCCTGCTACCACGCACCGACGAGATCGTGGACTCCACCACGGAGTGCGACCTCCTGTGCTTCTTGGATGCATTCTCGGGCTACCACCAGATCAAGATGGCGGTGGAGGACGTCGAGAAGACAACTTTCCTCTCTCCGTGCGGGGTATACTGCTACGAGTGTTTGCCTTTCGGGATGCGGAGCGACGGGGCGACCTTCCAGCGGTTGATGCATATTGCCTTGGGGCCGCAGCTCGGGAGGAACGCGGAGGCCTACATCGACGACATCATGGTCAAGTCAAGGCAAGCAAAAACCCTGGTGGAGGACCTAGAGGAGACCTTCGCCAGCCCGCGGGAGGTGAACGTGAAGCTCAACCCCGAGAAGTGTGTCTTCGGAGTCCCGTCGGGCAAGCTGCTCGGTTTCCTGGTGTCGCACCGGGGGATCGAGGCTAACCTAGTAAAAGTCAATGCCATAAACAAGATGTGCGCGCCAACAACCCTCAAGGAAATGCAGAAGCTGGCGGGGTGTGTCACCTTCTTGGTTCGTTTCATCTCCAAGCTTGGCGAGCGGGCCCTGCCCTTCCTCAAGATCATGAAAAGGAAGGGGTCCTTCGAGTGGACCCCGGAGGCCGACGCTGCCTTCGACAAGCTCAAGTGCTACCTCACGAGCCTGCCGATCATGGTGGCGCCTCGCCCACGGGAGTCCCTGCTATTGTACCTTGCTGCCACCCCCACTCCACCAGTGGCGCATTGGTGCCAGTAAGGGAGGAGCAAACCGACGGGGGCGCTACCTTGGGAAGCCCCAGAGGGCCCTCGCCCGATGCGCCTGGGGGCTCACACGACTCATAAGCTCCAACTCCCCCACAAGCGGAGGGACCTCAGGCCCAGACTAGCGAATCATGTCATGAAGAGCCTTGCCCTCCCAAGGCCCCAAATTTTCCTCCGGACAAAAAAACGCCCCGATCTCCTGAAGCCACCAAGGACCACGATGCCCCGAGTGGACGCGTCCTCGTCAAGCACCCAGTGTACTTCGTCAGCGCGGTACCACGGGATGCACGCTCACGTTACCCCATGCAGCAGAAACTCCTTCTGCTGCTCCTCGTCGCCTCGCGCAAGCTGCATCACTACTTCCAAGGACACCCGATCAAGGTCGTCTCTGCCTACCCCTTGGAGAAGATCCTGCTGATACGTCTCAAACGTATCTATAATTTTTGATGGTTTCACGCTGTTATCTTGTCTTCTTTGGTTTTTTTATGTACCTTTTATATCTTTTTTGGGACTAACTTATTAATTCAGTACCAAGTGCCAGTTCCTGTTCTTTCCGTGTTTTTGACTCTTTTCAGATCTGGTTTTGGAACAGAGTCCAAACGGAAGAAAAACCCCTAAATGATTTTTTCCCGAACGAAAGAAGATCACGGGGCCTTTGGGCCAAGCCAGGTGGGCTCCAGGGAGCCCACAAGCCCCCACTCCGCCACCAGGGGGGAGGCGGCAGTGGGCAGGCTTGTGGCCTCCCTGGCCTCCCCCTGACCTAGATCTTTGGCCTATAAATTCCCAAATATTCCGCAAAAAATCAGGGGAGCCTCGAAAATACATTTCCGCCGCCGCAAGCTTCCGTTTCCGCGAGATCTCATTTGGAGACCCTTCCCGGCACCCTGCCGGAGGGGACATTGGAGTTGGGTAGCTTCTTCGTCATCACCATCGCCCCTCCAATGACTCGTGAGTAGTTCACTTCAGACCTACGGGTCCGTAGTTAGTATCTAGATGGCTTCTTCTCTCTCTTGGATCTTCAATACAAAGTTCTCCATGATCTTCATGGAGATCTATCCGATGTAATCTTCTTTGGCGGTGTGTTTGTCGACACCCGATGAATTGTGGATTTGTGATCAGATTATCTATGATATATATTTGAGTCTTTGCTGATTTCTTTTATGCATGATTTGATATCCTTGTAAGTCTCTCCGAGTCTTGGGTTTTGTTTGGCCAACTAGATCTATGATTCTTGCAATGGGAGAAGTGCTTGGTTTTGGGTTCTGCCATGTGGTAACCTTTCCCAGTGACAGTAGGGGCAGCAAGGCACACATCAAGTAGTTGCCATCAAGGGTAAAAAGATGGGGTTTTTTATCATTGGTTTGAGATTATCCCTCTACATCATGTCATCTTGCTTAAGGCGTTACTCTGTTCTTATGGACTTAATACACTAGATGCATGCTGGATAGCGGTCGACGTGTGGAGTAATAGTAGTAGATGCAGACAGTATCGGTCTACTTGTTTTGGACGTGATGCCTATAGAAATAATGATTGCATAAATATCGTCACAACTTTGCGCGGTTCTATTAATTGCTCGACAGTAATTTGTTCACCCACCGTCTACTTGCTTTCATGAGAGAAGCCACTAGTAAACACTACGGCCCCCGGGTCTATTCACATCCATCGTTTACATCTCTGCTTTTACTTTGCTTTGTTACTTTGTTGCTTTTAGTTCTCACTTGGCAAACAATCTATAAGGGATTGACAACCCCTTCATCGTGTTGGGAGCAAGTTTTTGTGTTTGTGCAGGATTTTGAGATACTCCTCCACTGGATTGATACCTTGGTTCTCAAACTGAGGGAAATACTTCCGCTTCGAGGGAACACCAACGCAAGGCTCCAAGGCCACGGGGGAAATCCTTTGCATACTTTCCTAGGAAGTCCCTTAAGGCATAGCCGCAGCTGAAGGATTCCTGGTGCCATTGACACGACAATTTCTGGCGCCGTTGCCATGAATCTTTTTGAGGTAGCAGAAGTATTTCTGGCGCCTTTGCAAGGGAAGCACAGCTGACATCAGAAGTATTTCTGGCGCTGTTGCCGGGGAGGAGAAACAAGATCTATCCAAGTAGGTCTCAGAAACTCATCTCTTGCATTTACTTTTGTTGCCAGTTGCCTCTCGTTTTCCTCTCCCCCACTTCACATTTTCCATTTCCATTTGCCTTTCTCGTTTGCCTTTTCGTTCACCCTTTTCTCTCGCTTGCTTTCTGTTCGCTTGTGTGCCATGTGCCTTCAATATGCTTGCATCTTCGCTTGTTGAAAATCTATTGATATGGATCCTCATCCACTAGCTAGTCTCTTTAAGAGACCCACTATTGTTGAACGAATTGCTAGTGAGTTGAGGACAATTGACTATTTCTATGGAGTTTTTCTTAAAATGCGTGAATCTAAAAATTGTGAGGAAGAAATTTATGAAGTGATTCACGAGGTCTCCTTGGATGAAAAGCATGATTGCAATGGTTTCACTATAAATTCTATTAGTGACAATCATGCTAAAATTATGCAAAACCCTAAGCTTGGGGATGCTAGTTTTGCTATGTCCCCTAGTTGTTGCAATAATCATGATTGGGGTGATGATCTTTCTTATGGTCTTGAGAATTTGTTCAAACCTCATGATGAATATGATATTTGCAACAATACTGAAAGTGGGATTGTAGAAGTCATGACTTTATTTGATGATAATCCCACTATTTTTGAAGAGCGTCCACTTTGCATGCATGTGGATCATGAAAAGAATATCCTATGTGATAGTTACATTGTTGAATTCGAAAATGATCCCACATGTAATTGCTATGAGAGAGGAAAATATTTTGGTAGAAACTTTCATGTTACCAAATTACCTCTCGTTATGTGGAGATTGCTATTGTCTCTTTCTTCTTCCTTGCATATGGCAACTATTGGTTGTCTTGACAATCTGTTTTCCTATAAAATACCTATGCATAGGAAGTATGTTAGACTTAGATGTGGTTTTCACATGCTTCAGGATGCTCTCGTTGTGCTTCGATTCTTGTCTTTTGTGAGAGCATCATTTAATGCCTAGCTAGGGGCGTTAAACAAAAGCGCTTGTTGGGAGGCAACCCAACGAATCTATCCTTTTTATTTCTGTTTTGTGTTTTCCACACTTTCATAATTCTGTTATGATTGTGTTTTTTGTGTTTCTTTTTGTGTTTGTGCCAAGCAAAACCGTTATGATTAGTCCTCGGGATGATCGTTTGGTCATGCTGGAAAAGACAAAAACTTTCTGCTCACGAAAAGAATTTTCGTTTTTTTTATGTAAGAGATTTTGAGTTGATTCCTTTTGCTTCTGATTGCTACGCAAATTCTTCAGACTTCCGTAAATTTTCAGAATTTGTGAAGTACCAAAGGTATACGAAATATACAGATTTCCGCAGACTGGTCTGCTGTTAACAGATTCTGTTTTGTTGTGTTGGTTGCTTATTTTGATGAAACTATGGATAGTATCGGGGGGGGGGGGGGTATTAGCCATGGAATATTGAAAGTACAGTAAGCCAACATCAGCACAAGTAGAATTTAAGTTTGCTATAGTACCTAAGGAAGTGGTGGTTTGCTTTCTTGTACTAATGTTATCACGAGTTTCTGTTTAAGTTTCGTGTTGTGAAGTTTTCAAGTTTTGGGTGAAGTTCTTATGGACAAAGAGATAAAGAGTGGCAAGAGCTCAAGATTGGGGATGCCCAAGGCACCCCAAGAGATTCAAGGATGCCGTAAAAGCCTAAGCTTGGGGATGCCCCGGGAAGGCATCCCCTCTCTCGTCTTCAATCCATCGGTAACGTTACTTGGGGCTATATTTTTATTCACCACATGTTATGTGTTTTTGCTTGGAGCGTCTTGTATCGTAGGAGTCTTTTATTTTTGTTGTGTCACAATCATCCCTGCTGCACACCTAGAGAGAGAGAGAGACATGCACACACCGTGATTTTTTCGAGCTTCACTTATATCTTTTGGTAGACAATTCAGCTCACATGTGCTTCACTTATATCTTTTGAGCTAGATACTTTTTCTCCATGTGCTTCACTTAAATATTTTAGAGCACAACGGTGCGTGGCTTGGTAGTTGATCTATGCTTTGAAAGTAGTCTCAAAAGGGTTAGTTATCCAAAGGGATACGAAAACTTCCACCTTCATGTGCATTGAATAGTTAGAGAAGTTTGATTCATCTCAATTAGTTTTGAGTTGTGGTTATGGTAATATTGAAGTCATGCTAGTAAGGTGTTGTGGATCTAGAAATACTTGTGTTGAAGTTAGTGATTCCCGTAGCATGCACGCATGGTGAACCGCTATGTGATGAAATCTGAGCATGATTAGTCTATTGATTGTCATCCTTTGCGTGGCGGTCGGGATCGCGCGATGGATTATACCTACCAACCCTTCCCCTAGGAGTATGCGTTGAATGCTTTGTTTCGAATACTAATAAAACTTTTGCAACAAGTATATGAGTTCCTCATGACTAATGTTGAGTCCATGGTTTAGATGCACTTTCACCTTCCACCATCACTATCTTCTTAGTGCCGTGCAACTTTCGCCGGTGCACAAAACCCACCATTAGCATCCCTCCAAATAGCCACCATCCCTACCTACTATAGCTTTTTCAAAGTCATTCCGAGATATATTGCCATGCAACTACCACCATGACATGTGCCACCACGTCTACATTGCCATTGCATGATCGTAAGATAGCTAGCATGATGTTTCCATTGAGGTTTATTCCATGCTAGATCATTGCCACGGTACACTACCGAAGGCATTCCATATAGAGTCATTGTTACTCTAAGTTTTGAGTTGAAAGTGTGATGATCATCATTAATGGAGCATTGTCCCATGTGAGGAAATAAAAGAGGCCAAAGAAGGCCACCAAAAAAAACAAAAAAAAGAGGCCAAAGAACCCACCAAAATAAAAAAATAAAAAAATAAAAAATGAGAGAAAAAGAGAGAAGGGACAATGCTACCACTTTTTCCACACTTGTGCATATTAAGCACCATGATCTTCATGATTGAGAGTCTTTCGTTTTGTCACCACCATATAGCTAGTGGGAATTTTTCATTATATAACTTGGCTTGTATATTCCTATGATAGGCTTCCTCAAAATTGCCTTAGGTCTTCGTGAGCAAGCAAGTTGGATGCACACCCACTAATTTTCTTTAAGAGCTTTCACATACTCATAGCTCTAGTGCATCAATTGTATGGCAATCCCTACTCATTCACATTGATATCTATTGATGAGCATCTCCACATCTCATCGATATGCCAAGTTAATGTGACTATGTTCTCCTTTTTGTCTTGCAACCTCCACTACATTCCACACCATCTATAGTGCTATAACCGTGGATCACGCTCATGTATTGCGTGAGAGTTGAAAAGGTTTGAGAAAGTAAAGGTGTGAAATAATTACTTGGCCAATACCGTGGTTGTGCATGATTTAAATTCGTTGTGCAATGATGATAGAGCATAGCTAGACTATATGCTTTTGTAGGGATAACTTTCTTTTGGCCTTGTTATTTTGAAAGTTCATGATTACTTTGCTAGTTTGCTTGAATTATTATTGTTTCCACGTCAATAGCAAACTATTTTTTTAAATCTAATGGATTTGAACATTCACGTCACATAAGAGGAATTACAAAGGACACCTATGCTAGGTAGCATGAAAGCATCAAAATTCATTCTTATCACTTCCCTACTCGAGGACGAGCAGGAGTTAAGCTTGGGGATGCTTGATACGTCTCAAACGTATCTATAATTTTTGATGGTTTCACGCTGTTATCTTGTCTTCTTTGCTTGTTTTATGTACCTTTTATATCTTTTTTGGGACTAACTTATTAATTCAATGCCAAGTGCCAGTTCCTGTATTTTCCGTTTTTTTGACTCTTTTCAGATCTGATTCTGGAACGGAGTCCAAACGGAAGAAAAAACCCGAAATGACTTTTTCCCGAACGGAAGAAGATGAGGGGGCCTTTGGGCCAAGCCAGGTGGGCTCCAGGGAGCCCACAAGCCCCCACTGGACGCCCCCTCACCTAGATCTTTGGCCTCCCTGGCCGCCCCTAACCTAGATCTTTGGCCTATAAATTCCCAAATATTCCGCAAAAAATTAGAGACCTCGAAAATACTTTTCCACCGCCGCAAGCTTCCGTTTCTGCGGGATCTCATCTGGAGACCCTTCCCGGCACCCTGCCGGAGGGGACTTTGGAGTTGGAGGGCTTCTTCATCATCATCATCATTGCCCCTCCAATGACTCGTGAGTAGTTCACTTCGGACATACGGGTCCGTAGTTAGTAGCTAGATGGCTTCTTCTCTCTCTTGGATCTTCAATACAAAGTTCTCCATGATCTTCATGGAGATCTATCCGATGTAATCTTCTTTGGCAGTGTATTTGTCGAGATCCGATGAATTGTGGATTTGTGATCAGATTATCTATGATATATATTCGAGTCTTTGCTGATTTCTTTTATGCATGATTTGATATCCTTGTATGTCTCTCCGAGTCTTGGGTTTTGTTTGGCCAACTATATCAATGATTCTTGCAATGGGAGAAGTGCTTGGTTTTGGGTTCTGCCATGTGGTGACCATTCCCAGTGACAGTAGGGGCAGCAAGGCACACATCAAGTAGTTTCCATCAAGGGTAAAAGGATGGGGTTTTTATCATTGGTTTGAGATTATCCCTCTACATCATGTCATCTTGCTTAAGGCGTTGCTCTGTTCTTATGGACTTAATACACTAGATGCATGCTGGATAGCGGCCGACGTGTGGAGGAATAGTAGTAGATGCAGACAGTATCCGTCTACTTGTTTTGGACGTGATGCCTATAGAAATAATGATTGCATAAATATCGGCACGACTTTGCGCAGTTCTATTAATTGCTCGACAGTAATTTGTTCACCCACAGTCTACTTGCTTTCATGAGAGAAGCCACTAGTAAACACTACGGCCCCCGGGTCTATTCACATCCATCGTTTACATCTCCGCTTTTACTTTGCTTTGTTACTTTGTTGCTTTCAGTTCTCACTTGGCAAACAATCTATAAGGGATTGAAAACCCCTTCATAGCGTTGGGAGCAAGTTTTTGTGTTTGTGCAGGATCTTGAGATACTCCTCCACTGGATTGATACCTTGGTTCTCAAACTGAGGGAAATACTTACCACTGCTGTGCTACATCACCCTTTCCGCTTCGAGGGAACACCAACGCAAGGCTCCAAGGCCACGGGGGAAATCCTTTGCATACTTGCCTAGGAAGTCCCTTAAGGCGTAGCCGCAGCTGAAGGATTCCTGGTGCCATCGACATGACAATTTCTGGCGCCGTTGCCAGGAATCTTTTTGAGGTAGCAGAAGTATTTCTGGCGCCTTTGCAAGGGAAGCATAGCTGACATCACCTACACAACCCAAACGCAGCAGGAAGAGTTGCCAAATGGAACATCGAGCTTCAGGCCTTCAACGTCGAATTCAATAGGACCACGGTCATCAAGGGAGCTGCCCTGGCCGACTCGTGGCGGAATGGACGGACGCACCGGACCGGGGCCGGGAAGGGAGCCAATCCGTTTCCCCCGGAGCAGAGGCGCCCGAGGGGTGGACGATGCACTTCGACGGAGCCTTCGCGCGAATGTGAGTGGGGGCTGGTGTCCTGCTCACTTCCCCGATGGGAGACAGGCTTCGCTACGCTGTGCACCTCTGCTTCCAACGGGGGGAGAAGGTCTCCAACAACATAGCAGAGTACAAGAGCCTCATTGCTGGCCTCAAGGCAGCGACGGCCTTGGGGGTCCAACGCCTCACTGTGATGGGTGGCTCTCAGCTTCTCGTCAACTTCTCCAACAAGGAGTACACACCCAAGGAAGAACATATGGAGGCGTATCTGCAGGAGGAACTCAGGGCGTATTTGCTCCACAACACACTGCTGAAGAAGGAAGAAGATGCCGAACGCGTAGTACGACAAGACTCAACTTACTGCGTGCGAGACAGCGCCTTGTACTGCAGGTGCCCGAACGACGTCGCGTTGCGATGCATTTCCAGGGAGCAGGGGCGCGAGCTACTGGCCGACATCCACGGGGCAGACTGCGTACATCACTCCTCCTCGCGCACGCTCGCAGGTAAGGCTTCCAGGTCACGTTTTTACTAGCCTACAACTCTGGACGATGCAACCGAGCTGGTCGGGTCCTGCAAAGCCTGCCAGTTCTAGCCAAGCACATCCACCAGCCCGCGCAGGGCCTCCAGACCATCCCCCTTTCCTGGTCTTTTGCGGTCTGGGGGCTGGACATATTGGGACCCTTCCCGCAAGACGCGGGGGGTTTCCGCTACCTCTACGTCGCCATCGACAAATTCACCAAGTGGGCGGAGGTGGATCCCGTGCGCACCATCCCGGTCGAGTCTGCCGTCAAGTTCATCAAGGGCCTCGTGAGCCGATTCGGCGTCCCCAACCGCATCATCATTGATAACGGTTCGCAGTTCACCAGTCAGCTCTTTAAGACTTACTGTGCTAACCTCGGTACGCAGATATGCTATGCACCGGTGGCCCATCCGCGGACCAATGGCTAGGCGGAGCGTGCCAAAGCAGAGGTCATGCGGGGTCTCAAAGTGAGGAGCTTCAAGAAGAAGCTCGAAGTTTGCGGCCGGGCTTGGGTCGACAAGCTCTTATCAGTATGGTGGTCCATCCACACCACTGCAACCAAACCCACTCGTGAAACCCCATTCTTTCTCGTCTATGGAGCAGAGGCGGTCCTTCCCCACGAAATCAAGCACCGCTCCCCGCGGGTCTTGGCGTTCAATGAGGAGCGTCAGGAGGCTGCGCGGGGGACGAATCTCGTACTTGGAGAGGAGGCGCGCCGCCGGGCCTCTCTCCGAGCCGCGAGGTACCAGCAGGTCTTGCGGCGCTTCCACTGCCGCAACATCCGCTCCAGGACCCTCGAAGTCGGCGGTCTCGTCCTGAGGCGGGTCCAATCCAGGGAAGGCTTGCATAATCTTTCGCCCATGTGGGAAGGCCCATTCAAGGTCGTCCATGTCTCGAGGCCCGGCTCCGTGTGTCTGGAGACTGAAGATGGAGTTCCCATACAGAATTCCTGGAACATCCATCACCTCCGCAAGTTCTACCCATGATGACTCTGCACCGCCCCTGCACTGCCTCTGCACCGCCTCTGCATCGACCCTGCATCGTCCTTCAATTCTTCCAGAACCTACTTCCTCCCGTGATACTCTCACGTAATAACGAGCCGAGGCTGTATACGCCCAGCCCCCCCCCCCCCCCGAGGATGCGGAAGGGGTCCATCCCACGCCTAGTGGTGAAGACGGAGGAAATCAATACAGTCCACCAATGACTTCCAGAATTAGGTGCCTAATGCCTCGGGGGTAGGGACACTCGCAAGGCCAAAGCGTCTTCATGACCTCCCAGATACACTCCCACCGTGACACTTGCTACCTCTTGAGCTTGCGTTGGTTTTTCCCTTGAAGAGGAAAGGGTGATACAGCACAGTAGCAGTAAGTATTTCCCTCAGTTTGAGAACCAAGGTATCAATCCAGTAGGAGTATCAAGCCAAGTCTCCAAAGTACCTGCGCAAAAATAGCATACTTGCACCCAACGCTACAAAGGGGTTGTCAATCCCTTCAGGATTGATTGCAAGGTGAGATCTGAAGGTGGAAAGTGCAACAAAGTAAAAGTGTAGGGCTGAAAATATGATGTGGAGTAGACTTGGGGGCCATAGTGTTCACTACAGGCTTCTCTCATGATAGCAAATATTACGGTGGGTTAACGAATTACCGTCGAGCAATTGATAGAACCGCGCAAAGTCATGACGATATCTAAGGCAATGATCATACATATACTACTGGAATTGAGAAATTTGCCATCTGCCATGCCTTTGCCATCTGGTGACACATGGCAAAGATCTTCTTTGCCGTCAGCTGGCACAAAGCAGACGGCAAAGAGGTTGCTGATGGCAAAGGTTTTATTTGCCGTCAGCCACCTCTTTGCCATCTGCTGACGCATGGCAAAGGGCCCGGAGGCGGACGACAAAGAAAACCCGGACGGCAAAGGGGGGCTCCCCCTAACGGCCGAAGCCCACCACACCCACCCACCCCTTTGCCGTCCGCCTCCCAGCTTCTGCAGATGGCAAAGGGGGGCTCCCCCTAACGGCACCCAACCCCCACCCCCGCTCCCCTAACGGCACGCTCCCCCGTCGATCTGCTGTCATCTTGCGCGCGCCAACCGCCGCCGCCCTCCTCACTGCGGCCTCCTCCCTTCACTGCGCCCGCCGCCCTCCTCTCTTCACTGCTCCGGCCCACCGCCGCCGCCCTCCTCCCTGCGGCCTCCTCCCTGCGGCCCTCCTCCCCGCGGCCCTCCTCCCCGCCGCGGACTACCGGCTTTCCCCGCTCCCCTCCTCCCCGCAAAGGGGCGCCACCCCCACGGCCGGAGCTCACCCGCCCCTCCTCCCACTGCCCTCCTCCCCACGGCCCTCCTCCCACTGCCCTCCTCCCACTGCCCTCCTCCCCACTGCCCTCCTCCCACTGCCCTCCTCCCACTGCCCCTCCTCCCACTGCCCTCCTCCCACTGCCCTCCTCCCCGCGGCCCTCCTCCCCGTCGCCGACTACCGGCTCTCCCCGCTCCCCTCCTCCCAGCAAAGGGGCGCCACTGCAGGTAATTTTTTTTCTTTTTTTTTCTTGTTTTTTCTCAGCTTAAATTGTTCATAGGAGGCTGGATTTTATTACACAGTAAGTTGAAAAGAGTGAGTTGGTTATATTGTGGAATTCCTTCATGATGATACTTGTGTATTGTTGAAAAGAGTGTAAGTAAGTTGATTCATGTTACTTGTGTATGTTTTAGAAAACAGAAATTAGATAGTTAGTTTATTAGGTAGAAAAAGTAGATAGAGAAGAAAACAATAGATAGAAAAAAACTTAGAAGAAAATAAGAGAATAATAAACTAGAAGAAAAAGGAAGAAGAAGAAGAAGAAAGAGGAAAGGAGGAGAAAGATAAAAGAAAGAAGAAGAAGAGGAGGAGGAGGAGGAGAAAGAAGAAGAAGAAGAATAATATGATGATCAAGAAGAAGAAAAAGAAGAGGAGAGAGGAGAAGAAGAAAGAAAAGGACCCCGACCCCCGACCCCCGGCCCACGACCCCCGACGCCCGATGCCACCAACCCCCGACCCTCGACCCCCGACCTCCGACGCCATTGAGACCCGACTTCCGACCCCCGACGCCCGACACCACTGACCCCCGACCCCCGACTCCCGACCCCCGACTCCACTAACCCCCGACCCCCGATGCCCGACGCCATTGACCCTCGACTACAGAAGCCACTGACCCTCGACCCTCGACCCCCGACGCCCGACGCCACTGACCCTCGACTCCCGACGCCACTGACCCTCGACCCCCGACCCCCGACGCCCCTGACCCTCGACCCCCGGCCCCCTACCCCCGACCCCTGACACCATTGACCCCCAACCCCCGACCCCCGACACCTCTTCGGCCTCTTGTTGACCAAAGAGAGCCCAACCCCCGACGCCAGTGATCCTCGACCCCCGACAACACTAACCCCCGACCACCAACACAACTAACCCCCGACCGCCGACGCCACCGACACCCGACACCACCGACCATCGACACCACCGACACCCGACACCACCGACCATCGCCGCCACTAAGCTGACGGGGTCATAATTTTGTAAATTATGAGTTAGGTCACATATTTTCCGATTATGTTAATTATAAAAACATCATATTTGTGTTGATCGGGTGAATTTCAATGTGCAGTTGTTCGACGACCTCCACGTGCATTGGACGAGCTCCGCCCTGCGTTTGTTGGTGAGCACAAATGACTTCTCCTCCTACCCCCTTAATTTGCTCTGTCCCGGTCTTCGTGCCGATGAAACTTGCTAGCTATAGGTTTCTTCAATCATGAGTATGCCTGACCAGTATGCGTCTCCCGTTCGAAAGGGCGACATCTATAAATATGCATTTCTTTGCATATTTATAACCGCCATCCTTTCGAATTATCCAACATTATCCATGGACAGCCCGAGTATGTGTAGATTGGGTTTGTTTTCCCGTATGCCGTGCTCCGGATCCGATGCGGAATTTCGTCAGTGCCTCCCCTGTTGTTCTCTGGGTACACATCCTCTCTGCTTATTGCCGAGACGTGTATCAGGACAACAGCAGGGAGGTGCTGCCGAAATTCTGCGTCGCATCTGAAGCAGAGCATGGGAAAACGAACCCAGTCTACACATACTCGGGAGGGATTAGGACCTATCTTTACCTATTAGCGTGTAGGTTGCATGGACGTAATAAAACTGACAAACTTGATTAGCGTATGAATATAGATGATGAATTATATATTTATTTCTTGTGCCCCCATAGGTAGCTAGGCAACATGAGTGATCGTGCTTGGATGTACACTGGTCACCCTAGTCAGAAAGACATGACTCATGAATGGTTAACAAAAACCAGGGGGTTTGTGAGAGCTGCATTTGCAAATGGCCAGCATAAAATATGGTGCCCCTCTCCCAACTGCGACAACTGGAAAAAGAAGACAAAGTTTGAAATGGGTAAACACCTGCAGAAGTGGGGTTTTACGCCTAATTATATGGTGCGGACTTTTCATGGTGAGTCTGACCAACGTGCCAGAGTTGAGGTGATTCGTCGTCGCACCGACGAGCATGGTACCGGGATTGAAGACATGGTGCAAGACTTTGATGATGCTCGTGATTCGGACGATGAGATGGAGGAATCTGCAAAGGCCTTCTATGAAATGCTGGAGTCTTCAAAACGTCCTC
Organism: Hordeum vulgare subsp. vulgare; assembly: GCF_904849725.1. NCBI lineage: Eukaryota > Viridiplantae > Streptophyta > Magnoliopsida > Poales > Poaceae > Hordeum > Hordeum vulgare. The sequence continues at coordinate 468,798,290 of NC_058524.1, forward strand.
TCCACGAGCAGACTGAGCTTTGTCAGCTGGATGCCATCGCACAAGTAATGGCTCTGAAGGCTCAATTCAACCTAGGCAGAGAATGCTACGACGCGATGATGACGATATTTGGACGCTTTCTACCCAAAGGCCATGTACTGCCTGCAAACCTGTACCAGTCAGAGAAAATCCTCCGTGTACTTAAGATGCCCTATGAGAAGATACATGCCTGTGAGAATGGATGTGCCTTATTTAGGCTTGAGTATGCGACCTTGAACTATTGCCCCATTTGCAATTCTTCCAGGTATATTTTGGTAGACAACGGCATGGGTGAGAAGAATCAGACCAAAATCCCCATTAGTGTTCTTCGATATCTGCCAATCGTACCAAGACTTCAACTTCTTTTCATGGTCGAAGGGACGGCCAGACAGATGACATGGCACAAATTGGGCAAAAGAACCGAACTAGATGCGGATGGGAACAAGATGCTGGTACACACTTCAGATGGTTTTGCGTGGAGGCACTTCGATGCATTACATAAGGATAAATCGGAAGATCCAAGGCAACCTAGAGTTGCCATCAACACAGATGGGTTCAATGTGTATGGTATGACGGCAGCACAATACAGTTGTTGGCCTGTATTTGTCATTCCACTAAATTTTCCACCCGGAGAGATTATGAAAAGAAAGAACATATTCCTGACGTTGATAATTCCAGGGCCCAACTATCCGGGGAAGAATATGAATGTGTACATGCAGCTGCTTAAGGATGAGTTGCAAGAAGCCTGGGATAATGGGATCAAGACCTATGACGCGGCTACGACAACAAATTTCAAAATGCATGTGTGGTACATGTACTCGACGCATGATTATCCGGCGTTTGTGCTATTCGCTGGCTGGTGTGTGCATGGAAGGTTCCCGTGCACCACATGCAAGGCAGCTCTTCAGTTCCGTTGGCTGCAGGCTGGTCGCAAGTATTCTTGCTTCGACATGCATAGACAATTCCTGGATCCTGACCATAAGTTCAGAAAAGACAAGAAGAATTTCATCAAAGGTAGATTTGTCAAAAACACTGCACCAGCTGCATTGACACGCTAACAGACCCTTGATTAGTTAAACGCTCTCGAGCCTGATCCTTTGCGTCCATGATACTTCAAAGGGTATAATACGGAACACGCCTGGACTCACAAGTCATGCTTATGGGATCTCCCTTACTTCAAAGACCTCCTTTGCCCAGACAACATTGACGTGATGCACACTGAAAAGAATATTGTGGAGGCCATTTTTGGTACATTGTTCGGCATAGATGGGAAGTCAAAAGATAATCCTAAGGCTAGAATCGACCTGGAGGCTCTATGTAATAGACCGTTGCAAAACTTGCGACAACGGAAAGGAAAGCAAAGCATAGCGAAGCCAAAGGCATGGTTCAATCTTGAAAGGCCAGCTATGAGGGAAATGCTATTGTGGGTGAAAATGCGGTTGATGTTCCCTGATGGGTATGCTGCGAATCTAAAGAGGGGAGCGAGTCTTGAGAAATTGAAAATATTTGGTCTCAAGAGTCATGATTGTCACATATGGATTGAGCGGGTAATGCCGGTGATGTTGCGTGGCTTTATCCCTGAGGATGAATGGCTAGTACTGGCAGAGCTGACCTATTTCTTCCGTTCTCTTTGTGCGCAAAAACTATCGCCTGACGTGCTAGATGAAATGGAAGAGTTGGCGCCGGAGTTGATCTGCAAATTAGAAAAGATCTTTCCACCGGGCTTCTTTAATCCAATGCAACATTTGATTTTGCATCTCCCGACCGAGGCAAGAATGGGGGGGGGGCGTTCAAAATCGATGGTGCTACTCAACTGAGAGGATGCAGGAGACGCTTCGAGCTAAGTGTAAAAATAAACGTAGAATTGAAGCATCGATGGCCGAGGCATTCATTACTGAGGAGGCGGCAAACTTTGTGACAGCACACTACGAAGCCAAAAATCATCATTTGCATAACCCGAAGCCTCGGTGCAGTGATGGCGCTCGAGAAAAAGTTCGATCCAACCTCAGCCTATTCAAAGGTAAGCTCGCACCATCCGGTGCTTCGAAAGGGAAATCGTTGGATGTCGAAGAATGGCGGACCATTTCATTGTATATCATCACCAACCTAACAGAAGTGCGGCCGTACATCGAGTAAGTTCTCGGTAATTTATTGTTCCGCAACTTCTAATTGCTTTGAACTACTCTTATTCCCGGACATTTGATATAGTCGATACGTCGCCGAATTCTCGGATGGAGCGGTCATCGAAAAGGATTCCGTCGAAGAGTATGAGCTTCTCGCAAAGCATGGATGCGACTATCCCGGTTTCATCTCTTGGTTCAAACAAAGGGTAATTTATTACCATTATGGGCCCATTTGATTTATTGGTCTAATTTGCGGCTAATGCATCCATTCTTTCGTATTAAACTTGTAGGCTCATGCAGAGTCTATGGACGCCGAGTTGAGACAAGTCGCCAATGGTTTTTGACTATAAGGTTCGTTCATTTGACAAATACAACATCAACGGGTATCACTTTCGTACCTTTGGCAAAGAGCTATCTATGCCCGACCTAAAGACTACAAATTGTTCTGTCTCTGCTATCGGCGAAGGAGACACCGAGTATTATGGAAGAGTTGAAGCAATTTATGAACTTCTATTCTATGGTGAAAACCCACCGACCGTCGTAGTCTTCAAATGTTATTGGTTTGAGCCGAGGGATACTAGAAGGACTCATGAACATCTTGTCCGGAGATCACACGTCGTGCACGGCCAGTCGAGCTCGCCATCGAGGTTAGTTTAATGGACTCAAATATCTTTCCACATTATGTTGTGCGTTGGAACCAATATGCTAACAATGAGTTGTGTTGTAGGCTGCTATTCAGAAAGAGAGATAGGCAATGCAGGCGGCTATGGCGGAGAAGGATAAGGAAATTAGGGAGCTGGAGGAGAGGACGACTGCATTGGTGGAGGCGGAGAGGGCACGGAATGATGTGTCTACCAGGGCCATATACGAGCTCTTCGTGGTAAGTTTCTTCTTCATGTTATTTCAAATCTTGCATTTGAATGTCCGTTTCATTAATAAATAAAAAGTTTGACTTGTCGAAACCAAATGTTCAGTCTATGTGCGAGAAGAACGGCCAACTCCCTCCGCCGATGCCAGTCGTTAACGTGGCGGGGACGGTGAGTTTCATTTCAGTGGAGTGATCTTAAGAGTGTCCTCATGCTAACTACACATTGCAAACGATGTTTGGTGCAGAATATGTCCCGAAACACATCGCACGACCTACAATCGAGCCTACTCCAGGGCAGCCTTCTCCAGGTGAAACAAGCCAGAGCCACCGTGCTTGACCCTAACTTAGGTATGTTATTTCTAGTGTTTTAATAAAAGATAGCTAGATGACATAATTAGCTTAGTTAGCTCCAAAAATACCTATTTAATAAAATATAGCTAGATGACATAGTTAGCTTAGTTAGCTTAGTTAGTTTAGTTAGCTTAGTTAGCTTAGTTAGCTTAGTTAGCTTAATTAGCTTAGTTAGCTTAGTTATCTCCTCCTTCTCCTTCTTCTTTTCTTCTTCTTCTCCTCTTCCTTCTCCTTCTCCTCCTCCTCGTCCTCCTCCTCCTTCTTTTACTTCTTCTTCTCTTTCTCTTATTCTACGTAGCTTAGACTCATCCAACAAAGCCTAAATTGGATAATTATCCATCTAAATGACATAATTAGCTTAGTTAGCTCCTAAATGGTCTATTTAATAAAAAATGACCTATACTTAGCTAATTATCCTCGAAATGACATAATTAGCTCCAAAAAGGCATTCTTAGCCAATTTAGCCCGAAGAAGGGGCCGAGAGGAGAAGAAAGAGGAAAAATGAAAGGAAGGAAGAAGAAGAATAGGAGAAGAAGAAGGAGAGGGAGGAGGATAAGAAGAAGGAGGAGAAGGAGGAGAAGAAGGAGAAGGAGCTCCTCCTTCTCCTTCTTCTTCCTCCTTATTCCTCCTTCTCCTTCTCCTTCTTCTTTTGTTCTTCTTCTCCTCTTCCTTCTCCTTCTCCTCCTCCTCCTTCTTTTACTTCTTCTTCTCTTTCTCTTATTCTACGTAGCTTAGACTCATCCAAAAAAGCCTAAATTGGCTAATTATCCATCTAAATGACATAATTAGCTTAGTTAGCTCCTAAATGGTCTATTTCATAAAAAATGACCTATACTTAGCTAATTATCCTCGAAATGACATAATTTGCTCCAAAAAGGCATTTTTAGCCAATTTAGCCCGAAGAAGGGGACGAGAGGAGAAGAAAGAGGAAAAATTAAAGGAAGGAAGAAGAAGAGGAGGAGGAGAAGAAGAAGGAGAGGGAGGAGGATAAGAAGAAGGAGGAGAAGGAGGAGAAGAAGGAGAAGGATCTCCTCCTTCTCCTTCTTCTTCCTCCTTCTCCTTCTCCTTCTTCTTTTCTTCTCCTTCTCCTCTTCCGTCTCCTTCTCCTCCTCCTCCTCCTCCTCCTCCTTCTTTTACTTCTTCTTCTCTTTCTCTTATTCTACGTAGCTTAATTAGACTCATCCAACAAAGCCTAAATTGGCTAATTATTCATCTAAATGACATAATTAGTTTAGTTAGCTCCTAAATGGTCTATTTCATAAAAAATGACCTATACTTAGCTAATTATCCTCGAAATGACATAATTTGCTCCAAAAAGGCATTTTTAGCCAATTTAGCCCGAAGAAGGGGACGAGAGGAGAAGAAAGAGGAAAAATGAAAGGAAGGAAGAAGAAGAATAGGAGAAGAAGAAGGAGAGGGAGGAGGATAAGAAGAAGGAGGAGAAGGAGGAGAAGAAGGAGAAGGAGCTCCTCCTTCTCCTTCTTCTTCCTTCTTCTTCCTCCTTCTCCTTCTCCTTCTTCTTTTCTTCTTCTTCTCCTCTTTCGTCTCCTTCTCCTCCTCCTCCTTCTTTTAATTCTTCTTCTCTTTCTCTTATTCTACGTAGCTTAGACTCATCCAACAAAGCCTAAATTGGCTAATTATCCATCTAAATGACATAATTAGCTTAGTTAGCTCCTAAATGGTCTATTTAATAAAAAATGACCTATACTTAGCTAATTATCCTCGAAATGACATAATTAGCTCCAAAAAGGCAGTCTTAGCCAATTTAGCCCGAAGAAGGGGACGAGAGGAGAAGAAAGAGGAAAAATGAAAGGAAGGAAGAGGAAGAAGAGGAGAAGAAGAAGAAGGAGAGGGAGGAGGATAAGAAGGAGGAGAAGGAGGAGAAGAACGAGAAGGAGCTCCTCCTTCTCCTTCTTCTTCCTCCTTCTCCTTCTCCTTCTTCTTTTCTTCTTCTTCTCCTCTTCCGTCTCCTTCTCCTCCTCCTCCTCCTCCTCCTCCTTCTTTTACTTCTTCTTCTCTTTCTCTTGTTCTACGTAGCTTAATTAGACTCATCCAACAAAGCCTAAATTGGCTAATTATCCATCTAAATGACATAATTAGCTTAGTTAGCTCCTAAATGGTCTATTTAATAAAAAATGACCTATACTTAGCTAATTATCCTCGAAATGACATAATAAGGCTTACGTAGCTGCAACATGACCTATTCCCCTTAACTTAGGTATTAAATGGCCTATAATTAGCCTAGCTAGATCAAAAATGGCTTAATAAGCATAGTTTGCTCCGGAATGACCTATTTTACCCAAGTTAGCACTGGAACGACCTATAGTTAACTAGGGTTCCACCTAAATGACATAATTAGCTTAGTTGGTCCTAAATGGTCTATACTTAGCTAATTTCTCTCCGAAATAACCTATATATACACTACTTCATCTAGTATTATTCTTCTAACTTTCTTTTTTGTCATTTTGCAGATTACCTTCACTTCACGAGAAGCTTGGAAAATATTGATGGAATGCTTGAAGATGATTTCTTGTACCATGGGTTGTATTGAAACTATTGTAGTATATGAATATATGAAACTTTGTATGCACGTGGATGAAACTGGTGTAATATATGAAACTTTGTATGCACGTGGATGCAACTTGAAAGCTGGATATAAGAGGTTATTTTAATATGGTTATGAGTACGGAAAGAAATTTATTTATGTCAAATATATATATATATCCTGATTATTGTTAAAAATGCTGGATATAACAAAAAATAAATAAATAAGGGGCTGGTTCCCCTCTTTGCCGTCTACCCCCACATGGCAAAGGGGGGGAGGCAGACGGCCAAGGGGGGGAATCTGCCCCTCTCTCTCCCCTCTTTGCCGTCTGCCCCCACATGGCAAAGGGGGGAGGCAGATGGCAAAGGGGGGAATCTGCCCCCTCTCTCTCCCCTCTTTGCCGTCTGCCCCCACATGGCAAAGGGGTGGAGGCAGACGACAAAGGGGGGAATCTGCCCCCTCTCTCTCCCCTCTTTGTCGTCTGCCCCCACATGGCAAAGGAGGGGAGGTAGATGACAAAGGGAGGAGGCCTGCCGTTAACACTTAACGGGGACGTTGCACCCTTTGCCGTCCCAGTTAATTTGCCGTCTGCCCACTCATGGAAAAGATTCTTTGCCGTCCGCTTTGGGAAAGCTGACGGCAAATAACCTCTTCACCGGATTTTTTTACCGTCTACTTTGCCGTCTGCTGACCGACGGCAAAGCCTTTGCCGTACGTGGTTGCACCCTTTGCCGTCCGCTTTGGCAGATGGCAAATTTATGAATTTCAGTAGTGATATAGGCATCACGTCCAAGACAAGTAGACCGATACTTTCTGCATCTACTACTATTACTCCACACATCGACCGCTATCTAGCATGCATCTAGTGTATTGAGTTCATGACGAACAGAGTAACGCCTTAAGCAAGATGACATGATGTAGAGGGATAAATTCATGCAATAGATATAAACCCCATCTTTTTACCCTTGATGGCAACAACACGATGCGTGCCTCGCTACCCCTTCTGTCAGTGAGTGAGGTCTCCGCACGGTATGAACCCAAAACCAAGCACATCTCCCATTGCAAGAATCATAGATCAAGTTGGCCAAAAAAAACCACAACTCGAAGAGAATTACAAGGATATGAAATCATGCATATAAGAGATCAGAAGATAGATCTCCATGAAGATCATGGAGACCTTTGTATTGAAGATCCAAGAGAGAGAAGAAGCCATCTAGCTACTAGCTATGGACCCGAAGGTCTATGGTGAACTACTCACGCATCATCGGAGAGGCAATGGTTTTGATGAAGAAGCCCTCCGTATCCGAATCCCCCCTCCGGCAGGGCACCAGAATGTGCCCCAGATGGGATCTTGCGGAGACAGAAGCTTGCGGCGGCGGAAAAGTATTTTCGTGGATCTCTCTCGTGGTTTTTGATTTTTCGGGGATTTATAGGCAGAAGAAGTAGGGCAGATGAGCCACAGGGGGTCCACAAGCCTGCTAGGCACGGGCCCCCTGGCCGCGCCTAGGGGGCTTGTGGACTCCCTGGTGGCCTTTGCCTTGGTTCCCAAGCTCCCTGTGTATCTTCTATTCCGGAGAAAATCTTTTCGGAGGTTTTATTCTGTTTGGACTCCGTTTAATATTCTCCTCTGAAAAGGGTCAAAAACACGGAAAAAACAGGAACTGGCCGCACTTGGCACCGAGTTAATAAGTTAGTCCCAAAAAAGATATAAAAGACATACGAAACATCCAAAGTTTGACAAGATAATAGCATGGAACCATACAAAATTATAGATACGTTGGAGACGTATCAACACTCTCACGTAATAACAAGCCGAGGCTGTATACGCCCAGGCCCCCCCGAGGACGCGGAAGGGGTCCACCCCACACCTAGTGGAAGCCCTATGCTCAACGCTGGGGGCGATGGAGGCGGAGAATAGATTAGGTGCCGGACGCGGCTTGCATTTGCTTTTTCTGGCTTGGATTTACTGGTATTTTTGAAATCAAAACTCGGGGCCTTCCCAAATGAAGCTTTTTGCAAAAACTTATTTTCCCTGCAACTCTTCGCAGCACACTCTTTTACTCTGAGTCAAGCATCCGTCTGCCCACACCTGCTCGTACCCCGCGAGCGGGGGCTGGGGGCACGGTGTCGGTACCTCGCCAAGGCCTTGGCGCCCGAATCCACGCGTGGTACTCACTGACGAGTCGGCAGACTCATGCCAACTAGTACTCGCTCAAGAGGTCTATTCACGGCTCGGCGCACCATCCGGGAGAGGGAACAACATTTGGTCTTTTCTCACAATAGTTGTTTATCTTGGGACAGTTTGAGCGCCTAAGGGGGCTCTTGAGCATAACGTCTCAGGAGCCTTACCGGTCACAAAGCCACCTGACACCCCGGTGCCAGGGCCTGGCCCCGTGAGGAACCACCTTGGTAACGGATTGCACCTCACGTAGAGCTTCCTGAATGCAGATTAGGGACCTCCAAAAATAGAACTCACGAGGGCCTCTTGAACGTCTAAGGGGGCTCCTGAGCATCGTGCCTCAGGAACTTACCGGTCGCAAAGCCACCTAGTACTCAGGTGCCAGGGCCTTGTTCCGCGAGGGGCAACCTTGACAAGTCACGCCTCGCGGCAGGGAAATGTGCGGGACTGGGACCTATCGACGTAGAGCCGCTTGAATGTCTAAGGGGGTGATAACCCACAAGTATAGGGGATCGCAATAGTTTTCGAGGGTAGAGTATTCAACCCAAATTTATTGATTCAACTCAAGCGGAAGACAAAGAATATTCTCAAATATTAGCAGTTGAGTTATCAATTCAACCACACCTGAAAGATTTAGTATCTTCAGCAAAGTATCATTAGCAAGGTAGTATGATAGCAACAGTAGCAACAATAACCAGTAGCAGCAAAGTAATAGCAGTAGCAACAGAGTAACAGTAGTAGCAACAGAGTAACAGTAGCAGCAATGACAGCAGTAGCGACAAAGTAACGTTTCAAGGACCAGTAGTAAAAGACTCGTAGGCATTGGATCAGTGATGGATGATTATGCCAGATGTTATTTATCATGCAACAGTTATAACACGGAGTGATATGTAACTAGCTCCAGTTCGTCAGTGTAATGTAGGCATGTATTTCGTATGTAGTCATACGTGCTTAGGGAAAAAGAACTTGCATGACATCTATTGTCCATCCCTCCCCTGGCAGCGGGGTCCTAATGGAAACTACATGATATTAAGGTTCTCCTTTTAATAAAGAACCGGACCAACGCATTAACACTTGGTGAATACATGAACTCCTCATACTATGGTCATCTCCGAGAGTGGTTCCGGCTATTGTCACTCCGGGGTTGTCGGGTCATAACACATAGTAGGTGACTACAACTTGCAAGATAGGATAAAGAACACACATATATTGGCGACAACATAATAGGTTCAGATCTTAAATCATGGCACTCGGGCCCTAGTGATAAGCATTAAGCATGGCAAAGTAGTAGCAAGGTCAATCTCAGAACATAGTGGATACTAGGGATCAATCCCCGTCAAACCTAACTCGATTACATGATAGATCTCATCCAACCCATCACCGTCCAGCAAGCCTACGATGAGATTACTCACGAACCATCAAGAGCATCATGGAATTGGCGATGAAGGAAGGTTGATGATGACGATGGCGATGATTTCCCCTCTCCAGATCCCAGAGTGGACTCCAGATATGCCCTCCACAGGAAGAACAGGAGGTGCCGGCGCCTCCGTATCATAAAATGCGATGAACTCTTCTCCTTGATTTTTTTCTGACCGAAAGAGGCTAAATAGAGCTGAGATTGGAGGCGGTGGAGCAACGTGGGCCCCACAAACCTGCCATGCGTGGCCGGGGGAGGGGGGGCTGGTGGGCTTGTGGGCTCATAGCTCCACTTCCTCCGTTGATTCTTGCACCAGTATTTTTTATATATTCCACAAAAATTCTTTGTAAATTTTCAGGTCATTCCGAGAACTTTTTTTCTGCTCAAAAACAACACCATGGCGATTCTGCTAAAAACAATGTTAGTACGGGTTAGTTCCATTCAAATCATGCAAATTAGAGTCCAAAACAAGGGCAAAAGAGTTTGGAAAAGTAGATACGATGGAGACGTATCAACTCCCCCAAGCTTAAAACCTTGCTTGTGCTCAAGCAATTCAGTTGACAAACTGAAAGAGACAAAAGAAAAACTTTTACGAACTCTGCTTGATCTTGTTGTTGCAACTATGTCTAACTCATAACCAGAATTTCAACAAGATCACAAGCAAACCATATAAGCAAATGACATCTAGGTCTCACGGTAAACTCATATCAATGGCATAATCAACTAGCGAGCAAATAATAATAAGTCTCAAATGTCAACACTTTAATCAAAACAATCATGAAGCAGTACGAACATATGGTATCTCACTAGCTCTTTCTGAGACCGCAAAACATAAATGCAGAGCACCTTCAAAGACCAAGGGCTGACTAAACATTGTAATTCATGGCAAAGAAGATCCAGTCACAATTATACTCATCACAATTAAAAGCAAAGCATAAAAATGACATAGGTGCTCTCTAATTGGTGCTTTTATTAGAAGAGCATTACTCAACAGAAACAGAAATAGAAAGGCCCTTCGCAGAGGGAAGCATTGATTTGCAGAGGTGCGAGAGCTCAAGCTTTGAAAACAGAGATAATAATTTTGGGTGACATGCTTTCATTGTCAACGCAATGACCAAGAATTCTCACCATCTTCCACGCTACACATGCTATAGGCGGTTCCCAAACAGAAAATTAAAGCTTTGACTCCACGACTAGCCGAATACTCGGGTGCCGTCCATACCAATATCAGTCCAGGGGGAGTTTGGTTTGCAATTATGTTTTCGATTTGAGCATGGAACTGGGCATTCCAATTATCGGCCCCTTTCTCGTGAATGATAGCGAATAAACACATATCGAGGATAACACACCTAGCATAGAAGATACTGATAGCCCCCTGTCACCACATGAGCGGCTCGGGCATGCAAAACAGATTATTTCTTGAAGGTTTAGAGAGTGGCACATGCAAATTTACTTGGAACGGCAGGTAGATACCACATATAGGTAGGTATGGTGGACTCATATGGAACAACTTTGGGTTTATGGAAGTGGATGCACAAGCAGTATTACCGCTTAGTACAAGTGAAGGCTAGCAAAAGACTGGGAAGCGACCAACTAGAGAGCGACAACAGTCATCAAAATGCATTGAGATTAACTAACATTGAGTGCAAGCATGAGTAGGACATAAATCACCATGAACATGAATATCATAGAGGCTATGTCGATTTTGTTTCAACTACATGCGTGAACATGTGCCAAGTCAAGCCACTTGAATCATTCAAAGGAGGATACCATCCTATCATACTACATCACAGTCATCTCAAAATTCATGTTGGCATCCAAGAAAAACCATTATAAGATCCTAGCTAATTAAGCATGGCATCAGAAACTATGATCTCTAAGTTGTCATTGCAAACATGTTTCTCTCACAACAAAGCTGAATCAGGATCGATGAGCTAGTCATATTTACAAAAACAAAATAGATCGAGTTCATACCAGCTTTTCCAGGCTCAGTCACTTCATCATATATCGTCAGTATTCCTTTCACTTGCACGACTGAACGATGCGAACAATAATAAGCGTGCTCGTGCATTGGACTAAGTTGGAATCTGCAAGCAAACACAAAGGAGAAGGCAAAGTAATATGGCTCTTTGATAGATAAACAGATATGCCTGCGAGAGCTACTAAACATTCTAACCATGGTCTTCTACCTTGACCCAAAGAAAAAGAAAACTATTTACACGGGAAATATCCCAACAAGCAAAAAGAAGAACAAGAAAATCTTTTTGGGTTTTTCTCAAACTAGACAAACACAGGAAAAGAAAACGAGAAAAAGAAATAAACTAGCATGGATGATACAGTTGCAAAGTGTGAACACCGACTAACAAAGTGAAAGCGTAAGCAAGAATATAAAGTCGGTGAGAAACACGTACTCCCCCAAGCTTAGGCTTTTGGCCTAAGTTGGTCTACTCCCAAGGATGGTCCGGGCGATACCCAAAATCATAACGGGGGTTATATGGGAGCGCTGCACCCACTGCTTGAATAGCCGCCTCGCGGAGACGAGCAGCCTTTGCCTCCCTCTCATACTCGTCTGCCTCTCCCCTGGTTATATAATATCTCCGTTTTACCTAAAAGTCAAAGAAGGCAGGAGCAGGAAGGGTAATATGCAAAACACGCTGCCAGTTAAATATTAACCGGTATAGGAGGTATTCATCATCCCTCTCAAGGAACTGGTAGCGTGTCAAAGCGGTGCGATCAAGGAAAGCTGTATGGAGCGGGGGATCTCCATCACGGATGGGTACTCCAACAAAATTTGCTATGCGAGTGGCATAGATCCCACCAAAGAAATCCCCTTCATTAGCATTATTATTCAGCCTCCTTGCTATTATAGCTCCCATGTTGAAACTTCTATCACCCGTTACTGCGCTCTTAAGAATATCAAGGTCGGGTGCGCAGAGGTGACAATGCTCAATCTTTCCATTAATGCATATGCCTATGAAGAGGGCAAAGTAATGCAATGCAGGAAAATGAATGCTCCCCATGGTAGCGTGTGTAATATCTCTAGTTTCTCCAACAGTTATACTAGAGAAAAAAATCTCTAGCCGAAGATTTAGGAGGATCATTGAGACTACCCCAAACAGGTATCTTGCAAATTCTATTGAAATCCTCTACATCCATGGTATACGATTTGTCATAGAGATCAAACAGTACGGATGTGTCACGGCCAACTGAAAATTTGAATCTACGAACAAAAGAGGTAGTGAGAGAAACATACTGTTCACATTTATCGGAGATGAATTCTTTGAGTCCGACATTGTGAGCAAGTGTATCAAACTCGTCTTTGAAACCTGCCTCAATCATGAATTCATCAGAAGGCCATTCACATGGTTGTACCTGTGCATTCCTCGGTTGGTAAGGATCGGGTTCCCGAATCGCAAGACGGGGACCTCTCTTGCTTGAGGAACCACCATGATAGTTTCTCCTGAACATCTTCCTTTTCTGAAATTTTCAGTGACCCAAAGGAGAAGTGAACAAGGCTCAACTAGACTCGTAGCAACTACTCCGACAAGTGCCTAGAGGCCATATTACACATCAAAACTACTTGGGACCAGCTAAAATTAGCATGCAAAGCTCAAGAACAGGGTCACCAAGGCAGCAAAAATACGCGAAGTATAATGCACTAGAGCACAAATTAATTGGACCAATGGAGGAGTCACTTACCAAGGAGCAATTTCCCCAAAACAATTTGGTCAATGATGCTTTGCACAAGGAGATAGAAAATCCCAGCAAGAAGAGCAAGGACACAGGCTTGAGCTACGAAACGATTTTTTCTAGAGGTAGGAGAAGCAGATGGGAGCTAGACTGAGTGGAGGGGGTGCACGTGGGCCCCACAAGCCTGGTAGGCGCGGCCAGGGGGGTGCCCGCGCCTCCAGGGCTTGTGGCCCACTGGTGTAGCCCCTTGACTAGCTCTCCGTCTCAGTATTTTTCAAAAATTCTAGAAAAAATCATACTTGATTTTCAGGACGTTTGGAGAACTTTTATTTCCACGGTATTTTTCTACGGGAAGCTAAAAGAAGAAAACAGGGAAAACTAAACTAAATCTATCATTTTTCTTCTAAGCAACCGAAGGTGAAATCTTGGAACAGAGGTTTGTGACTCCTCGATTCATCCATCTCATGGTCATCGAAAGAAATCCGTCAATGAGGTTGATCAAGTCTCCTTGACAAACTTTTTTTTTGAATCGCAAAAGAAGACGGAGAATTTTCAAATAGTCACTAGGTTACCTCGATGGGGATGTGAATATCCCCAACAAGCAAATCATACTTCATCTTAACAGGAAGAATAGGGCATTCAAAGCTCCCAATAAGAATCGATGATGTTTTTTCGATAGCATTGATGCAACGTACTCGATATTGTTTCTTCGGAAAGTGCACTTTATGCTCATTACCGTTGACATGGAAAGTGACATTGCCTTTGTTGCAATCTATAACAGCCCCTGCAATGTTTAAAAAGGGTCTTCCGAGGATGACCGCCATAGCATCGTACTCGGGAATGTCCAGAATAACAAAGTCCGTTAAGATAGTAACGTTAACAACCACAACAGGCACATCCTCGCAAATGCCGATAGGGAAAGCAATTGATTTGTCGGCCATTTGTAGAGATATTTCAGTGGGTGTCAACTTATCCAGTTCAAGTCTACGATAAAGAGAGAGAGAGAGGCATAACACTAACACCGGCTCCAAGGTCGCATAAAGCAGTTCTAACGTAGTTTCCTTTAATGGAGCAAGGTATAGTGGGCACTCCGGGATCACCTAGTTTCTTAGGAGTTCCACCCTTGAATGTGTAATTAGCAAGCATGGTGGAAATCTCAACCTCAGGTATCCTCCTCTTATTAGTCACAATATCCTTCATGTACTTAGCATACGGAGACATTTTAAGCATATCTGTCAAACGCATTTGCAGAAAGACAGGTCTAATCATTTCAACAAATCACTCAAAATCCTCATCATCCTTTTTCTTGGATGGTTTGGGAGGAAAGGGCATAGGTTTCTGAACCCATGGTTCCCTTTCTTTACCATGCTTCCTAGCAGCGAAATCATTCTTATCGTATCTCTTATTCTTAGGTTGTGGGTTATCAAGATCAGATTCAATCTCCACATCCTTATCATTGCTAGGTTGAGCATCATCATGAACATCACTATTGATATTATCATTAGGCTCATGTTCATCACCAGATTGTGTTTCGGCATCAGAGACAGAGACATCGTTTGGACTCTCAGGTGTAGCAGCAACAGGGTTGCTAGCGTGCAAATCCCTACCATCTTTCTTCTTCTTCCTAGGATGACTAGGTGCATGAGTGCTAACTCCTTGAGAATCTTGTTCAATTCTCTTAGGATGGCCCTCAGGGTACAAAGGTTCCTAAGTCATTCTACCGCCTCTAGTGACGACTCTGACAGAATTGTCATTCAACTCATTTAGCAAGTCATTCTGAGCTTTAAGTACTTGTTCTACCTGAGTAGTAACCATAGAGGCAAGTTTACTCAAGAGCTTAAGATCATTGACATTTCTGTCCACACAAGCACTTAAATGACTAAGCATACGAGCATTCTGTTCCAATTGTCTGCTAACATAATCATTGAAACTTTGTTGTTTGGCACCAAAGTTATCAAATTCATCCAGGCATAAGCTAGCAGGTTTATCAAAAGGAATATCACTCTCATTGAATCTACGAAGATAATTTACTTCTACTACGTGTATCAGGTTAGTAAGACCATAGATCTCTTCGATAGGTGGTAGATTTTTGACATCTTCAGATTTAATGCCTTTCTCTTTCATAGATTTCTTAGCTTCTTGCTGTTGGAAATATGCCCTAGAGGCAATAATAAATTAGTTATTATTATATTTCTTAGTTCATGATAATCGTTTATTATCCATGCTATAATTGTATTGATTGGAAACACAATACTTGTGTGGATACATAGACAAAACACTGTCCCTAGTAAGCCTCTAGTTGACTAGCTCGTTGATCAAAGATGGTTAAGGTTTCCTGGCCATAGGCAAGTGTTGTCACTTGATAACGGGATCACATCATTAGGAGAATCATGTGATGGACTAGACCCAAACTAATAGACGTAGCATGTTGATCGTGTCATTTTGTTGCTACTGTTTTCTGCGTGTCAAGTATTTAGTCCTATAACCATGAGATCGTATAACTTACTAACACCGGAGGAATACTTTGTGTGTATCAAACGTCGCAACGTAACTGGGTGACTATAAAGATGCTCTACAGGTATCTCCGAAGGTGTTCGTTAAGTTAGTATGGATCAAGATTGGGATTTGTCACTCCGTGTGACGGAGAGGTATCTCGGGGCCGACTCGGTAATACAACATCACACACAAGCCTTGCAAGCAATCTGACTTAGTGTAAGTTGCGGGATCTTGTATTACGGAACGAGTAAAGAGACTTGCCGGTAAACGAGATTGAAATAGGTATCCGGATACTGACGATCGAATCTCGGGCAAGTAACATACCGAAGGACAAAGGGAATGACATACGGGATTATATGAATCCTTGGCACTGAGGTTCAAACGATAAGATCTTCGTAGAATATGTAGGATCCAATATGGGCATCCAGGTCCCGCTATTGGATATTGACCGAGGAGTCTCTCGGGTCATGTCTACATAGTTCTCAAACCCGCAAGATCTGCACACTTAAGGTTCGACGTTGTTTTATGCGTATTTGAGTTATATGGTTGCTTACCGAATGTTGTTCGGAGTCCCAGATGAGATCATGGACGTCACGAGGGTTTCCGGAATGGTCCGGAAACGAAGATTGATATATAGGATGACCTCATTTGATTACCGGAAGGATTTCGGAGTTACCGGGAATGTACCGAGAATGACGAATGGGTTCCGGGAGTTCACCGGGGGGGGGGGGGAACCCACCCCGGGGAAGCCCATAGGCATTGGGGGTGCCGCACCAGCCCTTAGTGGGCTGGTGGGACAGCCCAAAGGAGCCCTATGCACATTGGAAGAAAAATCAAAGAGAAAAAAAAGGAGGTGGGAAAGGGAAGAAGGACTCCACCTTCCAAACCAAGTAGGACTCGGTTTGGGGGGGGAGACCTTCCCCCCTTGGCTCGGCCGACCCCTTGGGGATTCTTGGACCCCAAGGCAAGTCTCCCCCCTCTCCCTCCTATATATAGTGGGGTTTTAGGGCTGATTTGAGACAACTTTGCCACGGCAACCCGACCACATATCTCCACGGTTTTACCTCTAGATCGCGTTTCTGCGGAGCTCGGGCGGAGCCCTGCTGAGACGAGATCATCACCAACCTCCGGAGCGCCGTCACGCTGCCGGAGAACTCTTCTACCTCTCAGTCTCTCTTGCTGGATCAAGAAAGCCGAGATCATCGTCGAGCTGTACGTGTGCTGAACGCGGAGGTGCCGTCCGTTCGGCACTAGATCGTGGGACTGATCGCGGGATAGTTCGCGGGGCGGATTGAGGGACGTGAGGACGTTCCACTACATCAACCGTGTTCACTAACGCTTCTGCTGTAAGGTCTACAAGGGTACGTAGATCACACATCCCCTCTCATAGATGGACATCACCATGATAGGTCTTCGTGCGCGTAGGAAATTTTTTGTTTCCCATGCGACGTTCCCCAACACTTGCATATCTTCAGGACTAAGGAATAGAATACTTCTTTTCTTAGGAGTTGGCTTAGGAGGTGGCTCGGGAATAGTGCAAGCATTCTCATTGCACAAGATGTTATTCAATAGGATCTCAGCTTATTCTACGGGTCGTTCCCTAAAAACACAACCAGCACAACTATCTAGGTGGTCTCTAGAAGCATCGGTTAGTCCATTACAGAAGATATCAAGTATTTCATTCTTCTCAAGAGGGTGATCAGGCAAAGCATTCAGTAGCTGGACGAACCTGCCCCCAAGCTTGTGGGAGACTCTCTTCTTCAACTTGCGCAAAGTTGTATATTTCCTGCAAGGCAGCTTGCTTCTTATGGGCAGGGAAATATTTTTCAGAGAAGTAGTAGATCATATCCTGGGGGCTACGCACACAACCAGGAGCAAGAGAAATGAACCAAGTCTTAGCATCATCCTTTAGTGAGGAAGGAAACAACTTGAGGATATAGTAGTGGCGAATCTTTTCCTCACTAGTGAATAGGGTGGCTATATCATGCAGTTTTGTAAGATGGGCTACAACCGTTTCAGACTCATAACCGTGAAAAGGATCAAATTCGACCAGAGTGATTAACGCATGGTCGACAGAGAATTCATAATCCTTATCGGTCACAAAGATAGGCGAAGTAGCAAACTTCGGGTCGTATTTTTCTTTCCACTTGAGCAGTAATTTCTCAACATCATATCTAGGAGAGGTAGCTCTATCAGGCAAAATAGCACGTTCTACTTCAATAGTATCAACAGTTTCAGAAGTATCATCACATCTAGCAGCAACTCTAGCAATTTGTGCATCAAGGAATGCACCAAGTGGCAAAGCAGTATCAAGCATAGCATCATCATAAGCATCATGGGCAGCAGAAGTACCATCATCAAGCACATGCGACATATCAAGATTTCTAGCAGGAGGTGGTGTCGCAAACTTACTCATAACTGAAGGTGAATCAAGTGCAGAGCTAGATGGCAGTTCCTTACCTGTCCTCGTAGTTGACGGCAAGACTTTAGTTCTTGGATCTTTCGGATTCCTCATAGTGATCAGCAGACGTAAATCCCAAGTGACTCAGAGAATATAGTTGTGCGTCCCCGGGAACGGCACCAGAAAATAGTCTTGATAACCCACAAGTATAGGGGATCGCAACAGTTTTCGAGGGTAGAGTATTCAACCCAAATTTATTGATTCGACTCAAGGGGAAGCCCAAGAATATTCTCAAGTATTAGCAGTTGAGTTGTCAGTTCAACCACACCTGAAAGATTTAGTATCTTCAGCAAAGTATCAGTAGCAAGGTAGTATGATAGCAGCAGTACCAACAGTAAGCAATAGCAGCAAAGTAACAACAGTAGCAGCAGAGTAACAGCAGTAGCAACAGAGTAACAGTAGCACCAGTGACAGCAGTAGAGGAAAAGTAACGTAGCAAGGACCAATAGTAAAAGACTCGTAGGCATTGGATCGGTGATGGATGATTATGCCGGATGTTATTCATCATGAACAGTTATAACACGGAGAGATATGTAACTAGCTCTAGTTCGTCAATGTAATGTAGGCATGTATTCCGTATGTAGTCATACGTGCTTAGGGAAAAGAACTTGCATGACATCTATTGTCCATCCCTCCTATGGCAGCGGGGTCCTAATGGAAACTACGGGATATTAAGGTTCTCCTTTTAATAAAGAACCGGACCGACACATTAACACTTGGTGAATACATGAACTCCTCATACTATGGTCATCTCCGGGAGTGGTTCCGGCTATTGTCACTCCGGGGTTGCCGGGTCATAACACATAGTAGGTGACTACAACATGCAAGATAGGATCAAGAACACACATATATTGGCGACAACATAATATGTTCGGATCTGAAATCATGGCACTCGGGCCCTAGTGACAAGCATTAAGCATGGCAAAGTCGTAGCAACATCAATCTCATAACATAGTGGATACTAGGGATCAATCCCCGCAAAACTAACTCGATTACATGATAGATCTCATCCAACCCATCACCGTCCAGCAAGCCTACGATGAGATTACTCAAGAACGGTGAAGAGCATCATGGAATTGGCGATGAAGGAAGGTTGGTGATGACGATGGCAATGATTTCCCCTCTCCGGAGCCCAGAGCGGACTCCAGATCTGCCCTCCAAAGGAAGAACAGGAGGTGGCAGCGCCTCCGTATCGTAAAACGCGATGAACTCTTCTCCTTGATTTTGTCCGGATGAAAGAGGCTAAATAGAGCTGAGATTGGAGGCAGTGGAGCAATGTGGGCCCCACAAGCCTGCTACGCGCGGCCAGGGGGGCGCCTGGTGGGCTTGTGGGCTCACAGCTCCACTTCCTCCGTTGATTCTTGCGCCAGTATTTTTTATATATTCCGTAAAAATTCTTCGTAAATATTCAGGTCATTCCGAGAACTTTTATTTCCGTGCAAAAACAACACCATGGCAATTCTGCTGAAAACAGCGTTAGTCCGGGTTAGTTCCATTCAAATCATGCAAATTAGAGTCCAAAACAAGGGCAAAAGAGTTTGGAAAAGTAGATACGATGGAGATGTATCAGGGGGCTCCTAAGCACAGTGCCTCATGAGCCTTACTGGTCAAAAAGCCACCTGGCACCCTGGTGCCAGGGCTTTGCCCCATGAGGAACGACCTTGGTAACGGGTCGCGCCCCACGGCAGCACGGAGATGTGCGGGACCTGGTCTAGATGACAAAGAGCATCGACCCACTTCACCTGCAGCAAGGAAAAGACCAACCGACCAATAGGCCCCCCTCGCACCACAGTCACACATCACAACAAAGGAGTTCCCCGCAAGCATACCAAGCTAAGTATCTAAACCAGAAGAGAAGCCACATCACTAACAAAAGGGGGGGACCGCCCAAATCCATCACATGCCCGCAGGACCTATCCCTGTTTCTGTGGCTGCGGGGTCAAAAGCAAGGAGGAAACAACTAGAGATGGAGATCCCGAAGGAGGGTTGCCGCCGCTGACGCTCGACCCACACATCGACACTCAGTCCGTGTCCTCCTCCTCCTTCAGAGGCGCCGTAGGAGAAGACGGGCGACGCAGTGCTTGGGGGCTCCTCCCCGAGGCTCGAGCACGGCAGCGAGGTGGCTCGTCGTAGCTGCTATCGCTCGGGCTCCGTCCGGAGGGGGTATCACCGCCGTTGGGGGATCGCCGCTCGCCATCGGAGAAGTGATCGTCTACAGGACCGCCACGGCCGGCGTCCTCTGGGCAACAACCCACACAATCGCCGTCGACCCCGAAGATCTTGACAAAGAGCGTCGCCTCCTCGTTCTACTTGAAGAGGAGGTAGACCCTCCCCTTCACCATAGACCTATGGGTCCATAGCTAGTAACTAGATGGCTTCTTCTCTCTCTTGGATTTTCAATACAAAGTTCTCCATGATCTTCAGGGAGATCTATCCGATGTAATCTTCTTTTGCGGTGTGTTTGTCGAGATCCAATGAATTGTGGATTTATGATCAGATTATCTATGAATATTATTTGAGTCTCCTTTGATCTCTTATATGCATGATTTTGTATCCTTGTAATTCTCTTCGAGTTGTGGGTTTCGTTTGGCCAACTTCCTCAACCACGGAAAAAGCTGGTAACGATTCAAGCTAGCTCACAAACCAAATCCGTGGCTTGCTTGCTGGGCCAGGCTGAGCAATCGCTTGTCGGATAACCAAATGCTCCCTATATTAGCTCATATCAATGTCATAATCAGCTAGCGAGCAATAATAAGATAACTCAAAAGCCAACACTTGGTCAAAACAATCATGATATAATATGAAAACAATGGTATCTCACTAGCCCTTTCTTTCTCCACACTTGTGCTTCATAATAGCACCATGCTCTTCATGATTGAGAGCTTCTTGCTTTGTCACTACCATATGCTAGTGGGAGTCTTCATTATATAACTTGGCTTGTATATTCGAATGATGGGCTTCCTCAAAATTGCCCTAGGTCTTCGTGGGCAAGCAAGTTGGATGCACACCCACTAGTTTTCCTTTTGAGCTTTCACATACTTATAGCTCTAGTGCATCTCTTGTATGGCAGTCCCTACTCATTCACATTGATATCTATTAATGGGCATTTCCATAGCCCTTTGATACGCCGAGTCAATGTGACCATCTCCTCCTTTTTGTCTCACAACCACCACCACACTCTATTCCACTTATAGTGCTATATCCATGGCTCACGCTCATGTATTGCGTGATAGTTATAAAAAGTTTGAGAAAGTAAGAGTGCGAAAACAATTACTTGGCCAATACTGGGGTTGTGCATGATTTACATTAGTTGTGTGAGGATGATGGAGCATAGCCAGGCTATATGATTTTGTAGGGATAACTTTCTTTGGCCTTGTTATTTTGAAAGTTCATGATTACCTTGCTAGTTTGCTTGAAGTATTATTGTTTTCATGTCAATACAAAACTATTGTTTTGAATCTTATGGATTTGAACATTCATGTCACATGAAAGAAGTTGCAAAGGACAACTATGCTAGGTAGCAATCCACATAAAAAAATCATTCTTTATCACTTCCCTACTCGAGCACGAGCAGGAGTTAAGCTTGGGGATGCTTGATACGTATCTAACGTATCTATAATTTTTGATGGTTTCATGCTATTATCTTGTCAAACTTTGGATGTTTTGCATGCCTTTTATATATTTTTTGGGACTAACTTATTAACTCAGTGCCAAGTGCCAGTTCCTGTTTTTTCCATGTTTTTGACCCCCTTCAGAGGAGATTTTGAAATGGAGTCCAAACGGAATAAAATCCCCGAAAAGATTTTTTTCCGTAACGGACGAAGATCAGGAGACTTGACAGCCAAGGCAGGGGAGCCCCAGGGGCCCCACAAGCCCCCACCCAGCGGCAAGGGGGAGGCCGCGGCCCACAGGCTTGTGGTCCCCCTGGGCGTCCTTTGCCCTAGGATTTGCGCGTATATATCCCCAAAAATTCCACAAAAAATGAGGATATAATCGAAAGTACTTTTCCGCCGCCGCAAGCTTCTGTCTCCGCAAGCTCCCATCTCGGGCACGTTCTGGTGCCCTGCCGGAGGGGGGATTCGGACAAGGAGGGCTTCTTCATCAACACCATGACCTCTCCGATGATGCGTGAGTAGTTCACCATAGACCTACGGGTCCATAGCTAGTAACTAGATGGCTTCTTATCTCTCTTGGATCTTCATTACAAAGTTCTCCATGATCTTCATGAATATCTATCCGATGTAATCTTCTTTTGCGGTGTGTTTGTCGAGATCCGATGAATTGTGGATTTACAATGAGATTATCTATGAATCTTATTTGAGTTTCTTCTGATCTCTCTTATGCATGATTTCATATCCTTGTAATTCTCTTTGAGTTGTGGGTTTTGTTTGGCCAACTAGATGTATGATTCTTGCAATGGGAGAAGTGCTTGGTTTTGGGTTCATACCGTGCGTTGACCTCACCCAGTGACAGAAGGGTTAGCGAGGCACGCATCGTGTTGTTGCCATCAAGGGTAAAAAGATTTGGTTTTCATCATTGGTTTGAGATTATCCCTCTACATCATGTCATCTTGCTTAAAGCGTTACTCTCTTCGTCATGAACTCAATACACTAGATGCATGCTGGATAGCGGTCGATGTGTGGAGTAATAGTAGTAGATGCAGAAAGTATCGGTCTACTTGTCTCGAACGTGATGCCTATATGTATGATCATTGCCTTAGATATCGTCATGACTTTGCGCGGTTCTATCAATTTCTCGACAGTAATTTGTTCACCGACCATGATATTTGCTATTTTCAGAGAAGCCTCTAGTGAACACTATGGCCCCCGGGTCTACTCCGCACCATATTTTCAGCCATACACCTTTTTACTTCGTTGCACTTTTCGCCTTCAGATCTCACTTTGCAAACAATCTTGAAGGGATTGACAACCCCTTTGAAGCGTTGGGTGCAAGCTCGTTTGTGTTTGCGCAGGTACTCTCGACTTGACGAGACCCTCCTTCTCGATTGATACCTTGGTTCTCAAACTGAGGGAAATACTTACTGCTCCTGTGCTGCATCACCCTTTCCTCTTCTAGGGAAAAACCGACGCAAACAAGAGAAGTAGCAAGAAGAATTCCTAGCGTTGCCAGGGAAGGACTTTTGTTGCCCTTGCAGGAACCAAGGTTTTCAACATAAATCATGGCTAATCATATCGACAATAACCCTTAGAAACTATGTAAGCGTTTGGTTTCCTCGCCAGATTACCTCGCTAGGCAGTTTGGCTCGCTTGCTCAACCTCGGAAAAAGCTGGTAACGATTCAAGCTAGCTCACAAACTAAATCCGTGGCTTGCTTGTTGGGCCAGGCTGAGCAATCGCTTGTCGGATAACCAAATGCTCCCTATATTAGCTCATATCAATGTCATAATCAGCTAGCGAGCAATAATAAGATAACTCAAAAGCCAACACTTGGTCAAAACAATCATGATACAATATGACAACAATGGTATCTCACTAGCCCTTTCTTTCTCCACACTTGTGCTTCATAATAGCACCATGCTCTTCATGATTGAGAGCTTCTTGCTTTGTCACTACCATATGCTAGTGGGAGTCCTCATTATATAACTTGGCTTGTATATTCGAATGATGGGCTTCCTCAAAATTGTCCTAGGTCTTCGTGGGCAAGCAAGTTGGATGCACACCCACTAGTTTTCTTTTTGAGCTTTCACATACTTATAGCTCTAGTGCATCTCTTGTATGACAGTCCCTACTCATTCACATTGATATCTATTAATGGGCATCTCCATAGCCCTTTGATACGCCGAGTCAATGTGACCATCTCCTCCTTTTTGTCTCACAACCACCACCACACTCTATTCCACTTATAGTGCTATATCCATGGCTCACGCTCATGTATTGCGTGATAGTTATAAAAAGTTTGAGAAAGTAAGAGTGCGAAAACAATTACTTGGCCAATACTGGGGTTGTGCATGATTTACATTAGTTGTGTGAGGATGATGGAGCATAGCCAGGCTATATGATTTTGTAGGGATAACTTTCCTTGGCCTTGTTATTTTGAAAGTTCATGATTACCTTGCTAGTTTGCTTGAAGTATTATTGTTTTCATGTCAATACAAAACTATTGTTTTGAATCTTACGGATCTGAACATTCATGTCACGTGAAAGAAGTTGCAAAGGACAACTATGCTAGGTAGCATTCCACATAAAAAAATCATTCTTTATCACTTCCCTACTCAAGCACGAGCAGGAGTTAAGCTTGGGGATGCTTGATACGTATCCAACGTATCTATAATTTTTGATGGTTTCATGCTATTATCTTGTCAAACTTTGGATGTTTTGCATGCCTTTTATATATTTTTTGGGACTAACTTATTAACTCAGTGCCAAGTGCCAGTTCCTTATTTTTCCATGTTTTTGACCCCTTTCAGGGGAGATTTTGAAACGGAGTCCAAACGGAATAAAATCCTCGAAAAGAATTTTCCGTAACGGACGAAGATCACGAGACTTGACAGCCAAGGCAGGGGAGCCTCAGGGGCCCCACAAGCCCCCACCCAGCGGCAAGGGGGAGGCCGCGGCCCACAGGCTTGTGGGCCCCTCGGGCGTCCTTTTCCCTAGGTTTTGCGCCTATATATCCCCAAAAATTCCACAAAAAATGAGGATATAATCGAAAGTACTTTTCCACCACCGCAAGCTTCTGTCTCCGCAAGATCCCATCTCGGGCATGTTCCGGTGCCCTGCCGGAGGGGGGATTCGGACACGGAGGGCTTCTTTATCAACACCATGACCTCTCCGATGATGCGTGAGCAGTTCACCATAGACCTACGGGTCCATAGCTAGTAACTAGATGGCTTCTTCTCTCTCTTGGATCTTCAATACAAAGTTCTCCATGAACTTCATGGATATCTATCCGATGTAATCTTCTTTTGCGGTATGTTTGTCGAGATCCGATGAATTGTGGATTTACAATGAGATTATCTATGAATCTTATTTTAGTTTCTTCTGATCTCTCTTATGCATGATTTCATATCCTTGTAATTCTCTTCGATTTGTGGGTTTTGTTTGGCCTACTATATCTATGATTCTTGCAATGGAAGAAGTGCTTGGTTTTGGGTTCATACCGTGCGGTGACCTCACCCAGTGACAGAAGGGGTAGCGAGGCACGCATCGTGTTGTTGCCATCAAGGGTAAAAAGATGGGGTTTTCATCATTGGTTTGAGATTATCCCTCTACATCATGTCATCTTGCTTAAAGCGTTACTCTGTTCGTCATGAACTCAATACACTAGATGCATGCTGGATAGCGGTCGATGTGTGGAGTAATAGTAGTAGATGTAGAAAGTATCGGTCTACTTGTCTCGGACGTGATGCCTATATGTATGATCATTGCCTTAGATATCTTCATGACTTTTCGGGGTTCTATCAATTGCTCGACAGTAATTTGTTCACCCACCGTGATATTTTCTATTTTGAGAGAAGCCTCTAGTGAACACTATGGCCCCCGGGTCTACTCCGCACCATATTTTCAGCCTTACACCTTTTTACTTCGTTGCACTTTTCTCCTTTAGATCTCACTTTGCAAACAATCTTGAAGGGATTGACAACCCCTTTGAAGCGTTGGGTCCAAGCTCGTTTGTGTTTGTGCAGGTACTCTGGACTTGACGAGACCCTCCTTCTGGATCGATACCTTGGTTCTCAAACTGAGGGAAGTACTTACTGCTCCTGTGCTGCATCACCCTTTCCTCTTCAAGGGAAAAACCGACGCAAACAAGGGAAGTAGCAAGAAGAATTCCTAGCGTTGCCGGGGAAGGACTTATGTTGCTGTTGCAGGAACCCTGGTTTTCAACATAAATCATGGCTAATCATACCGACAATAACCCTTAGAAACTATGTAAGCGTTTGGTTTCCTCGTCAGATTACCTCGCTAGGCCAGGCTAGCCTTGCTGATGGAGGCTAGCCAATTTGGCTCGCTTGCTCAACCATGGAAAAAGCTGGTAACGGTTCAAGCTAGCTCACAAACCAAATCCGTGGCTTGCTTGCCGGGCCAGGCTGAGCAAGCGCTTGTAGGATAACCAAATGATCCCTATATTAGCTCATATCAATGTCATAATCATCTAGCGAGCAATAATAAGATAACTCAAAAGCCAACACTTGGTCAAAACAATCATGATATAATATGACAACAATGGTATCTCACTACCCTTTCTTGGACCGCAAAACATAAACCCAGAGCACCTCCAAAGTTCTAGCACCGACTATACATTGTAATTCATGGTAAAAGATATCCAGTCATGCTGCAAACAACGACTAAGAAGACACAAAGCATGAGGATGACAATAGTGCTCTTAGGCCTCGTGCTTATTTGAGAAGGTGATGACTCAAAGTAAAATAAAATAACATGAAATTAAATAAAAGGTCCCTTCAGAGAGGGAAGCAGGGATTTGCAGTGGTGCGAGAGCTCATAGCGAAAATAAGAGATAAATTATTTTGGGAGGTGCACTCTTCGTGTCAACGTTACAACCAAGAGTTATCAATATCTTCCATGCTAAACAAATTAGCGGCGGTTCCCAAATGGTAAAAGTAAAGATTTACTCCCCCTCCACCAACAAACACACTTCACGAATAGTTGAAACCATGGGTGCCGTCCATACCAACAACAATCCAGGGGGAGTTTTGTTTAATTATTTGTGATTTATGATTCGGGATTGGGAGTCCCTTTTTACCACACCCTCTCGTGCAAGGACGAGTGAATAAACACTCATCATGAGAATAACCCGCTTAGCATGGATGATACCGAGCACCCCATGTTGCTCCATGAGCGGTCCAGGCACACAAAACAGAAGTTCATTTGAAGTGTTAGAGGTGGCACATGCAAATTCACTTGGAACAACAGGGTAATACTGCATATAGGTAGGTATAGTGGACTCATCTGGAATAACTTTGTTTCAAGGATTTTGATGCACAAGCAGTATTCCCACTTAGTACAAGCGAGGCTAGCAAATAGGTTGGGAATCGACCAGCTAGAGAGCGAAGGCAATCATGAAGATGCTTTATGAATAATCATCATTGCATACTATCATGAGTAGGATGTAAACATCATGAACATAAATATGATGGAGGCTATGTTGGTTTTGATTCAACTACATGCATGAACATGTGCCAAGTCAAGCCACTCGAGCATTTAGAGGAGGATACAATATCATCATACTACATCACAACCATTTTAATGCATGTTGACATCCAAGGTAAATCAATATCCACTCCTAGCTATTGAAGCATGGCATGAACAACTATAATCTCTAATTGTCATTGCAAACATGTTTAGTCATAATACGCTAAATCATGGATACTGGTCTAAAGATATTAAAAAAACAAGTTGAGTTCATACCCACTTTTCTGTGCCACGGTCCCTTCATCAAACATCGTCATTATTGCCTTTCACTTGCACGACCGAACGATATGAAAATAATAATAGTGCAAGAGTGCCATGGACTAAGCTGGAATCTGCAACATTTTATTCAAAAGGAGAAGACAAAGTAATATGGGCTCTTTATTGGATCAATAACAAATGCATACGAGAGCCACTCAACATTTTCATCATGGTCTTCCCTTGGGTATAACTGAAAGAAGGGAAAAGAAATTTAGAGAAACACACTACAATATTTATGGAGTTTTTAGTTTTTTTAAGAAGAAAGCAAATTAAAGAAGGGAAAACTAAAACGAGAAAAACTATTTGCCCGTGAAAGATCCCAACAATTAATGAATAAAAGAGAAATATTTTTGGGTTTTTTTGCAAGTTTTTCAAAGACACAAGAATAAAGCAAGAAAATTAATCTAACATGGATAATAGAGCACAAGAGTGTGAACACCGACAACTAGAATATGTAACCGTGAATGTAAAGTCGGTGGAAACACATACTCCCCCAAGCGTAGGCTTTTGGCCTAGCTTAGTCATCAGCACCCGTAGTGGCCTGGGTAATAGTCAGTATGGTAACTCATGGAAGTCCTTGGTGCAGCCTCCACTATCGGGTTGTATTCCTGTGCCTCCCTCTCATAGACATAATATCTTCCTTTTCCCTCAATATCAAAGAGGGAAGGTTCACGCAAAATAACACGCACAATAGATTTCTTATTATACATTAGTTTGTAGTTATAATTAGCAGTGGTGGCCTTTATTAACTTGAGGCGCTTCATGGCCTCAAAATTAAATATGAGTAGGAAGAATAGGGTCACTAGACCACGGTGACACATTACACTTCTTAGCTAAACGTGAAGCATAAATCCCACCATAAAATGGCCACTGTCAGAGTTACGTTGCAATCTGCGTGCTACGATTACTCCAAGATTACAACATTTAATTCAAGTTAACGCGGTATGCAGGAGACTCAAGCCTGGGGCACATAAGGTACTACAATCTTTCTTGCGCACTATGCATTTTCCATTAAAGAGTGCTAGGTAAAGAACTGAAGAAAATGTATACTATTTATTCTACCTTGAGTTACTCCCTTAACTTCACTAAAGAAAAAGCTAGTTAAAAATGCCTCATATTCAGATTTTGGTGGTTCGTCTGGCGAACCCCAACATGGGATTTTACATGCATGAGAGAAATCATCTAGAGACACGGTGAAGGCATTTTCATAGAGTTTAAAGGAGACTGAATTCTCGAGGATAAAATTTAAACCCCTTAGTGAAAGTTTCAGTAAGATGACAATGTTGCCTACACTTATCTGCGATGAAGGGTGTGAGCTCAGTATTATGAATGTATTGCTCAAGTTCTTCCTTAGTGCGTGCACCCAACATGAAGTCATCACTTGGCCAAATGCACAATTTGGCGTGGGCTTCTCGCACTAAACTTTCACTTGGCTCAACATAAGATCGTCATATTGGAGTCTCACTCAATGATGCCTCCAAGGATTTCCTACTCAAAGAACTCCTCTTGAACCAGCTCATTATTCCTATGTATAAATTTCTGATTTTTTGGGTCAAAATAAAGTTAACAAAACTTCACAAGAATGATAGCAACTTCTCATAGGGGTGCCTAGAACCCAAAACAAGCATTCAAACTACTTGAAAATTCAAGAATTCAACATGCAACCTCATCTACAACAACACCTCGAGTAGATAATTACTTCTACGATAAACCACAAAAGCAAAAACTAATTGGAGGAGTGGGGGAGTTACATGCTAAGGAGCAATCCCCCAACACAGTTTCAGAAATGGAGTTTCGAGCGAAGAGATCAAAATCCACGGGTTTGAGAGCAAGAACACAAGAGAGGGGGATACATGGATTTTTTTCTAGAGGTAGGTGACGAAGTGAGTTATAGGAATAAGTGAGGGTACCCCGAGGGGCCCACTAGACACCTGGCCATGCGAGGGGGGCTGGCGCGCCCTGGTGTCTAGTGGCCACCTGGGACACCCCCGTGTAGTGTTTTAGTGCCAAATATTCTCAAATATTCATAAAACAATCGTGTAACAATTTCAGGTCATTTGGAGAACTTTTACTTTTGGGCACTTTTTTTAGTGCACAGAGAAATCAGAAAACTGGATAAACAAGACATTTATTATATTTAAATAGAAATTATAGGGAAAGTGAAATGGATATAGAAAGTTGTGCCTACTGAATTCATCGACCTCATGCTTCTTCAAAATGATTCATTAACAAGGTTGATCAAGTCTTATTAACAACCATTCCCAATTAGCATGATCCCAAAGAATTTTCGTAAAACACTAAGTTACCTCAATGGGGATGTGCATATCCCCAACAATAAGTATCTCATATTTATTTTTGGCAGTAGGTAGATGTAGTTGAAAACTTTCATTGGTGATAGTCGGAGATTTTTCAATAAGATTAACACCATTCACTTGAAATTGTTTCCTCGGAAAATGCAGTGTATGTTCTTTACCATTGACATGAAAAGTGGCCTTCTTTTGTTGCAAACAATAATAGCCCGTGCTGTATTCAAGAAATTTCTACCAAGGATAATTGACATGTTATCATCCTCAGGCATATCGAGTATAACAAAGTCTGTCAGGATGGTAACGTTTCCAACAATAATGGGTACATCCTCACAAATACTGACATGTATGGTTGTTGATTTGTCAACCATTTGCAATGAAATTTCAGTAGGTGTGAGTTTATTCAAGTCAAGTCTTTTGTATAATGAGAAAGGCATAACACTAACACCAGCTCCTAGATCACATAAAGGAGTTTTCACATAGTTACTTTTGATGGAACATGGTATAGTTGGTATTCCTGGATCTCGAAGTCTTCAGGTACTCCATCCTTAAAAGTATAATTAGCAAGCATGGTAGAGATTTCATCTTCAAGTATTTTTCTTTTATTAGTGAAGATGTCTTTCATATACTTAGCATAAGGGGCCATCTTTAAAAGACGAGTTAAACAAGTTCGCAAAAATACTAGCCTAAGCATTTCAGCAAAGCATTCCAATTCTTCATCATACTTTTTCTTAGTTGGTTTGGGTGGATAAGGTATGGGTTTTTGAACCCATGGCTCTCTTTCTTTGCCATGCTTCCTAGCAACAAAATCTCTTTTATCATAAAATTTGTTCTTAGGTTGTGGGTTATCAAGATCAATAGCATGTTCTATCTCAACATCATTATCTGGTTCTTTATCGTTGCCAGGTTGATCATCTACATGAGCATATATCATTTTCATTATCACTAGGTGAATGCTCACTACCAGATTGAGTTTCAGCATCAGAGATAGAGATATCATTAGCACTATCAGGAGGTTTTTCTACTTCAGGTTCACTAGAAGTATGCAAGGTCCTATCATTTTTTCTTTTTCTTTTTCTTCCTAGAAGGACCAGGTGCATCAATATTACTTCTTTGTGAATCTTGTTCAGTTCTTTTAGGATGAGCTTTTGGACATAGTGGATCTTGAGTCATTGTTCCTCCTCTAGTCATTACTCTAACATCATGATCATTCATATTATTAGTCATTTCATGAAGTATCTCACTTTGAGAATTAGCAACTTGTTCTAATTGGGTTTGAACCATAGAATCATGTTTTCCTACACCTCTTACTGTTGGGGAACGTCGCATGGGAAACAAAAATTTTCCTACGCGCACGAAGACCTATCATGGTGATGTCCATCTACGAGAGGGGATGAGTGATCTACGTACCCTTGTAGATCGTACAGCAGAAGCGATGTGAGATCGCGGTTGATGTAGTGGAACGTCCTCACGTCCCTCGATCCGCCCCGCGAACAATCCCGCGATCAGTCCCACGATCTAGTACCGAACGGACGGCACCTCCGCGTTCAGCACACGTACAGCTCGACGATGATCTCGGCCTTCTTGATCCAGCAAGAGAGACGGAGAGGTAGAAGAGTTCTCCGGCAGCGTGACGGCGCTCCGGAGGTTGGTGATGATCTTGTCTCAGCAGGGCTCCGCCCGAGCTCCGCAGAAACGCGATCTAGAGGAAAAACTATGGAGGTATGTGGTCGGGCAGCCGTGAGAAAGTCGTCTCAAATCTGCCCTAAAAGCCCCATATATATAGGAGGAGGGAGGGGGACCTTGCCTTGGGGTCCAAGAGAACCCCAAGGGGTCGGCCGAGCCAGGGGGGAGGACTCTCCCCCCCAAACCGAGTCCTACTTGGTTTGGTGGGAGGGAGTCCTTCCCCTTTCCCACTTCCCCTTTTTTTTTCTTTCTTCCTTTGATTTTTATTCCTTGGCGCATAGGACTTGGTGGGCTGTCCCACCAGCCCACTAAGGGCTGGTGTGACCCCCCCAAGTACCTATGGGCTTCCCCGGAGTGGGTTGCCCCCCTCCGGTGAACCCCCGGAACCCATTCGTCATTCCCGGTACATTCCCGGTAACTCCGAAAACCTTCCGGTAATCAAATGAGGTCATCCTATATATCAATCTTCGTTTCCGGACCATTCCGGAAACCCTCGTGACGTCCGTGATCTCATCCGGGACTCCGAACAACATTCGGTAACCAACCATATAACTCAAATACGCATAAAACAACGTCGAACCTTAAGTGTGCAGACCCTGCGGGTTCGAGAACTATGTAGACATGACCCGAGAGACTCCTCGGTCAATATCCAATAGCGGGACCTGGATGCCCATATTGGATCCTACATATTCTACGAAGATCTTATCGTTTGAACCTCAGTGCCAAGGATTCGTATAATCCCGTATGTCATTCCCTTTGTCCTTCGGTATGTTACTTGCCCGAGATTCGATCGTCAGTATCCGCATACCTATTTCAATCTCGTTTACCGGCAAGTCTCTTTACTCGTTCCGTAATACAAGATCCCGCAACTTACACTAAGTTACATTGCTTGCAAGGCTTGTGTGTGATGTTGTATTACCGAGTGGGCCCCGAGATACCTCTCCGTCATACGGAGTGACAAATCCCAGTCTTGATCCATACTAACTCAACTAACACCTTCGGAGATACCTGTAGAGCATCTTTATAGTCACCCAGTTACGTTGCGACGTTTGATACACACAAAGCATTCCTCCGGTGTCAGTGAGTTATATGATCTCATGGTCATAGGAATAAATACTTGACACGCAGAAAACAGTAGCAACAAAATGACACGATCAACATGCTACGTCTATTAGTTTGGGTCTTAGTCCATCACGTGGTTCTCCCAATGACGTGATCCAGTTATCAAGCAACAACACCTTGTTCATAATCAGAAGACACTGATTATCATCGATCAACTGACTAGCCAACTAGAGGCATGCTAGGGACGGTGTTTTGTCTATGTATCCACACATGTAAATGAGTCTTCATTCAATACAATTATAGCATGGATAATAAACTATTATCTTGATACAGGAATTATAATAATACATTTATTATTGCCTCTAGGGCATAATTCCAACAGTCTCCCACTTGCACTAGAGTCAATAATCTAGCCCTCACATCACCATGTGAATTACATTGTAATAAATCTAACACCCATACAGTTCTGGTGTCGATCATGTTTTGGTCGTGGAAGAGGTTTAGTCAGCGGGTCTGCTACATTCAGATCCGTGTGCACTTTGCATATATTTACGTCCTCCTCCTCGACATAGTCGCGGATGAGGTTGAAGCGTCGTTTGATGTGACTGGTCTTCTTGTGAAACCTTGGTTCCTTTGCTAAGGCAATGGCACCAGTGTTGTCACAAAAGAAGGTTATTGGATCCAGTGCACTTGGCACCACTCCAAGATCCGTCATGAACTGCTTCATCCAGACACCCTCCTTAGCCGCCTCCGAGGCAGCCATGTACTCCGCTTCACATGTAGAATCTGCTACGACGCTTTGCTTGGAACTGCACCAGCTTACCGCACCCCCATTAAGAATAAATACGTATCCGGTTTGCGACTTAGAGTCATCCGGATCTGTGTCAAAGCTTGCATCGACGTAACCTTTTACGGCGAGCTCTTCGTCACCTCCATACACGAGAAACATCTCCTTAGTCCTTTTCAGGTACTTTAGGATATTCTTGACCGCTGTCCAGTGATCCACTCCTGGATTACTCTGGAACCTACCTGCCATACTTATGGCCAGGCTAACATCCGGTCTAGTGCACAGCATTGCATACATGATAGAGCCTATGGCTGAAGCATAGGGGACGGAGCGCATATGCTCTCTATCTTCATCAGTTGCTGGGCACTGAGTCTTACTCAATCTCGTACCTTGTAACACTGGCAAGAACCCTTTCTTGGACTGTTCCATTTTGAACCTTTTCAATACTTTATCAAGGTATGTGCTTTGTGAAAGTCCTATCAGGCGTTTTGATCTATCCCTATAGATCTTAATGCCTAGAATGTAAGCAGCTTCTCCTAGGTCCTTCATAGAGAAACTTTTATTCAAGTAACCTTTTATGCTTTCCAAAAGCTCTATGTCGTTTCCAATCAGCAATATGTCATCCACATATAATATTAGAAACGCCACAGAGCTCCCACTCACTTTCTTGTAAATACAAGATTCTCCAACCACTTGTATAAACCCAAATGCTTTGATCACCTCATCAAAGCGTTTGTTCCAACTCCGAGATGCTTGCACCAGTCCATAAATGGATCGCTGGAGCTTGCACACCTTGTCAGCATTTTTAGGATCGACAAAACCTTCGGGTTGCATCATATACAACTCTTCCTTAAGGAAACCGTTAAGGAACGCCGTTTTGACATCCATCTGCCAAATTTCATAATCGAAAAATGCAGCTATTGCTAAATGATTCTGACGGACTTAAGCATCGCTACGGGAGAGAAAGTCTCATCGTAGTCAATTCCTGGAACTTGTGAAAAACCCTTTGCCACAAGTCGAGCTTTATAAACGGTCACATTACCGTCAGCGTCCGTCTTCTTCTTAAAGATCCATTTGTTCTGAATAGCCTTGCGGCCCTCAGGTAGTATCTCCAAAGTCCATACTTTGTTCTCATACATGGATCCTATCTCGGATTTCATGGCTTCTAGCCATTTGTTGGAATCTGGGCCCACCATTGCTTCTTCATAATTTGCAGGTTCATTGTTGTCTAACAACATGATTGTCAAGACGGGATTACCGTACCACTCTGGAGCAGCGCGTGATCTCGTCGACCTGCGTGGTTCAACAGAAACTTGAACTGGAGTTTCATGATCATCATCATTAACTTCCTCCTCAACCGGCGTCGCAATCACAGGGGTTTCCCCTTGCCCTGCGCCACCATCCAGAGGGATGATAGGTTCGACAACCTCGTCAAGTTCTATCTTCCTCCCACTCAATTCTCTCGAGAGAAACTCCTTCTCGAGAAAAGTTCCGTTCTTAGCAACAAACACTTTGCCCTCGGATTTGAGATAGAAGGTGTACCCAACTGTCTCTTTTGGGTAGCCTATGAAGACGCACTTTTCCGCTTTGGGTTCCAGCTTTTCAGGCTGAAGCTTTTTGACATAAGCATCACATCCCCAAACTTTAAGAAACGACAACTTTGGTCTTTTGCCATACCACAGTTCGTATGGTGTCGTCTCAACGGATTTTGATGGTGCCCTATTTAAAGTGAATGCAGTTGTTTCTAATGCATAACCCCAAAACGATAACGGCAAATCAGTAAGAGACATCATAGATCGTACCATTTCTAACAAAGTACGATTACGACGTTCGGACACACCATTACGCTGTGGTGTTCCAGGCGGTGTTAACTGCGAAACAATTCCACATTGTTTTAAGTGAGTACCAAACTCGAAACTCAGATACTCACCCCCACGATCAGACCGTAGGAACTTGATCTTCTTGTTACGATGATTTTCCACTTCACTCTGAAATTGCTTGAACTTTTCAAATGTTTCAGACTTGTGCTTCATCAAGTAGACATAACCATATCTACTTAAATCGTCAGTGAAGGTGAGAAAATAACGATATCCGCCGCGTGCCTCCACGCTCATCGGACCACACACATCGGTATGTATGATTTCCAACAAGTCACTTGCACGCTCCATTGTTCCGGAGAACGGAGTTTTAGTCATCTTGCCCATGAGGCATGGTTCGCACGTGTCAAGTGAATCAAAGTCAAGTGACTCCAAAAGTCCATCAGCATGGAGTTTCTTCATGCGCTTTACACCAATATGACCCAAGCGGCAGTGCCACAAAAATATGGCGCTATCATTGTTTACTCTAACTCTTTTGGTATCAATGTTATGTATATGCGTATCTCTATCAAGATTCAATATGAACAATCCTCTCACATTCGGTGCATGACCATAAAAGATGTTACTCATAGAAATAGAACAACCATTATTCTCAGACTTAAAAGAGTAACCGTCTCGCAATAAACAAGATCCGGATATAATGTTCATGCTCAACGCAGGCACTAAATAACAATGATTTAAGTTCATCACTAATCCCGATGGTAGTTGAAGTGACACGGTGCCGACGGCGATTGCATCAACCTTGGAACCGTTTCCTACACGCATCGTCACTTCGTCTTTCGCCAGCCTCCGTCTATTCCGCAGTTCCTGTTTCGAGTTGCAAATGTGAGCAACAGAACCGGTATCGAATACCCAGGCACTACTACGAGAGCCGGTTAAGTACACATCAATAACATGTATATCAAATATACCTGATTTTTCTTTGCCCGCCTTCTTATCTGCCAGATACTTGGGGCAATTGCGCTTCCAGTGACCCATACCCTTGCAATAGAAGCACTCTGTTTCAGGCTTAGGTCCAGCCTTGGGTTTCTTCGACGGATTGGCAACTGGCTTGCCGCTCTTCTTCGAATTGCCCTTCTTGCCTTTGCCGTTTCTCTTGAAACTAGTGGTCTTGCTCACCATCAACACTTGATGCTCTTTACGGAGTTCAGACTCTGCGACTTTCAGCATCGCAAACAACTCGCCGGGAGACTTGTTCATCCCTTGCATGTTGTAGTTCAACACAAAGCCTTTATAGCTTGGCGGCAGTGATTGGAGGATTCTGTCAGTGATAGCTTCTTGCGGGAGTTCAATCCCTAGTTCAGCTAGACGGTTTGAGTACCCAGACATCTTGAGCACATGTTCACTGACAGACGAGCTTTCCTCCATCTTGCAAGCATAGAATTTATCGGAGGTCTCATACCTCTCGATCCGGGCGTTCTTCTGAAAGATAAACTTCAACTCCTGGAACATCTCAAATGCTCCATGACGCTCAAAGCGACGTTGAAGTCCCGGCTCTAAGCCATACAAGACTGCACATTGAACTATTGAGTAGTCCTCCTTACGTGCTAGCCAAGC
Organism: Hordeum vulgare subsp. vulgare; assembly: GCF_904849725.1. Taxonomy (NCBI): domain Eukaryota; kingdom Viridiplantae; phylum Streptophyta; class Magnoliopsida; order Poales; family Poaceae; genus Hordeum; species Hordeum vulgare. The sequence continues at coordinate 468,835,138 of NC_058524.1, forward strand.
GTTCTTAACATCCTGATCAGCCGTAGCGGGTGGTTCATCTCCTAGCGCAGCATTAAGGACATAATCCTTCTTTCCAGCTTGTAAGATTAGCTTAAGATTACGAGCCCAGTCTATAAAGTTGCTTCCATCATCTTTCAACTTAGCTTTCTCTAGGAACGTATTAAAATTGAGGATGACACTTGCGTGAGCCATGATCTACAACACAAATATATTCAAAGTGGACTTAGACTATGTTCAAGATAATTAGAGTTCAACTTAATCAAATTACATGCTAAACTCCCACTCAAAAAGTACATCTCTCTAGTCATTTGAGTGGTTCATGATCCACCTACACTATCCCAAGTCCGATCATCACGTGAGTCGGGAGTAGTTTCAGTGGTAAGCATCCCTATGCTAATCATATCAACTATATGATTCATGATCGACCTTTCGGTCTCATGTGTTCCGAGGCCATGTCTGCACATGCTAGGCTCGTCAAGCTTAACCCGAGTGTTCCGCGTGTGCAACTGTTTTGCACCCGTTGTATGTGAACGTTGAGTCTATCACACCCGATCATCACGTGGTGTCTCGAAACGACGAACTGTAGCAACGGTGCACAGTCGGGGAGAACACAATTTCGTCTTGAAATTTTAGTGAGAGATCACCTCATAATGCTACCGTCGTTCTAAGCAAAATAAGGTGCATAAAAGGATTAACATCACATGCAATTCATAAGTGACATGATATGGCCATCATCACGTGCTTGTTGATCTCCATCACCAAAGCACCGGCACGATCTTCTTGTCACCGGCGCCACACCATGATCTACATCATCATGATCTCCATCAACGTGTCGCCATCAGGGTTGTCGTGCTACTTATGCTATCACTACTAAAGCTACATCCTAGCAAAATAGTAAACGCATCTGCAAGCACATATGTTAGTATAAAGACAACCCTATGGCTCCTGCCGGTTGCCGTACCATCGACGTGCAAGTCGATATTTCTATTACAACATGATCATCTCATACATCCAATATATCACATCACATCATTGGCCATATCACATCACAATCATACCCTGCAAAAACAAGTTAGACGTCCTCTAATTTTGTTGTTGCATGTTTTACGTGGTGACCAAGGGTATCTAGTAGGATCGCATCTTACTTACGCAAACACCACAACAGAGATATATGAGTTGCTATTTAACCTCATCCAAGGACCTCCTCGGTCAAATCCGATTCAACTAAAGTTGGAGAAACCGTCACTTGCCAGTCATCTTTGAGCAAAGGGGGTTACTCGTAACGATGAAACCAGTCTCTCGTAAGCGTACGAGTAATGTCGGTCCAAGCCGCTTCAATCCAACAATACCGCGGAATCAAGAAAAGACTAAGGAGGGCAGCAAAACGCACATCACCGCCCACAAAACCTTTTGTGTTCTACTCGAGAAGACATCTACGCATGAACCTAGCTCATGATGCCACTGTGGGGAACGTCGCATGGGAAACAAAAATTTTCCTACGCGCACGAAGACCTATCATGGTGATGTCCATCTACGAGAGGGGATGAGTGATCTACGTACCCTTGTAGATCGTACAGCAGAAGCGATGTGAGATCGCGGTTGATGTAGTGGAACGTCCTCACGTCCCTCGATCCGCCCCGCGAACAATCCCGCGATCAGTCCCACGATCTAGTACCGAACGGACGGCACCTCCGCGTTCAGCACACGTACAGCTCGACGATGATCTCGGCCTTCTTGATCCAGCAAGAGAGACGGAGAGGTAGAAGAGTTCTCCGGCAGCGTGACGGCGCTCCGGAGGTTGGTGATGATCTTGTCTCAGCAGGGCTCCGCCCGAGCTCCGCAGAAACGCGATCTAGAGGAAAAACTATGGAGGTATGTGGTCGGGCAGCCGTGAGAAAGTCGTCTCAAATCTGCCCCAAAAGCCCCATATATATAGGAGGAGGGAGGGGGACCTTGCCTTGGGGTCCAAGAGAACCCCAAGGGGTCGGCCGAGCCAGGGGGGAGGACTCTCCCCCCCCAAACCGAGTCCTACTTGGTTTGGTGGGAGGGAGTCCTTCCCCTTTCCCACTTCCCCTTTTTTTTTCTTTCTTCCTTTGATTTTTATTCCTTGGCGCATAGGACTTGGTGGGCTGTCCCACCAGCCCACTAAGGGCTGGTGTGACCCCCCCAAATACCTATGGGCTTCCCCGGAGTGGGTTGCCCCCCTCTGGTGAACACCCGGAACCCATTCGTCATTCCCGGTACATTCCCGGTAACTCCGAAAACCTTCCGGTAATCAAATGAGGTCATCCTATATATCAATCTTCGTTTCCGGACCATTCCGGAAACCCTCGTGACGTCCGTGATCTCATCCGGGACTCCGAACAACATTCGGTAACCAACCATATAACTCAAATACGCATAAAACAACGTCGAACCTTAAGTGTGCAGACCCGCGGGTTCGAGAACTATGTAGACATGACCCGAGAGACTCCTCGGTCAATATCCAATAGCGGGACCTGGATGCCCATATTGGATCCTACATATTCTACGAAGATCTTATCGTTTGAACCTCAGTGCCAAGGATTCGTATAATCCCGTATGTCATTCCCTTTGTCCTTCGGTATGTTACTTGCCCGAGATTCGATCGTCAGTATCCGCATACCTATTTCAATCTCGTTTACCGGCAAGTCTCTTTACTCGTTCCGTAATACAAGATCCCGCAACTTACACTAAGTTACATTGCTTGCAAGGCTTGTGTGTGATGTTGTATTACCGAGTGGGCCCCGAGATACCTCTCCGTCATACGGAGTGACAAATCCCAGTCTTGATCCATACTAACTCAACTAACACCTTCGGAGATACCTGTAGAGCATCTTTATAGTCACCTAGTTACGTTGCGACGTTTGATACACACAAAGCATTCCTCCGGTGTCAGTGAGTTATATGATCTCATGGTCATAGGAATAAATACTTGACACGCAGAAAACAGTAGCAACAAAATGACACGATCAACATGCTACGTCTATTAGTTTGGGTCTTAGTCCATCACGTGGTTCTCCCAATGACGTGATCCAGTTATCAAGCAACAACACCTTGTTCATAATCAGAAGACACTGATTATCATCGATCAACTGACTAGCCAACTAGAGGCATGCTAGGGACGGTGTTTTGTCTATGTATCCACACATGTAAATGAGTCTTCATTCAATACAATTATAGCATGGATAATAAACTATTATCTTGATACAGGAATTATAATAATACATTTATTATTGCCTCTAGGGCATAATTCCAACACTTACATCATTGGTGATTCTAAATAATAAGTCACTTAAGCGAGCAATCATGTCAGAGTTTTGTTTCAATTGTTTCATGACATAGGAGTTGAAATGATCTCGCTTTATAATATAATTATCAAACTCATATAAGCATTGACTAGGGTGTTTATTGTAACGAATGTTACCTTCATCAAACTTTAAAAGATAATCTACCTCCACCACCTGTGGTGGTGTTTTAAGACCATGGATTTCTTCGATAGGTGGTAAACTCTTAACATCTTCAGCTTTAATGCATTTTTCCTTCATACATTTCTTTGCCTCTTGCATAGTTTCAGGACTAAGGAATAAGATACCACTCTTCTTTGGAGTAGGTTTAGGTGGTAGTTCAGGAAGTGTCCATTCATCATAGTTCTTCAATATATTAGTTAATAATTCCTCAGTTTGTTCGACAATTCGTTCCCTGAAAACACAACCAACACAACTATCTAGGTAGTCCCTAGAAGCATCGCTTAGTCCACTATAAAATATATCAAGTATTTCATTTTTCATAAGAGGATGATCAGGAAAATCATTAAGTAATTGGAGAAGCCTTCCCCAAGCTTGTGGGAGACTCTCTTCTTCAATTTGCACAAAGTTGAATATTTCTTGTAACGCAGCTTGTTTCTTATGAGTAGGAAAAATATTTTTCACAGAAGTAGTAAATCATATCTTGGGGACTACACACACAACCATGAGCAAGAGTATTGTACCAAATCTTAGCATCTCCCCTTAATGAGAACGTAAATAATTTGAGAATATAGTAGAAGCGAATTTCTCACCATTAGTAAATAGGGTGGCTATATCATTTAGCTTAGTGAGATGTGCCACAACAGTTTCATTTTCATAGCGAGGAAAAGGATCACATTCAACCAAAGTAATTATCTCAAGGTCGACCGAGAATTCATAATCCTTATCAGTAACAAAGATAGGTGAAATAGCAAACTTAGGATCATATTTCATTCTAGCATTCAAAGATATTTCTTTCAACTTGCATAGTAGATTCTTAAGATCTTCTCTATCCTCACAGGCAAGAAAGTCTCTAGTAGTTTATTCATCCGTAACATAACCTTATGGTATTTCAGGCATTTCAGTTCTAGGATAGTCATGTCTAAAAGGTACCTCAACATTTTTTGTCGCAGATACTTCATCAGTTTCAATAGTATCATCTGTTTCAGCATGCTAAATTTCCTTAGCTCTAGCAAGTTGTTCGTCAAGAAATTCACCTAGTGGCACATTATCATCAAAAAAAGGTGTTGGCATCGTCATAAGCATCATTCGTAACGGAGGTAGCATCATCAATAACTTGAGACATGTGAGGATTAATATCATGTGGTGGTGGTCTTGCAAGTCTATTCAAAATAGAGGGTGAATCAAGTGCAGAGCTAGATGGAAGTTCCTTACCTCCCCTCGTCTTAGAGGGAACGATCTTGGTTCTTGTATCTTTCAGATTCTTCATAGTGATCAATAAATAGATATCCCAAGTGACTTAGCAAATATAGCTATGCTCCCCGACAACAATGCTACAAAACGTTCTTGATAACCCACAAGTATATGGGATCGCGATAGTTTTTGAGGGTAGAGTATTCAACCCAAATTTATAGATTTGACATAGGGGGAGCCAAAGAATATTTGTAGGTATTAGCAGCTGAGTTGTCAATTCAACCACACTTGGAGATTTAGTATCTGTAGCACAGTGATCTGTAGCATAGTAATATGATAGTTTTGATAGCAGCGGTAATAGTAGCAACAGTAACGGTAATAGTAGTAGCAGTAATAGTAATAGTGATAGCAGTTTTGTAGCGGTTGTAAGAGCAGTAGCAACAGTAGTAACTTAGCAAGTGCAATATGTGGAAAACTCGTAGGCACTGGATCGGTGATATTTCTGGATAATATTCATCATATAACAGTCACAACATAGGGCGACACCGAACTAGCCTCCGTTCATTGATATAATGTAGGCATGTATTCCGTAAATAGTCATACATGCTTACGGAAAAAAACTTGCATGACATCTTTTGTCCTACCCTCCCGTGGATGCGGGGTCCATAAGGAAACTAAGGGATATTAAGGCCTCCTTTTAATAGAGAATTGAAACAAAGCATTAACACATAGTGAATGCATGAACTCCTCATACTACGGTAATCATCGGAAAGAATCCCAATTATTTTCACTTTGGGGTATGCGGATCCTAACACGTAGTAGGGGCATATAAATTGTAAGATCGGATCAGGAACATAGATATAATGGTGAAAACATAAATGGTTCAGATCTAAAATCATGGCACTCGGGCCCTAGTGACAAGCATTAATCATAACAAAGTCATAGCAACATCAATCTCCGAAGATAGTGGATACAAGGATCAAACCCTAACAAAACTAACTCGATTACATGATGAATCTCATCCAGATCTTCACCGACCAGCAAGCCTACAAAGGGATTACTCACTCCCCATGGAGAGCATCATGGAATTGGCGATGAAGGAGGGTTAGTGAGGACGAAGACTGAAGATTCCCCTCTCCGGAGCCCAAACGGACTCTAGATTAGGCCTCCCGATGAAGAACGGGAGGTGGTGGCGGCTCCGTATTGTGAAATGCGATGAAACTTCCTCTCTATTTTTTTCTTCAAAAATTGGATTTTATAGCACTAGAATCAGGGTCGGCGGAGCCATGTGAGCCCCACTAGACACTAGGTTGTGCTAGGGGGGCTCGCACGCCGTGATGTTTAGTGGGATCCTATGGCCTCCCCTCTGGTTGGTCTTGGTTCGAGTATTTTTCATTTATTATAGAAAAATCTCCAAAAAGTTTTGTTCCATTCCGAGAACTTTTATTTCTGCATAAAACCAAGACCATGGTAGTTGTGCCGAAAACAATGTCAGTCTGGGTTAGTTTCATTCAAATCATGCAAATTAGATTCCAAAACAAGAGCAAAAGCGTTATGAAAAGTAGATACAATGGAGTCGCATCAACCACCTATCAAAACCATGCCAAAAATTGTCGTGTTCACCTTTGCGTTTGATCTTCCTAAACTCTACTCCTTACTACATGTGCATTAGTCTATGCAAGTAGTCTATTCACCCCTCCCCCTCTAGATATCCCTTTTAGCGATCCAACAATTGGTATTAGAGCTTTGGTCTCCATAGCCTTGGTTTAATCACCATTGGAGGAAGATGGATGTGTCTAGTTTAAGGAATATTAGTTGTAGATTGCCTATTCTCAATGGGGATTACTATAGATACTGGAAAAATGAAATTCTTGATATATTTGATGAACTCCATTTAAGGAAGCATGTTGAATATCTCTATGCACCACCCATTGATCCCTTACATCCTTCTCATGATGAAGAACTCAATATGCTTGGCAATCTTAAAACTATTAGTCTAATCACTAGAGGATTGCCAAGAGATGTGCTTAATCAAATGCAGAATTTTGAGTGTGCTTATACTTTATGGAAAAACTTAGAGAAAAGATATCCAAACTATACCTTGAGAAATCTTGATACCATTTTCCATAAATGCATTGCCTTGCACAAAATGAAGCACAGTGATCCTAACTTTGATAAATGTCTATTTGAGCTTCGTGACCTCATGCGTGCTAAAGGGGATGTCATTAACATTAATAACAACATTGTAGAAGCCATTCACATGCAGAAACTTGAACATTTTGATGGTCAAAATCCAAACGAATCTCTTGATTCTTATGTCAAGGAAACTTCATTTGACGATGACAATGTGGAGCATGGCTACTACAATGAAGACTAAGAGTTTGGCATTGAGTATGAGAAGACCATGAGGAACCTTAGTCTTATGGCAAACCTTAGAGACTACATGGTCGGAGGAAAGGAATGGATACTTGATAGTGGATGCACCGATCACATGACCGGAGATAAATACATGTTCCATGAGATCACACCAAACCATGGACCACGAAGGTATGTGACCTTTGGTGACAACTCCAAAGGTAAGGTACTTGGTCTCGATAAGGTGGCCATATCTCATGATAGTGCCACTCAAAATGCCATGCATTTAGATTCCCTTGGCTACAATCTTCTTTCCGTATCTAGACTAGCATTCTTTGGTTTCAATGTGCTATTTACGAAAGTTTATTGCCAAGTGTTTCATCGAGATAATCACAACATGGTCTTTACTGGTTTCTGTAGAGGTGATATATACATTGTCAATTTCACTTAAAATCCATACCTCGTACATGTCTTATTGCAAAATCTTCTAAAGGATGGTTATGGCATAGAAGGCTAGGACATGTTGGGATGCGTAATCTTGACAAACTTATCAAAGGTGATCATATTCTTGGAGTTAAAGATGTTATCTTTGACAAAGATAGACTTTGTAGTGATTGTCAAGGAGGAAAACAAGTCAGTGGAAGTCATCCTGTGAAGAACCATGACTATAAGAAGGCCCAAGTTACTTTACATAGATCTCTTTGGTCCCAATTCTTACAAGATCCTCGGTGGAAATTATTATGGTTTAGTCATTGTTGATGATTTTTCAGATTTAAGTGGGTATTATTTCTTGATGACAAGTCGCGGGTACAAAAGATATTCAAGAACTTTGCTCGGAAAGCCCAAAATCAGTTTGAAGTGAAGATCAACAAAGTTCGGGTGATAACATAACGGTTTTAAGAACACAACCGGGGATACTTTTCTTGATGAAGAGGGTATCTCACATGAATTCTCGGCAACGTACACACCTCAACAAAAAGGAGTTGTTGAGAGGAAGAACCGGACTCTCATAGAGATGGCCAGAATGATGCTTGACGAATACAAGATGCCAAGACACTTTTGGGCAGAAGCTATGGAAACATCTTGTCATGCCATAAACCGACTCTACTTACAGAAGCTTCTCGGTAGAACGACATACGAACTACTCACCGGTAACAAAACCCAAGTTGGATACTTTCGAGTATTCGGCTCAAAGTGTTATACTCTTGACAGGCATGATCGTTCTAAATTTGCTCCTAAATCTCATGAAGGTTTCCTACTTGGTTACGGATCGAACTCTCACACTTATCGTGTCTACAATAGCTTCACTCGAAAAGTTGAAGAGACGCTAGATGTGAAGTTTGATGAATCTAATGGTTCGCAAGTCGAACAATTGCCAAATGAATCTAATTGGAAAAGGAGATGAGGAACCTTCGGAATCCATTCAAGATCTACCTATCAGCAAGATTCATCCCATGGAGGTGCAAGAGATCACTTCATCAACTCAAGTGGAAGATCCTACTTCATGGTAAGGCAAACCACAAAACGACATGGAGGAAGAAGAGGAATAAGTACATCATGAAGATCCACCTCAACCTTCCTCACCACCACCTCAAGGAGATGACACCATCAACAACAACAAAGAATAAGATGATGAGGAAGATCCACCATCCAACAAGAAAAAGCCGTCACGAGTTTGAGCAAGAGTGGACAAAGATCATCCGCTGAATCAAATCTTCGGTGACATACAAACCGGGAGAATCACTCACTCTAAATCTCGTTTAGCTAACTTTTGTGAGCATTACTCATTTATATCTAGCATTGAGCGTATGAAGGTAGAAGAATACCTTGAAGACCCGGACTGGGTGAATGCCATACATGAATAACTACACAACTTCGAGAGGAACAAAGTTTGGATACTTGTGGAAAAGCCAAAGAACGAGCACAACATCATCGGTACAAAATGGGTGTTTCGAAACAAGAAAGATGAAGATGGTCGAGTTATACATAACAAGGCACGTCTCGTAGCCCAAGGATACACGCAAGTCGAAGGTAGAATTGAAGCCATTCATATTATTCTCGCTTATGCCAATCACCATGATATTACTCTTTACCAAATGGATATTAAAAGTGATTTTCTAAACGGTGAAATTGAGGAGGAAGTTTAGGTCAAACAACCTCCCGACTTTGTGAACCCTAAGAAACCTAATCATGTATACAAACTTTGTAAAGCTTTATATGGTCTTAAACAAGCCCCTAGACCTCGGTACAAATGCCTAACGAAGTTTCTCATTGAAAAGGGTTTTGAGATTGGTAAAACTGACGCAACCTTATTCACTAAAACAGTTAATGGTGAACTATTTTTGTGCCAAATATATGTGGATGATATTATATTTGGTTGTACTAACCCACACTTTAGTGAGAAATTTGTAAGGTTGATGTCCGAGAAGTATGAGATGTCTATGATGTGTGGGCTGAAATTCTTCCTTGGTTTGCAAATCAAACAATGAAGATAAGGTACGTTTATCTAGAAAACCAAGTTCACCAAGAAATTAATCAAAAAGTTCAACATGCAAGAGCACAAAGGTATGAAAACCCCCATGCCTACTAGTGGACATGTTGACCTCACTAAGGAGGACACACCGGTTGATCAAAAGGTTTATCGGTCAATGATTGGTTCATTGCTATATCTATGTGCCTCCCATCCTGATATCATGTTGAATGTTTGCATATGTGCCCGATATCAAGCGGCACCTAAGGAGTGTCATCTATTGACTATGAAAAGAATTGTGAGATACTTGATACATACACCAAATATTGTCATATGGTATTCCGAGGGATCTTCTTTTAATCTTCTTGGCTATTCCGACTCGGACTATGCCGGAGACAAGGTTGATATAAAATCCACCTTGGGTACATGTCAGTTTCTAGGTAGATCTCTTGTGTCTTGGTCATCCAAGAAACAAAACTCGATATCATTATCTACAGCTGAAGCGGAATACATTGCCGCCGGTTCATGTTGTGCGCAATTACTATGGATGACACAAACTCTTAAGGGTTATAGCATTCATGTGAAACATGTTCCATTTTTGTGTGACAATGAAAGTGCTATTGAAATTTCCTATAACCCCGTGCAACATTCGCGAACTAAACACATTCAAGTATGACATCATTTCATGCGTGATCATGTTAGTAAAGGAGATATTAATCTCAAGCATGTCCCTACCAACAAAAAATTGGTTGATATCTTTACTAAACCACTTGATGAGAAAGTGTTTTTTCATTTGAGGAGTGAGTTGAACATCATTGCTGCTTCAAACTTGAGCTAGGCTCACTCGGGTGCATTCAAGGGCATGAGCTTGATTGACTATTCCATGATGCTAGTGACACTATCTTATATCTTGGAATAACTATGCTCCCTTGTATTGCATGTAACCTTTTTGTAGGTACTTGGAAGAACTACACTCCACAATATTGCCATCGACTCATATAAAAAGCAATCTTGTCATAGCCAAGTATCAACAACCCCTTCTTCGGAGATGAAGGAAGAAGACAACAAAAACATATCCTTGACAACTATTTGATGAATAAATTCACTCTTGTCATTTGGATACATTGTGGTATTCCTTGCACGAATAACCTATGTAGGTGGAAAATGAACCAAAACGAAAAGGATTGCCCCCAACTCAAGATGATCTTCATCAACACTGAGCATCCACAACAAGTTCACCTACATGCCATGTCATCAACATCATTCAAAGGTATGTACTCATATCATTGATAAAGCTTTACACCAAATCATGTGGTAAAGCAACTCAAGTGATATGAAGATATGAAAATGCTTAATCAAAAAAATGGTAACCCCACTTCACGCTTAAATGATGAGTATGACCTATGATCAAGTACTATTTCTTGACTCCTCAAGTCAATATACTCTAATATAGGTGACCTAGTCACCACCCAACATCTAGATAGAGATTCTTGTATGGTTCATGATTTTGTTGCTTGATTTCTTGGAACCATTCAACTCCCATCTATATGTGGTTAAATTTTTAAAAAATAAAAAAAATTGTGCTATCTTTATATTTTGAATATTTTCTGTTTGATTGAGTTGAGAAGTTGAAATTAATTGCAACTCGGTTTCACTGATCTGGAAAACTCGGTCTAACCGATTTCTTCTAGAGGCCTTTTAACATTCTCGGTTCTACCGAGTTACAATGCCTCAGTGACTGCGAATGTTTCACTACCTACGATCTTTTGGAATTTCTGGATTTCTGCTACTAATGGGAGAAAACCTTTGAGTGAACCCACAAGCCGAATTTGTGACATTCAGATTTTTTTCCAAAGGGGGGAGAAAAACTTTTAGTGATCCCAAGTTTTATTACCTCCTAAGCTCTTATTGAACATTTTTATTTTTGCCAAAGGGGGATACAATCTTCCTTCCCATAGTTTTAAAATCTTTTAAAGGGGACAAAAATTCTATGAACATACAATATAAGAGGGAGAAACATCTAGGATCCTTAACAAAAGGGGAGATAAATTAAGGAACACTTATCTATACTTAAGGGGGAGAAGAATTCAAGGAACCCTTATCAAAGAGAGAAGAATCCAGGATCCCTTACTTTTAATGAACCCTTACCCTCTGACCTTTTTGGAAATTAATGCCAAAGGGGAGAAATATCAAAGCTTCCAATAAGCTTCAACCAAAGGGGAGATTTCCCAAAGGAGATATATCAAACCTTATACATCAGGGGGAGAGTAATACGTCTCCAACGTATCTATAATTTTTGATTGTTCCATGATATTATATTATCTATTTTGGATGTTTTATATGCATTAATATGTTGTTTTTTATTATTTTTGGGACTAACCTATTAATCTAGAGCCTAGTGCCATTTTCTGTTTTTTTCCTTGTTTTTGAGTATTGCAGATAAGGAATATTAAATGGAGTCCAAATGGAATAAAATCTCCGGAATGATTTTTCTTGGACCAAGAGAAACCCACAAGGCTTGGAGTAGGGGGCAGGGCACCTGCCGGGAGGCCACAAGCCTGCAGGGCGCGCCCTAGCGGGGTGGGGGGTACTGGCTTGTGGGTCCCCTGCAGGACTCCTAACCCTATTCTCCGGCCTATAAATTCCCAAATATTCCTCCATTGCAAAAGAGAGCCACGAAAATACTTTTCCGTCGCCGGGAGCCTCTGTTCCCGTGAGATCCAATCTGGGAGCCTTTTTCGGTAATCTGCCGAAGAGGGAATTGATCACGGAGGGCATCTACATCTACTCCATTGCCCCTCCGATGATGCGTGAGTAGTTCACCACAGACCTACGGGTCCATAGCTAGTATCTAGATGGCTTCTTCTTTCTCTTTGATCTTCAATACCATGTTCTTCATGATCTTCATAGAGATTTATCCGATGTAATACTCTTTTACGGTGTGTTTGTCGAGATCCGATGAATTGTGAGTTTATGTTCAAATAATCTTTGAATATTATTTGAGTCTCTTCTGAATTCTTATATGCATGATTTCATCTCTTAGCACGTTTCTTCAAGTTATTGGTTCGGTTTGGCCAACTAGATTGGTAATTCTTGCAATGGGAGAAGTGTTTAGTTTTGGGTTCAATCTTGTGGTGTCCTCACCGAGGGACAGAGTAGGGGTAGCGAGGCACGTATTGTATTGTTGCCATCAAGGATAAAAATATGGGGTTTTCATCATATTGCTTGAGTTTATCCGTCTACATCATGTCATCTTACTTAATGCGTTACTCTATTATTCATGAACTTAATACTCTAGATGCAGGCAGGAGTCGATCGATGTGTGGAGTAACAGTAGTAGATGCAGAATCGTTTTGGTCTACTTGACACAGACGTGATGCCTATATGCATAATCATTGCCTTGGATATCTTCATAATTGTTCGCTTTTCTATCAATTGCTCGATAGTAATTTGTTCACCCACCGCATTATTTTCCTTTATGAGAGAAGCCTATAGTGAAACCTATGCCCCTCGGGTCTATTTTCCATATTATACTTTCAGATCTGTAAACCAAAAATACCCAAAATATCTTGATGCAATTTATTTACTTTTGTTTCAGCAATATTTTATATCTATCTCTATCAGATCTCATCCTTGGAAATAACTCTGAAGGGATTGACAAACACTTTTTAGCGTTGGGTGCAAGTGTTTGATTAATTGTGTAGGTACTACGATTGGGGCTTTGCTTGTTCCTCCTACTGGATTGATACCTTGGCTCTCAACAAACTGAGGGAAATTCTTATCTACTTTGCTGCATCACCCTTTCCTCTTCAAGGGAAAACCAACACAAGCTCAAGAAGCAGCAGAGATATACCATTAAGGGGGAGGGAAAGGAAGTTTTATTTGAGTTTCATTACAAACTTGTCTCAGCTTACTTACTCCCAACATCTACATGCTATGATTCAGGGGAGAGGTAATCTTACATATTCATACTTACGGGAGAAAGTTCTAAATATTCTTGGAGACATATCTGTCAAAAAATCATTGTTTCTCCATATCTTGATACTCTTTAAGCTCTTTGCATCTTTAAAATATAATACTCTTTTGTTATCTAACAATTATTTTTTCAAGTGCACTCCTACTTCTAAGATGCTCAAGAACCCTAAGATAAGTTATGCATCATATCCTTGTTCATGATGATCTCTTGTCTCTTCCAGATATTGTTTGCAAGAGTGAGTCTTGAACATGGAAATACTTCACTCGCATATGTTTGATGCATTTAGCCTAGATTTACAGGACCTGTCTTGTCCTTTCTACCATGTGTGTGCCCATGCGATCCAAAGCAACTATCCTTTAGAAAGGGATTACACACATTTAGGGGGGATCTTGTATTAGTCATGTATCTCTCAAAGCTGGCATATTCTTCTTCTTATCTTTATTCGAAGTTTTAAATCATGTATTAGTCATGTATCTCTCAAAGCTGGCATATTCTTCTTCTTATCTTTATCTTTCTTCTTCTCAAAGCTGGGACCAACTTTTCCCACTCGGCGCTACCGGTTTTCCCTCCAGACATATCCTTTGCCAAACCCTAATCTCTCGGTACCACCAACTTTCATATCGATGCCACCGAGAATAGTGACCAACTTGATGGTGTGTCAATTCCAAGAATCATAAATTCCGATGTTGGAATCGGTCTCATCGAGATTTCGAAACTGCTCTAGGTCATCGTATCATTACCACCAAGATCCATATATCGGTCTCACACAAAATTTGAAAGTTGCCACATTTAGTGCCACTCGGTACCACCAAGATTCATTTTGGTGTCACTAAGTTGGTCAATAATGTTGGAATGGTTGGATTTTGGGGGATGCCTATATATACCCCTCCACCTCCTCTCATGCGCACAGAAAGCACTCAGAACACACTTACACTTGCCACATCCATTTTTCTGAGAGAGAGCCACCTACTCATGTGCTGAGATAAAGATATTCCAATCTAACCATTTGAAACTTGATCTCTAGCCTCCCCAAGTTGTTTTCTACAAAATCAATCTCTCCTAATCTGTGAGAGAGTGATTGAGTGTTGATGAGACTATCTTTTGAAGCACGAGAGCAAGGAGTTCATCGTTCTACCGCATATATTACCTTTTGGAGGGTGGTGCCTCCTAGATTGGTTAGGTGTCGCTTGGGAGCCTCCTACTTCAAGTTGTGGAGTCGAACCAAGAAGTTTGTACGGGAAAGGTGATCGCCTAATTCGTGAAGATCTACCGTGAGTGAGGATACTCGTGTGTGGACATAAGCCATGGTGGAATAGACAATGCCGCTTCTATGTCGACTCCTTGTGGGTGGAGCCCTCCATGGACTCTTGCAGCCATTACCCTCTGCGGGTTGAAGTCTCCACTAACATGGACGTACGATAGCACCACCTATCGGAACCACACCAAAAATCGTCATGTTCATCTTTGCGTTTCATCTTCCTAAACTCTACTCCTTACTACATGTGCAATGTATTTACTTTTCGTTGCCATATATGTTGACTAGCATGTGTAGAGTGCACTAGACTTATTAGAATTGCTATAATCTGCCAACAATGAAATTTGGAAAGAGGCTAGGTTTTAATTTATGCAAGTAGTCTATTCACCCCCCTCTAGACATTGCTTCTAGCGATCCAACAACAAGTTGCTCATCAGGAAAATTATCATCAATGGGCACTGAGTGATCAATAACATTTTCCATCCTAGACAAGTTATCCGATATAGGGTTCTGAAAGCACAACTTCTCCGTACGTGGTTTTGGTAATTAATAAGAACATATATTTCATTGAACTTACGTTCCACACTAAGTATATTTCACGAAAAGTTTATTGATGGGATGGCTAAAGGATTGTGAGGAGATTTCCTATATGCAAGGAACACACATTGGCAACAAGCTTGAAGACTCTATATTTTGTATTTGTTGAGAAATCACTTTTGAGTACATTGGAAAGCCAATACTATTAAAAGGGGATGAGGTATATATAATGATCTGGTTTCTCAAGTGCTTAGAGATAGCCACCAAAATACTCATCCACTCTCCCACAAAATTCTCAGTCCAAATCCTAAACATCAAAATTGGTGCCACCAACTTTATCCACTCAGCCATACCAATTTTTCCTCTCACATACAACCTAAGCCAAACCCTAGCATCTTGGTACAACCAAGTCTTGTTTCGGCCAGACCGAAAAATAGTGCCCAACTCCCTGGTTAGCCATTTTCTAAATCGGGAACTCCAAGTTTTGAAAATCGGTCTCACCAAGATGAGGGACTCTCTCGGTCAAACCAAAATCGGAGGGATCAAGATGTATATACGGGCTTCACCAAAAAGGCCAAAATTGCCAAATTTTGCACTAGTCGGTGCAACCGAGTTTTTACTTCGGTTCCACCAAGTTGGGCAATAATGTTGTAACATTTGAATTTTTGGGGATGCCTATATATACCCCGCCACCACCTCTCACTCGTAGAGGAAGCACTGAGAACGTACAGACACTTGTCCCATCCATTTTTCCGAGAGAGATAGACACCTACTCATGTGTTGAGATCAAGATATTCCACTCCAACCATATTAATCTTGATTTCTAGCCTCCCCAAGTTGCTTTCCACCTAATCAATCTCTTCTACCCAAGCCAAATCTATGAGAGAGTGATTGAGTGTCGAGGAGACTATCTTTTGAAGCACAAGAGTAAGGAGTTCACCATACTTATCACATCTATTACCTTTTGGAGGGTGGTACCTCCTAGTTGGTTAGGTCTTGTTTGGAAGCCTACTATTCCATGTTGTGGAGTTCAACCAAGAATTTTGTAAGGCCAAGGAGGTCGCCAACTTCGTGAAGATCTACCCCGAGTAAGGCTAGCCCTCCATGGACGTAGGCCGTGATGGAATAGACAAGGTTGCTTCTCCATGGACCCTTCGTTGGTGGAGCCCTCCATGGACTCTCGCGGCCGTTACCCTCCGTGGGTGGAAGTCGCCATCAAGGTGTACGTACGATAGCACCACCTATTAGAACCACGCCAAATATCTCCATGTCAATCTTGCATTTGAAATCCTATCCCTACCCTATATTTACATGTGTTTGTCTTTACTTTTCGCTTATATACTCTTAGACATGCATGTGTAGGGAGTTCTTGACTTGGTATAATTGCTAAAATTTGCCTACAACTAAAATTGGGAAAATGTAGAATTTTTATTTGGTCAAGTAGCCTAATCCCCCTCTAGACATACTTTCGATCGTACAAGTGGTATCAGAGATTGTGTCTCCATTACATTGGTTTCACAACCTAGGAGATTATGGCGTCTAGTGAGGGAAATTATCAACGTAGAGGTCCATATTGTGATGGTACAAACTTTGCTAATTGGAAGCATAAGATGAAAATGCATATTCTTGGTCATAACCCTGCTATTTGGGTTGTTGTTCGTGTTGGCTTGGAAGGTGAATTCTTTGGTGATGGAAAGGAACTGGATCGTGAAGCGACTGCAGAAGAATTGAATATGTTGCAATACCACGCTCAAGCATGCGACATTTTATTCAATACCTATCCCACAAAGAGTTCAACAAGATTAGCCATATTGAGAATGCAAAGGAAATTTGGGATACTTTGGTTGATATGAACGATGGCACTGAATCCGTTAGGCAATATAAGTTGGATGTGCTACAAAGTCAACTTGACAAGTTCAAGATGAAGGATGATGAGGGAGTCATGGAAATGTACTCTAGGCTTGCTCTCATCACCAGTGAGATTGTCGGCTTACCACTAGTGCAGCGACGTGCTATACAAATGGTTTTTAACCCATTTCCACGGTGGCATTTTAAACCATTGCCTAGTGAGTGTGGGCGATAGGGGGTCCTTCGCCTTCCCACACGACCCGAAAACCGTCGGGGATAGGCCCTCCGGTCACACACGTTGCGCAAAATGAACTCGTGTGCGATCGGGCTAGCCATTGTTTCCGTTAGTAGGAACATACCACGCAGTGATTCCCAGAGAACAGTTTTCCTTTGTCGACACAACCCACACAGTCAATCCATGAGAAAAGTTTCCGTTCATCTACATATCCCACACATTGAATCCCAGAAAAATGTTTTCGTTCGTCTGCATATCCCACACAGTGAATCCGAGACGAACGTTTCCGTTCGTATATACATGCCACACAGTTTTATGTATAACCTCATGTGTGATAGGTGTAACAATCATACACGTTGTTCCTCTGTTAACTGTTTGCTTTATTCAACTATATCACACATGATTTGATGAACAAAACTGTATGGCATTGGGCTATCCATCACAACCGCTTTTATTGCTAGAACCATTTGCAAAGTTCGATGATCCATTTAGCAGGTTTATTAGTTTACAATTAATAATTTCAGTATTACGCAAATTCACATTTCAGATCTATCAGCCGTCTGCCAATTTCATATCATGTACATAAATATATTTTAACATCACAATATGATAGCTACCTGAAAACAACATGACACAACATATAGCTAGTTCACCTTCATATATAAGAACAATATTAGAATAATATATTCATTTCCCTAATCGACTGATCCATGATCAGCCAGGTTTGTCTTCTCCACCTCTGCTTTAAGATCAATAAGAACCTATTTTGCACTAACCGACACCATCTTAGCATAGTCTAATTTAAAAAATATGTGAGCTCATTTCCATCTTCCTTTTTCCCGCATCTTGATATATTCTTCAGCGTTGACAACACTTTCTCTAAGACCATCAATGTTCTCTTCCTCATACATGCTCCAGATCTTTGCTAGGCACATCTTCAAAGACTGTGGCCACTCTTGATCAACCCACTCCAGGTAAGAACACCTCCATTCATCCTATACTATTTAAAACTAAATCAGTAATAATTTTAGGGAAAATTGGTTTCTAACAACACAGAAATTCACCAAATACATATTTTGAAAAACTGAAGAAACACATTAATTATGACATATCTTCTCAAAAATATCAATGTGCAAATGAATTAATTGCTACTGAGATAGCAACCAAATTCATAAACATCGGAAGCTTTAATTAACTCCAACAATGCTACAAGTTCTTAGTCGCGTACTATAAATAAAAAATTGAACATTTTATGAGGAAGCTAAATATAACTTCAACAACATAGCGACACTGTTTGGAAGATGTCAAATTGATACTAACAGGTGTGTACATGCACAAATTTAGTAATATAGAACTAATAGCACTAAGGTTGTCCACTATGTATGACAAAACCGGTGTCAAGACAACTCTTGCTACATTTGGTACCAGTGCCCTGCACTGGCGACCCGATGTAGAGAAAAAAATCAGGGAGCTCGACTCCGGAGTACCTAGTTGCTCCGATGCCCAGTTAATTCATGTCATAAAGTTTTATAATTTTACATTTTACTGCTTGGCTGCTCGTATGTGTGGACCGAAGTTGGCTCACAACCTCCTTAACAGGTGCCAAATAATTTTCTAATGGCATCGGTGATGAGATGGCAACATTTTTAGATACTAGGTAGAAACTGTGACACTGTCTTAATCACATCCATAATAACATAGCACAGTGACATTGTTTGAATCACATCTTACAAATGATTTGTAACAACAAAAGTGGGGCTAACCTTTTCTGCACATGCCAGAAACTTCCTCCCACTGTTCACAAATTCAAATGTGACTAACTTCATGCTTGGAGATTGATGGTGATAACGAGCAGGAAGATCTTCACCCACCCCACTCCATTCGTTGCAACTAATGGTCCTAGGGAGCTACAAGAGGAAGAAATGACTGAAATCTAACCCTTGGTTTAAAATCCTTCATTCCAAATCATAACCCGAGACAGAGAAGAGAGGCATACCCAAGTGGTGAACGAGTCGTGTTGGAGGAGGAACCGCTAGAGAGGTCATTGAAGAAGACCATGGTGACCGCGGCGGTCAGATGCGATACGATGAGAGTGAGGAAGCAAATGAGGAAGCGGCTATAGCTTGGGAAGGAAGGAAGGAGGAAACAGGGGAAATGTGACTTGTGGTCGGGGAGAAAAGGGGGTGCGGAGGGGGGATCTAGATATTTCGGTGGTAGGCCAAATTTTTTGAAAGGTGGAGGGAAACTTTGTGCGCGGTGCCGCCGGACACCATTCGCTTTGAACGAATGTGTGCATCGCAAACGATTCTTCTACTTTTCATGCATGCGATGAGTTTGATCGTTCAAATTTTGGTGGAAATTCCCCTGTGTACTGTCCTCATCCACGTCGTTGCATAATTTAATATCGCTTGTTAATTTGGGCACACAAAAGAGCCTACATCACACAAACCACACTTACTGAATCAAGCAATTTTTGTGATTAAAGATAGCCACTTGACCTAAACATTACTCTAACAAAAGACCAGCGTTATAAACAAAGGCTAAATACACATAATTTTAACAAAGCACCACCACGCCGCCCTATGCGTCGCCGCTGTAAGATGAGACGTTGATGACTTGTCCTAGCGACATGCCGTCGTTGGTGGATTGTGTGTCCCCCTGACTAAAGTCGACCGCGTCGTTGCCCCCGTCCTCGTCCTAGGCGCCACTCTCAAGGTTGTAGTACTCATAGTGGTGGTTGCGTCACAGCTCGCATTGGTACTCCACCGCCAATTCCTCGACAGGCAGGCTCTTCTCTACCTCGCCCTTAGCCATGCGCAACTCCTCCTCCCGACGCTCCTCGATCTCCGCCGCCTCCTATATGTCGAGCTCCCGCTCGACAATCTCATGAGGAAGCAAGTGCTCCATGGCCTCTGTCGCCTTTCCGGACGTGGGTTGCATGTTGTATTTCGAGGTGGCCTAGAATATCTTGACATGTGCATCCTCAATCATGGCATGGATGGCCTCGACCCATGCCAGGGCGACATAGGAGGCACAGACGGCTGCTCGGGCGCTCTCGGCGTTTGCAACCACCGTCGCACAAGCTGTTTCGACCGTCTCGGCTGCTACAACTTCCTTGTCGGCTGCCGCAGACGCCCTCTCGACAAATGCGACCACACTCAATGCGGATGCGGCCACGCTCTCAACGTATGTGAACGCACTCTCGGCGCACACGTTGTCGCTCGGGGAGGACGCAACCATCGTACTGGCCCTCATGAAGCGTTTCCATGCTTCATTCTTTACAAGAAGGGGTTACGAGAATGGGGATCCGAGATTTTTGGATTCGTGGATTCGGGGGTGATCGACACTAGAGTAGACAAAGCCGACGAAGCTTATGGAGGAAGACTTAAATAGACCCATGAATTTTCATCGCAAATGGTTCCTACAACAAAATGTGTATTAGGTGTGAAAGACGAATTTGGAGTACAATGGCAACAGGTGGTTTTTAAATGTACAAGAAAATTTGGAGTACTAGTACAACTGTCATGTGAAAATTTGGAATATTTCAGGGGTCATTTGACTTTTTTTAAGACATTTAAGTGATTTTCTAGCCATTTAATTACCGTAATTCAAATTTGAACTACATGTACATGCAGTAGCTGACCATAATGGTTTGAAAAGTCATATTTGTATACTTGTGTGCGAGTTAATTCCATGTGGTGTAAATAGGACGGATTTTCAAACATATTGGTGTCACGCCTTGGACACAAAGCATTGAGTGCCATGACATTTAAATTCTGACAAATTCAAAAATGATCAAAAACACATGAAATCTTAATTGACGTAATGGCATGCCACCAAGATGTTGTCATAAAACAAATTGGTCTGTTTGATGAAACTTTTGACATACACTCCTCACAAATTGGAGCTACTCACTAGAAGGCTCGGGGTCTGAGAGGACACAAATGTAGGTTTGATGACGAACCGACGATAGCTTCCCCTTATGGTGTTCAATTTTTTTCTACACTTAACATGCACTAATACAATTTTCATGTCAAAATTTGGAAAATTTCAAGGGTCAATTGACCTTTTTAAGACATTTAAGTGACTTTATAACCATTTAATGACCGTAATTCAAATTAGAACTACATGTACACGCAACAGCTAACCACAATGGTTTAAAAAATCATATTTGTGTACTTGTGTGTGAGTTAATTCCATGTGCTGTAAATTGGAAGGATTTTCAAACATATTGATGTCATGGCTTGGACACAAAGCATCAAGTGCATGCCATGGCATATAAATTCCAGAAAAAAAATTAAAAGTGATCCGAAACACATGAAACCTTTCTTGACGTAATGGCATGGCACGAAGATGGTGAGGTAAAAAATTGACTTGTTCAAGGAAAGTTTGGGCACACACCCCTCACAAACCGGAGCAACTCCCTAGAAGGCTCGTGGTTCTGAGAGGGCACAATGCATGTTTGATGACGAACCATTCAATTTTTTTCTAGAGCTAACATGTACGAATACAACTGTCATGCAAAATTTGGAAAATTCCAAGAGTGATTTGACCTTTTCAAGTTATTTAAGTGATTTTCTAGCCTTTTAATGATCGTAATTCAAATTTAAACTGCATGTACATGCAACAGCTAAGCATAACAGTTTGAAAAATCATATTTGTGTACTTGTGCATGAGTTAATTCCATGTGGAGTGTCAAGGCATTTGTGTCACGAATTGGATAGAAAGCAAGGAGTATCAAGGCATTTAAAAATCCAAAAAAGGATGAGAAACACATGAAACCTTGCTTGACGTAATGGCATGCGACCAAGATGTGGTGGTAAAAAATTAGCATGTTTGACAAAACTTTGGACACACACCCCTCACAAACCGGAGATACTAAATAGAAGGCTCGTGGTTCCGAGAGGGAACAATGCATCTTTGATGATGAATCGACGATAGCTTCCTCTCGTAGCCTTAAAAATGTTCTACATTTAACGTGCACTAATACAACTCTCATTTCCAAAATTGGAAAGTTTTAGGGGCCATTTAACCTTTTTAAGGCGTTCTAGTGATTTTCTAGCCATTTAATGACAGTAATTCAACTTTGAACTGCATGTACATGCAACAACTAACCATAACGGTTTGAATAATCATATTTGTGTACTTGTGTGCGATTTAATTCCATGTACAGTAAATTGAAAGTATTTTCAAACATATTGGTGTCACGGCTTGGACACATCGAGTGGCATGGCATTTAAATTCCAAAAAATAAAAAATGCTCAGAAATACACAAAACCTTGCTTGACGTAATGGCATGCCACCAAGATACTGTGGTAAAACAATTGGAATGTTTGACAAAAGTTTGGACACACACCCCTCACAAACCGGAGCAACTCACTAGAAGGCTCGTGGTTTCGAGAGGGCAAATGCATGTTTGATGACAAACTGGTGATAGCTTCCTCTTATGGTCTTCAAAACAAATTCTACAATTAACGTGCACTAATACAACTGTCATGTCACAAATTGGGAAATTTCAGGGATCATTTGACCTTTTAAAGACATTTAAGTGGTCTAGCTATTTAATGACAATAATTCAAATTTGAACTGCATGTACATGGAAAGCTAACCATAACGGTTTGAAAATCCATATTTGTGTACTTATTTGCAAGTTAATTCCATGTGCAGTAATTTGGAAGGATTTTCAAACGTATTGGTGTCATGGTTTGGACACATCGAGTGCCATGGCATTTAAATTTTACAAAAAATTAGAAAATGATCAGAAGTACATGAAACCTTGTTTGACATAATGGCATGACACCAAGATACTATGGTAAAAAAATTGGCATGTTTGACAAAAGTTTGGACACACACCCCTCACAAACCGGAGCAACTCACTAGAAGGCTCGTGCTTCCGAGAGGGAACAATGCATATTTGATGACGAACTGACGATAGCTTTCTCTTATGACCTTCAAAACAATTCTATAGTTAACGTGCACTAATACAAATGTCATGTCAAAATTTGGAAAATATCAAGGGTCATTTGATCTTTTTAAGACATTTAAGTGATTTTCTAGCCATTTAATGGCCGTAATTCAAATTTAAACTACATGTACATGCAACAGCTAACCATACAGGTTTGAAAAGTCATATATGTGTACTTTTTTGTGTGAGTTAATTCCATGGGTAGTAAATTTGGAGGAATTTTTAAACATGTTGGTGTCGTGGCTTGGCACATGCATGGAGTGCCATGGTAACACAAAATAAGCATTCGTGTCTTATATGAGGAAAGAAAATGTAAATATATGGCAAGACAACCGGGCCACATACTATTGACACTCTATTTTGCACCTCGAGGTTTTGAAGGTGAGTGGCGCGGGTTATTAATCAGATGTGGTTCTATACTGGAAATCGCCAACTATTAAATTCACACACAAATTTTGCTACGGGTATCGTGTGCCATTAAAACTACATTACTCGTAAATTCTGGTGACCGGCGTGTGTACTATTCTTGTCGGTCTAGATTCTGGCTGCCAATAAATACTACCTTACTCACATCGTCTCGCGTGCATTCTCATCTACATACTCACCTCGCTACCCTCTCTCTCTCTCTCTCTCTGTCAAATCTCTGCCATGGCGCTGCCGATCTGCCCACACACCAACGAGGACGCGCTGCCCCCCCCCCCCCGAGGATGTTTAGTCGAAGAGCAGCGACGAGGAGTACCCCTACGAGCCACCAGATGAGGTTGCACCGGACCCCCCAATTTTGGAGTGGCTTTGAGGCCAATATGATCTTTGTCTCTGGAAGTCGCTGCCGTCGGCTGAGAAAGCCACGCAAGTGGCGTTCAAGAAGGGAATGGTGGAGGAGAAAGCGGGGTACCGGGCGGCTTGTCAAGCCTGTGAGGCCGCCTAGAAAAAGGAGGTTGTGGAGCTTTGGGGGCGGGTGTCGTGGGAATGATCCTGACAATAGTACCAGGGGTACGAACTAAGGGGCGAAGTCTAGCTGGGCGCGGCGGATGTACCTGGATTTATGAGTTCAAGCCCCACTCGAAAGTGGTACTAGCCCTACTTCTCAAGCCGTGAGGCTGGTATTTTCTTATGGGGGTGTGAAAGATTACAAGTGCTGAACCCTTGAGCTGGTGCCCAGGAGTGGCTTATATAGTGGCTGCCACGACTGGCCGAGCATCATTACAAGGCAATAAATGGTAATTAAGAAGGAAGTTACTAGAAATGGCAGCCTTAACCCTTGGTGTTACTGGTAATGGAGGTCTTCATTGCACTTCATGTGATGTATTAAACCCTTAGCCGTTGCTGCCTCTTCAATGCCTTCACGTTGCTGTGGACCGAGTGACGAGATGCGTCTGAATGATACAAGGTTCTCCGAGTGACTCTGAGCAGGCCGAATGACGCTGAACTGTCTGAGTGATGGTTGTCGTACCGAGTGAGGTCGAGGCTTCAACAGTGACTTGTAGGACACTGATGTCCGTAAGGGCTCCTAGGTGGGCTTAAGGATGCAATTCCATAAGCATACCCCTAATGTACAACCTCATCAGTAGCCCCGAATAGGTTGAGGTTTTGCAGACTGAGTGAATGACTTCCTTCTATGTGTTTGGAGTCTTGGAAATTCTTGAGCTGCAGCGCAGAGCTGGGTCATTTAGGATTTCGGCAAACCTCCATGGATTCAAGAGTGATGAATCCTGACTGCCCAGCCATACGAGTACGACTGCTGTCGGTTGTGAAGGACTATCTTTCGGGAAGATAGATTCCGTGAATTGGGCATTCAAGAGTTCGGAACTCCACGAGCTCAGCCGACGAATGGGGATGGCCTCCTGTCTATATAGAGGAAAGGACGATCGGGTTGTCCTCATTGGTTTCCTGAGTGAGCGGGGTCCCGCAGGGGACGAGCGAAAATATCTTTCGACTCACCTCGTCACACGCCATGGATACGAAATCCATTTAGGATATGAGGAGGGGCAGGTTTTTTGCGATTTTTTGAATCAAAGGAGCGCGTGCGTGGACGACGGTTTCGGAGGAGACGCGTGTAGTGGAAGTAGTGGGGAGACGCCCCGATTTCCACGCCTCCGATGTCGCCGTCACGCTACAGTACGCGTGATCTTCGGAATACTGTAGATCCTCCCTGTATTGGCGATGTGCTCGATGGGGATCCCTGCCGTTGGGTATTTAAGGCCCGAAATAGAGGAAAGAGAGAAGGAACCACGTCGTGAGACTAGATTCTTCCCGTCCATACTCTTGCCTCTTGCCACTAGAGGCTGGAATGGTCGGCTGCCTCCGTTGATCTCTAGCTTCCACTTCTCCGCCACCGGCCATGGTGAAGGGGGCGACATGAAAGGCTGAGAGGGTGAGGAGGGGGTCGCGTGGATCCTCCTCGAGTGCCAGAGCGCTCCCGCGGGGGTGGATCCAGGGCGACTAGATGCCATCCCGCGTCACGGAGGCGTGATTGCTGGAGTTGGAGGGTGAGGGCTTGATAGTCCGGGGGAGCTGACGGCTGTGTGAGGACGGTGAGATCGAGCCGGCGCCCCAGAACGACGAGCGGGTGCTCTTGGTCATCCACATTGAGCTAGGTTTTTCTCTGCATCCGCATCCTTTCTCCCGAGCATTCCTTGCTTTCTTTGGGGCTCAACTTCACCATTTGCTTCCCAATGATGTTTCATATCTGGCTGCATTTGTGTCATTGTGCGAAAACTTCCTCGGATGTTATCTGCATTGAGGCTTGTTCAAGCGCTTGTTCACGTGTCGAGTGATGACCGTGAAGAAGTCCTATTCCCCGGGGGAAAGACCAATGTAGCACAGCTTTGCAGGGCTTAGGCATCCAGCTAAGGGGTAAAATTAGCTTTCCTCATATGAGCTTCCCGGACTCGGTGAAGAATCGGCAAGATTCTTGGTTTTACTGCCGAAATGTCTCAGTCGGCGAGGGTCAGTCGGGTCATCCTCCCTTCATGGTAGATAGGGACCGCTCGACTCCTACTTTGACTTTGTCCATGGGGGAGAAGACCGACACGAAAATATTGACGATAACAGTGGTGTCTTTGATCCGAAAGGGGGTGAATGGGATGGACCTCTTGGAGGTCTTCTTCCAACGTAGGATTCAGACCCTTCAGGATAGAGCTCACCCATTGTGACAGTATGAGGGACCGGACGACCAGACCCAAGTGCATCCTGAGGATCTTGATGAAGAGGCAGTGGAGAATAAGCTCAGGGCCATTACTCGAGTGAGGGCAACCCTAGAGGCTCCACGCAGGTGCAACCCTTTGTAGCGGATAACAAGCTGAATGAGGTGAGTCATGGAAGATCCACACCGAGTGAACTACTTTGCAGTTTTAATTCTACTTATGAATTTACTTCTTTCATTCAGCAAGCTTTCACAGGGCTGGTGAGCCCTATACCAGCGTTTAACCGCTCGCCGATTGACATGGAAAGCGACAAGGAGAATCAAGACACCGAGCTCCCGGAGGGTCTCGGAGGACACCGATGACGATGATGGTGATGATGCGGAGACTTACAAGAGCGAGGAGGAGTGCAGGGAAGAGGTGGAATCTTCTCCGTCCAACGAAGTTTAGGTCAAGAAACGGGTCGAAACCCGTTCCAAGGCACACTAGGACCATGGGGACCGTGTAGGCACCCCAAAGACTCCGTCGGTAGCGAAGCCGAGTGTCTCTGCCATGCCACTTGTAGTTCCAAACGAGGTCGGGGCGAGTCTGAGGCCGTGCCGGAGCAGGCCGCCAAGCAACCCAAGCTGTCAAGCTCCAAGCCTGATAAGGCTGTCCTGCCGCTCATCAAGGTCGACGTGCCATTGGCTTCGGTGTAAGTATCTTCGCCGAGTGAATTGTCTTTGTTTGAACAATGTATTCCAAATGACGATCAGATTCTGTTGTTTCTGTTGTAGGCCTGATACTTCGACTGCTTCACTGGATCCAAGACTAGTGACAAGGGTAGAGCTGACGTTGATGTTGCTTCGTCGAAAGGTACTCCCTCAGCTTATCGAGCAATTCATTCGAAATTTGGACTTTGGATATTTGAGTGATCTTTTGACCGTCTTGTGGGTATGTGCAGGGCCGCAGGATGTGGTCGAACTTGACGTAGATATCCCTTCTGCAGCTGGAGAAGCGTTGAAGCAGGCTCCGACTCCGAGCCGAGTGAACATCAAAGACAAGGCTCCCATGGTGCAAGAGGCTGCTTCGACCGGAGCGGCACTCAGTCGATACACGCCACTTGATCATCTGACCCCAAGGACCGCAACCTCTTCTAGCTCCGTCCTACACCGAAGGGTCGAGAGCAGGTGTGTAAGGAGGCCTTGGCTCACTTGGACGTGATGGCTTGGCGACTGAAAGAGGCATATCATGCGAGTGAAGCTGTGGCGAAGAACATTCGGGTAAGTTCTTCACGAATGTATTTGTTGAATTTGGATCTTGGTGTGAGTCCCGAGTAGGCATGCCCAGAGGCACACCCGCTAGGCGATAGTGGGAGCACGCTGAGTGCACCCACTGTGTGTAGTCCTCGAGGCTGCCGTCAACTGTGTCAGTCGGCGGTAGTCTATTTTTCTTTTGAATGTTCGACAAAATCCAGGAGGGTACGGAGCCCTTGCCTTTCTTCCATCTTTCCAGTGGGGGCGCGCTAAGCACACCCACTGGGTGTCGTCCCCGAGGCTACTGTCGACTGAGGCAATGGGCAGTAGTTTTAGTTTCTTTGTTTTGACGGATAGAGGTCAGCCGGGAGCAGATCCCTTGTCCTCCATCAGTCCAGTAGGGGTGCGCTGAGTGCACCAACTGGGTGTAGTCCCCGAGGCTACCGCTGACTAAGTCAGTCGACGGTAGTCTTAGAGTTGCAACACAATGTTATGCCTTTCTTGTATTTGTTGATTGTAGACTACCTGTGGGCCTGTTGGCTGTGACGAGGCCATGGAAAAAGAGTTGCAGGAACTTCGAGTGAGCCTTGAGGCGGAGAAGGCAAAGAGCGCATGACTGGAGCTGGAGAAGAAGACGGCTGAAGGTATGTCCTTGTTATCCGACTGATACTCCATTACATTGTCTCTCCTTATCCGACTGAAGGTGTCTTGCGAGATCGCCTTTCTGAAAGGTTGAAGAATTCCATTTTTCTAGTGACCATGAAGGAAGCGCTCGATAAGAGGGACGATGAACATGCATCTTCTTGGAAGGAGGTCAAACAGAAAACCCTGGCGGCTGAAGCCAAACTCAAATCGGTTGGGGATCTGGAGGAGGAGAATTGGCTTTTGAAAGCGAGTGTAGTGAAAACCATGACGGAGCTTGCCGAACTAAAGAAGCACTACACCGAGTGGGAGACCAACCTTGAGAAGTCCACTACCTAGAAGACTAAGATGGAGAAGTTCGTCGAGGACTTCAGTGTAGAGCTTTGTTAGAAGCTCAAAGATATGTTGAATGTCCGAATACTTTCCATGATCATTCTGAAATCTTCGACTGATGTTTCTCATCCCCCATTTCTGTCGAGTGTAGCCTTCGATGCTGACATCGAAGAGGAAACGACGCGAATAGATAAGGAGCTTGGTCCCAAGAGAGGTCTCCTGAAAGACAACGTTGTCGTGTATCTCCTCCGGCTAGAGGACCGCGTCGATTATGTAGTGGCTTGCTTCAAGCTGCTCCAGTCAGCCGTTGGGGAGATCATCCAGAAGGAGGTGCCTGAAGATACTCCCATGAAGGATGCTCAAGCCGTTGTGAACTGAGTGAAGGCCGTCCCCAGCGAGCTTAAGTCATGGAAGAAGTCATCAGCAAGGGCCAGATCCGACATTGCCCTCTCGCTTGTCCGCATCCATTGCAAGGGCGTGGATGAAGAGAAGATGAAGAATCTTTGGGCCGCCAACCATAAGAGCATCAAATTTGAAGACTTCATGGGAATGTTCATGGCGGCGGCCACACGGATTTCAGAGGGGATTGACCTTGAAACCTTTGTCGGAGCAATGGTTCGCAGCTAAGCCCCCGAGTGTGAAAGTTTCCAGGATCACTCGGGGAACGGTCTACCTTAGTCAAAACGGGTTCGCTACCAAGAAGTGTTTGTTTTGTTTATCTTGGGGCCCGAATATAGGTCCTGCCTTCATTCGGAGCCCCTTTGACTTAGGTGAAAGCTGGTTCGCAGCTAAGCCCCCGAGTGTGGAGTTTTCCACGATCACTCGGGGAAGGGTCCACCTTAGGCGAAACATATTCGCTACCGAGAGGATAGTCCTTACGGAATCGTTGATGGTCCTGTCCATCTATGTATCAAAATGAAAATTGTTTCGTCATTTGGAAACATTTTGACTTAGGAAAAAGCTGGTCCGTAGCGAAGCCCCCCAAGCATGGACATTGTCCCTATTTGGGGCAGGATTTATGTTGTTAAGGAATGATTGTCCTCTTCATCTTGGCGTCCGAATGAAAGTCTTGCTTTCATTCGGGATCTCTTTAACTTTGGCGAAAGCTGGTTCGCAGCTAAGCCCCCGAGTGTGGAGGTTTCCATGATCACTCAAGGAAGGGTCCACCTTTGGCGAAACGTGTTCACTACCAAGAAGTATTTGTTCTGTTCATCTTGGTGCCCGTATGAAGGTCTTGCTTTCATTTGGTACCCCTTTGAGTTAGGCCAAAGCTGGTTTGCAGCTAAGCCCGCAAGTGTGCAAGTTTCCACAAACACTTAGGGAAGGGTCCACCTTAAGAGAAACATGTTCGCTACCGAATGATAGTCCTTGTGGACTCGTTGATGGTCCTGTCCATCATGGAACCCGAATGACGATTCATTCAGATCCATTTTAAATTAGGCGAAAAGTGGTCCACAGCTAGGACCCCGAGTGAGGAGGTCGTCCGCACTCAAGGCAGGTTTTACCTTAAGCGAAGACGGGTTCACGGTTAAGGATTTTTCACCCACTAGGGTGTGTTTCATCGGAGTGAAGTGTTTGAAGATAGTTGAAAAAAGTAAGCACTTTATTCTTCTATTCATTCAGATTCATTGGAGGAATGAAGAAAGCTCTATGTGTAGAACTTGCGGAGGAGGTCCGCGTTCCAAGCTCTGGGTTCCTCCGTGTCATTGTTGATTTTGTATAGTCGGGGTAAGCCCCAATGTGCAAAACTTCTGAGATGGCTTATGGCCCTTGCCATGGAGGTGCCAACTTGTGGGGTTTTTGTTAGTCCAGTCGAAGGACTAGATCCCCGACTTGAGACTCTCGGCCCCTAACTCGTCTGTCATGGTAGCGTCGAAGGTCTTTCTGGTACGCCGTGGATCGAATGAGGTCTAGTTCCCTCTCTTCCTCTAGATGATCAAGGTTGTCTTGGTGCGCTGCTTCAGCTTCGGCTTCATTCTACTGCTCCACTCGGGGGGAGTTGTGATGCAGGTCACTCGGCAGGACGGCTTCCGAGCCGTACACCAAGAAGAAAGGAGTTCGCCTGGTTGAACGATTCACAGTCGTTCGCATACCCCACAAGAAGGATGGTAACTCCTTGACCCAGGCGACAGCAGCATATTTTAGATCTCTCATCAGCCAGGGCTTCAAGCGTTGGAGTATCATGCCATTCGCCTGTTCCGCCTGTCATTCGACTACGGGTGTGGCACGACGGCATAGTTAACCCGAGTGCCCTGGGGGTGGCAGAACTCGTGGAACTCATCCGAGTCGAACTTGGACCCTTTGTCGGTAATGACGTCGTGGGGAACTCCGAATCTGAAGATGATCTACCGAATGAAGCTAATGCCAGTCGCCGAGTCCAAACTTTTGATGGGTTTGGCTTCGACCCACTTGGTGAACTTATCCACCAAGACTAGCAGGTGGGTGAATCCGCTCGACCCGGTGCGCAGATGGCCGACCATGTCGAGGCCCCATACGGCGAATGGCCAAGTGAGCGGGATCGTCTCCGGCGTGTGTCGTGGTTTTGTCACGGCAGATGTCCTCGTGAAAGGACTTAATGAAGGAGCCATCGCACCTTGGTGGTGACTCAAAGGGGGTGAGCGAAAGCGAGACTCGGATTTACCCAGGTTCGGCCCCTCGTGTGGAAGTAAAAGCCTACGTCCTGCTTTGTGTAGATTGATGATGGTTTCGATTACAAGGAAGTCGTAACTCGCCTGACCTAGCTCTCGATGATTTCTAACTTGCCCTATCTTCCCAGGGACTCGCCTTTATATACAGGTCAAGGCCCTAGGGATTAAAAGAGTCCTAGCCACGTTACAGATCATGGTTTTCCATATCTCTTAGTCCCCGTGCTTTCCAAGACTGGAAACCTCCTTGGCGGCCTATCCTCTGTATAGCTCCTAAACCGCCGTTCGGCTCCTGGGCCCCCGGGCCAAGGATTGTATTACCAAAAGATGAGTCGCCCCTTCAGTGACCCGACCGAGTTAGGTCGGGTTACACCGCATGTAATATCCCCAACATTAGGCCCCAGACTGTCTTGAATTTATTCACGCCAATAAACTTCCACTCATTTTTGGGGCAACTTGTATTACTCCTATCTCTTGACGAACGACAAGCCGCCATCCATCACGAATTGTTTGAGCCGCCAAGCAGTTTTTGATGACATCACATTATCCTTCCAATTTCGGGACTTAATGACACAACCACCCAACTGATCTTTCTCACCGCCATTTATTTATCCCGATAAATCCAGGCGCCATCATTGCAAATTTTCGGTTTGTCGCCTCTATTCCCGCGCCTGTCGCCTCGATTCCAACACCTGGCCTTTCGATAACCGCAAGGGGGGAGTTGGGGCACCGTCACCTACCCCCACTTCGACCTCCTCGTCAAACTTCGTCTTCCTCGTGCCAGTGCTCCCGTCTCTTCACAGCTCCCGAAGCTTCGTCGCCAGCCACCGCGGCTCGGACGTCTCCAGGCCAACCGAAGGCGCAGGATCTACCACAAACCTTCCGCATCCTATGTCGGGACCCCGATCCTAAGTCATAGGAATCCAGCCTTTAACACATCGCATCCCTTTGCGGTCTCACGCACGGTTAACTCCACGGCTGCAGCCTTACCTTAGCCGGGACCGTTTGCGTTTTTTGACTCACGTATGCAATAGTGTCGCTAGCATTGCAATGTCAAAGAATCCGGATCGACAAGTCTAGTCACAAACCAAAGTGGCAGTACCGCACAAGGACAGGCATACATGACCCAACAAAGCAGGTGTCGGTCACCAGCGAGTGTAGACGAGTCGTAGCAAGCTACAAGGACTCCATTACATCACGTGACATTTCCCCAAAGGGGACAGACACAGCAGCTAAGAAGGACACATGCCGGTCAACCAATGTGTCCGGAGCAGTAGCGAACTACCAAGGCTCGTTGGATCAAAAGGGGCATTTCCTTGTAAGGAGTGCTACTAAAGTTCACGACTAGGTAATCGAACCCCATACATATCAAGTACGACACACGTACGCATGGCGTACCGATATGTATAGATACATCGATGGCACCACAAAATAACCATAAACATGTAAGCTTTATTTAAGAGGCTCGGAAGAGCCACACACATAATATTACACATTAAGGGTCTCACGACCCATAATAGTAGTCATTCAGTTACAAGCCAGCGGAAGAGTTTAAAACTGTCTGAGTACAGACAGGTGTAACTAGAAGGCACATGGCGTGACTATACTACAGACCCAACGTAGGGCCAGATTGTAGCTAGGACACTAGCTACTCGTCGTCGTCGATGTCTACGAAGAACCCTCCATTAGGGTCATTAGCAACCTTTGCAACATTTATTAAGCAAACATGAGTACGAAGGTACTCTGCAAGACTTTAGGATAACTAACTACTCATGCAATGTATCAAAAAGGTATTGTGGGGTTTCATGCGGAAAGCCAGCATTTGACTCATGGCTAGACAACTTGCATTTTTAAATAATTTTGACAACTTGATTTCTCGCACACGAGTCCACTAACACCACAACAATACACCATCGTGGAATCATTCCTTCTCCATTCGGAATTGCCGTCCACGACACTCACGCTTATCTTGACAATTTTATGAGTAGCCATTGAAGTTATCTACGAACAACATATATCTCCAAGTAGTCCATATCCGCGGACGCGGCTATTCGAATAGATCATAACCCTGCAGGGGTGTACTTCGTCACGCACGCTCTCGCCACTTATCGCCATGTGCACGTCATGCACCTCGGCAACCTTCAAGCGGAAGCCCAGCGAGGGAGTCGGCCACGACCGTTAACCACACTAGTACCTAGTCCAGGTTTATCGCCTATCTGAGAGTAACCCGTACGGAAGTCCGGCCGAGGTTTCCGCCACGGCCTCAAACGATGTGCGCAGGGTTCCCAAGCCCACCATCCGGGTGCCACTTGGTAAACCGTGCCACTGCCTACCGCATCACAGCCCACCTCTCAGGTCAGCGCTATGCACGGCCTCCAGCTTGACTATAAACACCAGAAACTACTTGCAACTCCTGGACCGAGTTCTAAGCGATTAATAAGTCGAGAGGGTCAATTAAGTATCCCAACGTGTGGTAGTATCTAATCTTGGATTTCATACACGGAACTCAGTTCCTAAGGACGGTTCCAATGAAACAACCCGCCATGTACTCCTACACAGCCTTTCACCGGTACCTTTACCAAATCAGGTTCAACACACAACCTTTGCTTACCGAACACATTCTCACAATTCTGTTCATCTCCCAGATGACAGACCATACACAACTCTAAGCATAGCATGCATAGCAGGATAAGGCACATCATGGCTCAAGCAACTACCAGGTATGCTAGGTTGCAAGGTTCGGCTATTTACTGTGACAAGGATAGGTCATGCAGAGGAAGTGGGTTCAACTAACGTGGCAAAAGCAGTTGAAGCATTTGAACCTAATGCAATAAATAAGTGCAGGAGCAAGAACATGGGATTTATCGGGATGATCAAAATGGTTGCGTGCCTTGTTGCTCAGGGGAGTGACAATATCCGTCAAACGGATATTCGGTGGAATCCGGGGGAGCGGAGCCTACCGAAGGAAATGACGACAATCAATATCAAGCATATGCAATCAAGATGATGCATGAGCATGCATGAGAATGCAAGGTGATATATTATTATAATCAACATGTATTAGGTTTGAAGTTGATTTGAATTAAATTCAAATATCACCTCAAATGAGGTATTCTCGGATACCGATTTAATTGATTCGACCTGATGCTCAGATCAACTTGATATTAACATGCATGGGATGTCATGTTAAGTTGCTGGTTTGTTATTAGAACAATGTTTGATCATGTCAAACAAAAAGAAATTTAAATACTTTCCATATTCCATTTATAAAGTATTTATAAGAACGGACTTATTCATTAATCTACATGTTTGGGTTCTGTAACTTTTTCAAACATGATTGAAAATAGCATATTCAAATTCTTTGAACGTTTCTGATACTTTTTCATATATAAATTATTTTCATTGGAGTTATAGATTAATTTCTATGAATTTTTGAAGTTTTAAACATTTCTGGAATTATTTTTATATTGGAAAATACTTTTACTGCATCAGCATGACCTCAGCAGGTCCATCTGGCCGTTAAAAGTCAAACCTGACCAGTGGGACCCACTGGTCAGTGTCTGTGGTCAATTTTAGATTAGGATTAATCTTATTTAGTTAATTAAACTCACTGGACCCACATGTCAGTGTCTTATTAATTTATCTGATTTATTTTTATTATCTCTAAACTATCCAGAGGCTGGCCCCACCCGTCAGTGGCTCAGGCCAGCTGAGATCCACCGGCGGCGAGGTCGTCCTCACCGGCGGGGAGCTTCCGGCGAGCACCAGAACGTCGGGGAGGGGGGCTCGGAAACTCGTCTCTGACGGCCAAACTCACGGCAGAGACCACGGGAAGGACGGCCACTCGACGGCGCGCACGATGGGACAAGCCCCAGGGGCTGGGGTGGCCGGAATCAATGCCGGCACCGAGCTTGGCGGCGACCAAGTTCGGCCATCGTCGAAGCCATCGAATACGGGGTCAAAACGCGCGGGGCTGGGCACCTAATGCATCTACATGATGTCCTGAGGCTGTTGGTAGCCTCAGACGGACCAACCCGTCATCGGAGGGCTACCGGCGACGAGCTGCAGCGGCGGTCCTCGTCGGGCTCCGATGGAACTAAGCGTAGAGGAGGGGATCGACGGGGAGAGCTTAGGGGAAATGACCGCATGCTCACGGGGAGTGCAATGGTGGCGCTAGTTTGCTCGGGGACGGCCTGGAGAGGGAGAACGCCGGCGAAAATCTTCGGTGACCCGAGGAAGAAGATGACTGCTTCTCGTCGTTTCACTGCATATGGGCGTCGGGCTTGTGGCTAGGGAGCTTCAGGGGGATGCGGCGGACCTACTGCGTGGCTCAAGAGGGAGAAGGGTCGGCTAGATCGACGGCGAGCTCGAGCTCTGCTCGGGCTCCAATGGCGGCAGAAGGAGGGAGGAGAGATCCGAGAGGAGGGGGGAAACTGGCGCATGGGAATGGATAGGGTCGGCCTCGGGGAGGTTATCCCCGTTGTCGCTCTGTCCTGGGGGGCTCTGGAGCTCGCCACGGCGAAGCAGGAGGTGGAGGGGGTCGTCGTGGTCGATCTCCCCTCCGCGAGAAGGCAGAGGAAGAAGACGACCCTGCCCCTGGTGGGATGGGCCTCCTCAGGCGACAGGTAAGGGTTTTCTTATTCTTTCTCTTTTTTTTTGATTTGTTTCTGTTTTGCTATTTCATTAACTTGCTAATTATTTCAGCTCCCAAATAGTTTGTAAAAACTATTTTAAACACACCAGAATAATTGTTGGAATATTTCCAACCATTCCCAAAGTTTTCAACATTTTTGAAAGTTTAAAGTTTCTGATTTCAAATTTAAAACTTGAAACGAGTAGCTTTTTGCACTTAAATAAAATGCTTAAAATGTCAAGAAAATGGTTTTCTTCATTGATCATTTACTTTCATGATTTATCAGAAAGTTTGAACTTTTCTTGACGCCATTTTGGGTTCATTGATTTTAACTAGTTTGAGATTTCCTTTATTTAAAGAAGCGGCTAGGGTTTGAGTTTTTCCTTCACCTCTTTCTTTGTTCTTGTTGAAAATTTCTTAGATGCAATGCAAAGAAGACATGAGCACAAGACTAACTTGCTTAAGGTGTCAGGGATGTGACAACTCACCCCCACTCAAAGGAATCTCGTCCCGGGATTTAGAAGTCGTCGGGAATAACGCAGGATACTCAAGTCGGAGACGATCCTCTCTTTCCCAAGTTGCCTCCTTTTCAGAATGATTTGACCATTGAACTTTAACAAACTTGAGGTTTCGACGTCGAGTGGTATGCTCAGCTTGATCAAGAATACGCACGGGGTATTCTCGGTATGAAAGGTTATCTTGGAGATCAAGCGTTTCGTGGTCCACTTCACGGATAGGATCCGAAAAGCAACGCCTGAGTTGCGAGACGTGGAAAACATCATGAACCTTGGAAAGATGCGGAGGAAGTTCCAACTGGTAGGCAACTTCTCCTCGTTTGGCAAGAATACGAAAAGGACCAATGTAACGAGGAGCCAACTTGCCCTTGATACCGAATCAATGGGTACCCTTCAAAGGTGTAACCTGAAGGTAAGCCTTCTCGTCAACTTCAAAGGTCACAACCTTATGATGACGATCATATTGGCTCTTTTGACGAGACTGGGCTGTTTTCAACTTTTCACGAATAATGCGAACCTGCTCTTCTGCATCCTGGATCATGTCCGGACCAAAGAGTTGCCTCTCTCCGGTTTCTGACCAATTAAGAGGTGTTCGACATCTTCGTCCATAGAGAACTTCAAAAGGGGCTTTGCCCAAACTTGATTGGTAACTATTGTTATAAGCAAATTC
This sequence comes from Hordeum vulgare subsp. vulgare, assembly GCF_904849725.1. Taxonomy (NCBI): domain Eukaryota; kingdom Viridiplantae; phylum Streptophyta; class Magnoliopsida; order Poales; family Poaceae; genus Hordeum; species Hordeum vulgare. The sequence goes on from NC_058524.1 coordinate 468,872,274, forward strand.
GGCGAATGGAAGGCACTTCTCCCAAATCATACCAAATGATATAACACAAGCTCGAAGCATATCTTCTAGGATTTGATTCACTCTTTCTACTTGACCACTTGATTGGGGATGGAAAGCAGTGCTAAAAGATAAGTGAGTCCCCATGGCATTCTGAAAACTTTCCCAGAAGCGAGAAGTAAAGATACTCCCACGTTCCAAGTTAATCTCCAGGGGAACACCATGAAGAGACACTATTCGAGAGACATATAATTCTGCTAGCTGGCTAGCTGTTATACTCTCACGAACGGGAAGAAAATGAGCCACTTTGGAAAGACGGTCAATGACCACAAAGATAGCATTATTTCCTTTCTTGGTCTTGGGAAATCCGGTAATGAAATCCATACTAACTCTATCCCATTTCCATTCAGGAATAGCTAGAGGTTGAAGGGTGCCACCACGCCTTTGATGTTCTGCCATAACTCGACGACAAACGTCGCAGTTAGCAACAAACTCAGCAATTTCTCTCTTCATCCTAGTCCACCAGAACCTCTGGCGTAGGTCCTGATACATCTCAGTACTACCGGGATGAATGGTGAGAGGAGAATCATGAGCCTCCTTAAGGATCAATTGTCGCAGACGTTTGCTCTTGGGAACCACTAAACGGTTCTGAAAGAACACAACACCTTTCTCATTGATGAAGAAATCCCTGGCGTTGCCGCTAGCGATATTCTCCTTGATCCGGGATATACCCTTATCATAGCCCTGCACGGCTATGATTTGATCCCTAAGAGTAGGCTTTGCCACCAGGGTAGAAAGGAATCCTTTAGGAACAATATGAAGATTCAACTTCCGAAATTCCTCACAGAGATGTGGTTGACCTTGTTGTAGCATCAAATTGTTACAATAAGATTTACAACTTAGTGCATCGGCCATAACATTGGCCTTCCCCGGGGTATAAGTTATCCCTAAGTCGTAATCCGAGATCAACTCAACCCACCGTCTTTGCGTGAGATTCAAATCCGGCTGGGTGAAGATATATTTCAGACTTTGGTGATCAGTGAATATTTCGCGACGATTACCCAAAAGGTAATGTCGCCGGGTTTTTAGTGCATGGACCACAGCTGCAAGCTCAAGGTCATGTGTGGGAAAATTATCCTCATGTGGACGCAACTGTCGAGATGCGTATGCGATCACATGACGATCTTGCATGAAAATGCAACCTAATCCTTGTCGCGAGGCGTCGCAATAGATAACAAAGTCCTTAGAAAAATCTGGTGGTAGCAACACAGGTGCGGAAGTCAGGCGTCTTTTCAGTTCCTGAAAACTATGCTCACACTGTGGTGTCCACTCGAACTTTTTATCCTTCTTGAGGAGTTCAGTTAGAGGCTTTGCAACCTTGGAGAAATTCTCGACAAAGCGGCGACAATAGCTCGCTAGACCAAGAAAACTCCTAACTTGCTTAACCGATTCAGGTTGAGTTCAATCAAGGACAGCTTGAACTCTCTCGGGATTTACAGCAATACCCTTACCAAAGATTACGTGACCTAGATAGGTCACTTCTGGTAACCAGAATTCACATTTTGAAAACTTGGCATAAAGGCGATGCTCTCGAAGTTTCATCAATACCAGCCTTAGATGCTCGGCATGTTCTTGTTCGTTCTTCGAGTAGATGAGAATATCATCGAGGTATACCACGACGTATTTATCCAAATACTCCATGAAGATTGAATTCATCAGACGGGAGAAGGTGGCTGGGGCATTGGTTAACCCGAAGGACATGACGGTGTACTCGTATTGGCCATAACGAGTAACAAAAGCCGTTTTTGGAATGTCCCTATTCTTGATCTTGATTTGATGGTATCCCAACCTCAAATCCATTTTGGAGAAGATTAAGGATCCAGCGAGCTGATCGTACAGGTCATTGATCCTGGGGAGTGGATACTTGTTCTTTATGGTGACCAGATTAACTGGTCGGTAATCTACAACCATCCGATCCGTTCCGTCTTTCTTCTTGACGAAGAGGACGGGGCAAGCCCAAGGAGAAGAGCTAGGACGAATGAAACCTTTGTTCAAGGCCTCATCTAATTGCTTCTTAAGTTCGTCTAGCTCCAGGGGTGCCATCTTATAAGGTCTTCTGGCTATTGGGACAGTTCCCGGAACAAGATCTATCACGAACTCTACATCTCTGTCAGGTGGAATTCCTGGCAGTTCCTCTGGAAAAACATCCAGGAAGTCACGGACTACCGGAATGTCTTCAAGTTCCGGAAGAGGGTTTGCATTTAAGGAATAGAGTTGGCATTTGGCAACTTGAGTAGAGACATTTACTATCTCACCCGAGGGATGGGTAAGCTGGACATTTCTAGAATGAGTATCAATCTTGGCATAGTGAGCTGACATCCAGTCCATGCCCAAGATGATATTAATATCCGAAGATTTCAAGGCTATCAATGAGGCTAGGAAAACTAGCCTGTCTACTAGAAGTTCATTGTCATAGGTTATCCTAGAGATTTGCCATTTACTACCAGGAGTTTGGACAACCAATGGAATTGGCATATCACAAAAAGACATGTTATGCAACTGTGCATAACTTTACGAAATGAAGGAATGAGAAGACCCAGTGTCAAAGAGAACAGACGCTGGGTGATGATTAACAAGAAGCGTACCCAGCATGACATCGGGAACCTCTGCAGCTTCTTCTGCTGACACATAGTTCACACGGCCACGTGCAGGAGTTGGCTTCACATAGTAAGCTTTGCCCGACTTGGCTTGCCCGACAGACTTTCCGGGTTGCTTGGCACCCACATTTTGAGGACACTCACGGGAATAGTGCCCTGGTTCTCCACACTTGTAGCATATCACTTGGTTGGCACGTGGTGCAGCATTGCTAGCTGGACCACCATAAGCTTTTGCTGGAGGGTTGGCCTGATTCGTGTGAGGCGCCATGTAGGATGGCCTCGGAGTGTATCTTGGCGGCAGAGAACTGTTCGGAACCCACAGCCTGCATTTTGGGAACGCGGAACCAGAAGACGAACCAAAGTCACGGGAGTGCTTCCTTGTGGCTTTGAAGTCAGTATGACCAGTCTCGGCACTGATCGCCTTGTTGACCAGGGCTTGAAAGCTTGCACACTCGTGGAGGCGCAGATCACTACGAAGCTCAGGGCTCAGACCCTTACGGAATCTTGCTTGCTTCTTGGCGTCAGTAGACACCTCCTCTGTTGCATAGCAGGCGAGGTTACCGAACTCGCGGCTATAGGCATCCACGGTCAACTTGCCCTGAGTGAAGGCACATAACTCCTCTCTCTTTCTGTCCATCAGGCCCTCTGGAATATGGTGCAGACGAAAGGCTGCACTGAAGTCTACCCATGTGGCTGCTGGTTCAGCGGGACGCATTGCTTCAAAATTCTCCCACCACAGATTGGCGGGTCCTTCGAGGAAATACACCGCAAAGGTCACCTTGTCGGCCTCAGACACATTCGCAGAGCGAATCTTGCGTGAGATGCTGCAGAGCCAGTCATCAGCGTCGCGGGGATCGACAGAATGATGAAACTTTGGAGGATTCAGCTTCACAAAGTCGTTGAGGGACACTGCAGCATTCCTAGGCTGATGAGCCGTATTCTGCTCAATACGCTCTAACAGTCGGTTAGTCTCCCTTTTGTTTCTCTCTGCCTCAAGCATCACTTCAGCCGGAGAGGGCGGGTGAGGCAGGTCTTCCTGCGACGCTTGACTACCCTCGCCTTGCTCATGACCAGGGGCACGGTTCAACTTGGTGAACACCATCCTGACAAACAAACTCACAGCTTAGACCAATATCATATCAATACTAACTATGGATTAAGAATGTACTGAACACACGGAATGCGGAAATGAATATCCGAACAGCATGGTAACAAGCAACTGCTATATATACACCATGGTTCATACACACCCTTACATAGTTCAGTACAACCTTAACCGAAGAGCAACTACTGAAATTATGAAACTACTCATCAGAGGCTTACAAGCTTCCTATACATTATTTATCTAGGCCTCCGGAATTCATTTCACATTACACGCATACTTCACAAGTCACGCAGGTCTGTGAACGTACGGCTACTACCATACTATCCTTCTGCTCACAGCTCAGGCGTCCGCATAGAACATCTCATAGAGATTACCTCCATGACCTGGAAGCTCAACCTGCGGATCAGGAAACACTCTAGCCTGAGATCCCTGGGATCCATAAGGACACGGATGTGGCCTTGGTCCCCTGACTGGTGGTAAGAGGGGCCCCCGAAGAGGTGTGACTCTTCCTATAGCTGGCCAGTCAACGTGAGCCGGAAGATGGGTCCTAATAGGATTCAGCATCTCCATCCCTCCGTACCCTGTCTGGACTATCGGTGCCAGCTGCGTCAAAGCCGTCCACAGACGGGCACGGGTAGCATAAAGCTCCATGCGGAGAGCACGAGCATCCCTGTCTCTGTTCTCTAGCATCTCAACAGTGGACTGCAGTAGTGGATCCTCCATAGAAGAATCAAAATAGACTCCACTGAGGTATCCCTCTTCACCAGGCTGAGAGGCCGGAACATAGCAGAACTCTGAATTTTGCAGCAGTGCATGTCTCGCTCTCATAATGGTCAGCATTGAATAGGCAGCATCTTGTACTGCCATGTCAACAGTGACTCCCAACCCATAGGACCAATGGATTGGCTCCTCATCTCCAGGGTAGTCTGGAAATACCCTAACAGTGCAGATGTACTGGCTCTGGTTGAAGTCTCGGTACTGTTCCTGCACTGTGTACTCGGGGTACCAGCGGTAACCGCACATAGACATCACCCTGACCAGCATGGCCGTATGACCCGGTACATCAATGCACCTGGTCAGACGTACCACCTGACGAGAAGGACGGCTAGGCATCTGTAAATAGAGAATAATGCAAAAGCATTATAGCTCTGAATGAAAAATTGGGCAGCATAACGGCTGTAAATGCTCAAAAACAAATTTTGAGACAACCCAAAATGGAATAGCGTAACCACTCAACTATCAAGTTCAATTCTATGATCATCAAACTTACTTCCTTTTTCCTAGGAATGAAAGAAACCCAAATATCTCTTGACCCGTAGTCCTATAATATACCGATCAGAAACACGAGCCTAGAAGAAGATGAGTAACCTAGTCCTTAATTCCCGCAGAAAAGACGAGGATGACCAGAATAGAATAACTTGAGAAGAGAACAAGAGTCTTACGTTCCCTTCCACAATAAATTCCCTTATATATAACTAAAGCAATTCTAGACTCAACTTCGACCAGTTTGGCTTAGTAATCCTACAGTCAGTCAGGCTCTGATACCAACGCTGTCGGGACCCCGATCCTAAGTCATAGGAATCCAGCCTATAACACATCGCATCCCTTTGCGGTCTTAGTCACGGTTAACTCCACGGCTGCAGCCTTACCTTAGCCGGGACCGTTTGCGTATTTTGACTCACGTATGCAATAGTGTCACTAGCATTCCAATGTCAAAGAACCCGGATCGACAAGTCTAGTCACAAACCAAAGTGGCAGTACCGCACAAGGATAGGCATACATGACCCAACAAAGCAGGTGTCGGTCACCAGCGAGTGTAGACGAGTCGTAGCAAGCTACAAGGACTCCATTACATCGCGTGACATTTCCCCAAAGGGGACAGACACAGCAGCTAAGAAGGACACATGCCGGTCAACCAATGTGTCCGGAGCAGCAACGAACTACCAAGGCTCGTTGGATCACAAAGGGGCATTTCCTTGTAAGGAGTGCTACTAAAGTTCATGACTAGGTAATCAAACCCCATACATATCAAGTACGAGACACGCACGCATGGCGTACCGATATGTATAGATACATCGATGGCATCACAACATAACCATAAACATGCAAGCTTTATTTAAGAGGCTCGGAAGGGCCACACACATAATATTACACATTAAGGGTCTCACGACCCATAATAGCAGTCATTCAGGTACAAGCCAACAGAAGAGTTTCAAACTGTCTGAGTACAGACAGGTGCAACTAGAAGGCACATGGCCTGACTACACTACAGACCCAACGTAGGGCCAGATCGTAGCTGGGACACCAGCTACTCGTTGTCGTCGATGTCTACGAAGAACCCTCCATTAGGGTCATTAGCAACCTCTGCAACATTTATTAAGAAAATATGAGTACGAAGGTACTCAGCAAGACTTTAGGATAACTAACTACTCATGCAATGTATCAAAAAGGTATTGTGGGGTTTCATGCGGAAAGCCAGCATTTGACTCGTGGCTAGACAACTTGCATTTTTAAATAATTTTGACAACTTGATTTCTCGCACACGAGTCCACTAACACCACAACAATACACCATCATGGAATCATTTCGTCTCCATTCAGAATTGCCGTCCACGACACTCACGCTTATCTTGACAATTTTATGAGTAGCCATTGAAGTTATCTATGAACAACATATGTCTCCAAGTAGTCCATATCCGTGGACGCGGCTATACGAATAGATCATAACCCTGCAAGGGTGTACTTCGTCACACACGCTCTCGCCACTTATCGCCATGTGCACGTCATTAACCTCGGCAACCTTCAAGCGGAAGACCAGCGAGGGAGTCGGCCACGACCGTTAACCACACTAGTACCTAGTCCAGGTTTATCGCCTATCTGAGAGTAACCCGTACGGAAGTCCGGCCGAGGTTTCCGCCACGGCCTCAAACGATGTGCGCAGGGTTCCCAAGCCCACCATCCGGGCGCCACTTGGTACACCGTGCCACTGCCTACCGCATCACAGCCCACCTCTTAGGTCAGCGCTATGCACGGCCTCCAGCATGACTATAAACACCAGAAACTACTTGCAACTCCTGGACCGAGTTCTAAGCGATTAATAAGTCGAGAGGGTCAATTAAGTATCCCAACGTGTGGTAGTATCTAATCTTGTATTACATACACGGAACTCAGTTCCTAAGGACGGTTCCAATGAAACAACCCGCCATGTACTCCTACACAGCCTTTCACCGGTACCTTTACCAAATCAGGTTCAACACACAACCTTCGCTTACCGAACACATTCTCACAATTCTGTTCATCTCCCAGATGACAGACCATACACAACTCTAAGCATAGCATGCATAGCAGGATAAGGCACATCATGGCTCAAGCAACTACCAGGTATGCTAGGTTGCAAGGTTCGGCTATTTACTGTGACAAGGATAGGTCATGCAGAGGAAGTGGGTTCAACTTACGTGGCAAAAGCAGTTGAAGCATTTGAACCTAATGCAATAAATAAGTGCAGGAGCAAGAACATGGGATTTATCGGGATGATCAAAATGGTTGCGTGCCTTGTTGCTCAGGGGAGTGACAATATCCGTCAAACGGATATTCGGTGGAATCCGGGGGAGCGGAGCCTACCGAAGGAAATGACGACAATCAATATCAAGCATATGCAATCAAGATGATGCATGAGCATGCATGAGAATGCAAGGTGATATATTATTATAATCAACATGTATTAGGTTTGAAGTTGATTTGAATTAAATTCAAATATCACCTCAAATGAGGTATTCTCGGATACCGATTTAATTGATTCGACCTGATGCTCAGATCAACTTGATGTTAACATGCATGGGATGTCATGTTAAGTTGCTGGTTTGTTATTAGAACAATGTTTGATCATGTCAAACAAAAATAAATTTAAATACTTTCCATATTCCATTTATAAAGTGTTTATAAGAATTGACTTATTCATTAATCTACATGTTTGGGTTCTGTAACTTTTTCAAACATGATTGAAAATAGCATATTCATATTCCTTGAATTTTTCTGATACTTTTTCATATATAAATTATTTTCATTGGAGTTACAGATTAATTTCTATGAATTTTTGAAGTTTTAAACATTTCCGGAATTATTTTTATACTGGAAAATACTTTTACTGCATCAGCATGACATCAGCAGGTCCATCTGGCCGTTGAAAGTCAAACCTGACCAGTGCGACCCACTGGTCAATGTCTCTGGTCAATTTTAGATTAGGATTAATCTTATTTAGTTAATTAAACTCACTAGACCCACATGTTAGTGTCTTGTTAATTTATCTGATTTATTTTTATTATCTCTAAACTATCCAGAGGCTGGCCCCACCCGTCAGTGGCTCAGGCCAGCTGAGATCCACCAGCGGCGAGGTCGTCCTCGCCGGCGGGGAGCTTCCGGCGAGCACCAGAACGTCGGGGGGGGGGGGCTCGGAAACTCGTCTCCGACGGCCAAACTCACGGCAGAGACCACGGGAAGAACGGCCACTCGACGGCGCGCATGATGGGACAAGCCCCAGGGGCTGGGGTGGCCGAAATCAACGCCGGCGACGAGCTTGGCGGCGACCAAGTTCGGCCATCGTCGAAACCATCGAATACGGGGTCAAAACGCGCGGGGCTGGGCACCTAACGCATCTACATGATGTCCTGAGGCTGTTGGTGGCCTAAGACGGACCAACCCGTCACCGGAGGGCTACCGGCAATGATCTGCAGCGGCGGTCCTCGTCGGGCTCCAATGGAACTAAGCCTAGAGGAGGGGATCGACGGGGAGAGGTTAGGGGAAATGACCGCATGCTCACGGGGAGTGCAGTGGTGGCGCTAGTTTGCTCGGGGATGGCCTGGAGAGGGAGAACGCCGGCGACGATCTTCGGTGACCCGAGGAAGAAGACGACTGCTTCTCGTCGTTTCACTGCATCTGGGCGTCGGGCTCGTGGCTAGGGAGCTTCAGGGGGATGCGGCGGACCTACTGCGTGGCTCAGGAGGGAGAAGGGTCGGCTAGATCGACGGCGAGCTCGAGCTCTGCTCGGGCTCCAATGGCGGCATAAGGAGGGAGGAGAGATCCAAGTGGAGGGGGGAAACTGGTGCATGGGAATGGATAGGGTCGGCCTCGGGGAGGTTATCCCCATTGTCGTGCTGTCCTGGGGGGCTCTGGAGCTCGCCACGGCGAAGCAGGAGGTGGAGGGGGCCGCCGTGGTCGATCTCCCCTCTGCCAGAAGGCAGAGGAAGAAGACGACCCTGCCCCTGGTAGGCTGGGCCTCCTCAGGCGACAGGTAAGGGTTTTCTTATTCTTTCTCTTTTGTTTTTTTGATTAGTTTCTGTTTTGCTATTTCATTAACTTGCTAATTATTTCAGCTCCCAAATAGTTTGTAAAAACTATTTTAAACACACCAGAATAATTGTTGGAATATTTCCAACCATTCCCAAAGTTTTCAACATTTTTAAAAGTTTAAAGTTTCTGATTTCAAATTTAAAACTTGAAACGAGTAGCTTTTTGCACTTAAATAAAATGCTTAAAATGTCAAGAAAATGGTTTTCTTCATTGATCATTTACTTTCATGATTTATCAGAAAGTTTGAACTTTTCTTGACGCCATTTTGGGTTCATTGATTTTAACTAGTTTGAGATTTCCTTTATTTAAAGAAGTGGCTAGGGTTTGAGTTTTTCCTTCACCTCTTTCTTTGTTCTTGTTGAAAATTTCTTAGATGCAATGCAAAGAAGACATGAGCACAAGACTAACTTGCTTAAGGTGTGAGGGATGTGACATCCTATTCCGGGGATCGTCCTCTTTTCCCACGTAAATATTCTTCCCCATTAGGGTTAGACCTTGCCGCCATGTTCATATTAGTTCATCTCCGGAATGCAACGATGATCCCCTTTTCACTCTAGATCCATCAACCATATTTCCGATAGATCCTTCGTAGTAGTAAAGCAAGGTAGCATTGCCGCATCTGTTGGTCATTTTGCTCTATTTACCTTATAGATTCATGAGGCTCCCCTGTCGCTTTCGTGCGTTCGTAGTCCTTGCAGCTTTGTTTACGCATTATTCCCTTGATTTGATCCACCCGTAGATCCATATTCCATTGCTTGCTTTTAGAAACTTGTTTATCCCACTTTGGGAATATGCCTAAGGAAAGAATCTTTTCTGAATCGCCACTCACCATCTTTCACCACAGCGAGTTAGAACGTTGCCAAAGCTACGCTTGTGATCGCCAAAGGGCGAGTCATAACACCTTCGTAGGCATACAATAAATCGCTCAACTAGCGAGTTAGAACATCCTCATATCCAGGTTTTCAGTCACCTAATGGCGAGTCATAGGGCCTTTACAAACATATCGTAAAACTCCAACTGGCGAGTTACCACGTTTTATATTCCTTAATGAGCCACCTTGTTTCTTCTTTTTTGTAGTCACGGTTAGCATCTCAAAATGCGATTGACTACCAACCAATATTAATGAAGCCTTTGTCGAGAGATTTGTCAAGTCGGGTCACCTTGATTGTAAGGAAGTCATTGGTTGGCGGACCGTTCCATGCGAGGTGATTCTCAATCCCGCCAATGGGGAAGTTGTTATTTTCATTGATCATCTTGAACGAGGCTTCAAACTGCCCGGATCAAAGTACTTTAGAGACGCTCTGCATTTCCTTAATGTTCACCCTCAAGATCTGGGACCCAATTCCATCAGTAATCTATGCCAGTTCCAAGTATTTTGCGAGGCGTACCTGCAGATAGAGCCCATAGTTCCATTATTTTGGAACATCTTCCATCTGAACCGCCAGACCGAATTTTCCAACGGGCCCAACTTGGAACTCGGGGGGGGGGGGGTTACATCCAGCGACGCCGCGAACGCGGGTTTCCGTCTGTCCTCCTGCCCAGTCATCCCAAAGGCTGGACCGAGTCTTGGTTTTATTGCCGTGACACTTCTCCTCCCGGTGAGAACCCGCTTCCGGGTTATAGAGAAGATTGCTTACCCATGGACTTCAAGCTGCCAGAGAAGCTTACCAAAGAAGAATAATTGGAATTCATCCCCATCTTCTCCGAGCTGCGGTCCTTGACCAACAATGGGCTCACCGAGGTTGACCTATTCCGTTGCTGGGTAGAGTGGAATATTCTTCCTCTGAGTTGCCGGAATGGTCAGATGTGCGAATACGATGGCATCGTGAACCATTTGCAATGCTTTCATCATAAAAGACTCCCCGAGAAAGACATTGTTGACATAATCAAGAAGTTAACTGACGAGTCCTTGGAAATTGTGCCAAGGTCGGGCTCAAGCCTTTCTGCCTCACCAACCCGGCTCCACCGGTAACAATCTAAGTCGCCTCCTTCTACCTTTTTCAACGCATGCGCTAGTGTTCCAGGTTTGAATTTTGATTCTATCCACCAGAAAGGTGATCCATTTTGGTTTCGAAGGCCAAAGGTGACCGCCAAGAAAACAACTAAGCCGCCACCAAAGAAGAAGAAAAAGAAGACGAGCCAAGGCAAAGCCGCCGTCAAGGATTCATTCGTCGACGGTAAGTCCCAAGCCGGCGAAGAACAGTCAGAGGTAAAAATTTACCCTTTTGTTTATCATCATTATGTTCCGACTTATGCTTATATCATATTACCTTTATGCGTAGGATGATGACTATGAGAGCCAAGATGACGTGGTTGAGGTAATTTCCATTTTTTCCGACTCAACTGCCTCTTCACCTAGGCCGGCAGGCGGATTTGTCGAAAAGTTCGCATGTCTCACCCAAATGCTTATTTGGACCCTGATTTCCTTTTGAAGAACGCGAAATATACTCCCAAACGTAAAACTTGGAGCCGCTCTGGCGACTTAATTTCCGGGTTGCCTGAAGGGCACAAGTGAGGTATACTCTTGTTAAACACATTTTCCTCCTTGTAGAAAACGTGATTCACAACTCATTCACTCTTTGAACTTTTATTCTTTCAGGTTTCTCCTCCTTCATCTGGCGACTCAGTGATGTCAGCTCTTCCGCCAATGATTCGTGTACAGGGGTAAGTTCTTTTATTAAAATTTCCCCTTCCCAATAATGATATTTGTTCTAACTTTGATGTCTTTATCTCAGAGCACAAGCAAAGAAGAGAAAAAATGGCGACTTGTCTTCTGCTCCTAAGACGACCGAGGTGTTTGGCGTGAGCACCTCTGCCCCAGAGCTTGATGAGGAGCAAGCGGCGACTCACGATGATCCTGCGAATGATATTCCTGACGTCCGGAACGACTCTCCAAGGTCTTTAAAGGAAACCACTGACAAAGTTAACCCTCCGTGCTCTTCCAAGGCGACTGAAGATCCAGATACCATAATTATCACCGGTACTGGTTACTCCAAACCTGCAGCGGCGGTGTTATCCAAACACACATCAAAAGAATCCCATCGTTCCGTAGAACAAGATGTCACTAAGCTGAGGCTTCCCCATTATGAGAAGCTCGAATTTGACCAACTGTGCTCTGGCTTTGTAAGTCGCCTGGAGACGAGTTATGAAATGGAGAAGAGCTTGATCCACATGATGAGAGTCAAACATGAGGTACGTCCTTTATTATGTGTTCTTCCACCCATTAGCCTTCCAGGAGACTAGTCTTGCTTGATGAAATAATGTTTGTTACAATATCTGGTGGACCCATATTTGTCCATAGCCCCCAAGGGTCGGCTCATCTTTTGGAAGATGAGCCGGGTCTTGAATTGATAGAAAAACTTCAACCTGTAGCCCTCAAGGGCCGGTTTATCTTTTTAAAGATGAGTCGGGTCTTGCATTAGAGAAAGACTTCAATCTGTAGCCCCCAAGGGTCGGGTCATGTTTTTAAAGATGAGTCGGATCTTTGCATTAGATAAAAACTACAACATGTAGCCCCCAAGGGCCGGGTCATCTTTGGAAAGATGAGCCGGGTCTTGCATTTTGATAAAAACTTCAACCTGTAGCCCCCAAGGGCCGGGTCATCTTTTGAAAGATGAGCCGGGTCTTGTAGTAGAGAAAGACATCAACATGTAGCCCCCAAGGGTCGGGTCATCTTTTGAAAGATAAGTCGGGTCTTGTATTTTATATGACTTCGAATAGAATCATATATTAGCCCCCAAGTGTCAGGGATGTTGCTTGCAACAGTTCTGAAACTTGTCTACCCAAAATTTGTTTGCAGGAATCTGTAACCCAGGCCGAGTCATCTCTTGCTAACTTGAAGAAAAGCTTAGCCGAACAGCATGATCCTCGGACTGCGTCTGAAGAAAAATATCAGTTGGCTCTCGCTGACATGGATAAGATGAAAGCCGTCCACAAAAAATTTGAGAAGAAAGCCAATGCTGACCAAGCCGCCCTCCTCAAGCGGGCAGAACAAGCCGAGGAAAAGTTTGAAGCCGCCCTACAAGAGCTCTCCGGGCTAAAAAAGCATGTCTCCAATATGACCCAAGCCATCTTTGGTAAGGAGCAATTCCCTCGTTCAGAAAGAGAAGTCATAATTTTAGTTTGCAAATATTGATTGTTGTTGTTTTACCCTTTGTAGGTCCACGAGCCGCCAATCTCCAAGACGACTACATCCTGAAGCTTAAGGCGATTTACACCTTTATGGAGCTGATGTATACAGGGAGCATGCTGACGATGAAGGCAGTAATGGGCAACAAGGAACCAATCAAGTCCATCAAGAATAGGTTGGGTTGCTTGTCAACATTGCCACCACAAGTAGAGGAGCTAAAGAGGTCAGCCGCCAGCAAGGGAGCTTTGACCACCCTAAGTTGGTGCCTGGCGTATGCCCCTGAACTCAAACCAGTGGAAGTAGCAGCTGGTTAGCCTGAGCTGAAGGACGACGAGTCTGAGTTTACTGAAGATGATTACCACCGGGTTGTGAAAGAGTCTCGTGCCGCGGCGACTCAGCTGGCGGCCAGTTTGGACTTGAACAAATACCAGGCTGGATATGACGACAACAATAAAAAGGTGACCCCTCCTTCGTACGAGATTACCAGCATGACTCCTCGCCGGCGCAAGAATCCCTTCGACATTGAAATAGATCTATCTGTCTTTCTGAACGACGAAGATGAATTCGTCGCCTTGTCCAAGTGCAACTGGAAGCTGGGTGACTTACACATTGAAGATGGAGAGAGCTCAAAGCAAGGTGAACCGGAGGCGGCTTAAGTTTTATCCCGCATGTAATCACTTTATCAAAAACAAGTTGATCTCTTCTTGACCGGGAGATGACACCCGGTATGGCCGAGTGAGCCATGTAATAGTTATTAAGATTCAGGGAAATAATCTTCCATCCATGCCTTTTGCTTGACATTGCTGAACAATTTATCCTTTTTGCGAATCATGAGTCGCCTTTACCAATCTTGATGCTTGATAGTTTAGGAAGTGTCATATTTTGACAAGAACAAGCTTCTTCAACCTTTGTGTCAGGGAAAAACACCATAGGCTGACTCAATGAGTCATGGCGAGTTATAAACAAGGAGGCGGCTCAGTGACTCGCGGCGAGTTACAAAAAGGTTTACAAAACCTTGCGACAGTGCCACGAAGATAGTCGTAAAAATTTGTCGGCTCGATGAGCTACGACAGGATAGGACGAGTTTGCAAAACTCTAGTGCTACCCGAAGAAGGCTTTTGCAATATATCAAGTTTTTAGACCGGCTGATCAGGCGCGAGTCAGGCTTCAGTGAAGCAGGTTCAGTGAACCAATGGTTTCTCTATTTTCCATGTGTGGCTCTGGCCGGTACCTTTCATGTTTTAACCAAGGCGAGTTCAGGGTCGAAAAAGCGGATTGGCTCGCCAAGAGTACATGGGTCCATATGGTAACTCGTCCAATACATAGTCCAGTATAACCATTTGTAATGCGGTAATTTTTCGCTAGCCAAGAGGGTATTTAGGCTGAACTCAGTGAGTGGAAGCCCCCAAGTGACCTATGATTAGGGAAAAGTCGGATATAGGATTGCAGAAGCATTTTACGCTCTTACTGCAAAACGACTTGGGAACTAGTAGCCCCCAAGTAAGTCGGCTTAATTCTCAAAACCATATAAGGCGCGCATGTTTGAACCGTGCAGCGTGGCAACTTTGGTCCTCTTGGGCTTATTAGTACCAGTTTTGAAATAAGTGCAGCATGGCGACTTATGCTCTTTGGTACTGATAGCGTCCATGTTTGGACGACTCATAGAACAATAAAGACTCATGCTTTCTAGAAGCTGAAATGACAAAGGACCCTGAGTTTCGTGGGTGCCGACTTTATTGCTTTATAAATAAAAGATTACAAGTTCTGAGATTTGCAGAAAGGGAAGGAGCCCATGGATCTAGGTGTAGTAAGGCCGCAGGTGGGCTATATTCCAGGGGCGAGTTGTCTCAACCTCTGTAGTTGGCCGATCAGGGCGAAGATCCACCAAGTAGTATGAGTCGTTCCAAAGATTCTTGCTGATGACAAACGGTCCTTCCCATGGAGGTGATAACTTATGCATACCAGTGTGGTCTTGAATCAACTGGAGCACTAAGTCGCCCTCTTGAAAAGTCCGGCTCTTGACGCGACGGCTGAGATAGCATCATAAGTCCTATTGATAGATCATCGATCGTGATGCAGCCAAGTCTCGCTCTTCCTCCAAAGCATCCAACGAATCTTGTCGTGCCAACTCGTTGTCTTGTTCCACATAGGCGGCGACTCATGGTGAGTCGTGTCTGATGTCACTTGGCAAAACTGCCTCTGCCTCGTAGACCAAAAAGAAGGGAGTAAAACCCGTGGAGCGATTTGGAGTGGTTCTGATAGTCACTAAGGGCAACTCTTCAACCCAACATCCTAGAGTACGCTCCAGAGGCACCATAAGTCGGGGCTTGATTCCTCACAATATATACTGATTCGCCCTTTCTGCCTATCCATTAGACTAGGGGTGTGCGACTGCAGAAACGTCAAGCCGGATATGCTCTCGTCTGCAAAACTCTTGCATTGCGCCCTTTGATAGATTAGTACCATTGTCAGTAATGATACTATGAGGATATCCGAACCGGAAGATCAACTCTTTCAAGAATTTGACAGTCGTGTCTGCATCACATCTACTAACGGCTCTGCTTCAACCCACTTAGTGAACTTGTCAACTGCCACTAATAGGTGAGTCTTTTTGTTGGATGACATTTTGAAAGGACCAACCATGTCCAGCCCCCAGCCCAAAACGGCCAAGTAATTGCGATCATCCGCAATTCCTGAGCTGGCCCGTGCATCTGGCATCCAAATTTCTGGCAACCATCACATCGACGAACTATCTCTTCCGCATCAACATGAGCCGTCAACCAATAAAATCCATGCCTAAAGGCTTTGGAGACCAGGGAACGTGACCCGACATGATGACCACAATCTCCTGCATGAATTTCGTTGAGAATCATACATCCTTCCTCGGAAGAGACACACCTTTGAAATACCCCTCAGGTGCTTTGCTTATGCAACTCGCCGTTATGTATGACCATGGACTTGCATCGACGAACGATTTGGCGAGCCAATAACTCATCCGTGGGTAACTCGCCTCGCGTGAGATATGCCATGTAGGGAATCGCCCAATCCGGGGTAGCACGAAGAGCCGCCACGAGTTGAAACTCAGGGTCCGGCACCGCCAAATCTTCCTCTGAAGGTAGCCTCACCGAGGGGTTATGTAACACATCCAAAAAGACATTGGGGGGAACCGGCTTACGCTATGAACCGAGGCGTGAAAGGGCATCTGCTGCTTCATTGAGTCGCCGATCAATGTGATCCACTTGATAACCATGAAACTGACCCGCCACGTCCGACACAGCTCTCATGTGAGCCGCCATCAAGGGATCTCTAGAATCCCAGGTGCCTGAAACCTGCTGTGCCACCAGATCTGAGTCGCCCAGGCATCTGACTCGGGTGAGGTTCATCTCTTTGGCGAGTCGCATCCCATGGAGCAAAGCCTCATACTCTGTTGCATTGTTGGTACATGGAAACATGATTCGGAGGACATAGAAAAATTAATCACCCTGAGGCGAAGTTAACAACACACCAGCCCCCGAGCCTTCAGCTGCCTAGATCCATCGAAATGAATGGTCCAGTATATGTGATCGGGCCTGTATTCGGGAATCTGCAACTCGGTCGAGTCGTTGATGAAATCCACTAGTGCTTGAGACTTAATGGCTGTACGGGGAGTATATCGCACGTGATGCGGTCCTAACTCGATGGCCCACTTAGCAATCCGCCCAGTCGCTTCTCGATTTTGTATGATGTCACCAAGGGGGGCAGAACTAACCACTATGATGGGATGCTCCTGGAAGTAGTGCTTCAGCTTCCGACTCGCCATAAACACCCCAAAGACCAACTTCTGCCAATGCGGGTAGCGTTTTTTGGAGAGGGTCAGGACTTTGCTGATAGAATATACTCGTCTCTGAATCGGATATTCCTTCCCTTCTTCCTTCCGCTCGACGACCACTGGCGCGCTCACGGCCTTAGAATTAGCCGCGATGTACAAGAGCATAGGCTCCTTGTCCGTCGGAGCCGCCAATATCGGTGGCTTAGCCAGTTGTTGCTTCAAGGCTTCAAAGGCTTCGTTGGCTTTATCCGTCCAAACAAAATGATCGGTTTTCTTGAGTAACTGATAAAGAGGAATGGCTTTCTCCCCAAGGCGACTTCTGAAGCGACTTAGAGACGCGATACGACCCGCCATGCGTTGGACCTGATTGATGTTGGCCGGCTTTCCTAGCGAAGTGATCGCTTCAGTTTTGTCCGGGTTAGCTTCAATGTCGTGTTCCGATACCAGAAAACCCAACAATTTTCCTGCGAGGACACCATACACACACTTGGTGGGGTTAAGCCTCATCTGGTATATGTGCAAATTGTCAAAAGTCTCCTTGAGATCCTCCAAGAGAGACTCTTTCCTCTGAGATCTGACTACGATGTCGTCAAAATAAGCATGGACATTACTTCCGATCTGGTTGTGCAAACAAGTCTAGATGCAATGCTGATAAGTCGCCCCCGCACTCTTGAGCCCGAACGACATAGACACGTAACAGAAGGCTCCGAAGGGGGTTATGAAGGAAGTTTTCTCCTGGTCTGCCACACCCATCTTGATCTGGTGGTATCTTGGGTAAGCATCCAAAAAACACAAACGCTCGCAACCCGCCGTCGAGTCAATAATTTGATCAATACGGGGGAGGGCGAAGGGATCCTTTGGACAGGATCTGTTGAGGTTGGTGTAGTCGATGCACATGCATAAAGTGCCGTTCTTTTTTAGCACCAGGACCGGGTTAGCCAACCATTCAGGATGGAAAACCTCGATGATGAATCCGGCGGCCGAAAGCCGAGCGACTTTCTCTCCAATCGCCTTACGTCGTTCCTCATTAAACTTGCAAAGATATTGCCGAACTGGCTTTACTTTGGGATCAGTATTAAGATGGTGCTCAGTGAATTCTCTCGGTACACCTGGCATGTCAGAAGGTTTCCACGCGAAGATGTCCCGATTCTCACGGATGAATTCGATGAGCGCGCTTTCCTATTTGGGATCCAGACCCGTCCCAATAGTGAACTGCTTGGTTGAGTCGCCAGGCGTGAAGTCTATCACCTTGGTGTCATCCGTTGGCTTAAACTTGAGGGGTGGCTCAGAGTCGATTGTTGGCCTCTTGAGTGGCGTCATATCCAATAGGTCAACATTGGCTTGGTGAAAACGGAGCCTTCCCTGGGGCGGCCTGCAAGGGCCGATCGGATCCCATCCCAGGAGTGCGTGGTGTGACAAAGAGGTGAGTTGGATGTAGGTCGGTCGAGAGGCGCCAGTGATGCCTCCTTTGATGAATTGCGCACGTTGTTGTCTCTCAAGCCACCAGCCTTCGGTATTCAGCCGTTCCGTCTCAGCAGCGATCCGGGTCTGTTGTGCCGCCATCCTGGCGGCTTGCGCTTCACGTCCCGCTGGGCTTTGGCCATCTCTTCCCGCAGCTTCGTCAGTTCGGCGTTCATCGCTTCCTAATTCTCTGATGTCACAACGGTTGTCATGAGTCTGGTGATTTTTGCCGTCAAGTCCGCCATGGCTTGAGCCGGAGTTTTCGACGTCTCGCCGGTTCCATTATTGCCGCTCGGGTTTGACTCACGTTGCGCCGCCCCCGGCATGTAGATGGCGATTTGTTGACGGGATCTTTCGAAGATCTCGGGATCCATCGCCAGTGACAACCCTCTGAGTTGTCCTTCGTGAAGGGGATGAACTGTGTCTCGCCCATGGATGACTCGTCATCAGAATTGACGGGGGTGATCTCATGGACTGTCGGTTCGTCTTATATGCTCGCTCCCTGCATAAAACCGACGAAAACACAATGTTTCCTTTCCTGGTGTGTGGTGGGGAAGGCGTACCTGGACGGATCGACGATGTCGGTGGAGGTTTCCGGCTCAGGAATGGGTGCTCCAATCATGCTGATGAAGATGTTGATCTTGCCAAAGGGGACCCTGTAACCAGATTCGATTGAATCGGCTTCACGCCCCCACAGCGAGTTGTCGATGTAGTACTTTCTGCGGCGGCTCTTCTTCATGATGCCGACCGCATAGCTTTCTGACCCTGGTAGGGCTCCCTTTGAGAACTCAACTCCACCGTGTGCTAGCCCAATGGTGGGCGCCAACTGTCTTGGTTTTGTCACGGCAGATGTCCTCGTGAAAGAACTTAATGAAGGAGCCATCGCACCTTGGTGGTGACTCAAAGGGGGTGAGCGAAAGCGAAACTCAGATTTACCCAGGTTCGGCCCCTCGTTTGGAGGTAAAAGCCTACGTCCTGCTTTGTGTAGATTGATGATGGTTTCGATTACAAGGAGGGTGTAACTCGCTCGACCTATCTCTCGATGATTTCTAACTTGCCCTATCTTCCCCAGGGACTCGCCTTTATATACAGGTCGAGGCCCTAGGGATTACAAGAGTCCTAGCCACGTTACAGATCATGGTTTTCCATATCTCAAAGTCTCCGTGCTTTCCAAGACTGGAAACCTCCTTGGTGGCCTATCCTCTATATAGCTCCTGAACCGCCGTCCGGCTCTTGGGCCCCCTGGGCCAAGGCTTGTATTACCAAAGGATGAGTCGCCCCTTCAGTGACCTGGCCCAGTTAGGGCGGGTTACACCGCAGGAAATATCCCCAACAGTGCGGATGCATGCTTGTGCGACTGGTTCTTGTAGAACCGGCATCCGATGCACAGGTCCACCAAGTCCTTTGCCGCCTGATTGGATCGGGGCAAATAAATCCCCGCTTGGAAGGCCTTTGCCACCAAGGTCCGAGAGGACGCATGGTGTCCGCGGGTTCCTGAGTGGAACTCGTGCAGGATTTGAAGTCTTTCCTCCACAGAGATGCACTGATGGCTGACTCCCGTGACGCTCTTCTTGTATAGTTTGTCTTCGAGTACTTCGAAAGCTTTAGACCACCGAACAAACTGTTGGGCTTCCTCCTCATCCTCGATAAGCTCTTACCAAAGCAAGTAAGATAAATAAGGTTGTGTCCATTCAGGAGTGATGACCAGCATCTCGTGGATGAGGTCGACCATGGCCGGGACATCAATCTCAGTCAGATCGTATGGACCGATTGCTTGGGGGGACTCCTCGGTGAAAGTATTGTCCTTTATCAAGGGGGCACGTAGGTGCTCGAGGAACATGCCCTTTGGAAAAATCCTCTGAGTGGATGCGATCTTTGCCAAGTCATCGGCTGCTTGGTTCTTTGCTCGGGGTGCATGATGTGGTTCCAATCCTTCAAAGTTTTTCTCCAGCTTCCTGACCACATTGCAGTAAGCCGTCATTGCTGGGCTTTGGATGTCCCATTCCTTCATGACTTGGTTGACAACGAGATCCGAGTCGCCATAAACCATTAATCGGCGGATGCCAAGTGAGATGGCCATGCAAAGCCCATACAATAGGGCCTTGTACTCGGCCTCATTGTTGGACGAATCAAAGTGAATCTGGAGCACGTAGCTCAATCGATCTCCCATGGGGGAAACGAGAACCACCCCAGCCCCCGAGCCACAGAGCATCTTGGATCCATCAAAGAACATAGTGCAATGCTCGGGGACGACTGGAGCGGGCTGCTTTTACTCTACCCACTCGGCAAGGAAATCTGCCATGACCTGATACTTGATTGCCTTCTTGGCTTAGAACTTGATCTCCAGTGGCAGGAGTTCCATCGCCCATTTGGCCCCTAGTCCAGTCGCATCCCGATTGTGCAGAACTTCCGCTAAGGGGCGTCATTGATGACAGTGACCGAGTGATCTTGGAAATAATGGACCACCTTCTTCACAGTCAGGTACATCCCATAGACCAGCTTCTGATAGTGTGTATACCTTTGTTTTGACGGGGTCAACACTTTAGGAATGTATTAGATTGGCCTTTGTACCTTGTAAGCTTTGCCCGATTCTTCCTGCTCTACGGTGAGTAAGGTGCTAACCACGTGTCTAGTGGCAGCGATGTACATGAGCAAGGGCTCCTAGCTGCTCGGAGCTGCCAACACTGTTTGGGTGGAAAGCGGGGCCTTGAGTTGGCCGAGTGCGTCCTGCACTTCATCAGTCCACTCGAATCTATTTGATTTCTTCATTAGTCGGTAGAGAGGCAGGTCCTTCTCACCGAGTCATGAGATGAAGCGACCGAAGGCCGCGAGGCAGCCCGCAAGCCTTTGCACATCATGGATTGCTACTTCTTGAGCTTGTGTTGCTTTCCCCTTGAAGAGGAAAGGGTGATGCACCTAAGTAGATAAGTATTTCCCTCAGATTGTTGAAAACCAAGGTATCAATCTAGTAGGAGGAACAAGCAAGGCCCCAATATTAGCACCTACACAAACAGTCAAACACTTGCACCCAACGCTAAAAAGGGGTTGTCAATCCCTTCACGGTTATTTGCAAGGATGAGATCTGATAGAGATAGATAAAAGATTGCTAGAACTAAAACTAAAACAAAAGTAAATAAATGGAAGCAATATATTTTTGGTATTTTTGGTTTATAGATCTGAAAATATAATATGGAAAATAGACCCGAGGGCCATAGGTTTCACTAGAGGCTTCTCTCATGAAGGAAAATAATACGGTGGGTGAACAAATTACTGTCGAGCAAATAATAGAAAAGCGAATAATTATGAAGATATATAAGACAATGATTATGCATATAGGCATCACGTCCGTGTGAAGTAGACCGAAACGATTTTGCATCTACTGCTATTACTCCACACATCGATCGACTCCTGCTTGCATCTAGAGTATTAAGTTCACGAAGAACAGAGTAACGCATTAAGTAAGATGACATGATGTAGAGGGATAAACTCAAGCAATATGGTGAAAACCCCCATATTTTTATCCTTGATGGCAAAAATACAATACATGGCTCGCTACCCCTACTTTGTCACTGGCTGAGGACACCGCAAGATTGATCCCAAAACTAAACACTTCTCCCGTTGCAAGAATTACCAATCTAGTTGGCCAAACCAAACCAATAACTCGAAGAGACTTGCTAAGATATGAAATCATGCATATAAGAATTCAGGGTAGATTCAAATAATATTCATGGATAATCTAAACATAAATCCACAATTCATCGGATCTCGACAAACACACCGCAAAAGAGTATTACATCGGATAAATCTCCATGAAGATCATGAAGAACATGGTATTGAAGAACAAAGAGAGAGAAGAAGCCATCTAGCTACTAGCTATGGACCCATAGGTCTGTTACGAACTACTCACGCATCATTGGAGTGGTAATGGAGTTGATGTAGATGCCCTACGTGATCGATTCCCCCTCCGGAAGATTTCAGGAAAAGACTCCCACATTGGATCTCCCGGGAACAGAGGCTACCGGCGACGGAAAAGTATTTTTGGTCTCCTTTTGGTATTGGGGGAATATTTGGGAATTTATAAGCAAGGATTAGGATTAGGAGACCTGCAGGGGATCCACAAGGTAGGGGGTGCGCCCCCTAGGGCGCACCCTGCAGTCTTGTCGCCTCCCGGCAGGTCTCCTGCCCCCTTCTCCAAGTTTGGCAGCTTTCTTGTGGTCCAAGAAAAATCATTCCGGAGATTTTATTTTGTTTGGACTCCGTTTAATATTCCTTATCTGCAATACTCAAAAACATGGAAAAACAGGAACTGGCACTAGGCTCTAGATTAATAGGTTAGTCCCAAAAATAATATCAAATAGCATATTAATGCATATAAAACACAAAAAAGAGATAATATAATAGCATGGAAGACTAAAAAATTATAGATACGTTGGAGACGTACCAAGCATCCCCAATCTTAATTTGTGCTCGTCCTCGAGTAGGTAAATGATAAAAACAAATTTTTCGATGTGGAATGCTACCTAACATATTTATCCATGTAATATTCTTTATTGTGGCAAGAATATTCAGATCCATAAGATTCAAAACAGAAGTCTAATATTGACATAAAAACAATAATACTTCAAGCATACTAACAAGGCAACTGTGTCCTTTCGAAATAACATGGTCTTAGAAAGTTATCCCTACAAAATCATATGGTCTGGCTATGCTCCATCTTCCCCACACAAAGTATCTAAATCATGCACAACCACGATGAAAGTCAAGCACTTGTTTCACACTTTTTATGTTCTCAAACCTTTTCAACTCTCACGCAATACATGAGCATGAGCCATGGATATAGCACTATAGGTGAAAATAGAATATGGTGGAGGTTGCAAGAAAAAAGGAGAAGATAGTCTCACATCAACTAGGCGTATCAACGGGCTATGGAGATGCCCATCAATAGATATCAATGTGACTGAGTAGGGATTGCCATGCAACAAATGCACTAGAGCTATAAGTGTATGAAAGCCTAAAAAGAAAACTAAGTGGTCGTGCAAAAGATGAAATTCCACTAGTTATATGAAAGTGACAAAACAGGAGACTCTCTATGAAGAACATGGTGCTAGTTTGAAGCACAAGTGGGGAAAAAGATAGTAGCATTGTCCCTTCTCTATTTCTCTCCTTTTTTTGGTGGGCATCTTTGGCCTCTCTTTTTTATGGGCTTCGCTGACCTCTTTTATTTTTTGTAAAATCCGGAGACTCATCCCAACTTGTGAGGGAATCATATATTCCATCATACTTTTATCACACGAGACAATGCTCTAAGAATGCAAATCATCACATTTTATTTACTTACAACTCAAAGATTACAACTCAATATCTAGAACAAAATATGACTCTATAAGAAATATGGAAGTGATGGTGCATGTCATAAAAAAGGGGACGGTGGTGTTGCATGGCAATATATCTCAGAATGGCTATGAAAATGCCATAATAGGTAGGTATGGTGGCTGTTTTGAGGAAAGTATATATGGTGGCTATTTTGACAAAGGTGGGTTTAATGTACCAACGAAAGTTGCGCGGTACTAGAGAGGCTAGCAAAGGTGGAAGGGCGAGAGTGCGTATAATCCATGAACTCAACATTAGTCATAAAGAACTCACATACTTATTGCAAAAGCCTATTAGTTATCCAAGCAAAGTATTAGATGCGTGCTCCTAGGGGAAGGGTTTGTAGGACTTAACCATCACGTGATCCCGACCTCCACACAAAGGTTGACAATTATTAAACAAATCATGCTCCGACTTCATCACATAACGATTCACCATACGTGCATGCTATGGGAATCACAAGCTCTAACACAAGTATTTCTTCCAATTCACAATTACTTACTAGCATGACTCTAATATTACCATCTTCATATCTCAAAACTATATGCAAGGAACCAAACTTCTCATCATATTCAATACATTTAATATGGAAGTTTTTATTTTATCCCTCTTGAATGCCCATTATATTAGGACCAAATTCATAACCTAAACCAATTACCATGTTGTTTAAAAGTCTCTCAAAATAATATAAGTGAGTTACGAGAGCTTAATAATTTCTATAAAATAAAACACCGTCGTGCTCTAAAAGATATAAGTGAAGCACTAGAACAACATTGCCTAGCTCAAAAGATATAAGTGAAGCACAAAGAGTATTCTAATAAATTCACGATTCCGCGTCTCTCTCTCAAAAGATGTGCGCAGCAAGGATGATTGTGGCAAAATAAAAAGTAAAGACTCATATCATACAAGACGCTTCAAGCAAAACACATATCATGTGGTGAATAAAAATATAGCCTCAAGTAAATTTACCGATGGATTGAAGACAAAAGAGGGGATGCCTTCTGGGGCATCCCCAAGCTTAGGCTCTTTGGTATCCTTGAATATGGATTGGGGGTGCCATGGGCATCCCCAATCTTAGGCTCTTGCCAATCCTTATTGCATAGTCCATCAAATCTTTACTCAAAACTTGAAAACTTCACAACACAAAACTAAACAGAAAACTCATGAGATCCGTTAGTATAAGAAAAATAAATCACCACTTTAGGTATTGTTGTGAACTCATTCTTTATTTATATTGGTGTAATATTTACTATATTCCAACTTCTACATGGTTCATACCCCCCCCCCGATACGACCCATAGATTCATCAAAATAAGCAAACAACCCAAAGAAAATAGAATCTGTCAAAACAGAACATTCTGTAGCAATCTATAAACTTGGAATACTTATGTAACTCAAAAAGTTCTGAAAAATAGGAAAATTAGAGAAATTTGTATACCAATCTTGTGTAAGAAATTCAGATCAAAAGCACGTTCTAGTGAATTTACAAAATTCCTGGACCGAGAGCAAAAGTTTCTGTTTTTCAGCAAAATCAACTTGCAAACACCGTAGACCATCCCAAAGGTCTTACTTGGCTCAAACACTAACTAAAACAAGAAAACACAGTTATTACAGAGGTAATAATGTGTGGAGCACTCAAAAACAAAAGCAAAAAACAAAAACATAAAAATAAAATTGGGTTGCCTCCCAAAAAGCGCTATTGTTTAACGCCCCTAGCTAAGCATGATGATTTCAATGATGCTCGCATAAAAAGTAGTAACTGAGATATGAAAAAGAGCATCATGAATAGCATGCATAACACATTTAAGTCTAACCCACTTCCTATGCATAGGGATTTTGTGAGCAAACAATTTATGGGAAAAAGAATCAACTAGCATAGGAAGGCAAAACAAACATAACTTCAAAACTTTAGACACATATAGAGGAAACTTGATATTATTGCAATCCCTACAAGCATATGTTCCTCCCTGTTAATAAATTTTAGTAGCATCATGAAGGAATTCAACAATATAACAATCATATAAAATTTTCTCTTCATGGTCCACATGCATGCAAAGTTAAAACTCTTCCAAAATAGTGGGATTATCATTAACTAAAGTCATGACCTCAAACCCACTTCTATCAATAATTTCATAATATTGAACACTCTCCAAAATAGTGGGATCAATAATGCCTAAAGTTGACACTCTTCCAAACCCACTTTCAATATCATAGTCTATAACACCCTGTGTTTAGATTTCCTGACTAATTAGCTTATTTCAAAAATTAGGACCAATTTAAAAAATTTGTGAATGCTTGTGATGCTTGAATTGACTCTTGGTTGCCTGCTTGCTTGTATGCTTGTGTTGATCCCCAATGATTCTTGCTATTCTCCAACTCACCTCCTTAGCCCATGTTCTCCTGCCTAATGATCATGCCATGTGTTTGGGACCAAACTCTATTTTTACCAAATAATATCTTCTCACCAAAGGCATTTCTTTGAATTAAACTATCAAACCCCTGAGATGAGATTTGTACTACAAGTCCTCATAATTAGGGAAATTATTTTATTTAAAACCTATTATCAAAATGTCTTCCAAAAACCACAATATTAATATTTTAAAAGTTATTTTATTATTTTCTTTAAATACCTTTCTGTGAAGCCAGAAATGGTCTTATATGAAGGAAAGTTATTTTTATTGCCTTCAAAATATTTAAGAAAATTTAGGGAAACTCAGTGGATATATTTATTCCATATATATGAGCTTCAACACATGGTCATGTTCAAAATATTGGGCAAACCCCTCCAAAACCATACGTGCCTATTTCAAGCTCTTGGAATATTTCTATAAGAAATATTCTCAATAAATTCCAGTAAAATTGCAGCATGTCACCTATGATATGCCTGATGACCTTGCCAAGTTTCAACTCAATCCAAGTTGATTTGACTTCCCTGATTATTCTAAAACCCTATCTGTCCAGATTCAAATTTGAGCAACTCTGCATTGTGAAGTGTCTCCAATTGTGCTCAAATTTGGTGGACATGTTCTAATATTCCAATAATGCATCCACACCAAGTGGTGCATCAAGGAGAATAGAATAACTTGTCCTAAGACCCTCAAAACCTCGGTGTTGGTTTCTGACTTTGGTAAACTTTACATTATAAAGTTTCTCCAATTGACCTCAAACTTTGTGTGCATGCCTTAATGCTCACATAATGCCCCTACACCAAATATTGGATTTGTGGGAATTGATTTGAATAGGGTTGTAATCAGAAAGCCATTTCGGCCCAGTTTAGGGGTTTTCCAAGTCTACATTGGAAAAATTCTCCGGCAAATCCCAAATTTGGTGTGCAAGCTTATTTTCATCTATCATTTGATCCTGTTAAGTTTCCTAGACATTGGAATCCAACTGGTAGCCTAACCATAGATCAAACACCCTGTGTCCACTCACTAAATTGGCTTCTTTTACCCCTTCCACTTTTACCCTTGAGCTCAAATTTCTACCATAGCTATATCTAGTTACATTTTACCTCCAGTAACATCCCTATGGCCACTGGCCAATTATTGGAGAAGGACCCTTTGTAACTTTCTCTCATTTTACCCTTGGAATCACTATTTTTACCCCTCTTGCCTCCCTTCTGCTTAAGCCAAAGACCCCATCTCTTTCCAGAGGGTATCTAGCACTCCAAGGTATTGTTTCAAGCCAAGAGGTGGCATGCCCATGTGGAGAAAATGGGCAGCACATCCTCTAGTTGATTTATGGCTGAAAGGTAGCTTTGTACAGCAAGTGCTAGCTACACTTCTTTGCTTGAGCCGAACTTTGGCAGATGTGTAGTCCTTCCATACTAAATGCTCCAGGACATGGTTTCACCTCCCATCCCTGCCTGTAAAAACCACTTGTATCAACCCTAGTTTCCTGCTGAAATGTTTACCTCAGTCAACAGCTGTTCAAATCAACTCCACTTGAACCCAAACTCCTCACTCACCTTCCAGATAGCATGCCCCACCTCCCATACCTCTTTTACTGGTCATTAGGACCCTGTTGGCACTGGTGCCCGTGGTGACTACCACCCTGGACTGCAATATGGGTGCTCTGCACTTTGTTGCTTTCCTCAAGTCCATTTATTGCTGAACCAAGATGCCCCGGTGTGTCTTAGAGCCTTACTTTGACCATTCCAAGCATCTCCATCCACTAGCTAGCTTCCAAGGTTCCTCTGGGACGTGTGGCACCCATGCCCACGGGTGTACCCGAGAGCTTCCAAGCTCTCCTCCCTCCTCCTCCTCTCTTATCTCCTTCTTCCCAAGTCTCTCTTGCTCCCCTCTTACTGGAGAGCATCCCAGGCTCCCTATTTGAGCCCCGGAGCTCCCCAGGTCCTTCTCCTCCTCCTTCCAGAGCCATGCCGAACTCCCAAAGGTCCCCGCGCGAGCCTAGCCAACCCAGGGGGTTTCCCCTCGCCCCTGGGCTATCCGGTGAGCCTCCTCGTGGCCGCGTATCCCTCCCTCTGCGCCCCCTCTCCTCCCTCGGCGCCGCGCACCCGAGGCCATGGAAGCGGGCGGCCTCCCTCGTGGGTTGTGGCCACCCTGTCGGCGTCGCTGCCGCCCCTCCCCACTAGCGCGTGGGGCCTGGTCGGGCGCGGCGCGGCAGCCCGTGCCTGCCAGTCTGTCGGGTCTCGCCGAGGATGGCCAGAGGAGCAGGAGCAGGCGCGCCCTCGAGCCCCTGCCCCTCCCTTACGTGAGTGGGAGGTGGGAGATGCATCAGACAGGCGGGACCCCCCCCCCCCGTCAGCCTCACGTCGGTCGGGCCCCGGGATAAGTGGCCACGCCTACCGAAGATGATGCCTCCCTGCGAGGAAGACGTATTCCTCAGAATACGCCTTCAGGGTCACCAACCCCTCGAGGTTGAGGCAGCCGAGCTGGCCCATTCCCTCCCCAGTGCATGTGGGCGCAGGATAGTTCCTGGGGATTGAAGCCTTTCTCAATTTTCTATTTTTGCATAACTTCATAAATCCATCCAAAATTCATACTAACTCCAAATTGCTTGATTCAAATTCCCATAGGTTCCTAAATTCAAGCTCTATCCACGTATGTGCTTTGCACATTTTTCCAATAAGATTTTCTATAGTGTTATTACTCAAAATCCAAATCTGGATATAAATGTCCCACGTTTCAAAATTCGTATAGGTTCCAAATCAACTCCAAATGGAGTGATTCCAAATTCCAGAGCCCTCTAAAATCATGCCCTATATTTCAAGCCTTGGTCAACATTTTTGTGTGATTTACTTCTGTTGCAATAAATAAATAGCTTCCTATTGCTATTTATTCCATATTAGAAAACTCCTAGAATATTCATATAAACTCCAAATCCAGTGAATCAACTTCCTAAATATTTCTAAAATCATGCTCCGTTTATTGAGTGTCTCCACTCTTTTTTAAGAGAATAATTTATGTGGGCTTCTTCAATAAACATATATTCCTCTTTTCCTCCATTCAAACACCCCTGATGATCCAACCCCCCCCCCCCCCTTGGCAAACATTCAGGTATTTTTCTTATGACCAGAGAGGTCCAAGAAAAATAAAACTTCTATTTATAAGACACTTTTGTTTCTGCTTGCTGTGTGGCTTACTGTAATTGTTTCTCATGATAGTTGACGGGTAGACGGAGTATTAGGAGTTGGAGCGGAAGACCTCGAAGACCCCGAGGACTTACGTGAGAAAGGCAAGCAGCCCTTTGACCTTGACTGAGCATATGTTACTTTGCATGTTAAAATAGCAAGTATTCCCGTTGCATATGATCATAATTGTCGGTAATCATTTGATATGATTTTACCGAAGGCTCCCCCGGAGCACATGCATTGAGCTTGACCCTACCCCTTGAGGGTCCTGCTAATACCATGTTGACAAGTAAAGATAGAAGTAGTATTATCATGAGCATGTTGTCGACATAAAGCAAGAGTTTACTAAAACCCCGTCGGGTGCCACTAATGCCCAAGGGTGATGATGAGTTAGGTGGTCACTTTCAGTGAAGTGATGCACCCAGTATTTGTGTGAGTATGGTTTCGGAAATGGGATTAGATTTATGATGTGTCGACCGTCCCAACCTTACCAGTACGACCACGTTACCCCTCGTGGGACGGGGATATGTTAATTACTCTGGTCGGTGCTAGCAAAGAGCCACATTACTAGTGGCGAGAGTGATGTGTTGTCACTCTCGTGATGGGGTCGTTCCAGGTAGGACGACTATGCCATTTTTATGAGTTTCAGTCACCCCGTTGTTCCCCGCATGGTTGGTACTGTCCAGATTTGGTACAAGTAAGACGTACAACATGTGGGCTGGGTACCAATCGAGTGGACCTCTTTGTCTAGTATTGTCAGGGGAAATGCATTGATCGGTTACTTACCTCGGGTATGTTATATACCGCGAGTCGTGGATGACATGGAAGTTTCCCAGATCTCATGGGTCGAGCATACTACCTCCGCAGAGTGTAAACTATTCGAATAGCCGTGTCCACGGTCAAGGAGAGTTTGGTAATCTTTCTTAAACTGTGTCCAGTTATTTCCGCATAAACCAAGTGTGAGTGTGTGTGGTGTTGAAAAAGGAGTTGCTATGAAAGTAATGATATGACTAAGTTCGGTGACTTGGCATATAGGGTGAACCCGGATGGTTCAGCCCTCGACAGGTATATTGATATCTGTAACCTGTTCTACAAAAGTAATTCTTTAACTTGATGCATATTCATGATCATTCCACCTAGATGAATTACACCAATGATGCATGATATTGTTATCCTTCGCTTTCATTGTTCATATCATGGGCTGTTTGTGAGTACATTCAAAGTACTCATTGGCTTGCCACTTGTTATTTCATTGACCAGGTGTGAGAGAACAGGATATGGTGAAGATTAACTCGGTGACGTTCTTGCGAGCTAGGACGCTTCCCAGTCAGAATGCCTGTAGGTTAAGGTTGATGGCATGGGTTCACGATTTCAACCAATAATTCTGCTATTGTTCCAGTTTGGATTGTAGGCCTTTAAGGACCTATATATGTAAGACTCGACCGAGGTGGTCATTTACTGTATCAAACGGTATGTATGGATGTAAGACTCTTTTATGCGGTATCTGTGTTCGGTGAGCATTGATCTCTGGGATCACTGAGCACGGCGATCTCGACTCGTAAGTCGGGGTCCCCACAGAGCTGGTATCAGAGCCATCCTGACTGTAGGAAGCCCTTAGTTAGCACGGACGTTAGTTTAGGATAAAACTGCTTTCGAGATCCTTCAAAATAATTTCAAAACCTATATATTTTCTCGACTCTCCTAAATCTTCAAGGAAGGTGAAGGTTATACTTTAGCCTTCCACCCTTATTTTCTTGACACTCCTCGTCTACTTTTTCGAAACTTGCAAATGGTCGCTAGTACCTTATGCCCTCAGACCACGAGATAAATTGAAATCCTCATGAGCAGCCTGCAAGGAAGTAACCTTTCCAGGCAAACACCTGTGCTGAAGGACAGAGAAGACAACTCTGCGACCAGACGACACCAAAAGAAGTAACTCCATGAGGAACAAGGACATCGAGGCTTAGAAGATGGTGACACCTTGGGCACTGTTCCAGAGTGATGCCACTTTCACCTACGATAATCTATACATAATATATGCAAACCGTGATATGCATCACTAATAGAGCGACCCTGTCAATTATAAGGATTGTGTCGACCACCACCGGTGGATGAGAACCTCGCCATTTGGTCTGCCTCACCTTAGTGAGCAGGAAAACGGTTCTCTTCATTCCCCGCTCTAGGTGTCGATCTCGCAATTAGTATGATTGGCAGATCAGAACTCTATCATGTCTTGAGAATATCAATGCATGAAGATGTCCACTTGAGACTTTCAAAGCCTCGAAGACAAGAAGACAATGACTAGATCATGAAGACAAGGAGATCCTGTCAATGACAGCCATGAAGAACCACCTTCGTCAGCAACTCCCCAGACGAGAAGACACCAAGAGTTCTTTACAACTCAAATGAATTTCTTCGGCAAGCGACAACAAGAGGCGTGGCAACACAATGAGAAGGTCTAGAAGACTTAGCGGACCCCTCTCCGAGGCATGAAGCAAGCATGACTGTCGAGTCCTAGAACCCTAGGTTAGGATGAGTCATAAATCCCCTATGCGAAGTCGAGTCCGTGAAATGGTTCAGATGGACCATGTTGTGTGTTGCTTATTTTTGTTGTTGTGCTTTGATATATGCCGCACTTAAGCTTAGGAAACAAGCATGCGGTTATATCAGTCGTCTTATTTTTATGTTCAAAACGATTTTTGGCACTTGTTTGAGTTGACTTTCCAACGCTTGTTTGATTGCACTAAGACCCTTAGACACTCCCCTCTGTGCTCTCTCTCTCTCTCACCCCTCTCGACAACTGAAGACGGCAAGGCAAGATGCACCAAGGATCCACTTCGAAGGATGGCTGACACTAAAGACACTGACTGTGCTATGCTTAACCACACGCAACCCATAGGAGTGTGCTTTTCCCTCAAGATTGGAAAACCACACTAGACCAGACTAACCTCCACAAGCCTTTCCGACTCAAATTTTCTGGTCACGTGTCTAGTACACGGACTTGCGAGAACACGTTTAGGTCCCTAATGAACCCCGCCTAGCACCGGGTTCTTAATTGAACGAGTGATCGCACTGAACCAGTATCCTTTAATCATAAGATAGTACCACAACCTTGATGCCATAAGTAGGACCGATTTTGGATATAGAGTATTACACTAAAGGTTGTTGTGATGATAATAGTTGTCTTGAGGATACAACTAGACTATCTTGGTGGATTATAAGACCCTTGTATAGGTAGATGAACTTGGTGGAACGAATTGATATAGTAGCATAACATACATATCTTGGAGTAAGATTGGATTTAGTAGGACGATCATAATCGCGATCAGCAATATTTTGGTGGTATACATGACTTGAGCAAGTAGTCGGCAGGATTTGATGCTTTCACCATAATGACTTGGAGTATGAAGTGGACTTATTATTGGATTCGAGTCTTGGACTTAAATAGGTAATCTTAATAGAGCATCAAGGATGACAGAGACCACATGGTTCGGAGTAAATTGGATTTAGCCCGATAATCTCGATCATGATACCATGTTTCTTAGTGGATATAGAGTGCATATACTTGGAGTTGCCAAATTGATTTACAACCTATGTGGTTTCGCCTTGGAGATTAGCTGGCCATGATTATTGAAGTTCGTGGATATACTATGACGTAATTCTTGCAGTAATATGTGAATTATGAGGACTCTAAGAGATTATGTAGAACCCCATCAATGTTGGATTTGTAGGAGTGATAGGTCCAGTAATGATTGATCGGATTGATGGATCACTTGATCGGATTCATAGAAAGGAAACAAGATATTCGATTGGTAAACTATGTCTTTCCTTAATATAGTAATGCAGTACCCTGTCCATTGTATGATCTAGCTGGACATTGGATTTGTAGCATTCCAGTGGAACCTTAGCAGCTTATATACCTCCCCGACATTCTTGCATAGTAATGCATGTGCATTGGGGCTACACCATACTTGTAGCGTATGGGTTAGTTCTTCCCTCAACCCTGGAGTTGACTAGCATGAGCGGTGTGGAGTTGACCCATGGGGGATGGTATCTTTGATGAGATGAGGTGATGTTGTCCCGAGTTAGAGGTCGAACTATTGGCATCCAAGCAATGTTCTTAGAGATGAAATGATAGTTGTTCGCCGACATCCTAGTTCCAGGAGACCCTAAAGCTTCGCCCATCGTGTCTGTGACGAACATAGGCATGAAGGTCTAGGTCATGTGGACCATAAGCCCCCCCCCCTCGGCCAGCGATCCCCCATAGCACGTCCTCGTTCTCCTCACCTGACTCTTGAGCACTTTGCTTATGTCTTGTTTGGGGAAAGTATGTGGTCATCCTCACTGATGACATACTTACTCACCCAGTAAGAGGAAGAACACCTTAGTCCTGTTTGGACAAGCCCAGGAACGCCGATTGTTATGCCTCTCGAGGGTACAGTGTTATCTCGAGAAGGTGGGCTTCTTGAAGCAACCCCAAAACAACGGAAGTCTATCCTACTCAAGTCAAGACGAAGAACCGCCGCGGCGAGGAAGCCACGACATTGATGAAGAAGCAATAAAAGTCAACCACTGATCATGCACCGACTACATCAACGATGTCCAGAAGCCTCGACGATTCAAGACGCCAAAACCTTTGGACAAGCGAGAGGATCAGAAAACCTACTAAAGGTGATTCCCCGCATGCCTAGTCGCAGACCTTGGGAATGGATGACTGATCTATATTCTTGGGTAGCCAGCTCATCCAGAACTCCTCGCAACCCCCCCCCCCAAGATGGAAGGACCTGTTTTGAACTCTGAGCCTCCGAGCTTAGACTCATGGGTTAGACCTAACCCAGACCCTTTCACGAGAAGCCTTCAAAGACCACTGCAACGCCCTCAAGGATGAAGACCATTTGCAACCATAGTTTGCCTCCCGTAAAGGAGTTAATGGCTTCCCCGTAAGTAGGAAACTACACAAAGACTTTGGCAGTGTGTTCTAACACGAGACATCTAGATGTCACTAACCGGCTTGAGCAGCCCCGAGAACAAAACCTAGATGCACTATCTTGCCACGTATTCCTATCTTGGAATGCACTTGCAAGCCGGTACCTTGCACGGACTGAGCTCATCAGGCCCGTGACCCTCGGTCTAGCCTAAATTATTACCAGAAAACCCGCTCAGTTAGGCAAAGACGTGCTGAGCATTCGAAGTTGTATCATCAAGCACCTCAAGACCAAAACAGCAACATGGGGACATGAAGACTACCTCCGACTCAAGATTTTGTATCTCTCCAACCCCTAGCATAGAAATCTCGGGGACAAGATTTTCTTAAGGGGGTAAGGTCTGTAACACCCTGTGTTTAGATTTCCTGACTAATTAGCTTATTTCAAAAATTGGGACCAATTTAAAAAAAAATTGAATGCTTGTGATGCTTGAATTGACTATTGGTTGCCTGCTTGCTGGTATGCTTGTGTTGATCCCCAATGATTCTTGCTATTCTCCAACTCACCTCCTTAGCCCATGTTCTCCTGCCTAATGATCATGCCATGTGTTTAGGACCAAACTCTATTTTTACCAAATAATATCTTCTCACCAAAGGCATTTCTTCGAATTAAACTTTCAAACCCGTGAGATGAGATTTGTACTACAAGTCCTCATAATTAGGGAACTTATTTTGTACCAATTATTTTATTTAAAACCTATTATCAAAATGTCTTCCAAAAACCACAATATTATTATTTAAAAAGTTATTTTATTATTTTATTTAAATACCTTTTTGTGAGGCCAAAAATGGTCTCATATGAAGGAAAGTTATTTTTATTGGCTTCAAAATATTTAAGAAAATTTAGGGAAACTCAGTGGATATATTTATTCCATATATATGAGTTTCAACACATGGTCATGTTCAAAACATTGGGCAAACCCCTCCAAATCCATACCTGCCTATTTCAAGCTTTTGGAATATTTCTATAAGACATATTCTCAATAAATTCCAGTAAAATTCCAGCATGTCACCTATGATATGCCTGATGACCTTGACAAGTTTCAACTCAATCCAAGTTGATTTCACTTCCCTAATTATTATAAAACCCTATCTGTATAGATTCAAAATTTGAGCAACTGTACATTCTGAAGTGTCTCCAATTGTGCTCAAATTTGGTGGACATGTTCTAATATTCCAATAATGCATCCACACCAAGTGGTGCATCAAGGAGAATAGAATAACTTGTCATAAGACCCTCAAAACCCTATCTGTTGATTTCTGACTTTGGTAAACTTTACACTATAAAGTTTCTCCAATTGACCTCAAACTTTTTGTGCATGCTTTAATGCTCAAATAATGCCCCTACACCAAATATTGGAT
Organism: Hordeum vulgare subsp. vulgare; assembly: GCF_904849725.1. Lineage (NCBI taxonomy): Eukaryota > Viridiplantae > Streptophyta > Magnoliopsida > Poales > Poaceae > Hordeum > Hordeum vulgare. The sequence continues at coordinate 468,908,085 of NC_058524.1, forward strand.
TTGTGGGAGTTGATTTGAATAGGGTTGTAATCAGAAATCCCTTTCTGCCCATTTTAGGGGTTTTCCAAGTCTACATTGGAAAACTTCTCCAGCAAATCCCAAATTTGGTGTGCAAGCTTATTTTCATCTATCATTTGATCCTGTTAAGTTTCATAGCCATTGGAATCCATCTGGTAGCCGAACCACAGATGAAACACCTTGTGTGCACTCAATAAATTGGCTTCTTTTACCCCTTCCACGTTTACCCTTGAGCTCAAATTTCTACCACAGCTATCTCTAGTTACATTTTACCTCCAGTAACATCCCCATGGCCACTAGCCAATTATTGGAGAAGGGCCCTTTGTAACTTTCTCTCATTTTACCCTTGGAATCACTATTTTTACCCCTCTTGCCTCCCTTCTGCTTAAGCCAAAGACCCCATCTCTTTCCAGAGGGTATCTAGCACTCCAAGGTATTGTTTCAAGCCAAGAGGTGGCATGCCCATGTGGAGAAAATGAGCAGCACATCCTCAAGTTGATTTATGGCTGAAAGGTAGCTTTGTACAGCAAGTCCTAGCTACACTACTTTGCTTGAGCTGAAATTTTGCACATGTGTAATCCTTCCATACCAAATGCTCCAGGACATGGTTTCACCTCCCATCGCTGCGTGTAAAAACCACTTGTATCAGCCCCTAGTTTCCTGCTGAAATGTTTACCTCAATCAGCAGCCGTTCAAATCAGCTCCACTTGAAGCCAAACTCCTCGCTCACCTTCCAGATAGCATGCCCCACCTCCCAGACATCTTTTACTGGTCATTAGGACCCTGTTGGCACTGGTACCCGTGGTGACCACCACCCTAGACTACAATATGGGTGCTCTGCACTTTGTTGCTTTCCTCTAGTCCATTTCTTGCTGAACCAAGATGCCCGAGTGTGTCTTGGAGCCTTACTTTGACCATTCCAAGCATCTCCATCCACTAGCTAGCTTCCAAGGTTCCTCTGGGACATGTGGCACCCATGCCCACGGGTGTACCCGAGAGCTTCCAAGCTCTCCCCCCTCATCCTCTCTTATCTCCCTCTTCCCAAGTCTCTCTTGCTCCCCTCTTACCGGAGAACATCCCAGGCTCCCTATTCGAGCCCCGGAACTCCCCAGGTCCTCCTCCTCCTCCTGCCATAGCCATGGCCGAACTCCCGAAGGTCCTCGCGCGAGCCTAGGCAACCCACGGGGTTTCCCCTCTCCCCTGGGCTATCCGGTGAGCCTCCCCATGGCCGCGCATCCCTCCCTCTGCGCCCCCTCTCCTCCCTCGACGCCACGCGCCAGATGCCATGGGAGCCGGCGGCCTACCTCGTGGGTCGTGGCCACCCTGCCGGCGTCGCTGCCGCCCCTCCCCACTAACGCGTGGGGCCTGGTCGGGCGCGACGCGGCCGCCTGTGCCCGCCAGTGTGTCGGGTCTCGCCGAGGATGGCCAGAGGATAAGGAGTCGGCGTGCCCTCGAGCCCCTGCCCCTCCCTTGCACGAGTGGGAGGTGGGAGATGCATGAGACAGGTGGGACACCCCCCCCCCCCGCCAGCCTCACGTCGGTCGGGCCCCGGGATAAGTGGCCGCGCCTACCGAAGATGATGCCTCCCTGCGAGGAAGATGTATTCCTCAGAATACGCCTTCGGCGTCACCAACCCCTCGAGGCTGAGGCAGCCGGGCCGGCCCATTCCCTCCCCAGTGCATGTGGGTGCAGGATAGTTCTTGGGGATTGAAGCCTTTCTCAATTTTCTATTTTTCTATAACTTCATAAATCCATCCAAAATTCATACTAACTCCAAATTGCTTGATTCAAATTCCCACAGGTTCCTAAATTCAAGCTCTATCCACATATGTGCTTTGCACAATTTCCCAATAAGATTTTTTGTAGTGTTATTACTCAAAATCCAAATCTAGATATTAATGTCCCACGCTTAAAAATTCGTATAGGTTCCAAATCAACTCCAAATGGAGTGATTCCAAATTCCAGAGCCCTCTAAAATCATGCCCTATTTTTGAAGCCTTGGTCAACATTTTTGTGTGAATTACTTCTGTTGCAATAAATAAATAGCTTCCTATTGCTATTTATTCCATATTAGAAAACTGCTAGAATATTCATATAAACTCCAAATCCAGTGAATCAACTTCCTAAATATTTATAAAATCATGCTCTGTTTATTGAGTGCCTCCACTCATTTTTAAGAGAATGATTTTTGTGGGCTTCTTCAATAAACACCTATTCCTCTTTTCCTCCATTCAAACACTCCTGATGATCCAACCCCCCTTGGCAAAGATTTAGGTATTTTTCTTATGACCACAGAGGTCCAAGAAAAATAAAACTTCTATTTATAGGACACTTTTGTTTCTGCTTGCTGTGTGGCTTACTATAATTGTTTCTCACGATAGTTGATGGGTAGACGGAGTATTCGGAGTTGGAGCAGAAGACCTCGAAGATCCCAAGGACTTACGTGAGCAAGGCAAGCAGCCCTTGACCATGGCTGAGCATATGTTACTTTGCATGTTAAAATAGCAAGTATTCCCGTTGCATATGATCATAAGTGTCGGTAATCATTTGATATGATTTTACCGAAGGCTCCCCCAAAGCACATGCATTGAGCTTGACCCTACCACTTGAGGGTCCTGCTAATACCATGTTGACAAGTAAAGATAGAAGTAGTATTATCATGACCATGTTGTTGACATAAAGCAAGAGTTTACTAAAACCCCGTCGGGTGATGATGAGTTAGGTGGTCACTTTCGGTGAAGTGATGCACCCAGTATTTGTGTGAGTATGGTTTCGGAAATGGGATTAGATTTATGATGTGTCGACCGTCCCAACCTTACCAGTACGACCACGTTACCCCTTGTGGGACGGGGCTATGTTAATTACTCTGGTCGGTGCTAGCAAAGTGCCACATTACTAGTGGCGGGAGTGATGTGTGGTCACTCTCATGATGGGGTCGTGCCAGGTAGGACGACTATGCCATTTTTATGAGTTCTAGTCACACCGTTGGTCCCCGCATGATTGGCACTGTCTAGAGTTGGTGCTCGTAAGACGTACAACATGTGGGCTGGGTACCAATCGAGTGGACCTCTTTGTCTAGTATCGTCAGGGGAAAGGCATTGATCGGGTACTTACCTCGGGTATGTTATATACCGCGAGTCGTGGATGACACGGAAGTTTCCCGAATCTCGTGGGTCCAGCGTACAACCTCTGCAGAGTGTAAACTATTCAAATACCGTGTCCACGGCCAAGGACAGTTGGGTAATCCTGGTTAAACTACGTCCAGTTATTTCCGCATAAACCAAGTGTGAGTCTGTGTGGTGTTGAAAAATGAGTTTCTATGAAAGTAATGATATGACTAAGTACGGTGACATGGCATATAGGGTGAAACCGGATGGTTCAACCCTCGACAGATATATTGATATCTGTAACCTGTTCTTCAAAAGTAATTCTTTAACTTGATGCATATTCATGATCATTCCACCTAGATGACTTAGACCAAAGATGCATGATATTGTTGTCCTTCGCTTTCATTCTTCATATCATGGGCTGTTTACGAGTACATTCAAAGTACTCATTGGCTTGCCACTTGTTATTTCATTGACCAGGTGTGAAAGAACACGATATGGTGAAGATTAACTCGGTGATGTTCTTGCGAGCTAGGACGCTTCCCAGTCAGAATGCCTGTAGGTTAAGGCTGATGGCATGGGTTCACGCTTTCAACCAATAATTCCGCTATTGGTCCAGTTTGGAGTGTAGGCCTTTAAGGCCTTATATATGTAAGACTCGACCGAGGTGGTCATTTACTGTATCAAACGGTATGTATGGATGTAAGACTCTTTTATTCGGTATCTTTGTTCGGTGAGCATTGATCTCTGGGATCACTGAGCACGACGATCTCGACTCGTAAGACGGGGTCCCCACATAATCATCAAGAGTATTAAATAAATTATCAAGATCATAAGAAGCATTATCACCCCAATCATGATCATTGCAATAAGTAGTGGTCATAGCAAACTCATCAAATATAGCATCCACAAGCTTGTGGGTTTCTATATCACTAGCATAATTGCTATTAATAGAATTTATAACAATAGCATTGCAATCATGCTTTTCATTCAAGGAAACATCGTGAATCACTTCATCACAATTTTTAGATTCACGAATCTCAAGCAAAACTTCATAGAGATAATCAAGTACACTCAACTCACTAGCAATTGGTTCATCGTAATTGGATCTCTTGAAAAGATTAGAAAGTGGATGAGGATCCATATCAATATATTTTTAGCAAGCAAAGATGCAAGCAAATAGAAAGCATGTGGTAGCACAAGTAGACAAAAAGAGAAACGGCGAGAAAAAGGCGAATAAAACGGCAATTTTTTTGGTACTTTCAGAAAATCATTTTAGATGTGGGGGAGAGGAAAACGAGAGGCAAATGGCAAATAAAGTAAACAAAAGAGATGAGTTTGTGATGGGTACTTGGTAAGCTTGATCTTGATATGTATCGTCCCCAGCAACGGCGCCAGAAATCCTTCTTGCTACTTCTTGAGCTTGCATTGGTTTTCCCTTGAAGAGGAAAGGGTGATGCAGCAAAGTAGATGAGTATTTCCCTGAGTTTGTTGAGAACCAAGGTATTAATCCAGTAGGAGAACAAGCAAGGCCCCAATCTTAGCACCTAGACAAACAATCAAACACTTGCACCCAATGCTAAAAAGGGGTTGTCAATCCCTTCACAGTTATTTGCAAGGATGAGATCTGATAGAGATAGATAAAAGATTGCTAGAACAAAAAGTAAATAAATGGCAGCAAGATATTTTTGATATTTTTGGTTTATAGATCTGAAAATATAATATGGAAAATAGACCCGGGGGCCATAGGTTTCACTAGAGGCTTCTCTCATGAAGGAAAATAATACAGTGGATGAACAAATTACTGTCGAGCAATTCATAGAAAACCGAATAATTATGAAGATATCCAAGGCAATGATTATGCATATAGGCATCAAATCTGTGTCAAGTAGACCGAAACGATTCTGCATCTACTACTATTACTCCACACATCGACCGACTCCTACTTGCATCTAGAGTATTAAGTTCATGAAGAATAGAGTAACGCATTAAGTAAGATGACATGATGTAGAGGGATAAACTCAAACAATATGATGAAAACCCCATCTTTTTATCCTTGATGGCAACAATGCAATACGTGCCTCGCTACCCCTATGTTGTCACTGGGTGAGGACACCGCAAGATTGAACCCAAAACTAAGCACTTCTCCCATTACAAGAATTACCAATCTAGTTGGCCAAACCAAACCAATAACTCGAAGTTACTTGCTAAGATATGAAATCATGCACATAAGAATTCACAGAAGATTCAAATAATATTCATAGATAATATGAACATAAACCCACAATTCATCGGATCTCGATAAACACACCACAAAAGAGTATTACATCGGATAGATATCCACGAAGATCATGAAGAACATGGTATTGAAGAACAAAGAGAGAGAAGAAACTAGCTAGCTTGTAGCTATGGACCCGTAGGTCTATGGTGAACTACTCATGCATCATCAGAGGGGCAATGGTGTTGATGTAGATGCCCTCCATGATCGATTCCCCCTCTGGCAGATTATCGGAAAAGGCTCCCAGATTGGATCTCATGGGAACTGAGGCTCCTGGCAGCGGAAAAGTATTTTTTTAGTCTCCTTTTGGTATTCGGGGGAATATTTAGGAATTTATAGGCCAAGGATTAGGGTTAGGAGACCTACAGGGGATCCACAAGCCAGCCCCCCATAGGGTGCGCCTTGTAGGCTTGTCGCCTCTCGGCAGGTCTCGTACCCCCTTCTCCAAGTCTCGCAGGTTTCTTCTGGTCCAAGAAAAATTATTCCGGAGATTTTATTCTGTTTGGACTCCATTTAATATTCCTCATGTGCAATACTCAAAAACATCGAAAAAACAGAAACCGGCACTAGGCTCTAGAATAATAGGTTAGTCCCAAAAATAATATAAAATAGCATATTAATGCATATAAAACACCCAAAACAGATAATATAATAGCATGGAACAATAAAAATTATAGATACATTGGAGACGTATCATGGATGCACTCAGGCCGTCTCATCTGGATGCTGGCTCCGATCTTGTCGAGATTAGCATCGATTCCTCGCTTGGAAATGAGTAAACCAAGTAACTTACCAGCCGGTACACTGAAGGTGCACTTGGCCGGGTTGAGCTTGATTCCGAAGCGCCGAAGGTTGGCGAAGGTTTCGGCGAGGTCGAAACCTTTCCTGGATTTGACCATGATGTTGTCCATCTATTCTTCGACATTCCGATTGATTTGTTTCTGCAGAAACTTTTGAATCATACACAGGAATATAGCTCCAGCATTTTTAAGACCAAATGGCATCGTGATGTAACAAAAACACCCAAATGGGGTGATGAAAGTTGTATTTATTTCATCCGGTCCATACATTCGGATCTAGTGGTACCCAGAGTACGCATCAAGGAATGACATGCGTTCACATCCGGCAGTAGAATCTACGATTTGATCTATGTGAGGAAAAGGGAAGTGGTCCTTCGGGCAGGCCCGATTGAGGTGCTTGAAGTCAATACACATTCGGAGTTTATTGTTCTTCTTTGGCACCAGGACCACATTTGCCAACCACTCGGAGTGGTAGACCTCGAGGATGAACTCGGCAGCTAGGAGCCGAGCGATCCCCTCGCCGATTGCCTTATGCTTCTAAACGGAGGAGCAGCGCAAGTGTTCCTTGACGGGCTTGATCTTTGGATCCACTCGAAGGTGATGCTTAGCCAGCTCCCTGGGGATCCCCGACATGTCAGACGACTTCCATGCGAATATGTCATAGTTCTCACGGAGGAGCTGGATGAGCTCGGATTCCTATTTGTCTCGGAGTGAGGTGGATATGTTGGTCGTAGCAGCACTCAGGTCGGTAGGGTGGATCTGAACCTGCTTTGTCTTGCCGGCCATCTGAAAGGCGGATTCAGTGGTTGGCCACTTCGACCTGAGGAGATCTGCGGTGTCCACCGCCTTCTTGTACCCATCAAGCTCAGCTACAAGGACCTGCTCATTGGCGATCCTAGAGCCTTAATGGGGGCACTCTTCGGCGACCTTCCGGTTGCCAGTCACCGTGATCACACCTTTCGGACATGGCATCTTAAGTTTAAGATACACGTAACATGGTCGTGCCATGAAACGTGCGTAGGAGGGCCTACCCAGGATGGCGTGATAGGCTCTGCGGAAGTCGACCACCTTGAAGGTCAACCTCTCCTTGCGAAAAAATTCTCGCCGCCGAATACAATGCTGAGAGTGATCTGACTGAGTGACTCGACTTTCTTCCCAGGGATGACCCCATGGAACTACATGTTGCTCTTTCTCAGCCTAGACAACAAGATGTCCATGGCCTTGAGAGTGTCCACGTAGATGATGTTGAGGCCGCTACCTCCGTCCATGAGGACATTTCGCAGTCGGAATCCATTGACTGCGGGGTCGACCACCAGCGCTTGCATCCCGGGGGTGGCTATGCTGGCGGGGTGGTCCGATGGGTCGAACGTGATGGGCGTCTTTACCTAGTCGAGGTACTTTGTGACAGTCGGGGCTGCCATGTTCACCTCTTGATTGATAACTTTGAATTGGCTCTTGCTCTCCACGTCGACGAAGATCGTGAGAGTCACCTGAATGTTAGGATACCCGAAGGCATCCGCAGGGTCGTCCTCATCCTCCTTGTCTTTGGAGGTCTCTCCGCCCATTTCCGTCTGGAGCATGCGGCATTTGCGAGCCGTATGCTTGGCGGGGAAAGTCTCCCCCTCCTCGTCTTTGCGAAAATGGATCGAACACGGCTGGTCTAGCAGATTGCTCTTCGACTCAACTTTCTTCTTACCAGCCCAATCCTTCTTTTTCTTGGTTTTGCTTTGGCCTTGTCATGGGACAGCAGCTACTTCGTCTTTACCCGATGGTTCGCCCTTTCGCTTTTGCTTCTTTCCAGCATTACATGACTGAGGGGTTTTGTTGGCTCGGCCCTTGCAGCTGCGGAGGCGGTCTTCATCCTCGCCATTCGCATACCGATGGGCGATCTCCATGGCCCTACCGAGGGACAGGTCCCTCGATCGGCCGAACTTGAGGATGAGCTCTCGATACCAAGTGCCCACTTTGAAAGCGCACACGGCCTGGTGCTCGGTGACGTTCTCGACGATGTTGTGGACAGTCGTCCACCGCTGGATGTACTCCCGGAGAGTCTTGTTGGCCTTCTAGACGCAGTGTTGCAGCTTTGTTAGTCCGCTCGGGCGCTTGTACATGCCCTCAAATGTCTTAACGAACACTCGGACGAGATCACCCCACCTGTGAATGCTACTGGGGGGCAGTTGGTTGAGCCATGCCCTCGCGGACCCCTCCAACATGAGGGGCACATGCTTCATCATGACATAGTCGTCACCGCCGCCGATCTGGACGGCCACTCGGTAGTCTTCCAGCCATGTCTCTGGCTTCGACTCGCCACTGAATTTGCCGATCCTCGTGGCCAACCGGTAGTTGTGTAACGCCCAAGATGCGACCCTCTCCTTAATTTGGCACGAGGGCCTCGTCAGGGATAGAAGCGCATCTCCTCGTTTCGCAAGAATGGATATCGTTACAAGTACATGTACTGAAAAGAAGAGATATATACAGAATTGGCTTACACTCGCCACAAGATACATCAGAGTCACATCAGTACAATTTAAACATCATGAACAAGAGCAGGGTTCGACTATGGACGAAAACAAATAAGAAAAAAAGAAGAACGACGTCCATCCTTGCTATCCCAGGCTGCCAGCCTGGAACCCATCCTAGATCGATGAAGAAGAAGAAGAAGAAGAAGAAGCAACTCCAAATGAACAATCAACGCGCTCGCGTCAAGTAACCTTTACCTGTGACTACAACTGGTGTAGTAGTAATCTGTGAGCCACAGGGGACTCAGCAATCTCATTTCCAAAGGTATCAAGACTAGCAAAGCTTAATAGGTGAGGTAGGTTAAGTGGTGAGGCTGCAGCAAGCGACTAAGCATTTATTTAGTGGCTAACTTACGAGTACAAGAAATGAAGAGGGGGAAGATCTACGCATAACGGACGTGACTACTGATAATCAAATGAATGATCCTGAACACCTACCTACGTTAGGCATAACCCCACCGTGTCCTTGATCGGAGAAGGAACTCACGAAAGAGACAGTCAGGGCTACGCACTCAGTTGGCATGTTTTAATTAAGTTAACTTCAAGTTATCTAGAACCAGTGTTAAACAAAGCTTCCACGTTGCCACATAACCATGGGCACAGGTTTCTGAAAGATTTAACCCTCCAGGGGTGCTCCAACTAATCCATCACAAATTACCACAAGCCGCATAGAAATCCTTGATCATGAAACTCGCGATCTCGTCGGACTCCTTAGTGGAAAACCTCAACTCTGAGATTACCCAAAGCATCATCGGAATCCCGAAGCACAAGATATCTCGTCAAAGGTAAAACTAATCCAGCAAGGCCACCCAGCGTGTCGACGATCCCGATAGGAGCCGCGTATCTCGTTCTCAAGACACGACGGATGAGCGACGCGTACGGTGGCCTGATAGAAATCTCCCAAGTTGCCCTGGGTTGGCCCCGCACAGTGCTCTGTTTTGGACCAGCACCATCAGCGTTGGCCCTCACTGTATTATGTAAATTACTCCTCGGGTTCATGACGCCCTATGCTTTTAGTATTAACAAAATTATTATGTTGGGCAAATGTAGTACCAATGTTGGGCCTTGCTGGACCAGCTTTAATATAAAATGAATTATCAAGGGGGTCCCCATAACAACCCCGATCGTGTTAGGAGCGCTCAATTATGGAACATAACACCGGTAGCCGAAACTAAGGGGGCAAGGTGGAACAAAACACCAGGGTAGAAAGGCCAAGCCTTCCACCTTTTGCCAAGTATATAGGTGCATTAAATTAAATAGCATTTAATATGGTGATATAACAAGGAACCCATGTTATCGCATGGAGCAACTGCACCTGCAACTAGCAACGCTAACACATGGTTAAGCAAGCGGTAACATAGTCAATCAGTGGTTTGCTAGGTTGTGAACAGGTTGAAGGTTTTCATGGCATTGTTGAGAGGCTGATATTTAACAGGTGGTAGGCAACGAGACATAATCGATAGAAACGGTAAAAATAGCATGGCAATGATAGTAATGGTATCTGGGGAAATGGTCATCTTGCCTGAGATCCCGCTTCGAAGAAGAATGACTCCGTGAAGCAGACGAACCGATGTAGTCGAACGGGCCCTCACATCCGACACGCTTGCGGAACTCTATCGAGACGAAGGAAACCGGGAACAAGCATCAACACACAATATTCACCACACGATGCACAACACACATGATGCATGAACAGCTGAAGATATGCAAGACATGGCATGGCAATTCACAACAACCAAATACTACACATTAAGTGAAGTTCAATATGCAACGAGTTGCATATTGATGAAACTCCATATTTAATTATTTAGTTCTATCCCGATTAGATACACAGAATATTAAATGTGGTTAAACATGGCAAGAGGTGAAGCGTAATTAAACTACTTATCTAGGCATTTTAAATGAGGTCGGAAATGACATATAGCACCTCCGAAACGACCTCACATGTTAATTTACAATTCTGTCCACATCTGAACTAACATGTTTAAATAGTTGGTAAACGGCAAAACAAATAGGTTCACGTGATTCTACGCGTCGGTACAAGCAATTTACACATAGAGAACATCTCCAACGGAGCTACGGAGCAAAAGATACGAGCATCGCAAGATATGATGGCATGAATGCAAAATGTGTGCAACGACAGTCACAAGCACTTCAAAATATACAACCAGCAAGATAATATGAAACTACACGAGATTCTAAGCAAGTTTCATGTAGGACACGATCAAAACGGAGCAACGGTTCAACAACTACGAGCTAAACAAGAAAACACTACAATCTGCCAAAATCAGCCACATAGCATTTTGAACACCCCACAACTACGAGCTACACCAACCCAATATGCTCAACCAAGGCATGACACGATAGAGGACAAGGAGCACTACAACATACAACTAACAACACCTAGCATGGAAGCATGGATCACTAGGAAAAGAAGTCACAAAATGGCTTCTCACACACTCTTTCGGACTTGGTGAAAATAATAGTTTATGAAACTGCAGTTTTCGATCTGAAGGCATATTGACAGCAGCAAAACCATAAGCTACAGGACTCCAAATGGCATGAAAATTCACAGCAAGCTAGAGAATCCCAAAGTCTACAACTAACTCCATTGCACCAACCTCAAAAGGGCTACAGAACACCAGATAAAATCAAGACAAAACAGCAACAAAATATAACCGATCTCAGACTTAGAAATATTTCAGCATCTTCAAATCATCATTATTTCCTAGCAACTTGAGAGCAAGCAAACCACACCTAAAGATGGATTTCTATTGCAAACAAAAATACCAGAGGCTAGTCTAAACATCCAAGGGCATATCTCTAGTTGACAACTTAATCATATCACGCACGGATTAAATCCCACAAAATAAACAAGAGGGCATCACGGCAAAATATCACGTGAACTAACTTGCTCAAAAGCTCAAACTGGATGCAAAGTTAAATCCTATGGATTTTTCAACCCCGAAAACATATATAACATGTGGGGTTGCAAAATAAAATCAACGCCGCACGTATATGCGGGAATATGTCCTAAACACGAAAAATAACTAGCTACGGAATCATACATGCAAAATTACCAACGACTACTCTAAAATACAAGGCAAAATGGGTCCTAAAACATGAGCATTTTATCTATGGAGTTGGAACAATCCGGGCACGCGCGAAAATAAATACGGGACGAACAACCTATTAGGACAGCATGCAAAAACTAGGCATTCGGCATGTCAATCTACGTCACACATGCATGCAAGTTGTAAATTCGTAATCTACGCGAAATTCTACACGAGATACATATATAGATCACCTCGAACCGACTTACGGTTTAGAAACTACGGGCAATTTATATCATCAAATTTCCGGAATTTAATTAATTCCGAAAATCCCTAAAAGAAAATAATCTACCGGGCCTAACGGTGGGCGCCAGATAACTTGACAATGCCCTAGGCGTAAAATAGAGATGTTGGGGGGGCTGGTCACCTTGGGCCGGCCCGACCGGGGGAAGGAGGCCGAGGCCTGGTCGGCGGAGCTCGGGAGGCCTGTTGGCGCTGGCCCACGCGGGCAAGACGGTCAACGGGCGCTGAACGAGGAGCTCCCTCGTCCTCCCGATCCCGAACGAGGCGAGGGCACGACGGCGGGAGGAGCCCGGATGGCGGGGCTCCATCCGGTGGCTGCGCGACGGGCGAGGCGGCGCTGCACGAAGTGGCGGAGGCCCATGGCGCCGCGGCTGCTGCGGCTAACGGCGGAGGGAGGCGCTCCAGGGCGGCGGCTGTTGGCCGGATCACGGGCAGGAGCGGGCGAGGGGCGCGGGCAGGGACTCCGGCAGGCGGGGACGCCGGCGAAGAGGCGAGCTCCGGCGGCGAGGGGGCTCGGGCTGCTACGGGCGCTAGCTGCCATGGGCAGGAGCTCCATGGGGAGGGAGCTCGGGCCTCTGGCGGCGGCTGCGGGGCGATCCGGGCTCGGGCGGGCCGGATCTGGGCTCGCGGGCCCGGCGGCTGCGCTGAGGAGGGAGGGAGGAGGGAGAGAGAGGGGTAGGGTTAGGGGTGCGGATCCCGAGTTCGGAGGAGAGGGGCTGTCCAAAATGCCTAGGGAGATCTATTTATAGACAAATGGGGCTAGGTTTAGCGGAATTTCGCCCCGGTTTCAACCGCGCGGTCGGAATCAAACAATTCCGAACGCAGGACGGGTTAGGTGGCCGTGTAGAGTAGTTATCCGGAGACGAGAGGGAAAACGGGTGACCCGGCAATGAGATTTAAAATATCAAAAGACGTCCGACGATAGACCGACTATGGTGCCGCTACGGTCGACCGTTCGGGTACCAGACGGACTCCGATTGTGACGAAATTTGGTAGGCGGTCTACCTATAATATATTAAGACCGCACGTCAAGTTCCAACCCAATCAGAGAAAGTTTTAAACACACTTCTGAAAACAAGATTTAAACGATGCCGCGGGCGCCTGCGAGTGTGGTCAGGCTCAGGACGGACAACGACGAGAACCGGCAACTAACAACGGATGCAAGTTTGAAAACTGGCGGCAACAGAGATGCCGATGCAATGGTGATGACGCACATGATATGATGATGTTGCGACAAAAAAAATAATCACACGACAGAAACGGAATAGAAGGGGAATCTTCTGGAATGTCGGTCTCGGGCTGTCACAAGTTGGAAGGGATTTCGACCTCTTGGATGTGTTGGCCGAAGCACTCGAGGCCGGACACTCCCCAGCTAGCTCCCGATAGATCGATCACTTGTTGCGTGATCATGGACCGAGCGTTCAACTCGGGGGCACGGTAGTCGCTGCTCTCATGACCCCGAAACCGATTGGGGCTTGGCATGCGGTCGTGAGAACGACGAGCGAGTGAGCCATTCCCGTGAGGGGGGTGACCTGCTTCGGTCCCGATGACCTTGCCTCCAGTCTCCCTGCAGGCCTCTCGGAAGAATAGGAGACCTTTGGCGTTGCCTGTGCACGGCGGGCTATAAGCCGACTGCAAGGTGTCCTCCTAGACGGACTTGCTGTGAATGCGGTGCCGCAATTGCGCCACTATAGAATTTTGTTGTATGGTTGTCTTCAACACAACTTGGATCTGTCGAATGCCTTTCCTAGCCGTGCTGTCACTCACCTGAATGGAATTAGCTATCCGATTGGCGACGGCAGGTTCAGCAAAGGAGTCTGCATTACCTCGATGTGCCGTGGGAGTTTGTCCGGAAACAACCGCCTGCGGCTGCGACTAGAGCTCGGTTGGTCTCTCGCAAACCGAGCATCGAGTGAACTTTGGAGCCGCTTGAGGCACTTGCGTTCGGCCAGGTTTGCTAGTCGTGCGTTTTCCAGCGCGATCTCCTCTAGGGCATTCCTGGTGATGGGGCTGCGAAGGACTTGATCGTTCCTTCGCCGGAGTTCCTCCTGCTGCTTCTCGGTGAGCGGCTGCGAAACGTGGTGGTTGCCATCACCGTGGTGATGCTCTCTGCCATCATGCTCGAGAGAATTCTCTACGGTGTGATCGGGGCTGCCTCCCCCGTTGGTGTCGGCCATCAGGATCTCAGTTGCACCCCTGTTGCTGTTGCAGTCGAAGTCGCCGAGTGACCCATCGCTCGACAAAGGGAAGAGTGTGACGGCGGGCTCATCTGAGTTGATCATGGCCACCTGTCCAGAGATGGCCTGATTGGCCATAGCGTGCTTGATCTATTGCTGCTTCCGCGAGCGTCCAGAGCGCTTGCGGCGAACATCAGCGGGACGTGGCGATGCCGTATGATACAACATCGATGGCTGCCGGATCAGGAGTCCATGCGCTGGTGCGCTGAAATGAGACGTACCTCGTGTGGGGAGGGCGTCGGTGTCCACTGGCGCATCCTGCAGCCACGCGGAGTCGTCGACGGTGAAGCTGAGGGAACTGAAGAGGATCTCTTCGCCGAGTGTCATCATGTTGACTAAACTGTGAAAAATCTCTAACTGCGTTGGATTTGCTAGACGCTCAGCCCCATGGTGGGCGCCAACTGTCGTGGGAATGATCCTGGCAATAGTACCAGTGGTACGAACTAAGGGGCGAAGTCTAGCTGGGCGTAGCGGATGCACTCGAATTTACGAGATCGGGCCCCACTCGAAAGTGGTAATAGCCCTACGTCTCGAGCCCTGAGGCTAGTATTTTCTTATGGGGGTGTAAGAGATTACACGTGTTGAACCCTTGAGCTGGTGCCCGGGAGTGGCTTATATAGTGGCTGCCATGACCGGCCGAGCATCATTACACTACATGGAGCTGGGCTGATAAGCTCCAGCGTGCAACCGACAAGGAGATCTTGTGGGCGCCCAACAAAATAGCAAGATCGTTCGCGCTCGTCCGCCAGCAAGAGGCATATTGGTACGTCAAACACTGTGAGGCGGAGGAGGAAGATTACTGCCTCCATGCTGGGAAGACACCTTGCACCAAGGAGTTGTTGGCGAGGGGCTGTCAGAATACAGCCCTCACGACGGATTATTAGTTTTGTATTGTTCGTTTTCAATTTATGCATTGTACATAGTAGTTAAGTATCATCACGTATAAGTGATGATATTATATATATTCTGTGATGAACTAATGAACAATTAATATATAATATGAATTCCATTTTTCTATCTGTTTTTGTGTACTAATTCGTATCTAGCTATTGTCATCCACATATACAGGATGGAAAGCATATGTACACACATTGAAACAGAACATATAAGAACACAAAACAGAGCACACACATTGAAACAGAGCAATAAATAGAGCAATACTATGATTGTTGTGAATACATAGCAATCGACGTCGAAATGACTCAACAAAATAAAATGCTTCCATGAGCAACAACCCGTGTTGATGGTAGCTCTTGGCTGCACATGAACTCGTGCAGGCGTTCATCCAAGGGGTTGACATGCTCGCGGTACATTTGGAGCGCGATCTCGAGCTCCAAGTTGGCTATTTCATCGGAGATCACTAGCTCGAGGATACGACGACCATGTTCCTCTACTGTGCCCAGGTGCACACTTAGGCCAAGGAGGCGGTCGAGCCTAGTGATCAGCGCGTTGGCATCAAGCGGGCCACGGACAAGGCGAACGACGTGACCCATGCGAACGTCGTGGCGCGCGTTCGGTGCAAGTACGACACGACCAGCCTCTGGTGCAAGTACAACGCAGATGGCATGTACCCACTCTAAGGGAGGAATGGGGGTACTGATGGGATGTGTACCCAGCTGCGACGCCCTATCGACAGCAGGCAGATGGATCTGCTCTTCCTATGCGGCATGTCATGCCTCTCGCTCCGCGACGCTCCAATGGTCTTGTTGTGCAGCGAGCAACAACCTATCAGCGCGAACTCATGTAGCTTGCTCTGCAGTGCGCCATCGATCATGTTGTGCGGCAAGATGCAGCCTCTCGGTGCTGACATGCCTATCTTGATCCACGGTGCTGAAGCACCATGCACGAAGGGTCTGCTCAACCCTGACGATGACGCGTAGCACGACGTCGTCCATCGCATTGTCGGGAGCACCTCAGCCTCGATGGGTCGTGGTGCCTTCTCATTTTCCTCGCCGAGCACAATGATGGCAGAGGCGTCTCTTCGGTGGGTTTGCATGGAAAGGTGGATGTGCTAGAGGCCGCGCTTGTTGCCTCGGTGCATCACGCGCCGCCTAGGTTTATGCGCAATATCGCTGGGTGGCAGCAAGAAACCGGTGATGAAATAGCGGGAAATGGTGACGTGTTCATAAAACGCCATCAATTAATGGAAACTTAGAATAGAAGGAACATCGAGCTAGCATGATGCATGCAGGAACATTGCTCGCCCAAGGCTATGATCCATATACTTGTGTGCCCAACAGAGCACACTATTCACAATAAAAATTCCGTTTATCCTAGTAGAGCAGCGGCGGCAAGCGTCACAAGAAGAAGCAGATGATGATCATATGATCGTTTATCCTAGTTAACTATGCATGTAATAGTTTATTTTGGTGTGTGAAAATGTCATGTGTGTACTAGCCACCTACGTAATTGGATATTTAATTTGGTTGTGCAGTCATTTCCTTATTAGTACATCTTGTTAAGTTGAACCGTTTCTGTTCTCTTGGCTCAACGCAAACAGTTTATCCGAGTGAACTGTATGTCGTATATCGCACACACCTTTTATATGGCTGACCGTTTCTATTGTGTTGCCTAATCACAAATAGTTCATACGAGTGAGATGTATGTCGTATATCGCACACACCTTCATCTGGTTTCCCGTTTCTGTTGTTTTGCCTCATCGCATACAGTTCATTGGAGTGAATTGTATGCCACACATCAGACACACAACTCTAATCTGAATCGTGTTTGATGTCTCCGCCATTGCAAATGTTTTGCCTCTATTTTTATGTTTTTTTACATCACCGTTTGCGATTCATGCATTGCACACAGTTTCGTCGAAGGGTCTCTGATTGTAGTGTCACGTTAACAGCATCCTGCAGTAGTGTAGGAAGCAAAGAGATGACCGACAAATTAATCATCAAGAAGATACTTAGGGCCTTGGATGGAAAGTACGCACCGTGTGCACATTGATCCAAATGATGCCAAACTACAAGGATGTCAAGCCAACAAAAGTCATTGGAAGGATTGTTGCCCATGAGATGTCACTCAAAGACAAAGAAGAGCTTCATAAAAAGTCAAGCGGTGCATACAAAGCTTCAAGTGACATTCCCGCTACCTCAAGCGACAAGCTGGTTACCAATCAAGAGATAAGCCTCATGGTCAAGAAATTCAAAAAGTTCTACAAGAGTAAAGGCAAAGAGAGAAGCTCCAACTCAAGATATGAAGGGAAGCGTTCATCTAGTAGTGACCGGAATTGTTACAATTGTGGAAGGCCCGGAGACTACTAAAATGAGTGCACACCCCCCACAAAAGAAGCGAAGAGTCACCTAGAATAAGAAGCTCAAGGGATGAGTCACCTAATAGAGAGAGAAGGAGTAGAGAAGATCGCTATTAATGAAGACCCTCTCGAAGGAGCAAGGACTCGGAGAAGAAGGACAATTACACCAAGAGCTACACAAGAACAATACATCAAGATCATGTTGGTGAATGGGTCTCCGGCTTTGAATCCGACAATGAATACGAGAGAAGCTACCACTCCAACTCTGACTATAGTCAAGATGAAGGTGTTGCTGGCCTAGCACTCGTATCCTCCAACTCCTATGACATATTTGATTCACCAACTGAAGGAAGTGGAAATTGCTTCATGGACAAAGACCCCAAGGTATCACACCCAGAATACTTTGACTTTAATAGTGACAAGGATGACTTACTTGGAGATGATGATTTGCTCCTTGATAAAACTAGTTATGTTAATAAAAATGAACTTGATGATAATCATGCTAGTCAAGATAAATCGTGTGATGATGATAACAAGGAGATTGAGGGTCTAATGAAAGAACTAAACACTCTTAAGTTAGCTGATGAATCTACTCTAGATGATCATAGAGAGCTTGTAAGAACTCATGAGAATCTACGCTTCGAGAAGCTTAATTTAGAGCAAGAACATGAGTTTCTTAAAGCTATCAATGACGATCTTCGAAAGAAGAGTTCTTCTTTTGTAGCCAAACAATTACTCTTGTCTACTTTTGTTCCACAAGTTAAACCTAAGAAAACTAGTAACAAAGGCAAGAAATGTTCTTCATCTATTAGCAACAATAAAAATGTTAAATCAAATGATGTTGCTTATAGTAGCTTTATTGATTCCACTAATGATTCTCTTAGACAAGTTACACTTGAGCAAGAAAACAATTTATTAAACGGTATTATAGAAAAAGGTGTCTACAAGAGTCTTGTCGGAATTAAGCAATTTGAGGAGATTGTATTCAAGCAATGAGGACACGGAAAGAAGCATGGCATTGGCTACATCAATGCAAATGGAGTTAAATGGGAAGAAGGTCAATACCCCAAGACGAAGTTTGTTTCCCAAAAGGAGACGTATGACCCTACTCTCCCCAAGGGAACAAATACTCAAGATGACCTTCCACCACAAGACCACAAGCTCAAGGGCAAGGACAAGCTTCAAGAAGACACTGAATCATTTGAAGAATAATCCCAAGCCATGGTCAAGTGGGTTCCAAAGGCCACCACTAGATCTACATCATCAAATACTAGCTCAACTGCATGGATGTTGTTGTGGGTCCCAAAGAAGAAGAACTGGAGAAGTTCTTGCGGGGTGACTCCGCCAACAAAATTCACTCACATTCATTTTGGCAAGAACTAATGCAATCAACTCCAACCTTGTGCAATAGTTCAAGGAATCACATATTCTCTCCAAGTTAAGCAAGGAACATGGTAATTAATGAATCAACGAACATCATCATGTATGGATTGCACTCCATGTCCATAGATATCCTTGTGTTTGTTCCTTGTGTGGGATTAAGCCATGTAGCTGAGAAGAGTAAGAAACAACAAGGATTGCTCCCAACTCAAGATGATCTTCGTAAACTATGAGCATCCACTACCACATCACTCACATGATGTCTTCAACGAGAAACCCAAGTTTAGTTTGTCCCTCTTAGGGGGGATGTCACCTCAAGGGGGAGCTTTACTCTAAGACTTGAGTGAAAGCATCTATTAAGATGATAACACATTAAAAGCTTTATGTAAAAGTGGTAACCCTAATTGTGCTCAAACGATGAGTATGACCTATGATAAAATATTCTTACTTGTCTCCTAAGTCAATATACTCATATATAGATGACTGCGTCATCGCCAAAAGTGCTTGGTAGATACTAGAGTAGATGCGCTTGTTTGCCTTGTTTTTTGACATCTTATCGTGTGAGCATGTTGATAGGCATATTTTACTCATTCGAGGACATCCAATTGTTCTTATTTGGCTTTCATTTTCTTTGGCCATTTGGATGTACAAGAATGCCTAGGAAACCTGTCTAGCTATCTATGCTTTCTCATCTGAAATTCTATTCATGCTTCATCACAAAACTTGAGCAAGCACTTATTGAACCCTCTGTATGAGGAGCATTCGGAGTTCGATTTCGACAAGAGATAACTTCCAAAACCTCCCTCTGTCACTCGGTGTAACCAATATATCAAACTCGATCCCACTGAAACACGCGGTTGATCTAGTTTTAAGAACCCCGGAATAACCGATTCCTGAATATCGACTTCACCGAGTTTCACTGCCTCTTGACAGTTAAGAAACTTGGTGGCACCAAAATTTCCGAATTAGTGTCACCGACAGTGAGGGGATATATATATCCGTGACCTTATTTCTGAAATTACTTCTTCAATCTTCGAACGATGCAAACCCTTGCTGCCGATCGTGTGTCTTCGGACTTTGCCTTCAACTCTAGTGCGCCCTCGCCACTGGACATCCTTGCCGCCGACCGCAATCACACCCGACATCGCTGCCGTAGGAGATCTTTTCCAAGTTAGGGTAAAGATCTTGCCCCTCTTGTGCTCCCTATCCAATTCATGCGCATTAGGTTTTGCCCAAATTCTTACCACGGATTTCCTATCATCTATCCACGAAAAACATTGATTAGATTAGAAAACGAATTTTTGGGGTTTAATCTTCTGCCATGTGTGTCTCGGTGTCATCAAGTCGAGATGAATCGATCTGACCGATTTGTCAACTAGGGTTACTAAGAACACTCTCGGTGAGACCGAGTTGCTTGTTTCGGTGAAACCGAATTGAGTGGACAAGTCTAAATTAAAGATAATGTATGTCTCGGTGGCTCCGAAATTACTAACTCAGTGGAACCGAAACACACTTAGCAGAAAGTTAACTTTAAAAAGTTTGAGTTCAAATTTGCAAAAACAGCTGTGTTTTGTGATGCCCATCTTTTCGACCCTCCCATATCTATTCACAGGGCCAGATTTCCATCATGTGAGGATGAGATGACAGTCAAAATGACTTTAGAGAGTAGAGTGTTGATTCGAAAGTAGGCACCAGCCTAGAAGCTAGTTCATCTTCAGAGGAGGACTGATACGTCGCCAACGTATCTATAATTTTTGATGGTTCCATGTTATTATCTTGTCAACTTTGGATGTTTTGTATGCATGATTATGCTATTTTATATCTTTTTTGGGACTAACCTATTAACTCAGTGCCAAGTGTCAGTTCCTGTTTTTTTTTGTTTTTGACCCTTTTCCAAGAAGAATATTAAACGGAATCCAAACGGAATAAAACCTTCGGAATGATTTTTCCCGTAAAAGAAGATACGCGGGGAACTTGAGAACCAAGGCAAAGGTTCCCAGGGGAGGCCACAAGCCCCCTAGCCGCGGCCTTGGGGCGCCTATCAGGCTTGTGGGCTCCCCGTGGCTCCTTTGCCCTACTTCTTCCATCTATAAATTCCCTAAAAATCCAAAACTACCAGAGAGAGCCATGAAAATACTTTTCCGTCGCTGCAAGCTTCTGTCTCCGCAAGATCCCATCCGGGGCATGTTCTCGTGCCCTGCCGGAGGGGGGATTCGGACACGGAGGGCTTCTTCATCAACACCATTGCCTCTCCGATGATGCGTGAGTAGTTCACCACAGACCTTCGGGTCCATAGCTAGTAGCTAGATGGCTTCTTCTCTCTCTTGGATCTTCAATACAAACTACTCCATGATCTTCATGGAGATCTATCCGATGTAACCTTCTTTTGCGGTGTGTTTGTCGAGATCCGACGAATTGTGGATTTACGATCAGATTATCTATGAATATTATTTCAGTTTCCTCTGATCTCTTATATGCATGATTTCGTATCCTTGTAATTCTCTTCCAGTTGTGGGTTTCGTTTGGCCAACTTGATCTATAATTCTTGCAATGGGAGAAGTGCTTGGTTTTGGGTTCATACCGTGCGGTGTCCTCACCCAGTGACAGAAGGGGTAGCGAGGCACGCATCATGTTGTTGCCATCAAGGGTAAAAAGATGGGGTTTATATCAATTGCATGAATTTATGCCTCTACATCATGTCATCTTGCTTAAGGCGTTAATCTGTTCGTTATGAACTCAATACACTAGATGCATGCTGGATAGCGGTCGATGTGTGGAGTAATAGTAGTAGATGCAGACAGTATCGGTCTACTTGTCTCGGACGTGATGCCTATATGTATGATCATTGCCTTAGATATCGTCATGACTTTGCGCGGTTCTATCAATTGCTCGACAGTAATTCGTTCACCCACCGTAATACTTGCTATCATGAGAGAAGCCTCTAGTGAACACTATGGTCCCGGGGTCTACTTCACATCATATTTTCAGCTCTACACTTTTACTTTGTTGCACTTTCCATCTTCAGATCTCACCTTGCAAGTTTGTTTGTTTTTGCGCACGTACATTGGTGACTTGCCTTGATACTCCTACTGGATTGATACCTTGGTTCTCAAACTGAGGGAAATACTTACTGCTGTTGTGCTGCATCAACCTTTCCTCTTCAAGGGAAAAACCAACGCAAGCTCAAGAGGTAGCAAGAAGAATTTTTGGCGCCGTTGCCGGGGAGTATCAAGTCAGGAATAGTCTCCCTTCAACGTATCAATTTCTGGCACCGGGGATTATTCTAAGTGAAGCTTATCCAAGTAACTGTCGTAAACTCATCTCTTGCATTTTCTCTTTTTCCTTTTGCCTCTCGTTTTCCTCTCCCCCACTTCTAAAAAACAAAAATTTACAAAAAAAATGCCTTTTTCGTTTGCCTTTCTTTTGCTTGTGTGCTATGTGCCTTCAATATGCTTGCATCTTTGCTTGCTGAAAATCTATTGATATGGATCCTCATCCACTTGTTAATCTCTTTAACAGATCCAATTATGTTGAACCAATTGCTAGTGAGTTGAGTGCACTTGACTATCTTTATGAAGTTTTGCTTGAGATGCGTGAATCTGAAAATTGTGATGAAGAAATTTATGAAGTGATTCACGAGGGCTCCTTTAATGAAAAGCATGATTGCAATGTTTTCACTTTGAATTCTATTAATGTCAATCATGCTAAAAATATGCAAAACCCTAAGCTTGGGATGCTAGTTTTGCTATGTCCACTACTTGTTGCAATAATCATGATTGGGGTAATGATTTTTCTTATGATCTTGAAAATTTGTTTAAGCCTCATGATTATGATATTTGCAATAACATTGAAAGTGGGTTTGGAGAAGTCATGACTTTAGTTGATGATAATCCCACTAGTTTTTAAGAGCGTCAACTTTGCATGCATGTGGATCATGAAAAGAATATCCTATGTGATAGCTATATTTTTGAATTTGAATATGATCCCACATGTAATTGTTATGAGAGAGGAAAATATTGTGGTAGAAATTTTCATATCACTAAATCACCTCTCGTTATGTTGATATTGTTATTGTCTCTTTCTTCTTCCTTGCATTTGGTAACTATTGGTTGTCTTGACAATCTATTTTCCTATAAAATTCCTATGCATAGGAAGTATGTTAGACTTAGATATGTTGTCACATGTTTCATTATGCTCTCTTCGTGTCTGATTGCTATCTTTTATGTGAGCATCATTGAATTGTCAATGCCTAGCTAAGGGCGTGAAACAATAGCGCTTGTTGGTATCAACCCAATGAATTTATCTTTGATTTTTGCTTTCTTTTTTTTTTGCGTCCACACCATCATAATTTTTTTATGATTGTGTTTTTTGTGTTTCTTTTTGTGTTTGAGCCAAGTAAAACCTTTATGATTAGTTTTGGTGATGGTTGTTTGATCCTGCTGAAAAAGACAGAAACTTTGCGCTGACGACATTATTTTTCATTCCTATCCAAAAAGAGCTTTTGAGTTGATTCCTTTTGCTGCTGTTTGATATGCGAATTGACTTAATTGTCATAATTGTTCAGAAGTTTTGAGATACCAGAAGTATACGATGTATACAGATTTCTACAGACTGGTCTGTTTTTGACAGATTCTGTTTTTGTTGTGTTGATTGCTTATTTTGATGAAACTATGGATAGTATCGGGGGGTACTAGCTATGAAAAAGTGAGAATACAGTAATATAACACCAATATAAATAGAAATCAAGTTTGCTACAGTACCTAAAGAGGTGGTGGTTTGTTTTCTTATTCTAATGATATCATGAGTTTCTGTTTAAGTTTTGTGTTGTGAAGTTTTCAAGTTTTGGGTGATGTTCACATGGACAATGGGATAAAGAGTGGAAAGAGCTCAAGCTTGGGGATTCCCAAGTCATCCCAAGCAAATTCAAGGACACCAAAAAGCCTAAGCTTGGGGATGCCCCGGGAAGGCATCCCTTCTTTCGTCTTCAATCCATCGGTAACGTTACTTGGAGCTATATTTTTATTCACCACATGATATGTGTTTTGCTTGGAGCATCGTGTATTATAGGAGTCTTTTCTTTTTTTTTGTCACAATCATCTTTGCTGCACACATTTTGAGAGAGACATGCAATCATCGTGATTTTGCTAGAATACTCATTGAGCTTCACTTATATCTTTTGAGTTAGGCAATTTAGCTCGCATGTGCTTCACTTATATATTTTGAGCTAGATAACTTTGCTCTAGTGCTTCACTTAGATCTTTTTAGAGCACGGCGGTGTCATATTTTGGATAAATAAAAACTCTCGATCTTCACTTATATCTTTTTGAGAGTGCTCTCTCTAAGTAACTTGGTAGTTGGCGTGTGCCATGAAAGAGTCCTAAAGATGATAGGCATCCAAAGAGGATATAATAAAAACTTCCATATTCAAGTGAATTGATTAGTAAAGAGAAGTTTGATTCCTCTCAATTAGTTTTGAGACATGGATTTGGTGATATTAGAGTCATGTTAGTAGGGTGTTGTGAATATAGAAATACTTGTGTTGAAGTTAGTGATTCCAGTAGCATGCACGTATGGTGAACCGCTATGTTAGGAAGTCGGAGCATAATTGATTTATTGATTGTCATCCTTTGTGTGGTGGTCGGGATCGCGCGATGGTTAACACCTACCAACCCTTCCCCTAGGAGTATGCGTTTAGCACTTTGTTTCGATTACTAATAAAACTTTCGCAATAAGTATATGAGTTCTTCATGACTAATGTGAGTCCATGGTATAGACGCACTTTCACCTTCCACCATTGCTAGCCTCTCTAGTGCCGCGCAACTTTCATTGGTGCACAAACCCACCATATACCTTCCTCAAAACAGCCACCATACCTACCTATTATGGCCTTTTCATAGCCATTCCGAGATATATTGCCATGCAACTTCGACCGTTCCGTCTCATGACTTGTGCCATCACTTTCATATTGTCGTTGCATGATCATAAGATAGCTAGCGAGATGTTTCAATGTCATACGCTAAGCTAGATCGTTGCACATCCCGGTACACTGCCGGAGCCATTTCCTATAGAGTCATCATTGCTCTAAGTGTTGAGTTGTAAGTAAATAAAAGTGTGATGATCATCACTATTAGAGCATTGTCCCATGTGAGGAAACAAAAAGTAAATAAAATGAAAAGAGGCCAAAGATGCCCACAAAAAAATGAAAAGAGGCCAAAGTGCCCAAAAAAAGAAGAGAGAAAAAGAGAGAAGGGACAATGCTACTATCTTTTTCCACACTTGTGCTTCACAATAGTACCATGTTCTTCATGATTGAGAGTCTCTTGTTTTGACACTTCCATATACTAGTGGGAATTTTCATTATATAACTTGGCTTGTATATTCCAATGATGGGCTTCCTCAAAATTGCCCTAGGTCTTCGTGAGCAAGCAAGTTGGATGCACACCCACTAGTTCTCCTTTTGAGCTTTCACACACTTATAGCTCTCGTGCATCCGTTGCATGGTAATCCCTACTCATTCACATTGATATCTATTGATGGGCATCTCCATAGCCCGTTGATACGCCGAGTCAATGTGACCATCTCCTCCTTTTTGCCTCACAACCTCCACCACACTCTATTCCACCTATAGTGCTATATCCATGGCTCACGCTCATGTATTGCGTGAGAGTGGAAAAAGTTTGAGAAAGTAAGAGTGCGAAAACAATTACTTGGCCAATACCGGGGTTGTTCATGATTTAAATTCGTTGTGTGGGGATGATGGAGCATAGCCAGACTATATGATTTTGTAGGGATAACTTTCTTTGGCCTTGTTATCTCAAAAGTTCATGATCACTTTGCTAGTATGCTTGAAGTATTATTGTTTTCATGACAATAGCAAACTATTGTTTTGAGTCTTACGGATCTGAACATTCATGTCACAAGAAAGAAGTTACAAAGAACAAATATGTTAGGTAGCATTCCACATCAAAAATTCAGTCTTTATCACTTCCCTACTTGAGGACGAGCAGGAGTTAAGCTTGGGGATGCTTGATACATCTCCAACGTAACTATAATTTTTGATGGTTCCATGCTATTATCTTGTCAACTTTGGATGTTTTGTATGCATGATTATGCTATTTTATATCTTTTTTGGGACTAACCTATTAACTCAGTGCCAAGTGCAAGTTCCTGTTTTTTCCGTGTTTTGACCCTTTTCAGAGAACAATATTAAGCGGAGTCCAAACGGAATAAAACCTTCGGAATGATTTTTTCCGTAATAGAAGATACGCACGGAACTTGAGAACCAAGGCAAAGGTTCCCGGGGGAGCCCACAAGCCCCCTAGCCGCGGCCTTGGGGCGCGCCTACCAGGCTTGTGGGCTCCCCGTGGCTCCTTTGCCCTACTTCTTCCACCTATAAATTCCCTAAAAATCCAAAACTGCCAGAGAGAGCCATGAAAATACTTTTCCGTCGCCGCAAGCTTCTGTCTCCGCAAGATCCCATCCGGGGCATGTTCTCGTGCCCTGCCGGAGGGGGATTCAGACACGGAGGGCTTCTTCATCAACACCATTGCCTCTCCGATGATGCGTGAGTAGTTCACCACAGACCTTCGGGTCCATAGCTAGTAGCTAGATGGCTTCTTCTCTCTCTTGGATCTTCAATACAAACTACTCCATGATCTTCATGGAGATCTATCCGATGTAACCTTCTTTTGCGGTGTGTTTGTCGAGATCCGACGAATTGTGGATTTACGATCAGATTATCTATGAATATTATTTCAGTTTCCTCTGATCTCTTATATGCATGATTTCGTATCCTTGTAATTCTCTTCGAGTTGTGGGTTTTGTTTGGCCAACTTGATCTATAATTCTTGCAATGGGAGAAGTGCTTGGTTTGGGTTCATACCGTGCGGTGTCCTCACCCAGTGACAGAAGGGGTAGCGAGGCACGCATCATGTTGTTGCCATCAAGGGTAAAAAGATGGGGTTTATATCTATTGCATGAATTTATCCCTCTACATCATGTCATCTTGCTTAAGGCGTTACTCTGTTCGTTATGAACTCAATACACTAGATGCATGCTGGATAGCGGTCGACGTGTGGAGTAATAGTAGTAGATGCAGACAGTATTGGTCTACTTGTCTCGGGCCTGATACCTATATGTATGATCATTGCCTTAGATATCGTCATGACTTTGCGCGGTTCTATCAATTGCTCGATAGTAATTCGTTCACCCACCGTAACACTTGCTATCATGAGAGAAGCCTCTAGTGAACACTATGGCCCCCGGGTCTACTTCACATCATATTTTGAGCTCTACACTTTTACTTTGTTGCACTTTCCACCTTCAGATCTCACCTTGCAATTAATCGTGAAGGGATTAACAACCCCTTTATAGCATTGGGTGCAAGTTTGTTTGTTTTTGCGCAGGTACATTGGTGATTTGCCTTGATACTCCTACTGGATTGATACCTTGGTTCTCAAACTGAGGGAAATACTTACTGCTGCTGTGCTACATCACCCTCTCCTCTTCAAGGGAAAACCAACGCAAGCTCAAGAGGTAGCAAGGATCCAGGCACACCCAGCTCCCATGATATGCCCATGGCTGCCACCAGGGCAAGGAGGAAATTAAATTCAGATGAAGAGGACTCAGACTTTGTGCCAGAAGAAGTCCAAGCCAAAAGGCAGTAGGACAAGAAGGAGAAACTTGCCAAGAAAGCTGCTGGTGAGGCCACTTCTGCCAAGAGGCTAGTAAGAAAAGAGTATGCCAACAAGGAAGCTATGAGAGCACCAAAGATTGCTAGGACAACTATGACTGTTGAGCCTCCAAGGAAATATGTGCCTAAGAAGGCATGAGAAAAGAAGAGGGTGAGAACAAGGTTTGTGAAAGCAACTGTGCACCCCTCTACTCCAGAGTACCTTGATGAAGAGCAAGAGGAGGAACCTATTGTAACACCTCCTCCTTCCAAGAAGAAGAAGTTGTTGGTTGATGCTATGCCTATCTAGGCCCCTTCCAAGAGCAAGCCAACTGCTGCCAAGAAGACGACAACACCCAAGAGGACAACCAGAGATATCCCAGCTCCTGAGAAGAACAAGAGTTCAACATCCAGAGCTGGTGCTGCTGAGGAAGAAGAGATGACTGTATCGAGGAAGCTGAGACCTCACCTGCCACAACATAATGATGCCCACTCAGTTGCAGAGGATATGAATAATAGGAGAGATCAAGGGCTGAGGAAATTGAGAGTTGTTGATCTATATACCTCCAGGAGGAAGATTGTTGTTGATGACAGATTCCACATCAATGAACAACATGATTTCTATGAGACCGTCCTTTTGGACAAGAGCCGTGGAGTCAGTGACATGAGATATGTCGAATGGACATATATCAAGGAGAATGAGTATTACTTTCCTCATTTTCTAGAAAACTTCAAGGCCATTGATATTGATGCATTTGTTGAGAGGGAGTTCACTGCTTGGAACGATGAGATGATTATGCAATTCTACTCCACATCACACTTCTACCCAGATGGACAAATCATTTGGATGAGTAAGGGAGTTACATACCAGTCTAAAGTGGATGAGTGGGCTACCATCTTAGGTGGCCCAAAGGTAGAACAGGGAGATCTTGATGTGTATGTTGAGGCCAAGATGAACCACAACTCCATGGCCAATATGTATAATCACATCCCCACTGCCTATGTCAAGACCCACAATCTTGGCTTTGTCTATTATCTCCAGGCAGGATTACACACCACCAACACTATCATGAGTCATACCTTAATGCCTAATTCTGGAGATGACAAGATGATCAGGGGGTACTCCATTAACATGTTGCACCACATAGACACCCACACTAGATTCAGGGTCATGGATTTGATTGTTGAGACAATCAAGAGGACAAGGATGATTAGAAACAATTTTGTGGATATGCACCATATATTCAGATGCTCACCAACTCCAAGTTGAAGAAGAATGTGTATGAATTTGATCCTCCTCATATGCCACTACAACGAGAACTCGAGGATAATGTTATGGTTATGGATCCTTCCCATCCCACTTCAGCTACTGCATGGGTAGAGGCAGGGGCAGAGGCAGTAAGAGCCACTTGTGCTCAGGTTCCAAGGATGAAGATCGATCAAATGTCCTATCCTATTAGCTCTATCCAAAGAATAGAAAAGAACATTGCTGAGATCCGAAGAACCAAGAGAGTCTTGAAAGGATTGTGGAGGATAAGTTTCACACTCTTGACAACATGGTGGATGAGCTGACCAAGAACGTTAGAGAGTTGAAGAAGGAAGTGGATGCGGTGCCCCTACCGAGCTCCAGTGATGATGACAACACTCATCCTCTCCAGACATAAACAGTTGAGGAAACAGGCTAGGTCTGCTGTCGTGCCAGTTACAGAGGTGAGTCCTTCTTCATCAACTCCAGCTACAGCTCCTTCAGCTAGTGCACCTCCAGTGTCTACACCTCCACCTTCATGGACGTCAGTCGAAGTCTTTGCGGATGCAGTTCTCTTGACTCCTTCATCATCTATCGGAGGAGATCATGCTGAGAGCGACGTGTAGTTCTATAGCTTTGAGATTTTTGGTAACTTGTTACCAAAGGGGGAGAAGTTGTATAGATCACTAGGGATTCGAGAGAGAGCGTGTTGCATTTTGATTGCTCTCCGAACTTTAAAACTTTTGGTTTATCATTTGTTTGTGTTAAACTTTGTTGGCGTTTGATCATATACTCTTTGTGTGATGCTACTACTTCTTATCTTTGAGATGTTAATTATGAGGATCATTCACCTATGATTGATGTGATGTGCCTTGTGAAAGCATCGATACGGTTGACTAGAGGGGGGTGAATAGGCGACTAACAATTTTAAGCTTTTCTTTAACAAATCAAGTTTACCAACAAATAGGTTGTCTAGATATGCAACTAAGTAAGAAACCTATATGATGCTAGCAACAATAATAACAAGCAAGTAGCTAATACAAGTAAAGGTAAGAAGTAACCATGAGTGGAACCGATGAAGAAGAGGTTGTGTTTCCAAAGTTCCTTCCCTTTGAGGGGAAGTACGTATCCGTTAGAGCGGTGTGGAGGCACAGTGATCCCCAAGATGCCACTAAGTCCACCATATTATCCTCACACCCTCACACAATGCAAGATGTCACGATTCCACTAGTGGTGCCCTTCAAGGCGGCGACCGAACCTTTACAAACAAGGTTGGGGCAATCTCTACAACTGAATTGAAGGCTCCCAATGGAACCATGAAGCTTCACCCCAATGGAATATGGCTTCGAGGTGACCTCTTCCGTCTAGGGTGTTGAAACACGCAAGAGTAACAAGATCCGCAAGGGATTAATGGGGGAAACAAATTTTCTCTTGGTGGAAGTGTAGATCAAGGCATTGCCCTCCAAACCTTAGAGCATCAACAAGAATCGATGGTTAGGCAGAGAGATCGCGCAAGTTTGAGCTTAGGAGAAACAATGGAGCTTGGAGAGGGAAAAGGTGAGGTCTCTTTGGGGAAGAAGACCTTTATTTATAGTGGGAAGAAAAATGGCCATTATTCTACCCAAAGTCGCACCTAAGCGGAAGTATCACGCAGGGGAGCAGTACTTCCGCTTGCACGGAAGTACCGGCCACCACACGCAACAAAACACAACCGGAGGGGGTGGTAGTTCCGCCCGAGATGTACTACCACCCAGCTCCAAGCGGTACTTCCGCTCAATAATTACAATAGGGACCAGCGATACCAGAAGAATAAAATAAGCGGGAGAAAGAATGGTAGGGGAGGGCGGTAGTACCGTTGGAGCTATACTATCGCTCCTGCCCAAGCGGTACTTCCGCTCAAAATGGGAAAAGACCTTGAAGATGCGAGAAGAAAAATATAAGTGGAAGAGAGGCCGGACCTGGAGATCAGTACTACCACTAGAGCAGTACGATCGCTCCCCAGAGCGATACTTCCTCTTATACAACTTCTAGGCACGTAGAGGCAGAAAGGAGGTTCCATTGCTCCGGGAATCGAATGGGGTGCAAGTGTTCGTGAGTTTGTTCCCCCCACCCTTTCCATACGCGCATCCCCTCTTGATAGTATGGGTTTATCTCTATCCCAAGTCCACCAACACTAAATCGATAGCTCAACACTATCTTATCTTTCAACCATTGAGGGGTCAAACCATCTCGTGCCTCCTCATAATTTACAGAAAGTTTAATACACACTATTAGTCCACAAGGGGCATCGTCATCAACCACCAGAACTACGTAGGATAAATTGTGCTCTTACAATCTCCCCCTTTTTGGTGGGTTGATGACAATACGGGATTTTCCATAACATGAATAAAATAGAAAGAGTTTAGGCAAACCCAATATATACAAAATATAGACAGGCTCCCCCTAGATGTGTGCTCTATTTGAATATACTTTTGGAATGCAAAAAAGCACACACTAGGATCAACACTCCCCCTATATTTTTTAGACATTGCCATATACTTGCATAAATAGGAAATGAGTTAGGCATGGATGCAAGTATAGGAGATATGATCTCACATAATAACTGAAGTAGGCATAACATAATAGGAGAGATAGCATATGTCTTACACCACACTTTAGTTAACATAAGTATCAGTAACACAAACCAAATCAAGAAAATAAAATGAGTTCACAAGAGGGGATAGCAAATAAACAATAAAGCACACGCAACTCGGCAAATCCAGCCTAAACACTCTCTCCCCCTTTGGCAACGAGATACCAAAAAGGGCAAAGAGAACGAAAACAACAAAAG
Organism: Hordeum vulgare subsp. vulgare; assembly: GCF_904849725.1. Taxonomy (NCBI): domain Eukaryota; kingdom Viridiplantae; phylum Streptophyta; class Magnoliopsida; order Poales; family Poaceae; genus Hordeum; species Hordeum vulgare. The sequence continues at coordinate 468,939,786 of NC_058524.1, forward strand.
TGATGGTGAAATTATTACTCCTCTTCCTCATCACCCAATGACTCGTCAGAAGTAGTTGACACCTCCTCCTCAGACTCAGTCCACGGACGGTGCGCCTTGATCCAGTCTTCCTCATCAGCGATCTTGTCCTCTGACCCGCTTTGGACATCAAGGCCAACCTTCCTCATGATCAGCTTGTTGCGACTACGTGCCTTCTTGATGTCAACATGTGCCTTATACTATCCTTAACCTAAAAGCACATAAGATCCTTCATATTCTTCCTCAGCTCTAATGCCCATGAAGGTTCAGTCTCAGACCTGGGTACAAACTCATAGTCAAGCTCAGGCTCGTCATCTCAAGTCACCCAAGTCATGCCCCTCTTTTCTTTCTGGTGAAAGTGAATGGTGGCATAAAATTGAGGCACAATCTCGATGTCAAAGTCCTTGTTGAAGCTGATGATAGGAATAAGACCCCACTGCTGTTAGAGAGCACGAGCTTCAGCAAAATAGTCAGTGTGAGGATGTGAGGTCATGTGCCGTGTATCAATAGACTTAGCTTCCACAGAGAGATTCATCTTTTGCTTGATAATTCTTGTATAAATGAGTCATTTAGCCTTGTTCTAGAAAGGACACCCAGCAAGAGCCTCATCCCGAGGAAAGCAATAGGGATCCTACTTACGAAAAACGAGAAACTCTTCTTGAGTAATTTCTTGAGGCTCCTTGGGACCCTTTTTTTGTTGATAGTCTTCTTCAGAGACTACCTTTTCCGTTGAGAACTTGAACTAGCCTCTTCCTCGTCATATGTGAGGGAAGGCTTGGGGCCACGACGAGGGTTCATGTGACGAGCAGCCGGAGGAGAGTTACCATCACCTGGAACTCAAAAGAAGATGGACAAGGCAAACACGTGTAAAAAGAACTGCATAATCCAAGGAATCAAACAAAAGAGAATATATAGATGCAATAGAAAAAGTTGGGTTCTAGAGCCCGAGCGGTAGTACCGTGGGTGCAAGAGTGTTACTTCCGCCGCAGGGGTAGTACCGGTCGTGCACGGGCGGTAGTACCGCCCGAACTGCATAAAACATCCACGACAAGGCGACGGCAGTGCTGGAGCCCTAGACCCCCAACAATTACGTGACTATCTATTCTATTGCAACTAGCATCCATCACACGCCCCTCTCATGCCACGAAAAAAATGAAATAATCATGGAATCCTCATGCAATGCCCTAGATCAAGATTCAAAAAAACACCACTAAAGACAGGGGATCGAGGGGCAGTACCGGAGTCCATGGCAGGAGGGAGACACGGGGAAGAATCCCACCGGACGAAAAAGTGGAGGACGACATGGAACAGGAGGTCTGGAGCCGGCCTTCGGTGGTGTTCCTGGTCGCCACAGGGAGAGGGAGTCGAGGGTAGGAGGAGTGAATGGGTATGGGGGAGTTAGAACTCCCCCTATCCACCAGTTGAACCATCGAGGAATCCCCACGACGTTAGTATCGCTGCCGTGCACAGTAGTACCACTAACATTGTAGTACCAGCCTAAGAGCGGTAGTACCACTTGTGAAAAAAAGCCAGCCAATAGTACCAGAAAAACAAAGTACTATATGACTACGTAGTTGAGAGAAGGATGACACACAAACATATCTTAGTTCAAAAGGAGGCACTCCAATTAAGAAGAGTTCAAACATGAAAGAAACACAAATATTGGAGTGACCTAGTGCAAGATATAGCAAATACCACACCCGGAGGGGACGGTAGCCGAAGCCACCTATGTTTGAGTCAGTTGGTATGGCACCGCGAATATTTTAACCTTGGGCCCATGGCCAAAACTCATCTCTGAAGCACGAGTGTCATCTAAGATGACTAATGTGAAAGACGTGATCGATTTATGCATAATAGGGGGAGGGAGAGTTCATTGAGAGAACAACACTCCCCTTAAATCCATGCCTACACCTAACCACAATAATATGATGACAGTGGCGGGGTGTGCGTAAAATCAATCCACATTGCTCGAATCAATGATATTTAGCTCATGCCTTAACTCGCGAAATCTCGCTTCATTCAATGGCTTCATGAAAATAGCTGCAAGTTGATCATTAGTGTTAAGGTGAATGAGATCAATCTCCCCACGCTTGATATGATCCCGGATAAATGGTGACGAATATTCATGTTCTTCATCTTGTAGTGTTGACCCGGGTTGTTGGAGATCGAGATTGCACTTTCATTATCACAATAAAGAGGCACTCTAACAGAATTTACACCGTAATCCTTTAAAATTTGCCTCATCCAAAGTAACCAAGCACATCAACTTGCAGTAGCTACATACTTGCCCTCGATGGACGAGAGAGAAACACAATTTTGTTTATTTGAAAACCGAGTTACCAGAGAGCGACCAAGGAATTGGCACCCTTCGGAAGTTGACTTCCTGTCTACGTGGTCTCCCGCCCAATCCGAGTCCGAATATCCTATGAGATCAAATGAAGCACCTTTCGGATACCATAAGCCAAAGTTTGGTGAATGAGCCAAATATCGAGATATTCGCTTGACAACCACCAGGTGAATTTCCTTAAGTGCGGATTGAAATTGTGCACAGATTCCCACACTCAATGTAATATCCTGTGACAGCCCGAGACCGACGCCCCAGAAGATTCCCCCTTTATTCCGTTTTCGTCGTGTGATTATTTTATTTGTCGCATCATGCGCATCATCTGCATTGCATCGGCATCCCGTTGCCGCCAGTTTTTGAAACTTGCACCCGTTATTAGTTGCCGGTTCTCTCCGTGTTCGTCGTTGCCCGTCCTGAGCCCGACCACACACGCACGCGTCCGCGGCATCGTCAAAACCTGTATTTAAAAGTGTGTGTAAAATATTCTCTGGTTGAGTTGAAACTTGGCGAGCGGTCTTAATATAATATAGGTAGGCCGCCTGTCAAATTTTGTCGCAATCGAAGTCCGTTTGGTACCCAAATGGTCGACCGTAGCGGCACCATCTTTGGTCTATCGCCGCACATTCTCCCTCTCATCTCCAGCTAACCTACTCTACACAGCCACTTAGCCCGTCCTGTGTTCGAGATCATTCGATTCCGATCGCACGGTTGGAACCGGGGCGAAATTCCGCTAAACCTAGCCCCCCACATTGTTATAAATAGACCCCCATGCCATTTTAGGCAGCCACTCTCTCTCTCCCTCGTTTTCCGTGCAAACCCTAGCCTCCCACCTCTCTCTCCTCTCTCCTCCCCAACGTCGCCGGCCCGCGTAGCGCATTCGAGGCCCGCCTGGGCCCGGATCCGCCGCCACCGCTTGGAGCGAGGCTCCCGCAGCTTCCCCGAGCCCGCAAGAGCTCCTGCCCGAGCGCCTCCCTTTGGTCGTCATGCCGCCGCCGGGGCCCCCTCCTGCACCGCCCCGCCGCACGCATCTCGCAGCGCCTCCAGCTCCGGCGGACCCTGCCGGAACCCCGTGCCAGATCCCTGTTGCCGCTGCCATGAGCTCCCGTCAGGGGCTCGAGGGAGAGCCGATCTCCTCACCGCGAAGCCGTCTCGAGCCGCCGAGGTCGGGAATGGGTTCCTCGCGCCCCGTATCCGCTAGGACCCGCCGGATCCCGTCCCTCGCCTGGCAGCGCCGCCACCATGGCTGCCTCCAGCGGCTGCTCGTGCGGGAGGAGCCAGGGCGAGCGGCTCGCCCGCGAGCTGCTTGGGCCGCCCCGCTCGCGGGGCGCCTGGCCCAGGTCGGCCTTCTCCAGGCCAGCCTGAGCCGACCCAGCTCCTATCGCCCCAGGTCGGCCTCCACACCGCCTTGGCCCAGCGACCAACGCGCCCCCACACAGTAACGTCCTTCAGCCGGCCCGAAGGCCTCTCGTGAGCCAGCCCCTGCCGCCCCTTTTTCGCGCATGTGCATGGTGTAACTAAGTTGCGCCCATGCCTGTGTTAGGCTAATAGGATAGGTTCGTCCCATTAGATTTGTTTATGTTTTCGGATTTATTTATTTTCAGAAAAAGCTAGAAATTTCAAATGCCCGTAGAATTCAAACCATGCGTCGGATCGCAGCGAGTAATATATGAAACTTGTGTAGTTTTCTGCGTAGATTAAGAATTTGCAACTTGCATGCATGTTTGAAGTGATTTGACTTGCCATATGCCTAGTTTTGCTTGCTGTCCTAATAGGTTGCCTATCCCGTATTTATTTTTGTGCGAGTCCGGATTGCTCAAACCCCGTAGATGAAATGGTCATATTTTTAGGGACCCTTTGCCATGTATTTTAGGGTAGTTGATTGTATTTTTCCATGTAGGATTCCGTTGCTAGATTGTTATTTCATGTTTAGGACATAATTTCGCATATTCGTGTGGTGTTATTTTTGTTTCGCAACCCCACATGTTATATATGTTTTCGGGGTAGAAAAATCCATAGAATTTAACCATGCATTTAGTTTTAGCTTTTGAGCAAGTTAGTGCGCGTGATATTTTGACATGATGCCTTTTTGTTTATTTTGTGGGTTTTAATTCGTGCATGATATGAAGGAGTTGTCAACTAGAGATGTGCCCTTGGATGTGTAGGCTAGCCTCTGGTAATTTTGGTTGCAATAGAAATCCATGTTTAGGTGTCATTTGCTTGCTCTCAACTTGCTTGAAAACAGTGTTGTTTTGGTGATGCTGAAATATTTCTAAGTCTGAAATCTGTTATATTTTGTTGTTGTCTTATCATGAGTTTATCTGGTGATAGCTCTTTTGAGGTTGGTGCAATGGAGTTGGTTGTAGACTTTAAGATTCTCTAGCATGATGTCAATTTTCATGTCATTTTGAGACGTGTAGCATATAGTTTTGTTGTTGTCAATATGCCTCCAGATTGAAAACTGCACTATCATAAACTGATATTTTCACTAAGTCTGAAACAGTGTGTGAGATGCCATTTTGTGAGTTCTTTTCCTAGTTATGCATGTTTCCATGCTAAATGTTATTGGTTGTATGTTGTAGTGCATCTTGCCCTCTCCTGTCTCATGCCTTGCTTGAGCATGTTGGATTTGTGTAGCTAGTTGTTCGAGGGTGTAGAAAATGCTATGTGGCTGATTTTGGTAGATTGTAGTGATTTCTTGTTTAGCTCGTAGTTGTTGAACTGTTGCTCCGTTTTGATCGTGTCCTATATGAAACTTGCTTAAAATCTCGTGTAGTTTCATAATATCTTGCTGGTTGTGTGTTTTGAAATGCTTGTGACTGTCGTTGCACACATATTGCATTCATGCCATCATATCTTGCGGTGTTCGTATCTTTTGATCCGTAGCTCAGTTGGAGATTGTAACGACGCGTAGAATCACGTGAACCTATTTATTTTTCTATTTAACAAATATTAAAACATGTTAGTTTAGATCTGGACAGAATTATAAATTGGCGTATGAGGTCATCTCGGAGATGCTATATGTCATTTCCGACCTCATTTAAGATGCCTAGTTAGGTAGTTTAATTACGCTTCACCACTTGCCATGTTTAACCAAATTTAATATTGTCGTATACCTAATCGAGAGTGAACTAAATAATCCGTATGTGGAGTTTCATCAATATGCAACTCGTTGCATATTGAACTTCACTTAATGTGTAGTGTTTGTTTGTTGTGAATTGTCATGCCATGTCTTGCATATATCCAACCGTTCATGCATCATATGTGTTGTGCATCATGTGGTGTATATCGTGTGTTGATGCTTGTTTCCGGTTTCCTTCGTCTCGATAGAGTTCCGCAAGCGTGTCGGATTGTGAGGACCCGTTCGACTACATCGGTTCATCTGCTTCATAGAGTCATTCTTCTTCCAAGCGGGATCTCAGGCAAGATGACTTCCCCAGATACCATTACTATCATTGCCATGCTAGTTTTACCATTTCTATCGTTATGTCTCGCTGCCTACCAACATTACCATGAAAACCTTCAACCTGTTCACCACCTAGCAAACCACTGATTGGCTATATTACTGCTTGCTTAACCATGTGTTAGCGTTGCTAGTTGCAGGTGCAGTTGCTTCCATGTGATGACATGGGTTCCTTGTCATATCACCATATTATTGCTAAATAATTTAATGCACCTATATACTTGGTAAAAGGTGGAAGGCTCGGCCTTTCTAGCCTGGTGTTTTGTTCCACCTTTGCCCCCTTAGTTTCGGCTACCGGTGTTATGTTCCATAATTGAGCGCTCCTAACACGATCGTGGTTGTTATGGCGACCCCCTTGATAATTCATTTTAGATTAAAGCTGGTCTGGCAAGGCCCAACATTGGTACTACATTTGCCAAACATAATAATTTTGTTAATACTGAAAGCATATGGCGTCATGAACCCGAGGAGTAATTCTACATAATACAGGGAGGGCCAGTGTTGATGGTGCTGGTCCAAAACAGAGCACTATGCGGGGCCAACCCAGGGCAACTTGGGTGATTTCTATCAGGCCACCATACGCTCGCTCATCCGTCGTGTCCTGAGAACGAGATACGCGGCTCCTATCGGGATCGTCGACACGTCGGGCGGCCTTGCTGGATTAGCTTTACCTTTGATGAATGTCTTGTGCATCGGGATTCCGGTGATGCTTTGGGTAATCTCAGAGTTGAGGTTTTCCACTAAGGAGTCCGACGAGATCGCGAGTTTCGTGGTCGATGATTTCTATGCGCTTGTGGTAATTTGTGATGGATTAGTTGGAGCACCCCTGCAGCGTTAAATCTTTCGTAAAGCCGTGCCCATTGTTATGTGGCAACGTGGAAACTTTGTTTAACACTGGTTCTAGATAACTTGAAGTTAACTTAATTAAAATATGCCAACTCAGTGCGTAACCGTGACTGTCTCTTTTGTGAGTTCCTTCTCCGATCGGGGACATGGTGGGGTTATGTCTGACGTAAGTAGGTGTTCAGGATCATTCATTTGATCATCAGTAGTTCACGTCCGCTATGCGTAGATCATCTCCCTATTATTCTTGTACTCGTAAGTTAGCCACCTCATATATGCTTAGTCGCTTGCTGCAACCTCACCACTTAACCATACCACACCTATTAAGCTTTGCTAGTCTTGATACCTTTGGAAATGAGATTGCTGAGTCCCCTGTGGCTCACAGATTACTACAACACCAGTTGCAGGTACAGGTAAAGGTTACTTGACGCGAGCGCGTTGATTGTTCATTTGGAGTTGCTTCTTCTTCTTCATCATCGATCTAGGATGGGTTCTAGGCCGGCAGTCTGGGATAGCAAGGATGGACGTCATTTTCTTTTTCTCGTTTGTTTTCGTCCGTAGTCGGACCCTGCTCTTCTTCATGATGTTTATGTATTGTACTGATGTGACTCTGATGTAGCATGTGGCGAGTGTAAGCCAATTCCATATACTCTTCTCTTCAGTACATGTACTTGTAATGATATCCATTCTTGAGAAATGATGAGATGCGCTTCTATCCCTGACGAGGCCCTCGCACCAAATTGAGGACATGATCGCATCTTGGGCGTTACATATCCGGTCTAGATGCGGAAAGGTAAAGCAAAGAGCCAGTCATAGAGTGATATACCTTTTGATCCACAACTTTACCATTGTATCCAAGTCAAGTTGGCATTTGAGAGGCATGGGGGTGTTTACCTTGGCCGGTTCGAGATCATCCATCTTGAACCTCTTGAGCATGTCTAGGGTATATTTTGCTAGATTGATGAAGTTTCCTTGACTTTGTTGCTTGACTACGAATCCAAGAAAGAACTTCACTCTCCCATCATAGACATCTCAAATTCTTTGGTCATTAGTGCGGAAAATTCTTCATTAAAAGTTTTGTTAGGAGAACCAAAGATAATGTCATCAACATATAGTTGGTATATGAACAAACTCCCTTTAACCTTCTTTGTGAAAAGAGTGGGGTCAATTTTCCCAATTTCAAACCCACAATCATGCAATATCTCGGTAAGGTGGTCATACCACGCACGTGGGGCTTGTTTAAGGCCATAGAGTGCCTTATCGAGAACGTATACATGATTGGGGAACTTGGGATCCTCGAACCCCGGGGGTTGCGTGACATGTACCAAATACTTAAGGGGACCAATACGAAATGCACTCTTCACATCCATTTGATATAATTTGAAGTTATGACATGAAGCAAATGCAAGCAACATGCAAATAGATTCAAGGCGAGCAACGCAAGCAAAGGTTTCACCATAGTTGATGCCCTCGACTTGGGAGTAGCCTTGTGCTACCAATCTTGCCTTGTTACGAATGACGACACCGTTTGCATCTTGCTTAAGATCCACTTGGTTCCAATGACATTGTGATTCTCCTTCGGTCATGGCACCAACCGCCACACTTTGTTGCGCTCGAAGTTGTTGAGTTCATCATGCATGGCTTCAAGCCACTCCATGTCTTCGAGCGCTTCTTGTACCTTTAGGGGTTCAATGCAAGAAACAAACGCATGATGTGCACTAAATTTTATTAATTTTCTGTGAGTGGTTAGACTTTCATTAAGCTATCGTAGACAATCTCTGACATATGTTGATTCTTCATAAGCTTGGAAACATCCTTGGCGGCACGTCTTTCTCGAATCTCCTTAATGGAAAGTTGGGGAGAAACCTTTTTGTGTTCTTGACCGCCATTATGAGCTTGCTCTTGATCTTGAGCTTGGTCATGATCTTGAGATTGGTCTTGATCTTCAGCTTGGTCTTGATCTTGAGCTTGCTCGGAGGTGTGAGCTTGATCAAGGACATCACTTGTTGAACCACCATCATGTGGTTGAACTTGTCCTTGATCTTGCTCACAAGGTTGAGGGCCTTCACTTTGTTCTTTGGAAGCGTGTGGGTCTTGCACCGGTGATGGTTCCACAAGAGTGGAACATTGTTCTTCTCCTTCGGCCACAAGGGGTTCCTCAACAGGTAGGAAGTGTCCCACACCTATTCTTCTTATGGCTTGGGGAGGAATATCATCACCTACATCACAAAGACCACTTTGCTCCAATTGGGAGCCATTATTTTCATCAAACTCCATGTTACATGTATCCTCAATGAGTCTGTTGGACTTGTTGAGAATACAGTAAGCATGAGAGTTTGTAGCATAACCAACAAATATGCCATCTTGAGCTCTAGGTTCAAATTTAGACAAACAAGCATTTTTCTTGAGAATGAAACACTTATAACTAAACACCCAAAAGTACTTGAGGTTGGGCTTGTTACAGGTAAGAATTTCATAAGGAGTCTTGTTCAAGCCTTTGCGGAGGTAGAGTCGATTAGATGCATGACATGCGATGTTGATTGCTTCGGCCCAAAAGTTATACGGAGATTTAAACTCCGCCATCATGGTCCTTTCCGCATCCATCAATGTCTGGTTCTTCCTTTCCGCTACACCATTTGTTTGAGGGGTATCAACTTGGTTAAGCAAGCGGTAACATAGCCAGACTATGGTTTGCTAGGTTGTGGAGGTTAAAGGTTTTCATGGCAATGTTGAGAGGCTGACATTTAACAGGTGCTAGGTAGTGAGACACAACGAAAGAAACGAGACAACTAGCATGGCATTGATAATAATGGTATCTAGGGAAATGGTCATCTTGCCTGTGATCCCGCTTTGAAGAAGAATGACTTCATGAAGTAGACGAACAACCGTAGTCGTACGAATCTCACACTCCGAAGCGGTTCGGAATACTATCGAGAAGAAGCAATCTGGAACAACAATAAACACACGGTAACACCACAAGAAATGCACGATATGATGCACAACACATATGATGCATGTCTGATTTGATTATGCAAGGCACGACACGACAATTCACAACAATCAAACACTACACATTAAGTGAAGCTCAATATGACGAAACTCCACATTCGCATTACTTAGTTCACTCCCATTTAGGTACACGTCAAAGTTAAATGTTGTTAAACATGGCAGGAGGTGAAGCAAAATTAAACTAGCTATCTAGGCTTTTTAAATGAGGTCGGAAACAACATATAGCATCTCTGAAATGACCCCATGCATTAATTTAGAATTATGTACATATCTGAACTAACATGTTTTAACATTTGTTAAACAGCATAATAAAGTGGTTCACGAGATTCTACGTGTCATTCTAGTCAATTTACATATATGGATCATCTGCAACGGAGTTTACGGTTCAAAACATATGATCACCGCAAGATATCATGCCATAAATGCAATATGTATGCAAATAATAGCCACAGGCATTCCAAACCAAGAAGGCAACAACATATTATGAAATTACACAAGATTCTAAGCAAGTTTCATATATGACATGTTCAAAATGGAGCAATGGTTCAACAATTACAAGCAAAACAAGATATAGCTACAATCTGCCAAAACAACAACGTGGCGTTTTCTACCCCCCAAAACAACAAGCTACAGCAGTCTTAAATGCTCAATTAAGGCATGAGGCAGTAGTAGTCAAGATGCACAATAACCCTCTACCAAAGATAAGTTGCATGGACGCAAGGATCACTAGGTAAAAAACTCACAAAATGGCAAGTTGCACACAGTTTCACACTTAGTGAAAATACCAGTCTTGACAGTGCAGTTTTCAACCATATGGCATATTGGCAGCAGTAAAACTATGTGCTCCAGGGCATAGAATGGCACGAAACTTTACCGTATGCTAGAGAATCTTAAGCACTACAAATAACCTTATTGCACCAACCCCAAAAGGGTTGTAGATCACTAACAAATCTCATGGCAAGACAGCAACAAAATATTACAGATTCTAGACTTAGAAATATTTCAGCATCTCAAATCAGCACTATTTTCTAGCATGTTGGCTACAAGAAAACAACACCAAAATATGGATTTCTATAGCAACCAAAAATACCAGGGGCTATCATACATATCCAAGGGCATATCTCAAGTTCAAAACTAATTCATATCATGCACAGAATAATTCACACGGATTAAACAAAAGGGCAAAATGGCAAAATAGCATGCAGGCTAACTTCCTCCAAAGACAAAACTAAATGCATAGTTGAATTTCATGGATTTTTCTACCCCGGAAACATATATAATATGTGGAGTTCTAAATAAAACCAATGCCAACACATATATCCGAGAATATGACATAAACTCGACATAACAAACTATTTATGTCACCTACATTAAAACAGCGAGATGACTATTTTTACTATGCATGGAAATGCTTTGCAAACAACATGAACATTTTACATACTAGGTCCGATCAATTCGGATGCACGCTTAAATAGCTACAAAATAATACGTCTTAATATAACAACACGCAAATCTATGCAAACAGCAGGTCAAACAGATTAAAATATGCATACAAGTTGGAAAATAATAATCTACATGAAATTCTACATGTTTTACATATAAAACTTATTGTGATCCGTCGCACGGTTTAAAAGTTATGGGCATTTTAAAATCATGCAACTTCTAAAATTATAAAAGGTCCTGATAAATGATAATTCGCAAGAGGGAAAAAAAGGTACGCGTGCCAAAACTGAGCGCATACGGGCCAACCGGGGCGAAGTGCAATTCACTAACTAACACCTACGATGCAGAATAGGGCAGGGCAGAGGGGTGCTCACCGTCGGCCTCTTGGGCCGGGTCGGTGCAACATGCTAGGTCGGAGGCGAGGCACAGCGGGGCTAGCGCAGAGCTGGAGCTCGGCCGGCGGGCAGGCCGGGTGAAGCGGCGGCCCACTACGGCGCCAGCGGTCAACATGGTGAGCGAGGCGTGCCTGTGCCTCGATCCAATCTGGATCGGTCACGGCAGCGGCGGCATCCCGGTGGGGCAGCTGCATGCGGGGGCGCCAAGGGAAGGACTCCAGCGATGCGGGGGGTGACGTTGCACCGGCGACCTACGGCCGGCAGCGGGCGCAAAGGGGACAGCGTGGGGACCCGCGGGCAACATGGGGCTGCTACTGCTCAGAGCAAGTACAATAAGGTACAGTCAGTAGACTATAAGAATTAAAATACTATATTTTTGCTGAGTTGTATGAGAGAGAAGAGGAGAGAGAAGGGAAGCGGGCTCTTCGTGAAGAGCCAGCTCTAGCACGTGCTCCTAAGTGCTTTGTGAGAATGAAAGGTGGGCCATATATGATAAAAGTAGTACTCTTTTATAGCTAACTATTATACAAGCTAGCTATAAGATGAGCTATAAGACTGCTTATAGCCAGCAGTTGGCTATACTACTAACCATGCTCTCAGGGGCGAGCCGGCGGTTAGTGGCCGATTCGGGCCCGGGCATGCCCGAACTGTGTCTCGCCGGCCGGCGACAGCTCGTGGGAGGAGGAGCAGGTGGCTGGTTGGCGGTTGAGGATTGGTGAGGCGTGGTTTTCGAGCCACAGGCTATGGTTTCAGATTAGGGGTCTATTTATAAAAAAACGGGCCTAGGGTAGGGGGTTTGCACCGTTTTCGGGCCGTGGGATCTCGATCGGACGGTCCGAAACGGAGGGGTGGGCTAGGGGTGGTGTTGGGCTGTGTAGAATAGGTTGGGATGAGAGGAGGGGGAGGTTTGCGGCCCGGCACAAGATTTCAAACACCAAAAAACATCTAACGATAACCGATGACGGTGGTGCTATGGTCAACCGTTCGGGTATCAAACAAACTCTGATTGCGATGAAATTTTGCAAGCGACCTACCTACATTAATATAAGACAGCACGCCGATTTTCGACCCAATCCGAGAATATATTATATGCACTTTTAAAAACAATATTTTAATGATGTCGCGGGCGCGTGCGTGTGTGGTTGGTCTCAAAACGGTCAACGACAAAACAGGGAGAATCGACAACTACTAATGGATGCAAGTTTTGAAAACTGGCAACAACGGAGTGTCGATGTAATGCAGATGATGCGCATGATGCGATGATGAATGCGACAAATAAAATAATCATACGACGGCAACGAAATAAAAGGGGAATCTTGTGGAGCGTCAGTCTCGGGCTGTTACAATCTATCAAGGTGCCCTCCGGCCATATCACTCGACAGATCTTGCTTACCACTGCCCCACCACAATTGGCGTGTTGTCTTCTTACCGACTTCGGCTTGACGTTGAACGTCTTAAGCCAGAGCCTAAACTGCGGATGAACCCGCAAGAAAGCCTCGCATACGATGATGAAGGAGGTGATGTGCATAATGGGGTTCGGGGGGAGGTCATGGAAATCTAATCCATAATAGAACATGTGGCCCCTGACAAAACGGTGGAGGGGAAAACCCAGTCCCGGGAGGAAATGAGGGATGAACACTACCCGCTGACCCGACCTTGGTGTAGGAACCACCTGGCCTGCCTCCGCCGCCCGGTGAGCGATGTTGGGGGAAAGGTACCCGGAGCGCTTTAGCTCCTGGATGTCGGCATCGAAGATGGTTTAAGCCTCCCACTGGCCTTGAGAGCCGGCCATGGCTTGAGAAGAGGGCGGAAAGGCGATTAGATCTGGGCGCTCGAGCTTGGAGAAGGCAGGAGTAAAGCTAAAGATGCTGGTGGTGGGATCTGTGGACCTTTATTTCTCTTTGTAGGGGGGCGTAATATCAAGGGTCCTTCTTACTATGTCGGTTGATCCGCCACTTCCTGAAAATTATCATGTTGTTGCGCGCGTGGGTAAACCCTTACACGACACAATCCTAAAAATCCTGAAAATTATGAAAGTTATCATGTTGTTGCGCACGTGGGTAAACATATGTTGTTGCCACTTCCTAAAAATTATCATGTTGATCCGCCACTTCCTGAAAGTGGCCTCGATTCACGACTCGAATTTTATTCATTATTTGTTATTGTGAATTTTCGTCACAAGAGTTGTCAGATGAGTTACTATTCACCTTCGAGCTTTTGATAGCCTTAGGATTTAATGATGCCTGTTTTTGATAACACTACACTAGTGAAATGACTAAGCCGATGTTAGCCGAATATAAAGGGAACACGCCATGCAAGCCAATTTTTTTATGTGCTTGGCTGTCGAAGACCACACACATCGGCGTTGAATGCCATTTCGGGGCCTACTGAGGGAGTTCTAGATTAAGGGGTCCTCGGGCAGTCGGGTTATCCCTCATGGGCCGATCATATGGGCCGCGACATCGAAGAACCGGATTGTCTGACGATTACGTGAACGAGATGGAAAGCTCCAAAGACAGGTGCGCACTCCAAGGCAAGATGACCAGGTCAGTCCTTCTACTCCCGGTCTATGTCGGTAACATGTAACCCTAGGGGCCCCGGTGTCTATATAAACCGGAAGCCCTTATACGTAGAGGCAGATTTTATCTCATCTAGGGTTAGCTCATACGATCTCGAGGTACATCAACTCTGTAACCATTGTTCCCCATCAATATAGTCAACCAGGACATAGGGTTTTACCTCCTAGAGAGGGCCCGAACCTGGGTAAAGACCGTCTCCCTCTCTCTCATGCAACCCATCGATCTAAGCTCCATAGTTCGGGACCCCCTACCCGAGATCTGCTGGTTTTGACGCTGACACTCATCTTTTGATTTTAAAGGATGCACATGGCAGTATCTAGTGGAGTCATTGATTAACATCATAAAATATTTCTTTCCACCTTTTGTCAAAACACCATTCATTTCACAAAGATCTGAATGTATGAGTTCTAGTGGCGCAAAATTTCATGTTTCCGTAGTTGTATGACACTTACGAGGTTGCTTAGCTTGCACACAAACTTGACACTTAGATCCCTTGACAGCAGTGAAGTTGGGGATTAAGTTTGACTTGGCTAGCCACGTTATACAACCAAAATTAACATGACAGCGACGTGAATGCCACACATTTGATTCACTCTAATAGAAAACATGATTAACAACTTTATTACAAACATCTGACAAGGATAGTCTAAACAGGCCTCGTGACTCATAACCTTTACCAACAAACGTTCCATACTTGGATATTACAAATTTATTGGACTCAAAGACAAGCTTGTGGCCATCTTTACATAGAAGAAATCCTCTAACACAATTTTTATTCACGGAGGGGACATAATGCACGTTCTTCAGACGCATGATCTTTCCCAAAGTAAACTTCAGATCGACTGTGCCAACACCACGAACAGAAGAACTTGAACTGTTTTCCATCAGGACGGAAGTAGTCCATGCGGACTGATATGAAGAAAACATGGAAATATCACCGCATACATGCACATTAGTACCCGTGTCAATCAACCAATCAAGAGAACGACGTACTGAGAGAATAGTGCTAAGTATACCATACCCAACATCCTGCATCTTAGCATCACCAATGATAACATTGGCGATCTTGTCGCCATTCCCATGTTGACGCTTGTCATAATAGTTAAGGAAGGTAGATGACCAATGATCAGGATCTCCGCAAACATGACAAACACCTTTCTTCCTGTCAGTCTTCTTCTTGAAGTTGGTGTGCTATGAAGCCTTGTTTTTCCATCAAACTTTCCCTTACCATCAAACTTGCCCTTGTTCTTGAACTTGTGGGGCTGGAAGTTTTTCTTGGGTACCAGATTTGCACTAGAACCACCCTCCATTCCTCGAGCATGTATGTCTTTTGCTCTTGCCTTTTCTTCCACATCAAGAGTACCAATGAGATCCAGAACAGAAAACTCCTGCCTCTTATGCTTCAGAGAGGTAGCAAAGTTCCTCCACGAAGGAGGAAGCTTAGTAATAATAACTCTAGCAACAAACTTCTCCGGTAACATACAATTTAAGTGCTCAAGTTCTCTAGCAAATGACTGTATCTCGTGAGCTTGTTCAACCACGGAACGCTCACCAGTCATCCTGTAATCATAGAATTGTTCCATGATATACAACTCAGTGCTAGCGTCTGCGACTCCAAACTTGGCCTCGAGCGCGCTCCACATATCTTTTTCATTGTCAATTGACGCATCAGCATCAACTATGTTCTCACCAAGAACACTCAAGAGAGCAGCCTTAAACAAGGTATCCGTTTTCTGAAAAGAGAGTTCCTGTTGAGGATCAAGAACTTCTTCGGGTTTGCCAAGAGTAGCGTCATAGCAGCTCATGGTTTGAAACATAGAACATCCCTCACACGCCACCTCTTATAGTGCACACCCTCAAACATAGGAGGCCTCATGGAAGCATCAAAACCACTCGGGGTAAATTGCCTAAAATAAGGTTTTTGGATTGTTGAAAAAATGAGCGATTTACCAAGTGATTTTACTAGTAGAAATAGTAGATAAATCATGACTACCATAGCAATTATAAGACAAGTCATGCGATCATATAGAGAGTATGCAAGTAGCATCTCAAGTGGTGAGTAGGAATGGATCATATCTAGAAAAGAAACTAGAACAAAAAGTTGTGGCAAGAACTCAAAGAAGAAGAACACGAACACGTACTGAGTTGAAGCAACAGCAGCACTGGGATTGGCGTTGACATCATCCTCGGCCATGTTTCCGAAGAGATTGTTGACGTCGGGGAAGAAGTCGTCGTCCGGGAAATGGCCGTCGCCGTCCGTGATGAAGAAGCGAGTAGTGAAAGTGCAGTCATGCCCTTAATCGTGTTTTGGTGTTGCTGACAACACACATATAGATAACAAATCACTAATCCCCTTTAAGCTATTGTGAATGATCATGTGTTGATAAGGACAAGCTCATGTGCTAACAAGGACAAGATCAAGATAAGCATTCCTGAGCACTACATGCTTGATTCTTGTGGATGTTCACATAGTGGACAAATGAAGATGAATACATAAGCTAGGCTTTCCACATTGTGTATGGGAGAGCTACTTGAAGACTTCATCATGTCTTGATTTCAACTTGAGCCAAGAAGGAACAACAACATCAAGCTCAAGTGAAAGGGCTAACTCAAAGGTATCAGTCCCTTTGATGTTAGTGGTGTGGAGTGATGATCAGCGAATAAAAGTATGCACTCAAGTATGGATCATCGGTACCCTTTTATAATTCTCGAGTCTTTAGGGATCCCGCACTATTAAGAGGGGATCACAGGTTTTGCGATGAACTTGCTCAAACTAAATCTCTACTGTTCTATACCACATATCCACTGCTCTGCTGTTATCTCAAAACAGAACCAGTGCCTCGGACATCCGGCTTCCTCCGGACGTCCGAGGGCCGGACGTCCGACCTCCTTCGGAAATCCGGAACTCTGCACCAGAGAAAGTTGAGTCAAATAACTCGGACTTCCGGCCTCCCCCTGTCGTCCGAGGGCCGGACATCCGACCTCCTTCGGAAATCCGGAACCCTACACGAGAGAAACTTGAGTCAAATAACTCGGACTTCCGGCCTCCTCCTGTCGTCCGAGGGCCGGACGTACGACCTCCTCCGGAAATCCGGAACCTTGCACCAGAGATATTTGAGTCAAATAACTCGGACTTCCGGCTCCCTCCGGACGTCCGGTTCCTGTTTGACTACACAGTGATTCCAGACATATATACATCCCTTGGACGACCGACCCTTATCGGACGTCCAACACCTTGTGGGCGTCCGGACATCCGAGAACTGCCGGATGTCCGACCACTGTCAGATTTAAGTGACCCCAACGGCTGTTTTAGTCTCCCCACCATATATACCCCCTCCCACTTCGTGAGAGGGTGCCCAACACAGCCATATTCTCATAAGAACACATTTCTACCTCACACACATTTGCTTACACCAAATCTTAGATCCCAAGAGCATTTGTGAGCCCCTTTGAGAGTTGTTCCAATCAAAAGATAGATCGTCTCCCTCTCCTTCTCTCAACCCAAGCTATTTGAGATTTGAGCAAGTTTTGAGCATTCCCCGTGATCTTGTTACTCTTGGAGGTTGGAGACTCCTAGGCGGTAGGAGTTCTTCGGAGAGGAATCCATCCATGTGATTACCCCCCGGAAAAGTTTGTGAGGGTTTGGAAGCCACCTCAAAGGCTTACCGCTAGTGGTTGAGAAACGCCTTCGTGGTGTTATCTCAAAGGGAGAATAGGGTGAGCCTTCATGGCGTTGGTGTGCCTTTGTGGTAACATCCACCTCTCTAACGGTGACTAGCTTCCCTCCAAGGAAGTGAACATTGGGATACATCTTTGTCTCAGTGACCTTGGTTATCCTTAACCCTAACTCCTTACTTGTGGTTTACTTGTGTTACTTGAGCATACATACATTGCATATTGTTTGTGCTCATTATATTGTGTTGGCTATTTCTTGTACAAGATTAATCGTTCAAGCATACCCTCTATATCCACACGTTCACACTTGCAGCTTTTGATATATCATGTGCTATAGTGAGATCTAGTATCTTGTGTCGTTCACCTACTTGTCTTGTGATATAGCTCAAGTAAGTTTGTGTAACTTGCTTGTGCTTGTTAGTAACTGTATTGTGTCCATCTTGGTAGATCGTGTTGTTGATACACATTGCGGTGCCTATTGCATTTAGGATTTGTGCTTGAAAAGTATCCTCTTAGTTTATTTCCGCATTAGGTTTAAGCCAAATCCGAAGAAGTTTTTAAATAGCCTATTCACCCCCCCTCCTAGGCGACATCGTGGTATTTTCAATTGGTATCAGAGCAAGGTCTCTCTTTAATTGGGTTTCACGACCTAGAGAGTATCGATGTCCACTATTGGATTAGTGCACAATGACACCTTTGACTTTGATGGCACAAATTATACCCTATGGAGAATTCGTATGCTTCATCACTTTCGGACCATGGGCCCAAATACTTTACGAATTGTTCTTGTAGGGATTGACGACAAAAAGGATGATGCATCTTCATCTACTAATGAAATGTATCTTGATTGTGAGGCTTTACTTGCCATTCATCGAACCATAAGTCCTGAGGTGTTTAAGTCTATCTCGACTTGCAAGTCAGCTCATGAAGTTTGGACTAAACTTGAAGATGTATATGGTGGGTCCAATCTTGATGAAGACGATATTATGATGAAGGAGTTGGTGCATGAGCTCTTCACTCTTTTCGATCAGAAAGAGTTCACCACTACTTCCATATCAGATTGCTTGCACACCTCAACACCTTCAATCTCACAAGGTAATGACATGGTGAGTGAAGAAATATATGTTGATGATAATGTCATAGCCTCTATGGACACGAGGAAATCTAGCACCACACATAGTGTAAATTATTGTGATGATAGGTCATGCATTTCACCTAAAGATCCCTCGACAAATGTCTGTGGTGATATGCCTGCTTTCCCGTGTCCTCTTGATCAAAATATCTTGTTTCTCCCTAGTTGCTCTATGACTAATCATTTAGGGGAAATCAAGAAATATGAAGTACTTTTGACTAATGAAGAATCTGATTCACGAAAAGAGTCATCATCAACTCCTCCAGTTCACATGTGCCTCATGGCAAGAGGTAATAATGAGGTATCATCTTCCCTGTGCAATAACAATGGTATTTGCGATAAAGATGATGATGATGAGTTGACTGAAAATATCTATGTGATCAGTAAAATTCTTCATAAAGCTAAAAATAACGCTCTTCAAAGATTCCAAGATGTTCTTGCTTACTTTGAAAATTGCAATGATTCACTTAATCATGAACAAGCTAAAAGTGAACAACTTGAACATGAACTTGAGAAGAGTCATCAAGCATGTAGAGACTTAAGATCTTCAAAAGAAGAGATTGAAGTTTC
Source organism: Hordeum vulgare subsp. vulgare (assembly GCF_904849725.1). Classification (NCBI taxonomy): domain Eukaryota; kingdom Viridiplantae; phylum Streptophyta; class Magnoliopsida; order Poales; family Poaceae; genus Hordeum; species Hordeum vulgare. The sequence goes on from NC_058524.1 coordinate 468,959,254, forward strand.
TCATGATAAACTTAAAAATGATTTTGAGGTCCTTCTCCTTGAATGCAATAGTGTCAAGGGAGAGATCATCAAAACCTCTAAGATCTATGAGGAGCTTCAATCTACTCATGAGAAGTCTCTAATTGCTACTTATTCCTCTCATATTGTTGATGATACTTGTACATCTAACTCTATCTCATTTGAAGTATCAACATTGAAGGAGAATGTTGAGCTACGTGCTCAACTTGATTTACTAACTAGCAATTATGGGAAGTTGGAAGAAAACCATGTAATGCTCACAAGCTCTCATGCCGATCTTCTAACATCCCATAATGTGCAAAGTTAGCTCATGAGGCTATCATCACCAAGGTAACATCAAGTGAGCCTCATGTGTACAATGGCACTATCTCTAATCAAAGTACTATATTTCCATGTGCTAGTCCTCGTAATTCGTCTACTCATAATGTTGCTACCTCGTGTGATGAATTACTTTCCTTGCCTTTTTGCTCTAACATTGAAGCTTACACTTCCTCTAGCACTTGCGTTGATACTAACCGTGCAGAGGAAATCGAGGAGCTCAAGGCCCAAGTCACTTCTTTGAAGAAAGACTTGGAACAGTGTCATGAAGGGATGTCCACACCCAACAACGTCCTGTGCGAGCAAACATCTCCGAATGACAAAAATGATGTTGGAGTAAACTCAAACAAGAACAAGAGTGGCCTAGAACAAGTTAAGAATTCAGCCAAAATCATTTGCTTCAAGTGCAAAGTTAAAGGGCACCATGTTAGATCTTGCCCTCTGAAGACGAAGTCTCAAAGTCACAAGCAACAAGGGAAGCGGCCACAAACTCAATCACACACTCAGCTACAAGTTGAAGGAAGGCCTCTTTCCAATAAGACCCAAGCCAACACTCCCCGAGGTGAGAAATCAACTGGGAAGAAAACAAAGGGTAGATGCTGCTATTTATGTCATGAGAAGGGTCACGTCGCTTCGTCTTGAACGAGAGGTAACTTATCCAACCCAATCACTATTGATGATAGCTATTCCCTTGGGAAGGATAAGGTTGGCAATGTGTTTGCCAAGTTTGTTGGTACTCAAAATGGTGTCAAGAAAAGAACCATTTGGGTTGCCAAGCCTATTGTGACTAACCTCTTAGGACCCAACGTAGTTGGGGACCAACAAGCTCAAACTTGATCAATAGGTGGCTTTGGAGGACACTGAAGACTTGGATAGACAATGAAGATTTGAGGACTCTTCATCATTCGTATTATCTCGAGCGAAGTCATTTGGATTATCGAGCCCATATCCCATATCCAATGTGCCTCTTTGCGGTAACTTGTACTTAAATTGTTTACATTGAAAGTTGCCTGCCCCACTCCTTCTCATGTCTAGGTTTGGTACCTAGCATGTACTTTGACATGTTGCGCCTACTAGTATGATTGTTATGTGTTATCTATCATGTGTAGGTCGTTATATATGTCATATAGTTGTGTGTAGTCCTGGTCATTACTTGCATCCTAGCTGCACCGATGTGTGGGTCTTTTGAGACGTTAATAGCTCATCACATTAAGGGGGAGTGTTCTGCTCTACGCACATCACTAACCCAAAATGTGTATATATGTATTGGACTCCATCTAGTATTCACGGTGCAAGATTATCCAATCAATTCGTTTGATGTCAAAGCCATCCGAAGTTCAAATTGGCATCCACTTATCAGCTTAGTTGGATGATTGATTGCCTTGTATGATAAATACATGGATTATCACATTATGGGAGTGTGATATGCTTTGTGCACGTCACATCCCCTGGTAAGATAAAACATCTGATGTATGCCACTCAGAATCTACCACATGGGGTTATTCTATAACTGTGTGGCGTGTCATGATCCATATGTCTTAATTCGCATAATAACCATGTTGGTGTCTAAATCCCTTAGATGTGCGTGAGTATGACGTCCTACTACACCAATACTCATGGCTCAGCTGCTAGATCGTATCTAAAAGAAGGGCATAGTTGATGCATGCCTTTCGAATTATCCACACTATGATCTAACTAATTGGGATGTTAACGTATGACATCTAAACATTATGCTTATGGTTGAACTCCCATATCACACTTGTGTGAGTATAAAATGATCTTTGTACTCGTTTGGCACCTACCACCACTGATAATTCTAAATGCCATTGTGTTCTCTCACACATGGTATCTCTGGCTTGGTAGTGTTTTTCATGGTCATTTTATTTCGGCTTTGTCTTTATTTGACCTGCATAACTTGCCGAGAAATTCATGTGCCTCCCGGTAATATCCCATGCATGTCCTTGAGCTCGCACTATTTATTTCATAATGTTGTGGGAGTTATAATCGTATTACCTACACTTATACATCTACTGGGGTGAGACATGCATGTAAGGTTGTGCAAAATGCATACCTTACATGGTTTGATGCCTTGACCGGTTCATGTGTTGAACTTGGGGTGCTACCATATGTTGGTTTGTCACCCTGATCCATTTTGGACGACATGAATGTTCTGTAATTAAAAATTATGTGTTCATTTGTTCAAATTGTATATCCTTGGATTTTGATAGGCTTGTGTAGGCATATCTACTATGTGTAGATGCACATGCCGTGTCTATCGTATATTTGATCCAATATATGTATATGGTAAATCAGACGTATCCATTAAAAGGTTAAGGTGTGCTTAAAAGTAAAACTTATATCTATATGCACATAATTGAGTGATCTTACCCTATATATATTGTAGTTGGACTAACTACTTTGGACCCAATAAGTTTGGGGACCATATTGTGCTTAATTGGTGGTTTAGGTACTTTGGAGAAGCATTGTTATCTTGACTTATTCTCAGAAGAAGATGGTGCTGGTCACGAACAAATTAGAGTCAAGACAGGACTCAGCTACTTCTACGCCATACCAATGCTTTTCCGGTAACAAGTATTTACTTCATGCATGTACAACATTAGAGTCAACCCTGTGTAGGTTGCATCATGGCATGAACATAATATTTTTTTCCACTTTGTAATTTCCTGCATGTCCTTGTCAATCACATTGATGAAATGCTTAGTGTTGGTGTTCTCTTAACACTTCATGGTCATATGAATGAGACAAATTTGTGCCATGGCCCTTGTGTCATGTGCCATGCTCTTATAATAGGATAACTTGTGCATGATTCTATGCACTCATGCGTTTGACGGTATTTTGGACCCCACTTATCATAGTAATCGAATTAAAAGATTTACATCATACCATGTCCAAAATATGTTAGTTGAGAGGCCCCTTTGGTTGCTACACATGCGAGAATACTCCTTATCACCTCATCATCCAAATCCCAGAAATTGCCTCTGCCTACTTCTCTCTTGGTCGTCCGACGGCTAAACGCACTCCGGACGTCCGGCACATGTCGGTCGTCCGACGGCTAAACATTCTCCGAACGTCCGACGCCCGTCGGACGTCCGACACATCAGGAGCTCTATAAATAGAGGGGCGCGGGCTGGGCCTTGCCCTAGCCCCCACGCGCCTCCTTTTCTCCCAGCCGCCACCACAGCCGCCGCCGCCAGCGCCAGAGGAGCTCGCCCGCGCCGCCACCGGGGGCCCTGCCCCGCGATCTGGCTGATCTCCTCCGCGGGATCCGTCCTCCCCTTCCTCTCCTCTCTCGATCTGCAGGTATCCTCTTGGTCTCTCTCACGATTGGTGCCCCTTTCTCACAAGTTCATGTGTTCGTTCATGTGGTTTGACCGTGACCGTTCCCCATTGGGTTTCTAATCGTGTAGGCCTTGTTCCATCATGCCCAAGATTAAGCACACTGCCCGGAAGAACACTGCTGGCTCATCCGCTCATGCCCCTACTGGCACGGGGTCGAATGACTCCGATGTGCAACCTCGTCCTTTCAAACGGGTCACCCGGCGTCCTCCTCCACAGCTCCACTCCTCATATGATGGCTCTGACTTCGAGGATGAGCTTGCAGCTGAGGAACGTGCTGAACAGCCCGCCGTTCGGAGGACTAAGCCGAAGCCTGGGACTCGCAGGCCCTCATATATGCCACCGCCTCCTCCTGAACCGCCCGAAGGTGAAGCTCGTCGCATCTCTCTTGAACCTCCTCTACTTTAGGTCGTGAAGTCAAGGACTTCACCACGGTTCCTAAATCTTCCTACTTCACATTCCGCCGCGATGTTGACCAATTTTCTGTTGTACGTGACTCTCTGGACTCACGTTTCCGCACACACGTCCAAGCGGACATCTTTTCTACGGTCATAGTTCCTAAGGGTCTCTCAATCCATCATTATATTGATCTTGAGCATATTCGCACGCACCCGGCGAAATACCCGGGTGCCATTGAACTCATTGAGTCATCGGGGCTCGCTGCCCCCTTTGCTTTTCGGTGTGATTTTAACAGTGCTGCTATTCATCAATTTTATGCCACATGTTTCTTTGTCTCAAACAACATTGTTAGCTGGATGACTTCTGATGTTGAGTTCACAGCCTCTTATGATGAGTTTGTTTCCGCACTCGATTTCCCCGACTCCGGTTTCAAAATCCATAAGAATGATCCTAACCATGCACATAAGCCCATTGAGGTGTGTGGGCTTCTCCTCAAACCTCTTTGTGAACTTGATGCAGACGAACGGATGAAGGATCTTAATCAAGTATCCATCTGGCGCTCTCCCTACTTTATCATTTTTCAGTGTCTTATCCGCACCATCTATCCCAAGATGGGTGATAGGGGATCCTGCAGCGGCTACTATATTGACATCATATCACATTTACACGAGTCCCCCAAGCGCAAGATTAATGTGCCTCACTTTCTCTGGCATGAGATTCGACTCGCTAGTCTTCAATACAAGCGAGCCTTCCCTCATGCCCCCTTCATCCAGGCTTTATTCATCATGATGCTGAATTCACTGTTTCTCCCACTCACATGCATCACAAGTGGGTCATTCCCACTCACATGGCGGATAACTATGCTCCCAAGAAAACCCCATTCACCTCCACTCACCGCACTGCTGCCCGGTCAGCAACCCCTTCATCCAGCTCAGCTCCTCTTGGTCGATTTGCCAAATTCATTGGCAAGGCACATTCTGCTATGATGAAGGCCTTCTCTTTCCAGTGCGGTCAAACTCATGATGTGGTTTCTCGCCTCGTCTCCTCCAAGAATGCCCTCAAGGCTTGTCTGAGAGACTCAGGAGCTCTTGATGTGAGTGACGATGAGGATCTTCCTGCTGCTCCTCCTTCTGACTTTGGCTTCCCATCTGGTCCTGAGTGGGCTGACTTTCTTGACGAGGCTAGTGGCAATGGTTTGCCTGACGATGAGGATGATGAGGATGATGCCTGATGATGATGATGATGATGAGGGTGATATCTGAGTATGTGGTAGCATTGTCGGGTTCCTTCCTTTTTGGTCCTTGATGCCAAAGGGGGAGGACATTATCTTATCTTACTTTCGATTTTAATCTCTCTCATAATGTATGGTATGATGAATTATGTCGAACTTAATGATGTGTCATCATGTAACGATACTTATGGATGATGTATTGCTAAACTATCATGCGGTGATGAGATATCATGATATTATCGTTCTGTCATATGATGATGAGTTTTATGCTATCCTATTGATTCATATGATATGCCTTGATTCTTATGATATGCTATGTATTGTTGAACTATTATGGTGTAATGATATATCATGCTATTATCTTCAAAGCATACATTAAGGGGGAGCTCCCGCACTTACCTATTTTACTATGCATATAATCAGGGGGAGCTTCATAAGTATCGTAACAAATCTCTCCTAAGCCACACATGTTTATTACTGTTTTTGAGAGCTATATGTATGTTGTCATCAACTACCAAAAAGGGGGAGATTGAAAGTGCAGTCATGCCCTTAATCGTGTTTTGGTGTTGCTGACAACACACATATAGATAACTAATCAATAATCCCCTTTAAGCTATTGTGAATGATCATGTGTTGATAAGGACAAGCTCATGTGCTAACAAGGACAAGATCAAGATAAGCATTCCTGAGCACTACATGCTTGTTTCTTGTGGATGTTCACATAGTGGACAAATGAAGATGAATACATAAGCTAGGCTTTCCACATTGTGTATGGGAGAGCTACTTGAAGACTTCATCATGTCTTGCTTTCAACTTGAGCCAAGAAGGAACAACAACATCAAGCTCAAGTGAAAGGGCTAACTCAAAGGTATCAGTCCCTTTGACGTTAGTGGTGCGGAGTGATGATCAACGAATAAAAGTATACACTCAAGTATGGATCATCGGTACCCTTTTATAATTCTTGAGTCTTTAGGGATCCCGCACTATTAAGAGGGGATCACAGGTTTTGCGATGAACTTGCTCAAACTACATCTCTACTATTCTATACCACATCTCCACTGCTCTGCTGCTATCTCAAAACAGAACCAGTGCCTCGGACATCCGGCTTCATCCAGACATCTGAGGGCCGGACGTCCGACCTCCTTCGAAAATCCGAAACTCTGCACCAGAGAAAGTTGAGTCAAATAACTCGGACTTCCGGCCTCCCCCTATCGTCCGAGGGCCGGATGTCCGACCTCCTTCGGAAATCCGGAACCCTGCACGAGAGAAACTTGAGTCAAATAACTCGGACTTCTGGCCTCCTCCTGTCGTCCGAGGGCCGGACGCACGAACTCCTCCGGAAATCCGGAACCTTGCACCAGAGATATTTGAGTCAAATAACTCGGACTTCCGGCTCCCTCCGGACGTCCGGTTCCTGTTTGACTACACAGTGATTCCAGATATATATACATCCCTCGGACGACCGACCCCTGACGGACGTACGACACCTTGTGGGCGTCCGGACATCCGAGAACTGCCGGATGTCCGACCAATGTCAGACTTAAGTTACCCCAATGGTTGTTTTAGTCTCCCCACTATATATACCCCCCTCCCACTTCGTGAGAGGGTGCCCAACACAACCATATTCTCATAAGAACACATTTCTACCTCACACACATTTGCTTACACCAAATCTTATATCCCAAGAGCATTTGTGAGCCCCTTTGAGAGTTTTTCCAATCAAAAGATAGATCGTCTCCCTCTCCTTCTCTCAACCCAAGCTATTTGAGATTTGAGCAAGTTTTGAGCATTCCCTGTGATCTTGTTACTCTTGGAGGTTGGAGATTCCTAGGCGGTAGGAGTTCTTCGGAGAGGAATCAATCCGTGTGATTACCCCCCGGAAAAGTTTGTGAGGGTTTGGAAGCCACCTCAAAGGCTTACCACTAGTGGTTGAGAAACGCCTTCGTGGTGTTATCTCAAAGGGAGAATAGGGTGAGCCCTCGTGGCGTTGGTGTGCCTTCGTGGTAACATCCACCTCTCTAACGGTGACTAGCTTCCCTCCAAGGAAGTGAACATCAGGGTACATCTTTGTCTCAGTGACCTTGGTTATCCTTAACCCTAACTCATTACTTGTGGTTTACTTGTGTTACTTGAGCATACGTACATTGCATATTGTTTGTGCTCATTATATTGTGTTGGCTATTTCTTGTACAAGATTAATCGTTCAAGCATACCCTCTATATCCACACGTTCACACTCGCAACTTTTGATATATCGTGTGCTATAGTGAGATCTACTATCTTGTGTCGTTCACCTACTTGTCTTGTGATATAGCTCAAGTAAGTTTGTGTAACTTGCTTGTGCTTGTTAGTAACTGTATTGTGTCCATCTTGGCAGATTGTGTTGTTGATACACGTTGCGGTGCCTATTGCATTTAGGATTTGTGCTTGAAAAGTATCCTCTTAGTTTATTTCCGCATTAGGTTTAAGCCAAATCCAAAGAAGTTTTTAAATAGCCTATTCATCCCCCCCCCCTCTAGGTGATATCATGGTATTTTCAAGTAGTCGCGTTGAGCGCTCCCCAAAAGCCTTATCGCCCTTCCCCCTGTACAAGACTCAAAGAGACGGGGTTTCGGAGGCCTGCTGTCCCGACCTGCGGTGCATGCTGCAAGCCGGGATGGGGAAGAACTTAGCAGTAGCTCAGTTTTTGAACTCGTTTGGTGAGAGGAAGATGGAGTTATCATGTGTATCTCTCGAGAGGAGCGACCTCTCTTTTATAGGCACGGGAGAAGGAGGCAAGTAGGCAGCGTCGGGAGGCGAAGCAAAAGAGAGAGATGAAACGAGCAGGTAGCCGCCGAAGACTCGACTCATTCCCACAACCCACGACGCGGCGCGACGCGTCGTGACGAGGCAAGGCGGGCGGAGGAGGAGGAGGAGCACGCGTGTATGTCTCTCTTGTTCTCATGCTAATACATGTGTGGAAACATCCTCCCTTATAAGGAGGTCCAACTCCTACCAAACTAGCAATGTGGGACTAAACTTTAGTTTCACCTCCTGCCTTGCAAGAATGTGCAAATTGGGCCTCTAGGATTTATTAGGAATTCTGAAAGTGGTTATTAGGCTGGCCCAAAATGGTTAAATTCCAGCAGAGTCGTTGGACGGTTTGCAGCTGAACACACCGCCAGTCTTCGCAACATCGGCTTGAAACATGGCGGCCCCATTGCAGAACCGCCTCGCACCACGTCGTCGAGCAGTCGTCGCACCTCCGGCTTGCAGCACAGCGGCTCCGTCGCAGCATCGCCGGAGTAGCCATAGCCACCGTTGCAACATCGGCTCGCAGCATGACGGCGACCATTGCAGCATCGCCGGAGTAGACATTGCCGCTGTCGCAACATCGGGTCGCAGCACAACGGTGACCATCGCAACATCGTCGGAGTAGCCATAGCCGCCATCATAGCATCGGCTCGTAGCACAACAGTGACCATCGCAGCATCGTTGAAGTAGTCGTAGCCGCCGTCACAGCATCGGCTTGCAGCACAAGGGCGATCGTCACAACATCGCCTGAGTAGCCATAGCCGCCGTCGCAGCATCGACTCGCATCACGACGACCACCATCTCAGCATCGCTGGAGTAGCCATAGCCGTCATCGCAACATCGGCTCGCACCACGGCGACGACCATCGCAGCATCGCCGGAGTAGCCCGAGTCGCCATCGAAGCATCTTCTCGTAGCACGGCGGAAACCATCGCAGCATCGTCGGAATAGCACGGAGAAGCCCCCACCGTCAAGATACAATCAATTTTAAAGGAGAGGGAATAGAGGAGAGATGGACATGCGCGATGGATTAGGAAAGAAACGAGAGGCTGAGCTAGCGATGTTCACTCGAGGAGATAAGGACGAGGGAGACCACGCATGCGCGGGCCCATGAGACACATGGCGAGCGCACGAGACGGCTGCCGTCAGAGTATCTACATCCAGATGCATGGAAGCAGTTTCCATAGTCCTCTTAGTCAATGCTCATAGCATCCACAGCCAAAACAAGCGCTCACACGTGCCCACGCATGAGCCATCCCAACGATGCGAGCAACCCTTTTCACTTGGTCGCGCCTCAATTTCTCAACAACAACAAAACTTGGTCGCGCCTCCTTGTTCATACACTCGGTTGACTCGTCAATTGTTTGACCGTTGACCTTTTTTAAATAAGTGCATTGAACTAAAAAATCACAATTTTTATACAAAAAAAGTTTAAGAATTAGAAAAAAAGATGGAATTAATAAAATTGCATTTCAAAAATGTTTCTGAGTTTATAAAAAGTTTACATATTTTAAATAGTTTGAGAATTTAAAAAAGTTCACGGATTTGAAAAAAATTCATGATTTTGAAAGAAAAATGTGAATGGGGATTTCTTAGCGCTTGTGAAAAGTTTAATAACTTTCAAAAAATTGGGAATTTGAAAAAGTTCACCAATTGTTTTTTTTCAAAACAAAAAGTTCTCGGATTTTAGAAAATATAAAAAGCAAAGAAATGAAAAGAAAAACAAACAAAAAACTAAAAAAGAAGAAGGTTTTCTTTAGAAAATTAAAAGAACCGAAGAACCAACCCTATCCAATAAACCAGGGGGAGAGGTATTCATCAAGGTTCCCTAATTGGGTGGGGTGTTAATGGGCGGACGACTCACATACCTCTTAGTCAGACCGGTTAGCTAGAAAACTGGGGAGGTCCTATACGACGCCTTCAGCATTGGTTACGCAAAACGGCGCCTGCAATGCTTCTTCTCATGGACCCACCCATGTAGAATCTGTTGGTCCTACAAAATCGAAAAAAGTTCATAAAATTTAAAAAAATCAGATTTGCGAAAAAAATTCAATGATTATAAAATAAATCACGGATTTTTGAAATATGTTTCAGTATTTTTAAAAAGTTCACATAATTCAGAAAAAATCATTGATTTTAAAAAACACTTCATTGATTTTCAAAAATCAATTCACCGGTTTTTTTTTTCAGTTAGGTTTCTCCTTCTCTGTTTTTTTCTTTCTTTGGTTTGTTTTTCTTTCCTTTTACCTTTTCTTTTTTTATTTGAAGCAAAAAAAAATTCAAATTAGAAGAACAATTTTTAAAAAATGTGAACAAATTTGGAAGCACGAACAACTTTTAAAGCATGAACATTTTCTGAATCTTGAGGAATTTTTTTTTGAAAAAAAACGAAAAAATTCAAAAGCGCGAACAATTTTTTAAAGTACGCACATTTTTTGAATTGTGATAAAAAACTTGAAACCGAAAACAATTTTATAAAACATGAACAAATTTGGAAGCGCCAACAATTTTATAAAGCACGAACGTTGTTTCTATCTTGAGAACAAAATTTTCAAAAAGAGAACCATTTTGAAAAACCACGAACACATTTTTAAAGCACGAACATTTTTTGAATTCTGAGAAGAAATTTGGAAACCGACAATAATTTAAAAAAACATGAACAAATTTGGTAGCGCGAACAATTTTTTAACACACGAACATTTTTTGAATATTGAGAACAAATTTTGATAAGTAGAACAATTTTGAAAAATCCCGAAAAAAATTTTAAAGCAAAATTTTATTTTCAATTTTGAGAACAAATTTTGAAATTAATAATTTTTAAAAAAAAATATGAACAAATTTGGAAGCGCGAACAATTTTTTAAAGCACAAACTTTTTTTGAATCTTGAGAACAAAATATGAAAAAAGTGAACAATTTTGAAAAACCAAACAAATTTAAAAGCGCGAACAAATTTTTAAAGCACAAACATTTTCTTAATTTTCAGAACAAATTTGTAGCCGAGAACATTTTTGAAAAATTATGAACAAATTTGAAAACGCGAACAGTTTTTTAAAGCACGAACATTTTTTGAATCTTGAGAACAAATTTTGAAACTGAGAACAAATTTGTAAAATCTCAAACAAATTTGGAAGAACGATAAAGATTTTAAAGCACAAACATTTTTTGAATTTTTAGAACAAATTTTGAAACCGAGAACAATTTTGAAAACTCCTGAACGTATTTAAAAACGTGAACAATTTTTGAAAGCATGAATTTAATGTGGAAAAAATGATCAATTCAAAAATAATTGTGGAAAAAATGAACAGTTTTTTAAACAATTTTAAAGCATGAATTTAATGTGGAAAAAATGAACAATTGTTTAAACAATTTTAATCTTAATATTATTTTTAAAACGTAGCAAAAATTTGAAAAATAAAATGTGGAAAAAATGATAAATTCAAAAATAATTGTGAATTGACATAAACACATATCTGAAAATTTTCGTTTAAAAAATATCATGAATTTAATAAAATCAAAATTTCTAAAAAAATCACGGATTTGAAAAGCGATTGTAAATTTGCACAAAAGGTTCATCCATTAAAAAAAGCCCGCCAATTAAAGAAAAAATGTGGATTCGGAAAATGCTCAAAAATTTGACAAGCAATTAAAAAAAGAGAGAAAATAGTTCAAAAAAATGGAAAAGGTTTTCAATTCATAGAAAAGACCGCTCATTGAAAAAATGGAAAATGAGAAATGAGAAAAACTAACCAAAATCAGATCAAAAAGAGGAAAGGAAAAGAGAAACATATACCCACAAGTGAGCTTGAAAAGCTTCTAGAAGATTCCAAAAATGGAACGAGCTTCCCGCGACAATTGTCTTAGATGGTCTGATCCATTGCCATCAATCCCTGTGCGTCACCTATGGTTAACGAAGGAACGGACTCTTAAGACGCCAAATAAGGATTGCCTTTTTAGAGTCTTCTACACACCCTTGTTTTGTGTACATCCCAGCTCTAAGTGCTTATGCAAGAGCCCATCTGAAAAAAGGAAGTGGGAGTCGACGAGATAATGTTTGAGAGCTCCTACCTACTGCATTCTGCGGCAGGGAGTCCTTCGATCGCACAGGGCGATCGACCGACTGGGTCGGCCTAGTTTCTTTTTCCTATTTTTTCCAATTCTGCTTATTTCCTTTTTTATATTCTTGTTCATTTTTCTTTCTTTTTTTTTCTTTTTATCATTTTTTATGAAAATGAACTAAAGTTGAATTTCCCAATCACTTTTTGAAAATATGAACATATTTGAAACTGTGAACAATTTTAAAAAATGCAAACCAATTTTGGAAGCACTTTTTATAAAATATTGTTCAGAAAAATTTAAATTAAACATTTTTTCTGAAAATTCTGAACATTGTTTGAAAATCCAAATCATTTTCTAAAAAAACAAAATCATTTTTCTAATCTAAGGAGCATTTTTTGAAAATCGAGAACATATTTTGAAAAAGAAACCGAAAATTAAACAAATTACGGAACATTTTTTAAAATTCTGGAACACTTTTTCAGGCTGTGGAAAAAAAATTAAATTTCTGGAACATTTTTTCAAATCCCTTTTCAAATTGACAAACATTTTTTTTAAATTCTGGAACATTTTTTTTAATTCGGAAACACTTTTCAAATTCTGGAACATTTTTCAAATTCCAGAACATTTCTACAAATTCCGGAACATTTTTTAAAATTTTAGAACATTTTTCCAAATTCTGAAACATTTTTCAAATTCCGGATAATTTTGACATATTCAGGAACATTTTTTAAAATCCAGAATATTTTGGAAACAGAAATATAAAAAAGAAAATCAGTTCAGGGAATATTCTAGAACATTCCCAAAACTGAGATGTGTGAAAGTGTTAACGGGCCAGCCCAAACGCCATCGCTCGCTCCCACCTCCTGTGCGAAACGACGACTAATTGCCGGAATGAGTGGCGTATAGGAAATTCCGTAATGTTTTTCTTATGCGCCACATAATTGGGCCAATATCAGGCACACCCATCAATTTTTCCCTTTTTAGAAAATTAAAGCAACAAGATGGAGGGTGCCCTCCGTGGGGTCAATTCTTCATACGGGTGATTTTTTTTTCCTTTTCCCTGGATTCTTTTTCATTTTTATGTTTTTAAATTTATGGCTTTACCCAATTTCTCCGGCTTTCCATTCAACATCCGACAAGAACATACGCTTTTCCAAAAATTAATCACAAAAGTGGTTTCATTTGAAGCACAATTGTGTTTATGTGATTTTCACAAAAAGGAGCACGGTTGTGCTTCGATCTGACACACGTGTGCATTTTTGTGCTTTCCAAAAATGAAGCACATGCGTAGTTCCGTGGGCAGCATAGTTGTGCTTCCCGTGTGAAAGCTATGCTTGAATGCTTCCACGTGCAGCATAGTTGTACTTCTCACGTGAAAGCATAATTGTACTTTCTTTATAGTGAATCGGAGTTTGAAGCACGAGTTAGTATAGTTTTGAAGCACGATTAGTATAATTTTGAAGCATAGATTTTGCATGAAGAAAGTTTGACGAAATCTATCAACAAGATCTAGTTTCGAAGATGTTGACGTGAGTAATGCAACATTAAAGGGTTTCATGATTTGAACACACAGTTCACGAGATAAACATTTTTGAAGAATTGAATTTATGAAAAAAAAACAAATAAACCCATCCATCTCTCCATGTGTGTCGGTGAAAATCCTACAAAAATTGCCTAATTGCGACAAATGGTGCACATGCGATGTACCACTTGTCGTCGTCAGAGAAGATGGGTGGCTTTTATAAAGAATACCTCTTAACTAGTGACATCGCGATAATATTATATATATATATATATATATATATATATATATAGATATAGATTACTGTATTGCGACACATACTCCTATCGCTCCGCTCGAGGGCTCTGGCTCGGGCGGAACCGCCGCTTCCACCTCCCCCAACGACCCCAACCACCACGGCTCTCACAGCCCCTTTGGTATTCATTGATGGCGTATCCGGCCGTGTGCTTCCCTGCTTCGCCCTGCTGATCGCGAGGAGGCCTCCGCTCCCCGTCTCATTGACCAGGTCTCCGGGAAGATCTTCCCATGTGTGGCCTTGCGTGAGATGGAATCTGCCGAGATCCGGTAAGTAACTTCGCCCTTCCCCTTTCTTGCTCATTGCTAAGTCGCCCAGTCATCCGCCGTATAGCCTCCCACCCCATCTTGGGCGTCGACAGGGGCTGCTTCTGCCAGGCCGCGGCTCAAGTTGATCGTGGTTGCCCTTGGCTTTGGAGATTGGACTGTGCCTGCTCTGGCGCCACCCCGCCCATGGCCTCTCTCTGGCGTGTCTGCGGCGGGCACTTCGTCTGCGATCTCTCCACCTGCTCCGGCGAATCA